>NC_090439.1:883547499-884747499 GCF_031143425.1 Pleurodeles waltl | reverse complement strand
TTACACAATTGGTAAATGAACCAGTTTTCAATTGTATGAGTCATGAAATGTATGGTTAGTAAAATGAGAACAAGCACATGAGTGCTCCACCAAAATAGCATAAAAAGGGAGAAAAACTTAAGCTGGGGACAATTTAACCAAGAAACAATCATTGTAATTTGGCCATTAAGGTTTGTTTGTGATCTTTCACTCACAAGAGGCAGATATGACATTAAAGCAATGCCCTCTTGTGAGAAGAATTGGACTCATACATAACATGCTTAATTTAATTTCCATAGCACAGACCTGCAAAGTGAAACAAAATATACTCTTCAGCATTATCTTCATGAATGTGAGATGTTATAGTACACATACAAAGACTGGGAGGCCCCGTTTTAATTTTTGAGCATGCACGCGCAAGTGGTGAACAGTGTTTTCTACATTTACGATTTACTCTGGTTTGCCTCAGCCCTACTCCTCCATTTCCTTGGCAGTCATCCGTGACAGGTGGACAGTAGCTTTATTAACCATGGAAGGTGCACATGACCTGTTTTCACTTACTTCTGTTTCCCATTATTTTCTGACAAGCTGATGTATGTACCCTGATATCTGAGCGAGTGCTCAGCAGGGAACCTTAACTTTTGTTTGCTTTCTGTGTGGGTGTAATTTTATGTTAGTGGTATGGTCCTTGCTTAAATGAGGAATACTTTTTAAGGCAAAAATATGAACAGGCCCTGAGCTTGCAGCCAAAACAGAGCCAGTTGTCCTATCTGGCCCATAAATTCAAACAGTCTTAATAAGGTTTGTTGGGTGCATACAAATACAAATAATCCAAAGTACAAGGACTTAGTTTTCTCCTTTAATTTTTTTGTAAATTTTGCAACTGTATGTAGCTACCATTAAATCATGCAATCATTTCTCATATATCTTGTACCCTGATTTGAAAAGATACACTCAATGAGCATAATGTAATTGTTCCACCTTAAATAAATTATCACCATTCAAGAGGAATCTTTACGGTACATTCCTGCCAAATTGACATGGCTACACACAAAAAGTAACTTAAGGCAATCATTTTTGCTTTAGTACATCAATAACAGTTCTAGCCAACACATGTTTCGCGGCAAGTCCCACTGCTTCTTCAGGGCTAAAAGCTAACAATAGTTGAATGTTTTTACCAAAGAGCTTTCACAGTACACTTCTGTTTTGTATTCTATATTAGATACAACGATTTGTATGGATACTTGTGCCTTGCACTAGCTATCTTGAAAGTGTATCTTTGGACATCTAGATTGAGGTAAATCAATGAGCTTCTGGATCAATTTATTTGCTTGATGGAATCAAAAAGGACTTTTTATCACACTGGACTGACGTGGATATTCTGCACGAGATGGGCGTTGTTGAATGAACAGGCCTTGTCCACATGCGCTTTGGTTTCAATGACTTTCACCCCGGAGGCGTTGTTTCTCTAGCCCTTTTTAATTCCATCCAGCAAAGAAATTGACCCAGGCGCTCTTTGACTTACCTTACATTACAATCCTTTAACGACAGGTTTATGGCTTGGGATACATTTAGCATCTTTTGAAATACAAATTTTCAAAGACAAAAAGAAAAAGAATACATTTGTATTGTTAGTAGCAACATACAGAATGCCAAGCAAACAGGAAACATGTTTTACAAGGAAAGCAAGAATAATTTAAACTGCAAATACCATGTTTTTTTAGTGCAGAAAATTAAGTCTGCTACTATTACTCTATGCAAAGTGTAGTTTCTATGTAGGTTTGCCAGATCCCTACGTATACAGAAACATGTGTCAAATCCTTGGTATTCATTTAAACAACAGGTACATTTAGGATCTCTAATTTTTAGTTTGAGCCCACCAGACATTGTAAAAGACCTATTGTCACCTTACATTAGCTTACAATGGGCATAACGCCCCCCTCCCCCATTGCTTATCATTAGTTGGCATTACTGTCAATCTCATTTTCTCGCTTCTTATTGGATGGCTTGTTCGTCCCCTGCGGCATAACCTGTTTACTTGTGTTTTCCACTGCTGCCTTTTACTTTACTATGTATTAATTTTTCCTTAAGAACTTCAAAAAAGAGTGAATGTGTGTGCCAGCTGGCTTCCTCTCTCCCTGCCACTTGTTGCTCTCTTTTGTCCTTGTGCTTTTGTCCCCTATGTTGCTCTCTTTCATTTCCTTTTTGCGAAGACTTCATGAGTGAACGTATTTTCCAGCTGCATACTTTGCGTGCTTCTCTCTCTGATCATGTTCTGTGTTATCTCTTTCGTGTGTGTGCTTCTATCTTCCCACTCCCAGTGTTGCTCTGTCTCTCCTCTGAGGTGTCCCCTCCCATTTGTGCTTCCTTTTTGCCCTCTGTGTACTGTTTTTCTGGCCTTGTCTGTTTCCCCTATCCCTGCCCCCTGAACATCCACAGATCTTTAAAAATTATAGTTTTCATACTAAAAATAATTATTTTTTTGTTTACCAATCCAAGTGGCACCCGCCATCTTGGATCAGTAAACAATAAATGTAAGGGAAAGGAGTCTGTGTCATTTCGCACATGCATTCTGATGCATGTGCACGTCAGAGGAAGGATAGGACCAGTATCACACTTTTTAAAAACATTTTGACAGTGCTGCATACCATAACGATGCCGAACAGCTCATGTAAAAGCAATTGGCAAACCGATATGTCCCACTGATGCGATCTTTTGACATAGCCAATGTTTGTTTGCTTCAATTGAACTACTCTGACAAACACACTTGAAAGCAATGATTTATCGAACTAATGCTTAGTTGTGCATGCATGCCCTGCATCGTACATGGAATAATCTGGGAACTATAAATGGGACGTGTTCGTTCAAGAGAGATGCAGATACTACATGGCAGTTTTGCAAAGTTGCCTGGGACAGAATTCGGAAAAAAAGGTTATGTATTGTTCCATACGCCTGTTCACTGCAAGTACAGCAAGGACTGGACTGGCATGAAAAACGGAAGAGGCAATCACCAAGTAAAAGGAATTTTACACGGAGGTGAGAGAATGGATGTTAAGTCTCCACTGCTTTCGTCATCTCAAAAATGATTTCCTTTGCAGAAGGACTACTTCTTGAGTGAGCAAGGGGACTAAGAGGGTCATTCTGACCCTGGCGGCCACCACCGACCACGGGAGCACCGCCGACAGGCTGGCGGTGCTCCAATGAGCATTCTGACCGCGGCGGTTCAGCCGCGGTCAGAAGCGGAAAGTCAGCGGTCTCCCGCTGACTTTCCGCTGCTCATTGGAATCCTCCATGGCTGCGGAGCGCGCTCCGCAGCCATGAGGATTCTGACCCCCCCTACCGCCATCCAGTTCATGGCGGGAAAGCCGCCATGAACAGGATGGCGGTAGGGGGGGGTCGCGGGGCCCCTGGGGGCCCCTGCCGTGCCCATGCCAATGGCATGGGCACGGCAGGGGCCCCCGTAAGAGGGCCCCAAAATGTATTTCACTGTCTGCCTTGCAGACAGTGAAATACGCGACGGGTGCAGTAGCACCCGTCGCACCTTCCCACTCCGCCGGCTCGATTACGAGCCGGCATCCTCGTGGGAAGGTCGTTTTCCCCCTGGGCTGGCGGGCGGTTTAACTGGAACCGCCCGCCAGCCCAGGGGAAAACTCGTAATACCCGCTGCGGTCTTTTGACCGCGGCGCGGTAATTTGGAGGGCGGGATCCACAGCACCAACGAAGCTACTACTTCTCGCGCCTCGCTTCTTCCTCCCTCTCTGTCTTTTAGTCCGACATCTGTCCATGTTCACCTGCCAGAGGGTTTTCCAAGTTTGCTGACTCACTGTTTTGTGCTACGTGGGATACATTGTGTGTGTGAGGGGGCGTACTTGAAAACCTGTTCATATTTGTGTTGTCGTAGCAGTATGTCTGTTATTCTGTATGAATGACGTATTTAGTTCTGGTGGTATGTGTGTCCGTCATGTTTTGGATTGTGTTGGTAAGTGTGTTGATTTGTCTGCATATGACGCAATATATACGTCAACGTCGGTGTTTCTAGTGAAACAAAAGCCAAACGTATTGGGCTTGTCAATGGTTATGTTTTTGAACTAAAAAAAACAAGCAGTGAGAATGACAATAGTTTAGGACTTTTTATATTGAAAATGTCATTTGAAAGGTCAATCAGACCGAAAAGACAGATATCACTGATCAAATCAGAGAAAGCTTTCCCTACACACTGAGAAAACACAAACACACAAACACACACACACGATATAGTTCAGGCTGCAATGATGCAATTTTTAGAACCGGTACGGCCTTTTCAGTAGTAGTGCAAAATTCCCTTCCTTGTACCACACAGGTAAAGCACAGGGAGGCGCAAAGTAACCAACAAAAATGACTGACATCCGCTGCCCAAGGCATTCTTGCAGACTTAGGGGCCTGGAATAGTCTGCACTGTCACACATGTAGGTGCGTGAGGGCAGTAGTTCTGTTAGTGCTGTCGTTGGCAACACTGGCAGTGGCAATGGGTGGTGCAAGCTGCAGTAGCCACCTGATGTGGGCCCGGCACTTACTTGTTTACAAATTAAGTACTGTGCACAGGGCACGTCAGACTGCCTCACCGCCTCAGGCCCACTTCACCACTGAACATCTGGCAGCTTCCCCGCCCAATCCAACCACGAGCTCCCTGCCCCCCACTCTTTCCCATAACTCACAGAATATTTCCCCACTACTTGTTTGGTTGTGAGCACCCGCATGTCACATCTCCCGCCCTGCTCATTGTACTTATGGAAAAGGATGCCCCTTATCATATATCGTCAAAAATTATTGATAAATTTCAGTCTAAAGTATAGGACCCTCCAAGGAATTTGCACACATGTTGGCCCTATGCTACAAAAAGGGTCTGCAATGGAATAAGTTCCTTATTCTTACCCTGGGAAAAGACTGTGGTTATTTATGATTTTAACTCCTTCCAAACTGAGTTAAAACCTGAGGGCCTGACTTAGAGTTTGGCAGACAAGGCACTCCATCACCAAAGAAACAGATATCCTTGCCGCCGTATTACAAGTGTCATTGAATATAATGCACTTGTACTATGGCACAAGGGGTGTCTATCACATTCTATGGGGGGAGAATAACGTCCGACGAACTTTAAACCAGGCTCGGGATCTACATAGTGCAGGATGAAGCCGCTTCGATTCCTACCTGTTGCCCTTTACCTTAAAAAGTTATCCAGAAAAACAGGAACATATGACGCAAGCAGCTACCTCCTGCCAAGTTTTCAGTTTATTGAAATGCACACTCAAATAGCTCTGACCCACAGCCTCTGAATCACCGTTCTGTCAAAGCATCTGATGTCGTGCTTTCAATAAAAATCTGCTTTATTATGTCAGTACAGAATAAATAAATTATGCGCATTTTGGTGCTACATCCTTTCAAATTAACATACAAATTAACTTTATTCCTCCCATACAGGGGCGTAGCACAGGCCCCTGCAGCCCCTGTGGTGAAGGGGGGGCAACAATCATTGAGGCGGCCACCATTTAGCCCAAGCCCAACAAATTTAGGCAGGGCCACTAGAAATATGTGATTGCGCAGCTGCAGTGATTTTGTATAAATATAGATTTGCCACACTATCCATCATCTGTGGTATAATCTGTAGATTTTACCAAAAAATGTTTGTTTCTAGCCCAAACGGGTCAAAAGTTACTAAAAATGCAGCAACACGTGATGCCACACAGTGGAAGGCCCTTTCCAAAGGTGTGCTGCTCACCTTTCTGTTGCTTATTGCTATATTTGAGTGTTAAGCTGGTCTTGATCAGGTACAACCAATGCCCATTTAGTGTTACCAAACTCAAAAATGACGAAATAATGAAGTGATATTACAAAATGTGGCACAGTATGCTGCATAATTTGCCTTTTCTTGATGCATAATTTACTCAACCCTGCTGCATAATTGTGCCCTGTCCTGCCGCATAATTCCGGTGGCCCTGAATATAGGTAAGATATGCGAGACTTAGGGGCCCCTCATCATATTTTGCAGGGAGCTCCATCATTTTGCGTTACACCACTGCTCCAATATTCATAACTGAAAGAAAGAAAACCCTTACTTCACCACAGCTACTGATACCAACATGCCTACTGTAGCGTCCCTATCAACGTCTTGCAGGTGTTCATCAGTCCTGTGAGAGCTCAGTCCTCACCTCTTAAAATGCATTGATGTCCTGCGACCAGACCAGCCGTAGAGCAGCCAGTGGCAAATGGATTTATGACTTAGGGTAAGGGCTTGTGACCCTCCTTGGGAAAGAAGAGAGTCTGCCACCAGCTGTTTATTGTGATATATTAAAATAAGCATTGGCAAAGCTAATAGATCTCCCATGTGCAAATTCTATTTGCTTTGCCAATGTTATTTAGTCAAGCACCATGCTGAAAGTAAAAAATAAAAAACCCTCTATGATGCGGCTAATGCTGACCACATCATTGCACTTTTTTTTACATTCAAACATGACGCAAAGAAGTACAACATGACTGAATAAAAGACTAACAACACTAAATAGTAGAACTAGTTGGCTATGTCAATGTTTTTTCTGCCATGTTGAAAGTAAAAAAAAAAGCACTGTGGATTGACCTCGCCATGGAGCTTTTTTTTCTTTCAGACATTCTGTACAGCAGCTGCAGTGCAGAACAACTGGTTAAAAAACATTGACGAAGCTGATCACATAGGGGCGACTTATTGTCTTTGCCAATTATAGTTTTCCCCAGAAGGGAGGGGCTGGGATGGGGCAAGCAAGAACATGGCTGGGGTGGAGAAGCAGGGAGGGGGCAAGCAAGAACACGGTGGTGCAACTCAGGAGGGAAGGAAAAACATGGATGGAGAGGAACAGGAACAAACAGCGAAACAAGCAATGACGAGGCAACAATGAAACAGTAATAAAGGGGCAAGAAACAATATGGCAAGAAGTAACAAACAACGGGGCAATAACAATGAGGCAACTGAAATGGGGAAAGCAAAAACAATGGGGCAAGCAATGACAGGACAACAACAGAGGGCAAGCAACAATAACAGAGCAACAACAACGATGAGTGGGGGAGAGGGCCTACAAATATATGTACCCTTACAGAGTGCTACAACTAAAATAAGAAAAAAGCTCTTCCAAAAACACATGAGCAGTGGAATCACACTGGGTGCTGAAAGAAAATAATACCTAAACATGCTCCAGAAAAGGACTAAACATAAATAAAAAGCAAAGATGATAAAGTCAACCGACTGTAAACAGTGGGTGGGCTCTAAAGCGCCTGTAAACCAACAAAATGTCTTGCAAGCAACAGCTCATGTGCTGTTTGAGGCAAGACCTAGAATCCCAAGTTTCAGATGTCTCCTTTATCCTAAAGCTGAACAGTGACCACTTGATATGAGCGAGGTAGGTGTTCACCTTGTGCCATGTCTCCCTGGCTGTGTTGGCCAGTATAACCATTGCATGTTATGTAAACAATTTTATAAGATGCCTTTGGACACAGCTGGTGCATAGAACCCAATTCAGAAAGCCATTGGCACGTGTGACATCAACTGCACATGGGGTAATGGCTCAATTTAACGAGCTCACCCAGGTAACTCATTTTACTGATTTGCAACATTACCCCAGAATGGTATATTCATCTATGTGAGTAAATCTGACCATTGCAACTGGGCATTCCAAGTTGGAATTTCATTCTGAAGTGTGGGTAAAATCACAAATTCACAAACCTGAGACACTGTGGGTGTTCCGTCATAGAGCAAAAAGATTATATTGCACAAATGCAAAGTAATTTCTCCATGGACAGTTGTTTTCCTTTTTAAACTGCAAACGATAAAATGCATTCACATAGAGACAAATGCTTCCATGGATTACACCTGGGAACCTGCAACTGTTGCAGGGTTCCTGGCATAATCTGGGATATCTATATGAATTGTAAAAAATAATAATGCTAGTCCATTGGGGGACTATAAACCACCGGGTGTAGAGTCACTTGTTTTTTCATAATTGGAGCAATCAACTGTATCTACAAACGTCACCGCACCCCATAGACATGCCACCCTTCTACAGGCCTGAAGGGCAGTGTGACTATGGTGCTCTCAATTCTGTAATGAGTAAACTGCACATCATTTACAATTTGATTGATGTTTTGTAGCATATAACTTAAAGTGAGTCTTCAGTCACTGGTGGATTTAGGCACTCGTTCACTCATCCTAGCACTCATGCATCTATTAATCCATCCACGGCTCATTCTTGCATTCACCCACTTACCCATTCACAAAAAACACGTACATAAACTCATCAATCATATTTAAGTTAAAATAAAAGTAGAAAAAGTAAAACACGTTGGATTCTAAATTTGACAGCTTGCACTTGAAAAAAACGAAATAAATTATACATAGAGGAGGGGGCCATCTTGGAATGGTATTGTGCGTTATGCATAGTAGTTTAAAGTTTCAACATGGCTGCCACTTTTAAAAGCAATGTGTTGGCCATCTATGAACTGCAAACCACAACACAGTGCACAATACTATTCCAAAGATTACTGTTCAGTGAACATTGCAGTAGGAGGTAATCTAAGAATGGTAATGTGTATGCTGTATCATTGTACCAACTCAAGGTGACAGCATGACGGTTCTAAACAATTTGTAACTTTTCATAATAAACAGATAAGACTTAGACCTGTCACCAGGATATGTCAAGGGGTGTAACCCAAAAAAAACGGATTATTTTGATAATCTGTGAGTTCCATGTAACAAATTACCTGCCTGTAGGCTTTAACACTATCTGATAATCATTCACCTTTACAGGCCTATTGGCTTTAACATATGCTTGCCATAGTCAACAAGTCAGGCCTACTGCTTTTATCATAACTTTTCATAATAAAAAAAAAAAGATCTACGGAACGGAATGTGACAGCTTTTCCTAATGCAGGAATTTAGCCCATATCTTTTATTATTGGTTTGTCATTACAACCAGTTCACACATACTGTATTGAGCATAAGCATTCCCACAAAGCAACTGTTAGGTATACAGTTATAGACTAATACATTTGTGCTAACTTACAGTTGGAAAACCTATCTACAACCCCCCTTAAAATGTCTTACCAAGGATTATTAAAATTCTTTTATTTCCAGGGTTTGTCAGAGAAATTGCCCAACAATAATTGTAATCTGTGAGATTATTTGCAGCACAGTTCGTGTCTACAGAATTTAACATCAGGTATGTTGGAAATAACTCTGTGCACACTTTTTGTCTTCCTCTTCCACTTCTTCTGACCTCGTTTTTGCTGCCGTTAGGACTCTGTGCACTTTCCCACTGCTGATCTGTGCTGAGGTGCATGTGCTCTCTCCTTAAAACATGGCAACATTGGCTGACACCGAATTGGCATATTTAATGTACCTACTAATGTGCGCTACATGTGTCCAGGGTGTGTACATTAACTGCTACTTGAGGGCCTACAGCACTAATTATGCCACCCACTTAATGTAGCCCTTTAACCATGTGTCAGGCCTGACACTGCAGAGCCTGTGTGCACAGTTTTACACTGCCACTTCAACCTGGCAAATTAAACCTTTTGCAGGCCTCTTTAATACATGTATGTCATCACTAGTGTAGGCCCTGGACAATCAAGTGGGCAGGGTGCAATGTATGTAAAAAGCAGGGCGTACTTTTATGTTTTACATGTTCTGTTAGTGAAAAGCTCCCAAAGCTGTTTTTCACTACAGAAAGGCAGATCTCTCCCATAGGATGACTTTTGAATTACCTTATTACATCGCATAAGTGTAACTCACAATCTGGAAGAATTACGTTTTTCGAGCTTGGTGTCTCTGGAGTCCCAATTTAAAATCACAATTTATAGTAGAGTCAGATTTTAAATTAAAATTCTGAAACTTGCACTTTTAGAAAGTTGGCATTTTATTTTTTACTTTAGCCATTTAGTGCCTGGTGCCTGTCTCTGATCCTTGTCTGGGGTGAGTGGCAGATTGGCTTTGTGTATTCCCCTAGAAAGCCACACACAATTGGAGCTTAGGTGTGACTTGATGGGCCATACATATCCTGATGGGCATCCTGGGCAGGATGGGAGGGAGGAGCTGGGCACAGCCTCACACTTACATCTGAATAGGCTGTGTCCTGTCCCCACAAAAAGAACTGCATAACCCCATGTAGTGATTCTGGAGCCAGTGCAGGAAGGGCAGGACCTCTGTGCACTTCAAGGGCCTGTCTTTGGAATCTCCCCAACTTCAAAGGCCAAACTGGTTATAAGTACTGGAACTCCAAATTACCAACTCAGTACACTTCTGGACCTGTGGATACTCTGGAGGAGGAAGGACTGCTGTGCTGCTGAAAGGATTGTCACTCTGCTGGACTGCTACTCTGAAGGAGCTGCTGTCTTCCTGTGCCAATTTGTTGCATGCTGGCTTCCTGCCTGGAGAAGAAGAACTGGACCTGCACTTTCACCTTGGTCCCAGGACCCCCTGGCCATCACCAGTGATGCTCCCCCTGCTCCAAGTGCACTTCTTCCCCATGAAAGGGACTCTTGGCCCAATTGTTAAGAAGGTAAAACTTCAACAGGATTAATCTGGGAGTGTATCTGTCCCATGCTTCATTGCAGTCAGCTTGAACTTTTGATTTTGACCCGGCCTAGCGTGACCAGATAGCCGCGGTTTGCGCTTTATGCTTTTATATGCTGTATTGCAGTTTATTCTTTAAAAAGTCATAACTCAAGTTCCACTTATTGGATTTTTGTTGTTTTGGACTTTTTTTTATTTATGTAATCAAGTTCTATTTTCCTGCCCAGGTGTGGTATGTTTTGTGTGATGTTTTCACTGTTTTACTCTTTGAAGTGTTTCACAAATACTTTACACATTGCATCTTAAGCTAAGCCTGACTGCTATGTGCCAAGCTACCAGTGGGTAAGTACCAGTTAATTTGGGGTGTGTTTGTGACTTACCCTGATTAGGATTGCAGTTCCTGCTTGATTAGGATGCATATCTTTGTCATCCAGAAACCCAGTTTCTAACAAAGTAATAACAACTCACCCTTAAAGGCATATAGCATCAGCACATGCTTTTCATTATAAATGAGTTAGGCTTATACCTCTGTCATAGCTTTTCATTGTAGATTTTTTCCAAATTAAGCAGTCAAACCTACAGCATTTATCATTGGATTGTCCCAGTAACTAACTTGGGTCTGTTGAGCGTGGGCTTTCCCACAATGCAGGCATCAGGCATGCTGTCTTAAAAGTACATATATTTACCAAATTACAGTTGGCAAAACAATGTACAACCCTTCTTAAAGGGCCTAACAAGGGTTATCAAAGTCCTAGTCATTTAACATCAGTGATTGTCAGCAAACCTTTGCCTACTTTGGTAATCTATGAGATTCAATGTAACCTAAACACTTGTGTGCAGCCTTTAACACAGTGTAATAACAATGCACCCTTAAAAGTCAATGTAACATATGCTTTTTACAATAAAGGTATTAGTTGTAACTTTTCTAAAAAAAAAAAAAAAAAGGTCAGGTCTATGGCTTCTGGTTTAAGCTTTCCCAACTAAGCAATTAGGCCTAAAGGTTTTACCATTGCCTTATCACCAAAGCAAACTCAGGCCTACTGTACTGACTGTAAGCTTTTCTACATGACAACCATAAATCATAGCCATAAACTTACACATGCGCACACACACACAAACACAAACACACACAAACACACACACACAGAGGATAAAGTAGTGTTATAGTTAGGTGACATTTACAGTAACAAAGTATTGCTTTAAACTTTAAAAATCATATTCACCAGTTATAGTTACAGTTATTCCAAGTAAGTATGATTTGTGACTTAAGGTAACTTTAATTTGCGCCACTTCCATGCACCATTTTCTCATCAATAGCTTTGATTGCAAATGTTGCAGCGATATTATCAAAGATGTCAAAAGTGATGTAATATGTGGGGTAATTAACAGTGCATTACGAGGGCCTATTGGTGTAATAGTATGGTTTTCAAAATGTATGGATAAATACAATAAAAACATCAGGCCAACTGTTGTTGTTGTAACTTTTCATATGAAACAGAATGAATTTATGGCATCTAACCTACATCCTTGATAACTGGCTTTTAACTTTAACTGCTGGATCAAGCATAAACTTTCCTTCAGGGCAAAAAGTGCACTAGAACCACTTTTCAATAGAACCACACAAATTTTGCCTAATCAAATGCTGTGCTTGGGGAAATCTACATGTGGGTGGAGCTAACACCAATATCCCAGCAGTGCTTCTTAGGCATTTTTTTGTTTCTCACATAAGTCCAGGCAACAGTTGTGCTGTCAAATTAGGCTTAAAAACAGCATCCCCAGGAAAAATTAATTATTTCTTCTCGGCTAGGAAAACCACTGTTAGAATAAACTGTTGATAGAAATTACTCGCTCTTTATATTGCAGTTTTATTTATCCATAGAAGTTTTTGTGCAGCTGTCGATACCTAAGCAATTCATGGGCACATTTAATTGACTGTTGAGGGGTGAAACGTTGAGTTGGCCATTTTGGTATTTGTATGGTTGACACAGGGCTCAGCAGTGGGTGCTCAACCCACCGACTTTCATTAAAACATGTTCAGGTTTTTAATGCCCAATATCTGATAGGTAAGAGGAGCAGAAGCATGGTAAATATATGAACACATTCCTATCTAGGTTGCACCATTTAGGAATATTCAGAACTGTACACTGTTATAGAATGGCAAATAGAAGGCCTGCGCTGGTTAAAGTCAAGAAGATTATGGAGTTGCAATACTAAAAAGCATTACAGATGGTATTTAGTTCACATCGTCTAGGTAATTTTGAAGACTTTTATCCAGTTGCATATTGCAGCAGGATACCGTCGCAGTGATAGTGCACTCTACAAATCTGCAGATTGTAAAATAATTAATTCTGGGTTTGCTGTACTACTCTAGTTCCCAAACCAGGGATGCGTGATTGTCCCACTGACTGGTTTGCGAATGGGAATGCAATCTGTAATGTGACCAATGTATAACAGAATGCGTCACAAATTGCTCATTTGTAGAGTGTCAACATGACACACCCAATGAAAATTAAAAAGGAAGGTCACTATTTGCAACCCCGTGTAATTGGCTGTGAATGCAGGCACAGAGGAAGCAAGGGACAGCAGACATCTGCATTTCCTTTCCAAAACAGGAACCGTTTTTAGGTCTGAGTTTTCACAGCACAGCTATCAAACAGACAGATTGATAATGATACACATAATGTGGACTTGAATTTGCCCTTTCAGCCATTGGTTTTCTTCAACTAACCTCTTACCGCAAGTGGTTTGGGACTTTGTCAATCACTTTATAGAATATTCATCTCTTACCTGAATTGTATTGGTTGTTTGGAGTATCCTTCCCCCCCTACCTCAATACTCGCCTCGAACTGCATGAGTGACTACTTTACAACTATATCCCTTACAGTCGGCTTTGGCTGACTCTCCACTGGGAGCTGTGCTCGAATATCCTAATGTTGCATGCGTTAGTACATTCAAAGCAGACTTATTGGCTTTACCAATGTATGTTTTTAAAGCAACCCATGTTCATCAAAGTGACAGGTGCTGAATTAAAAAAAGAAAGTTCCCCATATGAGAATACGTTTATGAGCAGAATGCAGAGTTCCCCTGAACCACAGAATGCTCCCCCAGAAGCTGCGATACATCTTCCTCAAAGGGGAATCTTTCAGGTGTGACATCTTTACCTTTGAGAATCAGTTACCGTCCAAACTCCGGGGAGGTAAATGATCAATGGTGTGTAAGTGCAATTGCACTCATAAACCACTGATTCATCCCAACCAAACAGTAAAGAGGAAGGGAACATTGCTTGTATTCAACATAGCTTAGGCCCTGCCACGCATGGAGTGGAAGGCTCAGCAGCCAGCTGTAATATTTCTGCAACTTTCCTATTTCATTTATTGCTCATATTTTTGCACCGACCTTTTCAAAGCAATTGGTTGTGCATTTGATTTAAGAGATATGATGGTGGGTCAGTGGAGTATACATTTATAAGCCATGCAGGTTTACTTGGGTCCACTACCTGAATATCAAGTTTTCAATATATTGTGCTACCGAAATAATGTTGCAAAAGCACTGGCAATCAAAATATTGCGACGGTACGGTTTATAAAGATAAGCATAGATTTACTGTACTTAACTCTACATATATTTACCCTGACAATTTATATTTCTCCACGGCATGCTGATATGGAGAACAATATTTAAGTGCTCCATGTTCGATATGCTACATTTTCTGGGCTAACTTGAAACTAAAGTCTGGTGGTACAGTGCATAGATTTTCAAAGTCACAAAGACATGTTTTCTAAGCAGATTATATTTAGATACCAAGTAATCTTCAGATGGCAGATGGAAGTAGTTTGTGCATCTGTCAGTTAGAGAATGAAGTGTTACTTTGAAAGTTTATGCATTACACTATCTGGCGTATTATCCGAAAATGTGTATAAAATCCTGCAGTGCTGGGAGCCTTTATTTTTTATTAATGTCTTATAATCACACATCCCACTCACTACATTCCACTGTTTCAAAGAAAGTGACAAGAGGGCATGAATATTGAGTTCCCAACTACGCCCACAGATGGATCATAAGTATTAACAACAGCCCCCTGTTATGAATTATGGTCTGCAGCGCTAACTGTAGGGTTGTGGGCAGGAAACAGAGTTGTGACAATGGTCATCAAGAGAGGGGATGAAGCACAATGCATTGGATTCATACATTTGTGCCTATTCACAAACATGTACTCCCTGAAAAAACATATAAAGGTGCTTCCATGAGTGCCAGGAATAAGTGTGTTTTCAGGCTGAGAAAGGAAAGAGAACACCACCACATTTCATGGGTTTCTCCATGGGAAGGGTAAAAATATATGGCACTGGGGGATATGCATGACAATATGATTTGCATACATTTCTGTGCATACCCCTGGTGCTATCATGGATAGAAATCTATAATCCATAGATTTCGGACTGTTACAAAGAATTTGTGAAACTGATCTATAATGCATTCTTCTCCAAGTGCTAAGCTAGTTCCCCAAATTTGTAAGTAAGTTTACTATCCGCAGACTCCAAAGTCGGGTTGGAGAACTCTGCACATAAAAAGATAGACTAGTCCTATCTTTTAATGTGGAGAGTTCTCCGCCTCGATACCGGAGTGCCTACAGTTGTAAACTTACTCTGAAATTGCAATTTGTGATTATAGAATAAGAGTAAACTTACACAGACCTTCAGATTTACCTTTGTGAATCAGGTCCAGAGTGTGTGCTCCACTAGATGGGAGTTATTGTTAAGAAGGCTCCTGTTTTGAGAAATATTGGAGATTCTAACATTTTTCCAGTTGGTCTCTGCTCATTAGTTGATTTGTAATGGATCAACCCTGCTCTCAGGTATCCATAGCTCTCGCCATGAAGGACTCTATACATCACAGTGAAGACCTTGCATTGACAACTCTGACCAACAGGTAACAACTGAAGATCCTTTAAGACTGGAGTCATATTTTGGCCACAACCTTTTCAAAGGAATTGGTTGCGCATTTGATTTAATAATTACTTATCTCAGACAATACATTAGAATAATCTGTCTACAATGAAATAAAATTTACCACAGCAGATCGAAAATCATGTTTTGGCAGTAATCTTCTTAACCTATGCAGGCACAAGAATATAGCAGTGAGTTGGGGTAATGGAAATGACCTGTGCCTTCATTGACATAAAAAAGGTGAAGCACAGCAAAACACCTGCACTGCATGTTCATCAGGCGCGGCCCGTCCTTTAAGGTGGAGGGGCCACACACCCCCACCTTTTGCCCCTCATGAAGAGTGTCTGTCAGGCTGAACAAAGATCAGCCTGACAGAAACTCTTAATTTTCAGCTCAGACAGCCAGGAGTGAGACATGCGCGATTTGCGCAGACTCCTGGCTTCCTGAGCTGAACTTTCCTGGGCTGAGGAGGTCACAGCTCCTATGGGTGTGACCTCCTCGGCTCAGCAAAGGTGCCTCGAGGCCCTCCCCTGGGTGACGAGGAAAGCGTCACCCTTTGACTTCGACCAAGGCGCTTCAGGTTGAAGCCCTGAAACACCCAGTGCGAGTGTCAATCAGTGACACTTTGTCACAGAGTGGGGTGGGGTCAGCAGTCTCACTGACCCCATCCCACTCTGTGACGAGGCTGGGACTGTTGCTTTCCCAAGGCAGCAGTCCCAACCGTCCTGGGACCTCGAGGCTGAAGGTAAGTGTGTGTGTGTGTGAAATTTTAAAATGTATGTTTGGTGCATGCGTGCTTGTTTGAATGTTAAGACTGTTGTTAATGGATGTGCGTGCGTGTGTGAAAGAATGAGTTTGTGTGATCTTTTAAAATGAATGTTTAGTGCGTGCGTGCATGTTTGAATGTTATGAGTGTTACTGGATGTGCGTGCGTGCCTGCCTGTGTGAAAGAATGAGTGTGTGTGATGTTTTAAAATGAATGTTTGGTGCGTGCGTGCATGTTTGAATGGTATAAGCGTTGTTAATGGATGTGCGTGCGTGTGTGTGTGAAAGAATGAGTGTGTGTGAACTTTTAAAATGAATGTTTGGTGCGTGCGTGCATGTTTAAATGTTTGAGTGTTGTTAATGGATGTGCGTGCGTGCGTGTCTGTGTGTGAAAGAATGAGTGTGTGTGTGTGTGCTTCCCTCCCGCCCCCTCCCTCCTAAAGCTGCAAGCCGCCACTGATGTTCATGTGTCCAGTGTGTGTATGTGTGTGTGTGTGTATGTGTATGTGTTTGTGTGCATGTGCGTGTGTGTGTATGTGTGTGTATTGCTGCATCAGAGAGCATAATTCTATGCCTATCAATAGGCACATTGAGGACATCCCTTACATATTGTACATCCCTTGACATTATGGTGGCAGCCCACAGCATAATTGTGGCCCTGCCACATTGCAGGAATCTTTAGCGGACTGAACCCTTGTTATGACTACCGCTGGCATAAGGGTAATCTGCCATCTTGTGCTCCTTTGGTATTGTAGTGGCTGCCCATGACATATTCTGGGGATCCTTGGCATTATGTTTGCCTCACCAGACATTCTGATGGAGAACCCAGGGCTAGGTCTACTTTTCTCTAATATAAAACTGGCCATCACTAATATAATGGTGGCTCTTTGCCGAGTTGTGTACATCCTTGACATTATGATGATCAACACTGACATAACAATGGCTATCTCAGGCATAGCAGTGATTATTCTTGACATAACTGTGGCCCGTTCAGACATGAAATGTGCACTGACATGTTGTGGTCACCCTTGCATGATGGTAGCCATCCAAGGCAAACTGAAGATGATACCGATTGTAAGTTTGTCATTCTTGTCATATTGGTGGCCAAACTAGATACAGTGGTAACTATTGTTGGCCCTGACAAAAAGGCGACCCATCCTGACATAGTGGGCATCTTTGGCTGCTTCTTCTGTGCATCTGTGGCATAAAGTCAGCATCACTCACATCATAACCATACTCCTGGCTCATGGTGGGCATTCCTGGCATGTGGCCTGGCACATTTAACCTATTACTAATGAAAGTTGGGATTTTGCAGACATTTGGAGATTCTTTTACAGACAATGATGTGCTTTTATGTATGGGGGCTGGTTTACGTACCTAAAAGTAAAATGTGTTGTTTAGGAGCAAAACGTGAAATTTTTCAGAAAATATCAAACTGGGATTCGAGGACAAATGTGTTTATTTGGCCAAAAAATAAAATCCTATATAAAGTTTGTATTTTAAGAATATTTCAAGCTGATGACTGAGGAAAATATGAAATATGTTTTACTTGCTAAATGTTAAGTTGGCATTATTACTCGTACTGAGTTAGAGAACGGTATTGGTTGTTTAAGTGGGTCGTAACTGCTATAAGGCTGTTTTGTGACACGTCAGAGAACATTTACTCATAAATCTATAATCTTTTACATTTGATGGTATTATCTGTCATCAGTCCTGCAGTCTGAAACCTGGGCATGTCAGATCGGTGTAACCCAGTGGTCCTCCACCTATGGTCCGGGGACCCCTGCGGGTCCGTGAACCCTCCTCAGGGGGTCCGCGACTGCTTGGAATATTAATTAATATTAACAGATTAAGTCCTCAGTTTTTGGGGTCCCCGAATTCAAATAATGATTCAGTGGGGGCCCCAAGGTTGCAGTAATGATAAAGTCGGGGTCCACCGAAGTCAAAAAGTTGGGAACCACTAGTGTAACCTACTAGATTTGCATTGACTGAACTCGTATGATCTCTGTAACCTGTTCTAGGGCCTGAGTCTGTGAGATAACACCAATATTAACATGTTTTTATATAGCATTATACAACACTTCTCCAGTTTGTGAACACTAGAAATATTGTCTTACTACTACCCAATTTAGTGCAATTTAATGTCACTTTGTTTGCCTACTTTAGAAGGAAGGATGATTTGTCCTTTGACTTGCAGAGTATAGGAAATTTCAGAGACAAGCATATAAATCATTGAGATAATTTACTAACACTGTCTAACCGTGAGTGATATATCTGCTGCCTGTGGCTTGAGATTTCGAGAGCACTGTAACCATTCATTTTTCCAATCGACTCTCTGCAAGTTGATATTTATTCTTAATTTATGACGAAGTCTTGTTGACTTGGAGTTTAGTAGGGGATTGAAGGCCAGATCTCACACCTCTGCCTATGTTTATATGTATTGGTTATCTTTGTCTCCATTATTTTCCCCTATTCTCTTAAACAACTCGCATAGCATTTTGAATACTACCAAATTGAATGTATAAATATAATTAACAAAGTTATCTTACCAAAAATCATATTTTCATATTTTGTGATTTTTTTCAGTCTAATAAAAAAATGCTTAAAAATGGCGAGTACCCTCACTTTGCTTTCTCTGTTTCATACTAATGCTTATCCATCACATGCCGGCAAGGGGATTATTCATAAATCAAAGTATACTTAGTCCAGATATTCACCCATCTATGATATATGATGCATTTAATCAAATTATAAGAATAAAACACAATCAAGTGTTTAACCATATTAAAGCACACACACACAAATCAATTGAATTGAATAAAAACAATTAATCATGGGTAACAAAATGAATGAAAAAAATAATGAAAAACGGGCTTACAAAAATAAAGCCATTGCGTTCACCTTATGTGTATTACAGAATAACATACATTAGTAGGGGGACAGAGACACATATATGTCCAGTGTGCAGTTTGTCCATATTGTTACAATAAAAACGTATGACACAAATGTATGTCAACTTCACTTTTAAAAAAGAATCAGAAGAACATATCCATGAGCTGTACAATTCGTTCTAATGGTAAGTAAATTACAGAATAGTAGTGGAACTAGGTACACAAACACTGTTCCATTACTCTTCTGTATTTCTTTCTCATCTACTGCAGTTCCACAGTTATAGTACACTTGTGGGTTTCTCTTTTTATCGTTTATGAAGTTTTATTTCATAGCCGTTACAAGCCTTAACTGCATGACACACATTGAACATCAGAGATAGTAAATTCATCATATACATTACTGTTAATTAATTGTGTATATATATATATAGCGAGAGTCTGGAACATTGATAAAATAAGGGCAATGGAAAGATGTTGCACGCTCAAAGAGCAAGTGAGACAGTAACAGTGAATACAGGAGAAATACAAAATGAGAAAAAGGAAATACCAAGGACATCATGTGTTATCATTAAAAAAATTGAATATGCATGAATAGCAGAAGTTAATATATGATGGGAAATGGCCACTCTTCAGAAATACATAGAACATAAGAGAATACAAGGGGGTCTAAGAATTCTAATAATGCCTACTCTCAATGACCTGGATGATGATAAAATAAACATTTGGCAGAATGACACAAATGAATCTTCATTTAAACTGATGTGAACCCTAATTGTTCATGCTGAAATAAAATTAGAGAAAATAACAGCAAAAACTAAATACTTGGAGCAAGAACCAGGAAAACATCCTATTAATGAGGAGATCAAAACACATTAGAACTAATGGAGAAAACAAATCAACAAACAGGAAGCAGAAGTGGAAAAAAGAAAAGCAAGGACATTTAATGGAGACCGTCTTGATTAAATGAGTGGTAGGATATACAACTTTGCAAAACATTATGAGGCATTAAGAAATAAAGTTACAATGGATCAAACAGCTGCAAGTACAGAAACACCAGAGGTTATAGATATCTCTGATGGGAGCTCAGTTGATGAAAATTCTGCCACTGTAAATCTGGATTTTACAGGGGAGATGCGTCTGTTTCAGATACGTACGTGACAAAGGGGCAGAGGAGGAGAAAACACCCCCTGGATTGGCAGGGGCAGAGGAAAAAAAACACAGAGGAGCAGGGGAAGATGGAAGGCAAAAACAAGGAAGTGGAAAGAAAAAGAAAAATTAAAAAAGAATTTGGCCAAAGAGAACTTAGTCATCAAACTCTCTTCAAGAATTTTGAGTGAAAATCAAATTAAGGTTCTTAATGAAGGACTTTCCTTTTGTTCTGACAGATTTAGATTTACCTAATATCTGAATTGACCTCTACAGGTTTGCACAAACATGTCCTCCCTCCCAAGCTAAGGAAATTACAGCCTGTGATGTTAAATCTGGAGTCACTAGAAATGACTTACCTGATTTAAGAAGATTAGTAGACTTGGAAAAAGAAACAGGAACTTTAGAATGCGGCATATCATCACCTGAGGCAACGGATATGGAATTTTGAAATGAAATAGGGATTAACACGCAGAAAGGAGAGAATAGTGGACTGGAATCCCAATCTAAATTCTGCCCTCAACATTTTACAAGGAATAAAATTGAACCTTTTCAAGAAATTATGATCCAGGATATCAATCACCTCGACCTGAAAAATAATGTAAAGAAAAAGGAAAATCTGACTCCTGATGAACGAACAGCAATTAAAGAATTGAGAAAGCGAATCGAGAAATAATAATTGAAGCATTTGATAAAGGTGGAAATATTGTCATCCACGATCACGTAAAATACTTGGCAGAAGCAGAAAGGCAGCTAAGAAATAAACAACACTATGGAAAATTGGGAAACAATCAAATGAAAGCAGTTACAGTAGAGTACCACCAGAAACTGCTCGAATGGTTAAATCTTGAATTCTTAGACATCGAGGAATACAGCTATCTAAAGGTAGTACATACACCCCATCACTCCAACCATCTACTTATTTCCAAAATTACATAAGAGTTTACAGAACCCTCTAGATTGTCCAATTGTTAGTTTGATTGGATCTCTGATAGAAAACCCCTCTAGATTAATTGACATATTTTTGATTCAATATGTAACAACACTTCTTTCCTATCTGAGTGATTCAATGGACTTAGTGAACAAAATCAAGGACATGCCTTGGAAAGAGAACCATTTAATGGCAACGATTGATGTAACTTCTCTTTCCACCGCTATCCGCCATGTGGATGGTATTGCAGCTTGCCAATATTTCCTGAGAGCAAGATCAGTAAGTTACTTGGAACATTCCAGGACTCTCATAGATATGCAACATTTCTGCCTAACGCATAATGTCTTCATATTTAATGGAAGCCACTATTTACAGAAACAAGGGACATCAGTAAGGACATCTTTTACCCCAATGTATGCTAACCTCATGATGGGATTTTGTGAAGTCAAGGTTGTCGGGACAGATAAAAAAACAGACCACACTAGAAAACGTAAAATTGTGGACAAGGTTCAAATATGATCTTTTTTTAATCTGGGAAGGAAATGTCAATGATCTGGAAAAGTTAATTGCATCTCTGAACCATAATGCTCATAATCTCAGTTTCACTTACACCATCAGACCCAGTCACATCACCCTTTTAGATATTAAGGTGTTTGTCAAAGACGTGAGGATATGTACCAAAATTCATCATAATGCAACAGTGTGTGATAGTATCCTCCACGCAAATAGCTGCCTCTCGAAAGCCTTTAAGTAGAGTGTCCCCTTTGGTGAGATGCTACGGGCAAAAAGAAACTGCTCAGAAGATCTAAACACACAAATATAGGAAATGCAGGAACAGTTTCTAGTGAGGGGCTATTCTATGGAAGTGCTGAAACATGTGGCAAAAAACCCTACAGGAAAATAAAATTCATATGATCATGGACTACAACTGCAGACGCAATGAACTGTGACAAATGTTCAAGCAGAACTGGAAAATTCTAAAGTTGGGTGACACCCTAAAAGCTGTTCTGACAGAACGACCAAGTATAACGTATAGAAAGGTAGTGTCACTAGGTGATCTCTTAACACAGAGCCATCTTCAACCAATGAAAGCAACCAATAACAACTGGCTCAATCAGCCTGGCTTTTGGAAATGCAGTATGTAAGGAATGTGAGCATGGCATAAACAGACCAAATTAAAAGTTATACAATGGCAAACAGAATAAAACTAAAAAACATGTTTCCTGTGAGACAAAGTTTGTGATCTATGTTCTGAAATGCCACTGCTGCCAACAATATCTGGGAAGCTCAGGCTCTTGCAACATATACAAGCAATCAAGAATAAGGATTATTCATAGACAGTACCAAAGCAGTTTTGGGATGCAGATGGTGGTGATGCCAAAACCTCAGATCTTTTGGGATTAAACATATCAAACTGGGAGTGACAGGATGGAATTGTTAATGGACATTGAGAAGGTTTGAATAAAAAATGATCATCTAATCAGGGACAGAGACTCAACTAGGATCGAACTTGGATGCTGAACTGTATGTACATTCATGATCAGATTTTATTAGTTCGCTCCTCTGTTTATAATTGATATACATGTGAGAAACTGTAGTTGTTTCTCTTGGAGGAGTATAAATGTGAACTATCAATATGCATTTAGCATTTTCCACCATGAACAAAATAAGGGAGCACTTGTAGTGAAGTGAGAGTCCATGTTGATATGTGATAACATCATGTCTTTCCATTGAGTATATAGGAAGCCTTGACAACTTGACTATTTCAGTATGCATATGAACTCTCTAATAGCTCGCCTGTACTCTAAAGACAAGCTTGAGATCACTTTATTTAATACATGCATGTGGTCACTTTAGGCTTAGGCAGCTGATAGGGGTTTCCTTTTTCCTACTCCTTTTCCCTTTCTTCTCCTGGATAAGAAAGATGAACTGAATCATTATTTTGGATCTCTGGATCAAAGTATTAAGAGACATTTTTTAAATTTGGAGTAGCACTGAGTCCCTTTAGTAATCTGATTGTCACTTTTCCAATAAAGTACTTCACTGAAACAGAACAGCATAATATTTTTCTAGCACTTTGAGAAGCACTGAGTCACTTTAGTCATGCATTATGCTATCAATTCCTGTTTAACCATGATGTTCCATCTCTGTGATGATCCATGATCAATTTTTTTAATTAGAGTGGCAAGGCATTCCATCGAAACTTGAAGTAGCATTATGTCACTTTAGTTACTTTACTGGCATTTTTAGCTTAGTACTTTACTGAAACAGAACAGTAAGATATTTCTTCAGCACTTTGAAAAGCACTAAGGGCCACATGTACGAACCATTTTGCACATTGCAAACAGTGAATCTGTCTGTTTGCGATGTGCAAAATGCACTTCCCGATGTACAAACCCAGTTTTGCAATTCAGTAAACTTTTTACCGAATTGCAAAACGGGATTGCAACTCACAATTAGGAAGGGGTGTTCACTTCCTAATTGCGACTCGCAGTCCCATGTATGATTATTGTGTGACCGTGAATGCAGTAGCAAAACAATTGCAGTTAAGACCAGTGTCACACTGGTGCTAACACATTCACAAACGGGAAGGGGTCCCAGTGGAACCCCTTCCCCTTTGTGAATGTCACTGAAAAAAAAAATCAGAGCAGGCAGTGGTCCTACGGACTGCTCTGAAAAAATGAAAACAAAAACGTTTTTATTTTTTGTTTTTGTAATGCATCTCATTTTCCTTTAAGGGAAACGGGCTGCATTACAAAAAAAATGCTTTATTTAAAAGCAGTCACAGACATGGTGGTCTGCTGTCTCCAGCAGGCCACCATCCCTGTGAGGGCCGCCATTTCCAAGGGGGTCGCAAATTGCGACCTACCTCATGAATAATCCAAACTTTGATACATGAAGCCCTAAGTCACTTTACTTATGCAACATGTTATGACTTTTGAAAAATGCTGCTTCTTCATTAAATTATGATAACTGAAACTGTCAGTGTTTGTGACTTTTGTGCAAAGGATTACTATTATGAGAACAAATACCATCATCAGTTTGTACAGTGCCTTATGATTCATGATACATTCTGTCTGCCACTATGGATACATTGTGTCAAAGTCATAATATAAAATGGGCATATTCCAATCATGTATTGGAAGAAATGGCCACAATTCTCTGTTGTTTTTAATTTAGTACGTTACATCGTTTGAAAGCAAAAAGATTACATAGCTGATGAAATGTTAAAAAATACTGTTGTGTGATAGAGGAAAGGGCGACTAATGTTTGACTTGATTGAGACTTATTCAAACATTCTAATTATAGTTTTTAATAAAAAGTAAAGCTGCATTAAGTGGGTTATTGGGACTTTAAATGATGATCTGGACAATGAGACTCTAAGCTGAAACAAGTCGGCCATCTGTTTTTTACTTCTGCACATCGGTGTACATATCAAATAAAGAAGAATACTTTCACATAATGTAGTTGCCCTGCCGTCTTCTTTCCCATTGTGGAGCAAGAAATGAAAGGCTGGCTTGGGTATATATATATTTATACATATACATTGAGTGTATATATATGTTCACACTACTGAGTTGAGTGGCAGTAGCCACTCTGTAGTTATAGAGTTATAGTTAGGGTGACCACAGATAGGGATTTGTTTGATTTTTGTCCCTTAATAACTTTGCTCCAATTTCACGAATGTCAGCGTAACTTTGCTGAACTGCTGCCCCCGTTTCATTGTCAGGGTAATGAAAGTTTTGCAGCGTTTGGTCAGGAGAGTGCAAAGAAAAGTGGGGTGGTGTCCCAAAAAATGGGCTTGAATTCTAATGCATTTTACATAGACTTTTGTATTTTACGTTGCGCAAAAATGGCCAGTCAGATTTTGCTAAAATGTGGCAGCATTAGCTATTAGGATGCACAGATTATTCTGTGCTTACTGCAGGTAAGTAGAATAAGTATTTCCCAGGTTATAAGGTTTTTCAATTTAGCGATATGTTGTAGCACAATGCTACTAAAAGTAGCAAGGAAGCCCCTCTAAAAAATAGGCTGCATGTGCAACGGTCCAGATTTACTACATGAACAACTGAACAACCCATTTATGCTCACATTCTGATGGACACCTACAAACAAATACATAACACATAGAATACATCTTAATCTACATTTGTTTTCTTTGCATGCTCTCTGGCTCAGAAAACAAAACTGGTCCAACAAGCCAAAGAAAAAACATCTTTATTATGCACCCCTGTGCAGTAAAATGAAAAAATCGACCTAGTAGTGACCCGCACAAACTACTATCTGAGGGACATGATAATTGGACACTTGGAAAAAAAAATAGTTTAAATTTTCAGAACAATCACAATAATTGTCTTTCATTCACGTTGGCCTTCTTATGTAGCATAATCATACTTAAAGTAGCAAGGCAGCCCAAAATATAAGCTAGACTGCATATTTAAAGATTCAGATTTACTACATAAATAACTGAAAGACCCATTTATGGTCACATCCTAATGGACAACTAGAAACAAATGCATAACAAATAATATGTATCTTAATCTACAGATGTTTTCTTTGCATTCTCTCTGGCTCACAAAAAACCTGTGCACAGCAAGCCAAACAAAAACCATCTTCCTTATGTACTCCTGTGCAACAAAATGGAAGAGTGCCCTAGCAGCGATCTACACAAACTGCTGTATGGCGGACATGATAATTTGCCATTAGAAAAAAAAATAAACTTACTTTTTATAACAACAATGATTGGCTTTCATTCACTTTGGGCTTCAATTGTTGCACACTCCTACTAAACATAGGAAGGAAACCCAAAAAATAAACTAGACTGCATGTGTAAAGTTTCAGAATTACTACATGAACAATTAAGACACATTTATGGTCACATGACTATGTAGACCAAGAAACAAACACAAGAGAAAAAAGAAAAAAAATCACACAAAAACTGATTGCCACTGTATAAGTATAGTCAGTATTCCCAAAGATAGGAATTCCTCGGCTATTAGTTCCCTAATAATGTTCCACTCATCCACACAACTTTCCAAACCTATAGCTGTTTCTACATTTTGAGATGAGTTAAATGTTTGTGGTGAATCCTTAAGGGAAAGCAAAGATAAAAGGTGGTCTCAAAGTGGGTGTTTCCACCAATGTATTTTTTTAGAGACTATTGTATTTGATGTAGCGTGAAAACGACTGAATGTGACTGAATGTTTTCAAATGAAATTTGGCAGGGTTATTCAATATAGTGCAGAGATTATGTTTTTGGGGTACTACAGTTATTCAGGGTAAGTATTTTTAAGTTGTAAGGCATTTAAACGTACTACTTAACTATATCTAAGGCCATAACAGTAAACACAGCCAAAGTGTAGTAGAAAAATATGGAGGCCTTTTCATTATGTATAAACATCCATTACCCAATTATATACTAGGTTGTCATCTCGGTATACCACAGTAAATTGCAAAGTTATCACGCTATACCATGGCCCAAAATATAACTGCATCTGTATTACAAGATTGTGATACCCTTGCGTCACTTATGGTGTGACATGGGCAATGCAATACTTAAGTTAGATTAGCAAAGGAACGAAAGGCCACCTTGCGTGGCCCTGCGTTAATTGGTAAATCTAGAGAAACGCAAAACAGCGCAATTCACTGTTTTGTACTACTCTGCACACCATAATCTATATTACTGCAAAATTTCACATACATCCTAATGCCACACCACTGTAGTCCCTCCACTATACGCTATTCCAGTCTACTCCACTTTACTGTACACCTCTTCACTATACAAGAATCCACTTTACAACACTCCACTCTACGCTATTACACTGTACGCAACGCCAGTGTACACCACTCTAGTCGATGTCACTCCACTGTACGCCACTCCACTTGACGCTACTCCACAATACACTATTTCACTCTATGCCATTCTACTGAACGCCACACCACTCTACTCTATTCCATTGTATGCCACTCCACTCTACAACACTCCACTGTGTGCTATTCCACTGTATGTCACTCGACTGCACTCTACTCTACTCTCTGCTACTCCAGTGTATTGCACTCCTCTCTACACCACTTCCCTCTATGCTATTCGATTGGACTCCACTCCAATGTACGCCACTCCACTGCATGCTATTGCACAGTAACCCTGCCACTGTACACCAATTCACTCTCCACTACTACATTACACACCGCCCCAATGTACACTGCTCCACTATACACTATGACACTCCACTGTACAACACTCCACTATACAATACTCCACTCTATGCTATTACACTGTACACAAATCACCTCTCCACTCCAGTGTATGGCACTCCTCTCTACGCCACTTTACTCTATGCTATTTGATAAGACTCCACTCCACTCCAATGTTCAGCACTCCACTGTATGCTATTGCACTCCACCCCATGCCACTGTACACCATTCCAGTCTACACCACTACATTATATGCCATACCACTGTAAACTACTCCACTATACATTATTACACTCTACTCTGCACTATCTCCACTGTATGCCACTCTGCTATACGCTACTCCAGTTTATGCTATTCCACTTAATGCCATTCCACTCTATGTTAATCCCACTGTATGCCACTCCACTGTACCCTACTCCACTCTGTGCCACTCCAGTGTATGGCACTCTATTCAACACAACTTCATTCTACACTATTGATTGGACCCCACTCCAATAGACTCCACTCCACTCTATACCATTACACTCTACCCAATGCCACTGTGCGCCACTCCAGTCTACACCACTCCATTATACGCCACTCCACTGTACATTGATCTACTATGCACTATTACACTCTATGCCACGAAACTGTATAACGCTCCGCTGTATGGCATTCCACTCTACAATCTTACACTGTATACAACTCCACTCTGCGCCAGTCCACTCTATGTTATTACACTGTATGCAACTCCACTCTTCCCCCTTTTTCAGTGTATGCCACTCCACTCTATGCCACTTCACTATACACTACTACAGTACATGCTATTCCACTCTACCCAATTCCACTGTATGGCAGTCCACTGTATTCGAATCCACTGTATGCCACTCTACTGTATGCCACTCTACTGTATGCCACTCTACTGTATGCCACTCTATTCTACACTATTCCATTGGACACCACTCCACTGTACGCCACTCCGCTTGAAATAAGATCACTACGTTTTGTTATAATACTGGGAATGATTATGTGATTTCTACATTCACTAATCGCAATACCACATATACTGTGTACATATTGGGTTGTGAATGTGGCAGATTATATGTGGATAGTAGTATTCACCCTCTTAACATAAGAATTCAAGAACATGTAAGGCAATTGAACCTTGTGATGAAAAGTATTTGGTTGCTATCCGCATACAAGGAGTTCATCCCAAAAATATGGATATTTGATTCTATGCCCTGGCACATACTCAAAAGAATGAAAGAAGGGAAAATAGGGAAGTCTCCCTGTCCCAAGCTGAATTGAGATGGATCTGTAGATTCAGGACAGTGCAGATGGGGCTTAAATGTAATAGTGAATTTCATCATTTGTTTTATGAATCCTGTAAGTCCCTGTCAAATATGGGATCCTGTAATGGATAACATTGTATTTTGAGAAATGGGCAACAATGTGACACTGGCTATAGCACTGTGTCGAGGATAGACCATGTGATAGAGAAACTCACATATTGAAGAATCAAAAAAGGGATGTGAGGAATCATTGTTAGAGAGGAATTTGGCTTGTCAATGGAAGGGACGTGTTTAAGATGTGGATGGATAGGCTGCAGGGCAAGGCAGTAGTGTAAATAAGAATATGTTACAGACCACAAGAGAAGTGTTTGTTGCCCATTTCAATATGACCGCAAGGTGGATAGCAGCAGCAGAGGCAAATGTAGGGGACATTGTATTTAAATATCTGAGATATTATGGTATCATGGGCTCTCAATGGAATAAGAGAACTCAGGGGTCCAAGAAAGAACTGAACTCTTAATGGAGTATTTAGAGCTCTGTTTATTGATTTGTTGGGGATGTTGGTCGTATGTATATTGTGATGCAGCGGGTGCGGCTGATTAGCAAGAGGTTTGCAAACAGTTGCAATTAATTCTGAGACTTTGTGGTATTATTAAGCCATAATGTAATAAGAGGGCGTAAGGTTCTAAGGAGGAACTGACATCTTACTGGAGATTTTGTGTTCCAGTTATTGATTTGTGTGCAGCAATATTGTTTTGTGGGGGCATGTGGACCATTTTTAATATGGCCGCTACGATGAACAGGATGTTCACCGTACTTATATCATGATGCAGCAGGAGGTTTAAAAGCAGTCACTATGGCCTGACATGTCTTTTGTAAATTCTGAGAACTGCAGTTCTATTGAGGTTGGATGTCTTATACCCATGAGGTCAGAGGGGTGATTGGAGTGTGGTTTTGAGATGGATAGTTTCTTGCACATGCAGGCGTGATGAATGTGGCAATTTTAAATTTTGTGCCAGTTCTGTGTTTAATATGTTCAGAAGATGCATGTGTGATCCTTACACCATGTGATGCTTGGTGGTTTGGGGATAAAGTGCTTAGTACGAAGACCATTTGCTGATTATGACAATCGGTTGAGAAATGTAATTGCCTGGGGTAACTTTGAATTTTGTATTTGTACCGGGTTTAGTATATCATGGAGATGAATGTGGGATTGCTATACTGAGTTTCCTCAATTGTATGCTACTCCATTTCAATGTATGCCACCCCATTCTATGCTAATTCACTGTGCCCTACTTCACTCTACGCCACTCCACTATACACTACTCACTCTATAATTTTCCACTCTATGCCGCTCCACTCTTCTCCACTCCTCTGTACACTATTCCATTGTACGCTATTCCAATGTATGCTACTTCACTTTACGGTAGTCCACTGTATGCCACTACTGTGTACACCATACTCTGTTTCGCTCCATTGTATGACACTCTCTTCCACTCTCTATAACATAAATATTCCACTCCATGGAGTGTGCTACGCTAAGGCAGACCAATACACTCTATTGTATTTTACTTCACATTATGTTACACCACTCCACTTGACTCTACTCCACTGTATGAGACTTTACCTCACGCAATGCTACTGCACAATCCATTCTAAGCAGTTCCACTGTTTCACACACTACTGTACTCTATGCAACTCATCTCTACAACACTTTACTACACCGTATGCTACTCTCCGACACATTACTCCTGTCTATACCTTTTCCCTCCTGCACAACACTGTACTATACTGTATGTCACTATACAGCACTCTAGTCCATTCTACTCTACAATAATCTAGACAACACTGTACGTGACTCTTTGTATGCCACTGCACCCTACTTTACTCCACTCTCCTCTGACACAGTACTCCACTCTACTCCACTACTCCACAGTATGCCACTCGACTCTACACCACAACTTAATGCCATTGTACTGTATAACACTGTATGCCAATCCACTGTACCACACTCTACAACACTGTAAAATACATCGCTCCACTCTACAAAAATCAACTAGACTATGTTACTGTACTCTACTGTAGCCTACATCACTTTCCAATACTGTACGACACCCCAATCTACACACGGTACTCCACGTTATGTCACTTTACTCAACTGTATGCTATGTGTTTCCGCTCTACTTCACTCCACAGTACTATGGTCTACAACACATAACTCAACTCTTTGACACCCCACTCCAATGTACTCAATTCCACTATACTCCAATCTACTACACTTTATCCCACTCAATGCCACTGTACGATACTTCACTCTATGCCCCTCCACTGTCTGAGACTCTACTCCACTGTATGCAACTTCACTCTACAACACTGTACTAAGCTATATGCCACTCTATGACACTCTACTCCACTCTATGCCCATCCACTCTACCCACTGTACCACGCTGTATGACACACAATGGCATGCCACTCAACTTCTCTCTATAATATGTCACCCCACTATATGATACGGCACTCCACTCTACGACACTCTCCTCCACTGTATTCTATGACACTCCACTTGACTATACTCCACTCTATGACACTCTACTTCTCCCTGCTCCATTCGAAAACACTCTACTTCACTCTATGGCAGCCTCCAACACCCTACTCTACCGTTCCACATGCCATTCTACTGTACCACTCGCTGCTCCAGTCTAGGATACTTGACCCCACTATAATGAGACACCATGCCACTACACTATATAACACTTTACTACACTGTACGATATGCAACTACACTCTACTCTACCACACTCGATTCCAATCTACCATACTCCAGTCTATGACAACAGGCTTTACAACACTCTCCTCCACTTTACTGTAAAACACTCCACATAACAACTCTCACCCCTTGTGACACTGGAGTCAACTTTTATTAAACAATTATATACAAAAATTAAAATTCAATGAAAATAAACAAAGGATACAGCTTAGTGTAGTCGGGAAAATGTGTTTCCCCATACAAAGCAAGTTTAAACTACACAAACTTTGAAAATTCCAAAGTTATAGTTAAAACATTAATTTACAATTTATCCACCACCTTCAAATTATTATAAGTAGTGGACCTCATTACACACTTTTCAGCTCGCTAACCAGAAAAACTATAACTTGCCACTCTGCCATGCACTCAGCTGTGACAAATAATGTCATTTGAGAAGTTAGGTGTTGTTATGAATGCTATGACTTCACATGTTATGTAATGCAGTATTGTTGGACCTGGCCCTTTTTGCAGGGTTATCCCCAAAATGTTTGCCTTCTTCTTCCTATTTTTCCTACTTGTTTTGGTGGCTGTAAGACTCTGGGCACTGCTAAAGTGTATTGGTGATTGGTTTATCCATGCTTGGCATATTTGATTTCACATGTTGTCTCATATGATTTACTAGTACGTCCCTAGTATAGTGCACCAAGTGTGCCTAGGGCCTGTAAATCAAATGCTACTAGTAGGCCTGCAGCACTGATTGTTCCACCCACATGGGTAGCCCTGCAAACATGTCTCAGGCCTACCATTGCAGTGCCTGTGTGTGTAGTTCTACACTGCCATGTCAACCTGGCAAGTGCACCCACTTGCCAGGCCCAAACCTTCCCTTTTACTACATCTAAACAATCTCTTAAGTAGCCCCGAGGCAGCCTCATGGAAGGGGTGCAGTGTATTTAGCGTAGGACATGTACTGGTGTGTTTTACATGTCCTGATAGTGAAATACTGCTAAATTTGGTCTTCACTATTACAAGACCTATCTCTCTCATAGGGTAAGCCTACCTTTCTCATAGGTTAACATGGGTATTGACTTGAAATATCTTTTAAGTGTAATTTCCCGTTGGGAGCAGATAGAGATGTGGGGTTTGGGGTCTGTGAACACACAATTGAAAAATACTTTTGGTGAAGTAGTTTTTTCGACTGTAAATTTGAAAATGCCACTTTTAGAGAGTAGACATTTTCTTGCTTAACCATTCTGTGTCTCTGCCTGTCTGTAGAATGCACGTCTGGGTCAGGATGACAGTTGGACTGTTTGTGAATTCACTCTAGACATTCACGCAAAGGTAGCTGAGGTGTGCCCTGCATATCCTGATGGGTCTTCCTGAGCTAAAGTGGTGGGATAGGGCTGTGCCTGTCCTTTCACAAAGCAGCATCCAATCCCCTGGAGTGTGTCTGCACCCAGGGCAGGAAAGGCAGGGGCTTGTGCACTGTACAGACTTTTCTTTGAAGTTTGCCTACCTCAAAGGCAGAAATGGGTATAAGTACTGGACCTCTGACCCCACAAAGTTAGAACACTTTTGGACTGAGGACATTCTGCCAGGAAGAATAGCTATACTGTATGAGGGACTGCCACTCTGCCTGTTGCTTTGCTGTGCTGGCCTACTGCTTGCTGCGTCTGTCATTTGAATGAAAGGACTGGACTTTGCTTTTTACATCTTGCTTCCAAAGGTTCTCCAAGAGCTTGGACTGAGCTTGCCTCCAGTTAGAACTCCCAGGGACATCAAAGGCTTCATCTGCCAGCACCTGGGCTCTCTTGTTGAGAGTTCTGACTCTCCAAGTTGTGCCAAATCCAGTTCCTAGGCCTTGGGAGTGGTGGAGTTCTGGTGTAACCAAGAAGAAACCAAGTATATCGACTCCAGAGCAACTTCAGAACTAGCACTACCTTCCGACTCTGTGCCACTGCCTGCATCAGAGCTGTGGTCCCCGCTGAGTGCAAAGACCGCATAAGGAATCAACAACTCACCATCCATGGTGCATCACCTCCCCTGCAACCGTAAGGAAACAATACCTCCCTTCTCCGGTAGCAGAAAGGTACCGACGCCGCAACGGCTGCAGCAACACCTCACCTCCCCAACTCCGTGCAATGTCTTTGTACTGTGCCTAGGTCCGTGCGACTCCATGACTGGCTCGTACTGCTTTGTGAGAGGTGTCAGACTGTTGGGAACAACTCCATCATGACGTTGTAATAGGCCCAGTTGGAGCTATTGTGTTTCTAAGCACTTTACTGAGATTTAATCTTTTGAAAAGTGTATCTTTGCTTGTCTATGTTGGATTTTTGTTGTTTCGATTTTGTTTTACTCGGATAAATATTGGCTATTTTTATAAACTGGTGTAGAGTACGTTTGTGGTGTTTTCACTGTGTTACTGTGTGTGTGTGTGTGTGTGTAAACACTTTGCACATTGCCTCTGAGATAAGCCTGACTGCTTGAGCCAAGCTACCAAGAGGGTGAGTAGGGGTTATCTTAGCTGTGTGACTCCTTTACCCTGACTAGAATGAGGGTCCCTAATTGGACAGGGTTCAAACCACTGCCAACTAAAGACCCCATTTCTAAGAAGTATGCAAGAGTATAAACAATGCATGGAAAAGGCATGAGTTTCAGTCCGCATTCCTTTCCTGTTGAATTCTCTTCCTTGGCTCCTTAACCTCTTGTACCTGTGATTGCATGAAATGTGACGCTCTTTCTATTTGCTGCATCATTGGTTCTATTCTGCGTATAGACAATGCTCCTCTAAACTTTTCTCCTCTTTCTTCACCACCTCCACCCCCTACACACACACACCTTGCGACACCCTCCACAGTATTATGGTTAACCTTTTCTCTAGTGGGGTAGCAGCCCCTTGTTTTTTAACATTTTATATAAAGCTATGCTCTATGTCTCATATGCTGTTGGGAATATAAAAGTGCTCTAATTGGCGGAACTGTTCTAAATAAAAACATAGGAAAATAGATAGATAAATAGTTATCTAAAACGTACAAATGCAGACCTTCCACTTGGCAGAAAATGTTCATGAGTTAATCCTGTGAAAGGAAGTATTAACATTTTTTTATTTTTACCTTCCTTGTGGACAACCTCCAAATCAAGCACACCCCCACCTGGAAAGATACTTACTCCTGCCATTCACGGAAGTAAATCAGTATGACTTTGTAGGGCACAAAACTTCCTGCAAGAGGAATGTGAATGCTCAAAAACCTATCAGTTTGTAGATGTTCCCCTGCTTCAGCAGGAAGGTCCACCCAGAAGCACCTGCTTCCCAGCCCCAAACCTAAACTAACAATCAGCGTAGTTGGTGGTTTGTCGATGTTCATAACTGTGCTTTGAAAACATATTTTCATGCATTTCCAGACTCTGTTAATCAGATTCTTCTAAATTCTTCTGACAAGTTGAGATTTTGGTCAAAGGTGTAGCAGCAAAGTCCCATTCAGACTGTTGACTTCCCCCCACTTACTCCTTTATTTTACAACTAAAGTGAAATGGAGCAACAGCCAACCCGTTGGGTAAATTAAGCAGTACCGTAACAAAGGCCCCCACGGTGAGTTCCAGGGGGCCCCCTCATGACTGTTCACGGGTGGCAAGCCCCTGACTAGGTCCAGGGGGGACGTACCCCCTCCAGGTACTTTGCAGGGGAAACCCCTCCAATTTCGTTACGCCACTGACCTGCAGTTGGTGTGTGGCGCATGGTGACTTATGTCTGTGTATGTAGCTAAAATGTTAACGCACTATGCTGCTGAAAGGCACTACAGTACACTTACTGGATAAAACCTTCGGCCCATTGATGGAACCCTCACCACACGATGACAGTACCCATCAGAATGACGTATAAACTCCAACAGACAACTAGTCGCTTAATGCCAGGTGAACCCTGGAGGAGAGCGTCTCTGTGGGCAGGGGGATAAGAATGTATGGAGTTTCATGGGTGAGCATAGGCTGGCCATGGAAGCCTCAATTATAACTCTTTTCACTGAATCAAATGGAGCATTCCACTTATCTTACGCCATAATCTTGCGATCTCGGACTGGAGACGTTGCCTACATTATGGGCCAAGTTCATGGAGCAGATGGCATTACTGGGGGACACCTTGGAGCCACTCTCACACTAAAACTGATATGCGCAGAATGTGCAAGCAAAACTGTTTGCTAGCAAAATACTATGGCCCTCATTAAAACCATGGCGGTAAAAAACGCCTACCGCTGCGGCGACAGCCGCCAAAAGACCGTCGCCTTGGCTACCAGCCACATTAACACCGACTGCTGGGGTCATAATGACCCCCTATGCTGTCTCCTAACAATATGAGCTGTTTCCCTTCTCGTATCTGGCTTCTCCCCTCCTAATGCCCTAATCCTGCAGCTAGCCCCTTCTACAGCCCTAAAATACTGTTGTGAAGGTACAAAGTTTTATTTATGAGAAGAAAGCATCGAAGCAGGCCAGCTGCAGAGCAGGGTTGCTAGGTCCAGATCACCTTGGGTAATCTCAGTTTTGGATGCAAGATGACCAGTGGGCTGGGCGGTTCGGGCTATGAGTAGAAGGAAACATTAGTTCTACTGCACAAATACCACAATTTGAATGTGTAAAATTCCACAGGGCTATTTATCCATAGCAGAAGGCTGTGTGTGTTTGTAGGGAGGTCTTGCCAATAGGAAGGAATGTGTGTGAATTTCAAGTTAAGCAATGAAGTGGCTGCTTTTCAGTAATACTTGTGCCAAGTTTCACACTGTTCTGCAGCTGGGACTGCGGAGAGAAGTGTCCTATTTGTACAGAAATCTACTTTCTCTGTGAATAATATAAAAAAACAAGTGCAATGGTAAGTAAAGATTATAAGTCAACTGTAGAAAGCAGCAAGCATATTACTTAATGTGTGCTCTTGAGGTAAAGGTGAGAATATATCCAGCCAGGGCCAGCTTTTGGGCAGTGCGAGCGGTGCAACCTCACCGGGTGCTGACCTCAGGGGGGGCACTGTGTTTAGCAATAACTTCCGAAACTTGCCATTTACTAGCACCTGCTGAAAAGTTCCTTGTGCGTTTAGCCTTCAAGAATCAACTAAAAAGTCAAGATACCTCTTGTGATTAATGTTTCTGCTGGAGAGAGAGAGAGATGGGAGTTTTGCCAAGTGGCTGTTTTGCTTCAGCATAAAGTAGCATAGAGGGTTAATATACCTGCTGCAAAAAACAGAACTATGGGGCATATTTAAGAAGCGCCACTTTTCTTGCATGCCTTAGCGCCCCCCTAACACCACCATGTGTGCGTCATATGTAAAATATGGTGCACCATGGCAGTAGTTAGGGGACTAGCATCAGAATTTTTCACGCTAGTCCAGCGCTTTGCAGGATTAGCACCAAAAATGTTTACGCTAATCTTGCAAAGCACCCAGAGGCCCATTGTAACAAATTGAAGCCTCCTTTTAATGCCTGCTCTAAGCAGGCATTAAAAGTGCCGGAAAAAAATTACGCAAAGAAATCTAACAGATTTCTTTGCATCATTTGTTTGTCCCCCCTAACGGGGGATGCCCACTTTGCATACATTACACCTGGCACAGGCATTGCGCCTCTTTGTAAATATGGCACAGTGTTTTTTGCCTTCTAACGCAACATTAGTGTAAAAAAATGACACTAATGTGGCGTTAGAATGGCACTAGGGGCTCTCAAATATGCCCCTATGGCAGTGCTTAATTAGTGCTTGCTGTTTCCGGCACGGAGCAACAGCACTTATTTTTGAGGGCCAGCACTTATTTTTCTGACTGAAGCATTTACTGTGGGAAAAAAACACATATGGGAAAGATGGAGGAAGAGAAAAACGAAAAAGCGTCACAATGGGAAAAAGCAGAAATGCGCAAAAATTAGCTGAAGGGGCAGGGAGTGCCTGTAAATGGATTGAAGAGACCCAAGATGGCTTCAGGATTACGCTGCCTCTGTATTCCGTGTTCACACATTCAACTGCAGCAGCCGCGTGTGTAAGAGGAGGACTTTGGGCACCGGCACCTTTTTATTTACAAATTAAGCACTGCCATATGGGGCATATTTGAAAAAAGTGCCGCTGCACGCAGTGCTGCGCCACTTTTCTTGCACCCTTTAGCACCACCCCCAATGCCACCATGTGTGCTTCATATTTAAAATACAGCGTACCATGGTGGTAATAAGGGGAGTAGCGTCAGAATTTTTTATACTAGTCCGGCGCTTTGCAGGATTAGCATAAAAAATGTTGACGTTAATCCTGCAAAGCACCCCGAGGCCCACTGTAACCAATGGTAAGCCTCCTTTTAATGCCTGCTCTGAGCAGGCGTTAAAAGTGCTGGAAAGAAATGTCGCAAAGAAATCTGTCAGATTTCTTTGCACCATTTTTTTTGCGCCCCCCCCCTAGCGGGAGGGTGCCCCCTTTGCATACCTTATGCCTGACGCAGGCATAATGTAGCGCAGAGTTACAAAGTGGTGCAATCCCTGCATTGCACCACTTTGTAATTAGGGAACAGCGTTTTAGGCCTTCTAACACCACATTAGCTTAAAAAAATTACACTAATGTGGCGTTAAAATGGGACTAGGGGCTCCTAAATATGCCCTATGAGGCATATTTGAAAAAAGTGGAGCTGCACCACTTTTCTTTTGTCCCTTAGTGCTCCCCTAACAGCACCATGTGTGCACTGTATTTAAAATATGGTGCAATATGGCAGTAGTTAGGGGACTAGTGTCAGAATTTTTTACGCTAGTCCGGCGCTTTGCAGGATTAACGTAAAAAATGTTGATTCTAATCCTGCAAAGCACCCAGAGGCCCATTGTAACCAACAGTTGCCTCCATTTAATGCAGGCATTAAAAGTTCCAGATGGAGAGATGAGGGGCACATTTGCCGGGTGGTAGTGAGTGAAACCGAGGATGAGGTCATGGGGTGGGGAGTGCCACAATAAACTGTCGCACAGGGCGCCACCAGTCCTAAAGCCGACCCTATTTGCAGCTATAGCTGTTTTGAGTTCAATTCTGTGTCTGCTGTTTTGAAGACCTATTCGAATCCATGTGTAGCTTGTGTCCTGTACAATTTTTAGGGTTGAGCATCCGTTACATGCACTCGCGGATGCGTATCGCAGCGGGATGCTTTAGTTATTAGAAAAGGGCTTGGAGCCCTGTCAACAACACGTCAGTGTTTTTCATTGGTTCGTGGGCTTGCCTATTAAAATCCGCTTGCTTTCATTAGTCGAAGGCATGCACACGTCATGCCTTTTCCGGTGGCTAGCCCTCCTCGAGCGCATTGACCAAGTACAGAAAACATGCGACGCTCGCTGTTTTCTGTCCGGCTCGTGGACTACTATTTCTCTATTTTACTAGCGCGATTTCGCTTGGCAGAAGTCGAGCGCTTTACACAGTTAATTGCACTTTTTTGGGTTACGTACATAAATACACTTTTGCCGATAGGTGAAAAGTCGGGTTAGGAGTTTACAACGCTATCAGCTCTAACATGAGCAAACGTGAGACCCGTTGCATTGCAAATGCTTGTTTATTTAGTGGTTTTATGACATTACTAGGGGTTTCCTAATGGAAGACTTGAAAAGACCTCGATGAACAGTATGGGATGACTATCGTAGCCTGCTCATAGGGTAGTCTTACATGATTTATTGCTACGTTTCCAATTGGAAAATAGTATGATCAACTCAGAACCTAAGAGACAGGGGCGATATCAGCCATCAAGGACTTACTTGGTGAAATGTATTTGAAAGCGTCGTGTAGGAAACAGCAGGCAGATATCTTAAAGAATGTTTGCGTTCTCACAGCCAGCGCAGAGCCTGATTATGTATGAAAGACCACTTGTCTTTAGTATCGGGAATAAAGTACATATTTTTGACAAAGTAATGTTCAACAATAATGTATTAATTAAAAGTGGGTATCCAAATACGAAAGCATCAAAATACATTAAAAATAATAATAAAAATAAGAGCAAATGGCATACAAAGCGCAAGTATCCTGTGACGGGGAGTCCTTTAAAGTGCAAGGACAGCACTCAAGAACAAAGGTAAACCAGGTTCCAAGACCTCAGGGCAGTCTGGCGCACCCGGCCCGTGACGTGGGGAGGGTCCAACCCCTGAGGAGCATTTGAGGATGTTCCACTCTCCAGGGGAAGGGGGCACACGTGTAGCAGTGTGAGCTGAACTGCCCTGAGGGTGGAAGGGTTTAATAGCTGTTACTAAAGGTAATCACAAATGTCTACAGGATGGCCCGCCTCCCCATAGAGGAGGGCATGCCAACGCAGCCATCTTGAATTAGATACAGAACAAACGTTGAGTAATGGACAGAAGATGTTTGCTTGAGTTAAAGAAAGCATTTCATGGCTATGGATGCTATTTCCTTTTGTACAGTTTTTAGGTCGAGCATAGCAGCTTAGGTTGAGCATAGCTGCGTGCAAGCGCTGCTTTTCCCACGTGTTGGTATGTATCTGGGCTTTTAACCACGCCCACCCCACACCCATCACTGTCACTCGTTCATGGGTTTGCCTTTCAAAAATCCTTTGTTATCATTGGCAAACTGCTTTATGTTTGTCCCTCCTTTGGGCGGTTTTATTACCGCCTTGGCCATCAACTCTGTTACATGGATAATTGCACTTTTGCCCATACGTTTGACTGCAAACAAGCTTCTTTCTCCTTTTGTGTCTCTCCTTTGCGCGCAGGCTCATGGCAGCTGTGTCTCTTTGAATCAGCTCGCTTATGTCAACAGTTTTACTTTTTATTTTCAGTTTATGTGGCAAGAAAAGTCCAGTTAGGAATTTACAACGCCAATAGCTCTAACTCGATCAAACGCGAAACCCATTGCATTGCAAATGCTTGTTATTTTTATGCTCCAGCACTGATCTGAGGTCAAGCATATACAGCACATACAGCCTTCCTGGAATCCAGACATGTTGAAAAAATTTACAGAGAGATGCTCTTTGAGCACCATTTTACTCGGTGACATTACCAAGGTGCACAGAGGAACGTTGCTAAATTGTCTTGAGAACAGCCAGCACCTGTGATTAAAGAGTAAGATTTGGTCAAAAAGTTGTCACTTTTTTTCAGGCCACAGAAAGAGAATGGGTTCCTGAGCCGTGGCACTAAAATGTGAAATGCACAGGCCAGACCTATGCGTCTTACTGCCTACCTCAGTAAGCACCATCAGTAATACAGAACTATTCACCTGCTAGACAACTAGCTGTTTACATTCGGAATTGTCACATTACAGAGAGATTACCATCCAAAGGTCGTGAATGTATCACTCATCGCGTTTTGTTCATATTGTAAAGCCACTTTAAATGAAATTATGCAGCAATTCAGAGGAATGTTGGGCATTTCACAAAGAAAAAAAGATGCAATTAATGTAACACATACCTTTGCAGACAATATTGATTTTCTGGTTTGTCTGTTTCAGACAGTGAACGTTATTATTGAGTGTAGAGTGGAAAAATAGTTGATGCGGTTAAATAATATTATTGTTGATAAAATGTTGTTACTAAAAAGTACTTTAGGATTTTCTGATTCATGTGAAAACAGAAATAGCAACACCTTTGTTATAAAATCTGAAAAAGCTGGAGGCGCGCAGTAAATAGCCTAAGACTGCCTGCCTCGCGGCCTGTGACTGCCGGTGCTGAGCCCAGCGGAGGCACGGCACTGTGGTGGAAATTAAACATTAATCAAAGTAATTACATGACTTAACCCAGTGCAGAATGTAAGAAGGATAATGGCTGCACAAGACATCCTCGCTTACACAAAACAAGCCTGCCAAGTGTTGATATGTAAGCCGGTTATTCTAATGCGCAGGTAGGCATGACTGCTTATTACAAGCTGCTCTTCCGTGTTACCGTAGCCTATGACTGGAGGCTCAGCCCTAATAAACAAGCACTGACAACGCTGATAGCTTAGCCTTTATGGATTAAACGCACCGGCACACAACATGTGCGCATTGGCACATAGATCACACATACGTGGCGGCATGCAGACACCCCTACACACAGGCAAATACACCTAGTACTGAAACCTCGGCAAATACACCAACGTTAAAGCAAGGATCCCTATACACAGATATGACAGATACTTGTGTATAAGGGTGAACACGCAGAGGGCTATGTGCAGCGACCAGCAGACGTATACAAACAGAAGAAAGGGCGTGTCCCCATCCAGCCACACAGACCAATCGGCATAAAAGTACAGAAGAACCCGGACCAAGAGACATACAGAACCCCATCTGCACACATTAGCGGAGATACAGGCACGCATGTACATAGATCAACAGGGATTCAGACAGTCATGCACACACACACTGAATGACACGAGAACCCCTATGCACGCGTAAAATAAACTTACAGGTACCCATGTCTGCAGATCAGCCGCCCCCTCCATATACACAGATTAGAGACCTTGGTACGGAAAATAAATGTACAGACACTTGCAGCTAAAGAGAACAGACTTACAAGCGCACTTTCATGAAGGGGCAGATGGCGGGGGGATGGAGGGGGTTGGGGATGAGGCGTTCGGGACAGACACTAAACTTGTTAATAAACGCATAACCGGTGCTGAGGAGCAGGAGACATCATTCAGGCTCTTCTGCAGGGAAAACCGCACTTGGCCAAATGACACGGGAGTACCACATACAAACATATACAGCATTTACTGCAAGCAAAATACACACATAGGAAAGACGGAGGAAGAGAAAAACGAAAAAGCTTCACTATGGGAGACAGCAGAATGCTGCAAGAGTGGGCTGAAGGGGCAGGGAGTGCCTTTAAATGGATTGAGGAGGCCCGAGATGGCTTCGGGATTACACTGCCTCGGTTTTCCATGTTCGCACATTTAATTGCAGTAGCCGCGTATTTAAGAGGGGAGCTCTGAGCATGGCAAGGTTTAATTTACAAACTAAGCACTTAGACACCCATGAGCACCGACAGACACACAGACCTTAATGTGCGAGCACTTACAAACTTCCGCTTATGCACATAAGCCAAAAGACCCGGAGGTACCCATTTCACATACAAACATATGTGTATCCAAGTGCACAGCCCAAGAAACATGCACGTACTCATGTACAGAGGTCCACAAACACATACGTTTGCGTATGTAAACAGAAGTGCAAGCACATGCACACATACATACAGTCGTGGACCAAACACACATGGATACCTATATAAGCGCAGAGAGAAGGTGAGATGAATGGATGCTATTTGCTGCTGGGGTGACATGGGGATTCATATCTACTTAATCCTTGTTTCCTCTGTGAAAGAAATCAGATTTCAGGGCGAAGTCAGAGGAACATGTAAGTATGATTTCAATTCTTGGCCTCCCCCTAGAACAAGCATTGGTAAAACCAGGAGATCTCACCTTTTGATATATTGGCTATGCCAATACCTTTTGGCAATGCAGTACAGTATCGGCAAGATGCTTTGCCGCACAGCCACAAGTAATAAACAATTAATTAAACAAATACATTAAGTAATTAAATGCAAAGTTGCAATGAGGGGCTCACAGCAGCCATGTCATTTTGTAGGCACATGCATGCCTCATTACTCGTGAGCATTTAAAAAATGACTGTGGTGCCTTTTTTCATTTATTGATCTGAGCTGGAACAGAAAATAAAAAAATGAAAAAGAAGTCGTGTGAAAGTGATTTTTTGCTGGTAGTGGGAGGCTGGAAGCTATTTCAATTTTTTTTTTTAAATGGCTGTTGGGGACAATGGAGGAGCGGGCGGGGTGAAGCAAAAGGGGGTTGGCAGCTGTGGGAAAACAGTACATTAGGGAGGGCACCACAGGCGGTGGGGAAAAGAACATGAGTTATAAAGCAACACAAAATGTGGGAGAGAGTAAGTTTGCGGTATGAGAGAAGCACATGAAAGAGAGAGCTGGAAAACACATTAATTCTCATGGAATACTTAAGCAAAAGGAAAAAGAAGTTTCCTAAAATTAAGCAGTGCAAGGACAGAAGTAAGCCAATTGGAGACATGGTAAAGGCTGCAGGAGAGGGGGAAACACAAAATGGACAGGCTGGCATAAGGAAAGCCATTAAATAGTAAGCACACAAATGAGAGTGACAATGAACCCAACCAATGGTAACCAATGGGCTAGCTATAAGCCACTTTAAGTTCTAGGTAAGCCCACAATAGGTATTTTTCAATCAGACATCCTGTATAGTCTGGTATGTCAACCTAAAAATCACTGAGTGATGGAATACATCAGTTCCCAGTACATCAAATCCTTTCCCTATTTAGAGTGATCAATTGTAGCTAACTACATTTAACTCCAATTTCTTCTTTATGTTCTTCTGTGTAATTGTGCACATCTCACAAGGACATTCAGTACCTGTGTTTTTCGAGTAACAAACTATTACACGTTCAGGATTATCAATGCTAGATTGTTTATGGTGCCCCAAACCCCACGTTAATTGTACTATGCTCTTGAAAGACCACTGAAGTACACTTCCTGAATAAAACCTCTTGTCCATTATTGAAACCCTCGCCAAGTAATGGCAGTGCTCAATACAATCACATAGGGGCCTAGTCACAAAGACATTTCAGAGTATGTAAAGTAGTATTCATGTGGTACTCTTTTACATACTCTTAAATGCATTGTCACTTGACCCAAAACATCTAAAATTGGAATACGATGTAAATATTCATTTATTTATAAATGTTACTCCTCGCACTCATAAATGCTTTTATGAATCTGTCCCACTGTGACGCCAATAGTTAGTTGGTTCAAGCTAGCAGGTGCATCTCTGTGGGTCAGTCAGTTGTTAATATATGCACTCTTGCCGCTGAAATCAAATGGAACAATCAACACACAGGGGAAAGGCACCCACTTGACTAAGGTGCCTATTGGGATTGGCCCATCCTTAACCTTGGCGACAATGACAGAAAAGCCCATTCTTTTACAGCCAATTTAATGAGCGGGTGATATTATTGGGTGACCACCTTGAAGCCACACTTACAATATAGCTAACGTGCACATAATATGCATACAGTGCTGTTCATTTCAACAACACATGCTGTCTCCTAACAATAAAAGTAAACAATGTTGGTGGAACAAAAGGAAAGGGGGAATGGATGGTGGCTTCAGTACTGGACTGCTGGGTGGATACACAATCGGTGCTGAAAAAACGTGGCCTTAATTTTAAGCCACTCACAGAGAACATCTTACATGACATGGTGAAATGAACGATGGGTTAATGTCATCAATTCCATGTCTTAGTCCCAGCAGTTTGCTAAGTGCAACTAAAACAAATGAAGGCTTTCACTGCTAGAAAGCACTACTGATTTGTTAAATATGGATTGGAGTCTGCATGTATCAAGGTTATCATGTTTAATTGTAGACACTAGAGGGCATATTTACAAGCACCACCTTGCGACACCCTAGTGTGTCATTTTTTTATGTTATGGCGGCGCTACAATGGCCTTTACCCGCACCAGATTCACAAAGTGGTGCAATGCCTGCATTGCGCCACTTTGTGAGCCCGTGCACCACATTACGGCTGCATCAGGCAAATGTATGCAAGGGGGGCGATCTGACGCAGTGAGGCCCGAAAAAATGGTGCAGTGAAATGTACTACATTTCACTGCGCCATTTTTTCCATCATTTTTAACGCCTGCCTTGCACCCATAGTAACCAATAGGCCTCCCTGTGCTTTGGTGCACTAGCAACAAAATTTTTGATGCTAGTGCACCAAAGCGCCACAATAGCATAAACAATTGTAAAGCCATTGTGCCCACGACCCCCATGGTGTGCCGCATTATAAATACGGCGCAACCATGGTGTCGTTAGGTGGCGGTAGAGGGACCCAAGAAAAGTAGCACATCGGGACCGATTCTCCACTTCCTTTTAAATCTGCCCCTAAATACGTTAGTATTCATGATGTTAACATTTTGATTTTCACTTTTCCGAATGAATGTGAATTATGTGTATTTTTATTGCCATTTTCTAACATCTAGATGGAACAAGCACTGGTAAAGCAAATAGATCTTTTCTGGCCAAAATAGTGAAATGGTTAACAAGCACATGCTACAAAAATAATAGGAAAGAAAATGCTACTACTTAAACATGGCAGCCATATACCTGCAATAAAAATGTTCTATTCAAAAAAATACCCAAAGCATTTCATTTTAATAGGACAGTCCATGTCCTTCCTAGCAAACAGCTGCACTTAGAACAGATATAGAAACTCGTTTTCGTTTTTTAGTGGCATCACAGGACTATTGGATTTGTATGGATGTAAATACAAGGTCCTGTTGGCTTTGAACTACAGTAACCTGAAGACAGTTTAAACACCCAAGGATAGAAAGATAAAGACTAGAAAGAAAAGGAGTTGGCAAAGTAGAGTAATGGCCCATCCGCCCTGTCACTGGAGTACACTTCTCTTTCGGTGAATGTGCACAAGCATGTATAGCGGCAGTCCTCAATCGGTAGTTATGGTTAGGATCGTGTTTCCATACAAAATGCCTTGGCAAAACAAGAGCACTGTTTTGGGCATTTCGTGAAAACGTGCCAAAGTTATTAGCAACACAAAAAAGGCATTTGTTGTCATTCACATTTTAGTTTCTCCTAGTGCAGCACACAGCATGGGGCAGTGGGCCACCCCACTTAAGCCATTAACTAACTTCACTGAAACTGAGGACATTCTGCTGTTTCACAAGACACACATCCACACACAGAGTAGGCCCCTTCAGTTTACCTTCAGTGCCATGGATTATTACATCGGTTATGAGTTATTTTTTAAATTAAAAAAAAATCCTTCTAGCCAAGGTTTTTTTATATAATGAAGAGGTCCAGACAGCTCAAAAACTTTTTTTTTTTTACAAAAATCATGACAAAACAAGCACAGACTAAGCCGAAAGGTTAGCAGCCTGCATCAGACCTATTGGCTTTGGCATTGCTTGCATTTTGAATGTTTTTGCTTAAGTGAGGCTGGTGAATCAACTGATGCACTCTTGCTGTACAAACTATTTATGGCTTTCATTATTTTTTTTAATCAACCAGTATTTTCATTTCCATGCGGTTAAGAAGGGTGCCATGTTATGAACCATTGCGTTGGAGAACTAAACCCATTAAGCAATATATTGAAAATGAATACTTATTTTAGCCAGTCAATGCATGGATACAGACACACACGCTATTACAGTAAAAGCTTGAATCCAATAATGTTTAACAACACTTCCAATTAAGAGACGAGATGTGGTAAACATGGTACACCCTGCATGGCGTCTGCATACTGACCTACTGTTCCACTCCAATACCTGCTATTGCTCATAAAATGCCTGAGTTCCTTCTTACATCGATATGAGACTTAGCAGGTTTGAAGTGTAACATACTCTTTGAGACAGACATATTGAAAAGGACAATTGTTCAGTAAGTGGCAGTGTACTTGGGATGGGTAACCTAACAAATGGAGCCACGCTGACGCACTGTCATCTGGTACCTTTCTGCCTTCATGAGTGGTTGTGCGGTGATTGCCTTAAATAGAATAAATACTGTTGCACGAAATGTTAAACAAAACAAAAACATACGTGCACTTGTAAAGAAAGGGTGTTTGTAATGCCTTCGGAATTTGTTTTCCCACAAGCAGGTGCAAATAGCAGCAGTACTGTATTTGGAGTATGAATTGTTTTTTATAACAAAATACCCCGTGCGCTGCTGGCAGATTCTGACAGGAATGCAACTGCGGCTAAACCCAAAGCAGTGCAATCCAGTCCCAAAGATGTCCGCCCTTCGGCGACAACGGGCAGTAGTGTGTCAGTGGTGCCCTGTCTAGCAGCACACATCTGCCCAGAGAGTGAAATGGACCCCCAACCTGCTGTACTGGGAAGGACAGCCTTGTAACACTGCGAAATACAGAGCTCTCTCACCGCACCCGGAACCGGAACAGGATCTCCCGCAGCGTCCTCCAAGTGTACCTCTGCAAATATTCCTCGATTAATATGGGCCTAGAAAGGGGAGGGCCGCGACCTCATCTACTGTACGTTCATTTCGCACTTCAAAGTCAAGGTGTGCTTGTGTGTCACAGAATAGCATATCGCCTGGCTGAAATACCGCGCGCTAAATATAACTTACAAAAATATTGTCCTGTTGGCCTCTAATGTTTTATTATAAGCTAACATGGGGCGATATTATTCTAAATGATATTTACATCACTGTAATTATGCCAGATGATATTCTGACAACGAACTTCTGGTAACACATCACTAAGGACTTATTGGTTTAATTACTTAAGAGTTTGTCATTACATCTTCATCCATTGTGTGAGGAGAATCCTCATGTCAATCACCTCTACTAAGCACTCTGAAAGAACGAACTAAATAGAAAATAACCCCGCCCCTTTAACCGTAAAAGGGAAATTAGGTCTCCATTTTTCCTGGTTCGATCTTTGTGTGCCTCCTTCAGTACACTCTGCGCAGAGCTGAGCTTGGGCCTGTGTATTTCCTTTTTTTGGTGGCCGGTGCTCTGAGGCCTGACTTCCTAATATTATATTTCACCTTTTTTTGTTTTGGATTCGTGCAGACAGGATCCCTTCTCTCTTGGGTTCTTACATTTTTATTGACTGATGTTTGCTAGTTTGTTTAGATAGACGATTAGGCAACATTTTTAGGGTCGAGCCTGCGTCGCATGCGCTCGCGCATGCGTATCGCAGCGAGATGCTTTAGGTATTAGAAAAGGGCTCAGTGCGCTATCGACGTCACGTCAGTGTTTTTCATTGGTTCGTGGGCTTGCCTATTAAAATCTGCTTGCTTTCATTAGTCGAAGGCATGCATACGTCATGCCTTTTCCGGTGGCTAGCCCTCCTCGAGCGCATCGACCAAGTACAGAAAACATGCGAGGCTCGCTGTTTTCTGTCCGGCTCGTGGACTACTTTTTCTCTATTTTCCTAGCGCGATTTCACTTGGCAGAAGTCGAGCGCTTTACACAGTTAATTGCACTTTTTCGGGCTACGTACATAAATGCACTTTTGCTGATAGGTGAAAAGTCGGGTTAGGAGTTTACAACGCTATCAGCTCTAACATGAGACCTGATTCATTGCAAATGCTTATTTGTTATGCCACTTGTTTTTAAAAGCTTGCTGTTCTCCTATCAAGGGAAAGCATGTCGGGATCGCACTCCCCGTTTATCTAGAAGTGTGGCTGGCCTTGGTTTCATTTCTAGATTGTTTAAACTTGTTGAATTGCTGAGATCCAAAGTGAGAAATGCGTTCTCGGCCTGGGGCCTTATTCTAGTATTAGGGACCTCACAGGGTTTTTCTTTTGAACCCTGTTTGAGGTGTCTCTGATATCTTTGTCTTTGAAGGTAGTCTTTTTGGTTGCTATTATATCTGCCAGATGAGTGGGAGCGTTTTCAGCTTTATCTTGTAACCCACCACCCCTTAGGTATTCAGCTTTATCTTGTAATCTCCCTTACTTTAGGTTATTTGAGGATCCTGTAGTTTTGAAGCTAGTTCTTAGGTTTTTTCTTAAGGGGAATTCAGTTTTTCACAGAACTCAGGAAATTGTTCTCCTTGTGTTTATGTTGATTCCCACTGGATGTGGTTAGCACAGTTAAGATGTATTTGTCTAGATATGCGAATTTCAGGAACAGTGACTTCCTTTTCATAAATTTTGGTCAAGCAGACAAGGAGCCAGAGTGCTTTTTCTACCTTGCCACAATGGATAAGGGAGGTTATTTGTTCAAATTCAGTCAACTTGAAGTATAGCTCCTACTTGTTTGGAATGGGGTGGTGGCTCCATCATGGATATTTGTGCTGCATCTACCTGGGCCTCTCGGTTATCATTTAATTGCTATTAAAGGTTGAATCTGGCCCAGAGTTCTGAACTGGACTTTGGTAGATCAGTTCTAAATTCCAAAAAGGTGTAGAGCAGTTATGATGTTTCTACGTGACAGAATCCAGAATCATGCCTGTTCTTTTTGTTTCTCATTGTTAAAGAAACTTGTTTGGCATCAATTCTGTCATGAGTATTTCATCTATGCATGCTTGAGTATTCTTGCATATGATGAGGAATTGCTGAGGAGATAATGCTTGGATTACTTACTGATAATCTTAATTACTCTGATTTCTTACTCCTCGTCCCATTACTTACATTCTCTCTCCTCCTCCCTTATGAATTTTTGACAGTGTCTGTGGAGGCTTGGGATGATCAGGAAGAAATGAGACCCCATTTCCCTTTTATAGCCAAAAGGGGTGGGTTATTTTCTATTTGTTTTCTTCCTTCAGAATGCTTGGTAGGGGTGACTGACTTGAGGATTCTCCTCACAAAATACAAAGGTTTCTTCTGTGTTTCTTCCAACTAAGCCTGTTTCGCTAATTTGCCCATATGAAACTACTCAGCACAGTCTGGATCTTTGCAATGATAGCTTTTGTGAAAGGCAGGGGTATATTGTCATACAAATATGTCAACTTTAGGAGGATCACCATTTTAATCAAGTTGGTATGCTCATGTATTATCAACGGACAAGTCCTCTATTAAGTTGATCTTTTATTTCTCTCATCACCCTTTTAAGGTTAACATCCGAGGAATCCTCAAGTTTATCTGTAACTGTAATTCACAGGTATCTAATCGTGGGTTGCTTTTTGCCTCTATAGTTTTGCAGATTCCAACTCATAACCTCTATTTTGGACTGATTTATTGCATGCCCTAAAAAGGTGCGGATTCTTCTGTGTTCTTCTCCATCTGGGCATTAGTTAATTCAGGGGTTATGGTATATAGTACTATGTTGTCTGCATATTAACCTATTTTTTTCAAGTTCTTAAACTGAAATGGTATTATCCCTTTATCTTCCCCTGAAGACTTGTGTCAGTGGTTCAATACATAGACCAAAAGGGACTGGTGAAAGTGGACATCCCTACCCTGACCCTTTGGAAATATTATATTTGGCAGTTAAATTCCCATTAACCAAGATCATGGCTGATGGTGCACTATATAACCTTTTAATCCCTTCTACAAGGGTTAGGGAGGGGTTTGTCTAAATGACTCCAAGATCTCCCACAGGTAAGCCCAACATACCCTAATGAAGGCTTTTGTTGCATCGATTGTAACTATTGTTAAGGAGTCCCCTCTTGCAACAGCAAGATCAATTGGGGATACTAAAAAATGTGTGAGATCATGCATCAGCTTGCCTGGAAGGAATCCTTTTTGTTTTAGATGGATCACTTTCCCTACTACCGTTGCTAGTCTTCTTGCTATTATCCCAGAATAAATGTTATAATCATAAGTATTGATATCGGGCAGTAGGATTCGGCACTTTTCGGATCCTTATTATGTTTTATTATTATTATTTTTGTAAATTTTTATTTAGCATTTTAAAGCATAACAAAGAACAAATAAAAGTCTGTACAGTACAATCAGAGAAACACTGCAACATGTAGATAGCAGACCATCAATACAAATCATATGTGTTATTACTGTTGATAATCAACGGGCAGTCGGGCAATGGCCGGTAAGTGACAATTAGAATGGAACAGCTATAATGACATGGAGAGGGTAGATACAACATGAACTTGTGTTGTTAGAAAACTGTGATGTTGGCAGAGAAGTGGCAAGCGTAGTCAAATAATCCCGCAGCGGTAGCCAAATATCTTTAGGCCTGGACGCCAAAGGCTGTAGTGAGGCATAAAGTTCCCTACTGGTGTATGTATGTATGTATGTATGGCTAGCTAGCCAGAAGTGCTGTTTGGTGCATTTTTTGGAGCCCCATCGAAGCGTTATCTCCTGTTTAGCCAGCAGGAGCAAAATTGCAGCAAGGTGTCCCGTGGACTTCAGCAGATCACCAGTGTAGGCGAGGAGGGCCGTAAGTGGGTCAGGAAGCAGAGGCCAACTAACAATAAACGACAACCGATCATACATCTCACACCAAAAGCGGCTAACGCTGGGACATGTCCAACTCATGTGTGAAAAGTCAGCAATCAGTTCACAGCATTTGGGGAATGCGGGGGAACGGCTCAGGTCAATGCGGGCCTTGTCCCTTGGGGTGATATAGTCCCTCCTTAGGATTTTAAAGTGGACTAACTTGTGCCGCTGGTTGAGGGAAATGAATCAGCTCTGTGTATAGCATGCCTCCCAAACTTTTTAGGATAGTGTGCAACCCAGATCCCTTTCCCAGGTTTCCTTGAGCCGAGCATCCAAAACGGGAAGAGCCTTAATACAAACTGAGTAAAGTTTGGATATCAATCACACCCGAGTCAGCCGTAGAGACTAAGGTAAGTGGTTCGAACTCAGCAGGAGCCAGCAGATATGTGGGGTAAAGTGCACGCAAAGTGCATTGTAGTTGACATAGTACGAAGTGCTACATAGGTGTGGCGTTGGTGAAGTGAGTGTCTGTAGTACGTAAAAATATGTGGTCATCTGGGAAAAAGTCCCCAAGAGTGTGAAACTGAAAAGTGCGTAATGTACGCTGGACCAGCGCCTCCTGCATAATGGGAATCATCAGGGCTGGTATGGGCAGATAGGCAAAAAAAGGAATTAGTGAGCAGGATCGGAATATTCATAAATAGAGACAAGAACTGTGCGAGAGCCACTATTTTAATGAGCGATATCCGGCCCACCATGCAGAGCAGTAGCTTCACCCATCTGTCCACCTGAGCGGTGAACTTCTCCACGGCCGGTCTATAATTTAGCAGTAGCACCTGTTCCTTGTCTCTATGTATATGAATATCTAAACATTTCGCAGATTCGGAGCACCAAAGGGAACCCCATCACAGGTGGACAGGTACTATCGTTAGCAGAAAAAGCTCCGACTTGCTCCAATTGTCCGAGGTAGGAGCCTAACAGCTGTGGTACATTGCGCAGCATCACTGGTAAACAGCCAATAATTGATATACGACCAGGTGCCATGGGGCACTGAGCAGAAAGGGTAAACCAAGATATCTGTGCCAAACAGTCTTCTAGGATAGAGTAGAGTAAAAGTGTTGCACAGGTCCCTCAAAGCCCGAAGGCAGCGAGGCTTAGATGTCGAAGGATGGGAGTGAATGTCCAATTCTTGGTCCACTGCCAGAATAAAATCAACCCCCACCAGAATGCGTTCCACATCAAAGCGATCAATGTGTGAGTGAATGTCCTGAAAAAATTCAGGAGCATCATTACTGGGTGCGTAAATGCTTACAAGCAGAATCTTACGGCTATCCAAGAGCCCTGCAACCAAGACATATCTGCCATTGCCACCCTCCCTAGTCGGTAATGGCCTGAACTGTACTATTTTATGAACCAGAATATACACCCCGAGAGTAGGTGCTGTAGTTAGCAAAGTAGTGGCGTGCACCCCACCGCAGAGGCAAAGGAGGGTGTAGTGCCAGCGGGTAGGCATGTCTCTTTCAGGAAAGCTATCTGAACTGCGTGTCTACGGAGGTGCTGCAGCACCAACCTGCCTTTACGGGGATTGTTAAGGCCACGTATGTTCCAGGAAATGAGTGTAAGATCTAAAGAGTTTTTCACTGTGGTAGGAAATGTGTGGTCATATGTAGGAAATGTAAGTATGTGTATGAGCTGCATTGCATAACATAACAACATAACATCAAACAGCCCATAGGGGTAGTACAACCCTCCCACCTCCCACTCCCACCCAAAAAATGCCAAGCGAAACCCGTAACACCCTAAGCAAAGACCATTACAACAAAAGAACAGATATCATGGTATAAACCATGGGAGCATAACAACGCATCCACGGAGTACTCCCAGGCAGCGGTGAAAATGTCTGTGTGGTATAGGAGAGGGTAACCAATCTAAAAACCTGTATCAAAGCCAATAGAGTGGTTAAACAGTGATTATCATATATAATCGAGGGGGAATACATTGGTTAGGCAAATACAGTGGGATCCATAAATTGATCGGCCCCATCTAATCCAGGGTGGACAGCTCCATGCTTGGAGTGGGCTCAATGTCCAGACTGTTGTCCCCACATGGGGAACCATGGGGCGACCCGCCCAGTAAAGGATGTTCTTTGCAGAACATCATGGGTGCATTAGGGTTGTCAAAGTATTGTGGTTTACCATTCACCTCCACTCCCAACCGGGAGGGATATATCATGCCTTAATGAACACCAAGAGAATGAAGCATAGCTTTGACTTCAGAGAATTTCCACTTGGCTTCTTGTACTGTGGGCATGAAGTCAGGAAAGAGGGACACTGCCGCACCCTGATATTGCAACAGTCCCTTCTCCCTGACAAGATGAAGGACAGTGTTTCGGTCTTTATAATTCAACAGGCGGGCAATGATCAAGCAGGCGGGTGCCTTGGTGGGGGGGGGGGGGGGTGGCTGGCCCAAGGTGCGCTGCGCTCTTTCCACCACAAAGGTCAAGGTGAAGCCTTGGTGCACCAACAATTCCACCAGTAAATTCTCCATGAAGAAGTCCAGCTGGCCAGTGATGGTGAATTCTGCGTTTGGGGCTATGAGTAGGTTGTTGCAGCGCACTCTTGCCTCCAAATCTTTGTTTTTTATAGCCACAGTTTTCAACCTCCCCTCGACCTTCTTGAGGCGTTTTCTTAATGGCGCTGTATCATCCTCAATGGCAGAGATGCGACCCTCCGTTCCCTTCAGGCACGTTTCTTGTTTATCCAACCTAATGCCCATGCTGTTAAGCCTGGAGGTCTGTAGATCAAATCTGCCATCAATGAAACAGAATCTAGCCCGCTACTCTGTCAGTATGTCCTCCATTCCGACAGACCAGTCGCACACCGGACCACCCCAGGCGTCATCCAAGTTCCTCACCGAAGCAACAGCCATGTCACCATGCTGCCTCCTCTCAAATGGAAGTTTCCTCTGCTTGGGGTCACCGCGGCCCATGGCGACCCCATGCCACCCTCCAAACCCAGTGGTTCAAAAGTGCACCAGGAATCAGCTCGCCGGGCACCGGAAGGCTGGACTGGGCGGCAGCCAACTGGGCAGCCAACCCCACCTGGGCTGCCGGGCGCGTGTCAATTGTCACCCACACGAGGGGAATCGACACGACAGTGTGGCGCACACAGACTGCCCAGCACAGACTGGATATGCACGTGGATTCGCAGACAAGGTCAGTATAAATGGGCACTCCACCTGGCATTGTTGTCAGGCGACGGATCAGTATCTCATGCCAAAGCACAATTTAATTAGGGCACAACCCCACCGGCAGCCCAGCAGTACATCAGGGGGTACCAGTGGCTGCTCCCCACACCACCACCAGCCCGGTGAGGGCAGCCCGGCCCAGACCCCGCCACAGCAGAACCCGCCACCAGCCGTCGCTAGCCGGTGCCAATTAGGCAGAAAGGAGGGCCGCACTAGGCCTCACCACCTGGTGAGCACTGCAGCGTAGGTCCGGGATAGTCAGCAATGCTCTCCCTGTGTCTCTCTGGTCTTGGGGGGTGGGGGCCTCCCAGGTGGTCATCCATCGCTGGGAGGCCCCGTGCCTCAGGCTCACCCGAGGCCCCTGTCATCTTGGGCCTCCAAGGCACATAGGCAGGCAGGCACGGGCTGCAACTACAGCACCGCCCACGCACCGCAATACCGTGGCTCCCTACCCTTCCAAAACTGGAAGATGTTTGTCTCTTAATCATTCCTTTGAAGAAAGCAGATCGGACTTGCTTGTCTTTGTATACAACAAAGTTAATACCTTCAGAATACCTGCCTCAGTTTCTACAGGGTCATCCGACGTGTTAGACGCTTCATCAGTGATTAGCTTGCCTAGATGATTCTTTGCCCTATCGACTCTTGCTTTCCACACTAACAAATGAACACTCTTCTCCCCATACTCATAACATGCTAAGAGTTCTCTGGCCTTCATGGCACTCATTTTATTGAGAATCCCTCATAGGTATGCTTTAATCTCAAAATACCACCAGCTCTGCTGTCTAAGCTCGTGTAGTACTGTGGGTCGGTTAAAAGTATTCTGTTCTTCTCTCCGTTAACAACATGAAGCAAATCTATCCTGGAATAACTATGATACTTTTTGCTATAGAAAGTGTAACCCCTACTTAAGCCTGCTATTGCTTGCCATGCGTCAAAAAAACCTTATACCTTCATTAGTCATTTTAATGCTTTGGTGACCTTAACATTATTCGACCCCCTCCTTGTAGAGGAACTATCTAGGCCTCTTTCCAAAAGTGCGTAAAAATTGCCACCTATAACCACTGGGGCTGGGAATCCTGATACCTTCAGATGAAGGGTATCAAAGGCTTCTGTATCATCATAATTTTGGCCGTAAAAACCTGCGAATGTAAATTCAGTCCAGCCACCTCCAAGCTTCCCAATCACCCACCTACCCTCTACATCTGCTGTATATTCAAAGAGACCTATCCCAGTATTTTTCTTAACTAGGCGTACCATACCCTTAAAGATATTTAATTGATTTGTGCATGCCATATGATGTACCCAGCTGTGCTTCCCAAACAAACTCTTGCTTTCCATTAAAGTCAAATTAATCTCTTGCAGGATCAAAACCTGTGTTGCATTGTCCTGAAGATAGTGAAATATCAACCTCTGCTTATACTTAGAACACAATCCATTACCATTCAAAGTTAATATCCTAATCTGTCTCATCTGATCTTTCTTTAACCTAATAAAGATATAGCATTAAGGGGAAACCAGCATGGGGAAAATATATAATGCTGGGCATTGTTTAGGGCAATAAACAGTCTGTCTATTGTTAACATGCTAGCAAAGAGGGCTTTTAAAAAAAAAAATCCCAATCTTCACCCCCGTGCACACCTCCCATTACTCCCCACCAACATGGTGAAAAAAAGACATGGGGGGCAGGGTAGGAATACCCTGATCCCCCAGGCTTGGTGGTGGGGTCCCAGAACTGAAAACAATTTTTTATTAAAACAAACACAAAGGATCAATTAATCTGTAGCCAAATTTAGGGGAAAACCAGGCTGACGCACAACTGAAAAGAAACACCCACCTGGGATCAGACCGAGCCTAGGGGTGTGGTGGATCACATAGTATGGAGAGGGGGTCCATGGAACGCCCTCCCTGAGCCTCTTGGAGGCCCCAAGGACTCTATACCCTGGGGAGCCGTTAGTATTATAGAGGAGGATTTCATGCAGCCCTCCTCCCCAAGCCTTAAAAGGCCCCAGGGAGCCCAACACCCAATCCGTATAGGAAATAAAGGGAAGGGTGCTTGCAAATCCCTTCCCTGAGCCTTAGCAGGCCAGACTGAACTTTATAGGGAGAGGGCCCCTCCCTAAGCCTTCTAAGTCCCATGGACCCCACCCCTTGAGCCAACTCAATTATTGTGTACCGGGAGCCCACCCCCAGGACGCAGTAGTTTTGCTGCCCGCATTAGCACAGGCAGGGAAACATATGTCTGCTCCCACTTGGAAGGAGCATTTTTAGAGCTCCCACTGGGTGGGAGCAGACGTGCCTTCGCTACCATGGTGGGCACTGGGACAACAAGGTGAATAATAAATAAGCGACAGGAGCCACTCATTTATTATTCAGCATGGAGTGCCCCATAATGCTCTACAAGGGCTTTTTTGTTTAGTCATTTGCTTAAGTTTGGTGGTGCACACAGAACAGGGAGGAGCACCACCAAGTATTTTTTTTTTATGTTGTCGGGGGCTGTGAAGGAGCCCCCCAGCAACATTAAAATAAAAAGTAAGTCTAATGGGTCTTTAAAATCATGACCCAGGACAGCATACAATATCTTTTAAATCACTTCTAGCTAGAGCTATATGCTTCTCAGCCGGAGTGCAAGCCTCTCTTCTGGTTGTTTTTATGATAACATTGTGTGGGTCAAAAACTGTTAATAGAAAGTCTCAAATACATGTTCCTTTTTTTAATAAAAAAAAATTATGTCTGATTTTCTTTTTGCATTTTTCAGTCCACAAGTTCCAATAATAAAAACTATGTTCAAAGAAAGACTTGCAGATATGTATATTGTATATTATACCTTTATTAAACATTTTCATAATAATCACTATTATCAAACATTGCATTGTGTGAATTACCGGAATGTACACTAGATTAAAAACATTGGTGAGTTTTGGAGAAAGATTGTAATAAGGTCCCATTTTAGGGTCGAGCCTCGTCGCATGCGCTTGCGCATGCGTTTCGCTAAGCGAGACGCTTTAGTAATTAAAAAGGGCTCAGAGCCCTGTCCACATAACGTCAGTGTCTGTCATTGACTTGTGGGCCTGCCTGTTAGAATGTGCTTGATTTCATTGGTGGAAGGCATGCACATGTCATGCCTTTTCCGGTGGATAGCCCTCCTCGAGCGCATCAACCAAGTACAGAAAACATGCGAGGCTCGCTGTTTTCTGTCCGGCTCGTGGACTACTTTTTCTCTATTTTCCTAGCGCGATCTCGCTTGGCAGAAGTTGAGCGCTTTACATAATATCGGCCCTGTTACACAGTTAATTGCACTTTTTCGGGTTACGTATATAAATGTACTTTTGCTGATAGGTTTCATTACCAGTGAAAAGTCGGGTTAGGAGTTTACAACGCTACCAGCTCTAACACGAGCAAACGCGAGACCCATTGCATTGTAAATGCTTGTTATATTTTGGTGTTGTGACTCTTTGGCAAAGTCAGTAAGACTAGCTGAGTGCAGCCAGGACCTGTGAGACCAACAGCACATGCCAGAAGGCTGTGTGTGGTGTGGGGTTGGCTTTACATATGGTAATAAAATATAAAACAGTAGACATTCACTGAAAAACCAGAGCTAACTATAACTTGCACCCCTGCCAATGACCTCACAGATTAGATTGCACATGACATGTTCTATGACATAATTTATAGCATCACTGAAGACATCTCAGATGACATAACTGATGATATTACTGATGGCCGGAGCCAAAACCAATAAAAAAAGGGAGGGGCTGCGCAGCCCCCTCCCAGGGCCTTATTAGGCCCTGGGAATCCAATTCCCCAGGGCCAAACCAATAAAAAGGGGAGGGGGGCATGAGGCCCTTCTCCCCAAGCCTTCATAGGCCCTGGGGACCCCATCCCCAGGGCCTTTTTTTAGGTTGAGCGCACAAGCGCTTTGACCTGTTGTAAGAATTGTGGGGTTTTTCCCACGCCCACCACATGCCCATCACTTTCACTCGTTCGTGGACTTGCCTTTCAAAAATCCTTTGTTATTATTGGTAAATACTTTACGTTTGTCCTTCCTTGGGGCAGTTTTGTTACCCACTTGCAGACTGCCCCTGTTACATGGATTATTGCATGATTGCCAATATGTTTGTCTGCGAGCGAATTTCGTTTTCCCTAGTGCCAAAAATGGCTCAGACAGGGGTGCTGCGGGCCTCCTTCCTCTTAAATATACCCGGCCCCAGAAGATGATGTGCCGGGGCCCTAAATGGGCTGGGAAAGGGGGCCCTAGTTACACATCTCCCCATAGATTGATTATTAAATGGTTGCTGCCAATTTATTTTTTTGACTGATCACCCCAAAACTTTCCTTGCACAACTAGACCAAACTTGATACTTTTTGTGAAAACTTTCATGAAGATTCATCAAAGAGGGCACCAGTTATGGTTACTTTAGGGCGGCACAAGTTATGGTCACTAGAAAGAACTAGCAATAACAGCTGAATTTCTATGGTTTTGTGTTTGTAAAATCTGAACCTAACTATAAGGTCCATGTAGCGTGAATATATATATATATATATATGTATATATATATATATATATACATATACACACACACATATATATGTGTGTCACAAAGTCTCTCACGCAGTAGCACAGAGAGAACACATTGTGAAAGTGGTCAGACTTATGCATTTGCCAAGTGATTTAATGGAATTCAAAGACAGAAAGGGGATTTCTATAGAGAAAAACAAGATGTTTCAGCGAGCAATATGAGTTCAGACACAAACTCTGAGGTGGAACAAGAGTAACAATCCAGGAAGGAAACAGTATAAAGGATAATTAGCACAACAATAGATGAGTTTTATTTTTAAAACGTACATCAAAATCAAGAAAAGCAGAAAACGAATAAGGGGGAGGACAAGGAAAAAGAAAACTACGTTGGGCAAAGTGTGAGGATAACAAGGAACAGCACAAAGTAATACCTGATGCAATGACAGTGGTAAATCTGACAGAAGAAACCCTGTCTGCGGCAGAGACTCAAATAGTATCTCTTGCTCTGTCATGCTGTCAGGAATTGAACTTTAATTATGCGCAAACTAGGACTGACTTTTACAAATTCATTAGGAGAGTGAAATTGATAGAGATCTAAGACAAAAGAAGTGAGAAGTAAGAAGCGAGTGTTGGAAAAGAAAGCGAACCTGCTAGTTTTAGATGTGGATCTGATGAAATATCTTATAGAGGTAGAGAAAGCACAAGAAGGGGATGAGGGAGCTGTAAGTGATACATTTTTTAGAGATGCTGGCTCTAAATGTGGAGGAGAAAGTAGGCAAAACCATCAAACCTATGTCCGGATGCATACCTCAAACTACACATGAAAATATTGATATTGTTTCTGAAGAAGTGATAAAACAACTAACAGGTATGCAATACTGTAGCATTAAGAAGAGACATAGGAATAGAAGAGTTGAAGAGTATATATGTACCATAACTAAATTGAGAGAGGATGGGAACATAGTAATAAGAAACTGTGATAAGGGTAGTAATGTATTGTGGCCTAAAAACTGTATATGGCAGAATTCTGTAACAAGTTGAGAGATGAAGAATGTTGCAAAATAAATTATATGTACTATTATTCAAGAGCAAGACAGGAATTTGATAGTGAGCTGGATGAGTGGAAGGATAATGGTATCAATGGGTGAAATGAGCACAAATTTCTGAGAAATAAAGATCACAAATTACCCACTTTCTATCTTATTCCCGAAGTGCATGAAGTTGCCAAAATTCCACTGGGGCATCCTATAATAGCAGCCAAATGTAGTCTGTTTGAAATAGATTTGAAGAAAATGGATTTCCTTTATGTAAATGAGAACCAGGAAGAGTAGACCTTTTTATAACCACGTTTTGTGAAGCGGTCCAACGTTGCTGAGGCTTTTAACAGGCGAGACAACATTTGTTGTGATCTGTGCATGTGCCTGCTGTGTGTACAAGTGCAAGAGAGAATTTAGGAGCTTGACTGGGTAAGGGTTCATAGTACATGAATTATGCTAACACTTGATCACTAGAACACTGAAATGGCTGATGTATTAATATTTTAATATGCGTTTGAAGAATTGGCATGATCAGATTAAAAAAATGAAATTGAGATAGCATCTACGGTCTTTTAGTCCAGTGATGCTTTGGAGCGCATATTAGGACTTGTTCTGCCCATAACTGGTCAATCATTGCCTGCTTGATAACATTCAAACATATCTGGTCTAGGAAATCTGGCAAGTCCTAGTTCAATACAGACGTGCCCCATAAAAACTACAGTGCCCAACGCCACCAACCCCCTCCACACACGCACACACGCACACACACACACACACACCGGTGTCCCAGAAGCACGGCCTGGTCTTGCTGCTGATTGACAGGCAACAGCCTGTTTAATACAGTGCATAGTTATAATCTGTCATATTTTAGGCCATGTCAAGCCATGTCATGGTATTTTACATTACATTATGTAATCCGTGGTGGGAATTACAGTTGACCATTTACAAAAGGTTCCCTGTTCTTCACAAGATATATTTACTGGTTAACTAGAAATACCAGTTGAAACCAAAAGACACCATCACACACTACTAATTGATTCCACTATGCGAAAGGCATTTTCTCTTTAGTACTTCAGCGATGATGCAAACATGTGTAAGGCAGCACAATGACCCTGCGGTTATTCTATTACAGCACCTATCAGCACTCACACACATACATACATACATACATACACACACACCTTCCAAGCAGTCATCACAACTAAGGACTAGGAGAAGCGTATGAGTCATTAAGTCAGCGCAGCCTCCTGCACTCGCCCCTCAAACATGGCAAACATTCACCCACATCATACTGAAGTTGACACTTTCATGTAACAAAGGAACACACCCATTCATACTGTTGATAGCACATCTTCACAAAACGGATTTTTGTATACAATGAAGGACCTGATGTTATGGAACAACTGGACTACCATTCTAGAATTTTTAGAGATTTTGAAATTGGCATCTTGTTTATTCTTAGGCTTACTGCTTGAATGTATTATCAATTGTTTTAAAGTGCATTTTATGTACTATTTAATTAATCAAACATAATAAGTTACTTAGAACGATGTCTTACGAATTGTCGCTTCTGCGCTATTCAAATGCCAATAGCATCAAATGCCCTCCGATGGTAGACATATCACCTAACGATGATCAAACATGCAATGGCTTATTGGTAACATATTGTGCACATTGGAAAACAAACATAACCAACCCTAAGGGTTAGAAGTTCTTACTAGAGGCAGGTATAACTGCTCATCTGGAATTCCAACACAGACCTGCTGCTGGTTTTTGTTAAGCTGTTGGATTTCATAAATATCCATAGTGGCAACCGAAGCCTCGGTTTGGTGTTGGTGTTAGAGGCTAAATGGAAGCCCATGGGACAAGTGATATCTGCTCAAGAATGAGCGTTGAGTGCTCAACACCGTCGCACTTTAAAGTATCAACAGCATTGCCACATTAAACCACGAAAAAGCCTCCACATATGTTGTGTGCGTAGCAGGGCATATAGAAACTCCCCTGAGGGAAGGAGGCCTCCACTTGCCCCAGACAGAACGAGTTCCTGCACAATGACACCAGAGCCAGGAGGCGGCCGCCCCCGGCAGGGCCCTGCCCACCGCAGGCAGGCCTGGGATTCCTGAGGTCAGGCTGAGGCTTGACCCGGAGCAGGAAATGCAGTAATATAAGAACAAACCGCAGGTCTCCGGTGCAGAATGGAGGGCCAGGGCAGGGCAAGTCACCACAGGACTACCCGCACCATTACTGAGCGAGTCATACTCTCTCGTGCACAGAACCCTGTAAGACCTCAGGGAGTTTGAAGGCCTCACACTCCTTTCCGAGGTTATTTCCCAATACAGTTTACAAACAAGAGGCGCTCTGTGGAGGTGCAGAAAGCAGTGTTTGGATCGACTCTTTAAATGGATGTTTTCTTACCTCTCCAATTTCCAACATCCAAGTTCCCTCTTTAACCCAAATTCAAACCTCACGCAGGGGCTTAGCGTGGTAAGTAAGATGGGGGATTGGGGTGGGGGGGGTCGAGCTTCAGATTTCCAATCACCTGGCACATAATGGTTGTAGGAAGTTGGCTCTGTATGTGCTATTTCAAAGTAAGGAATAGCATGCACAGAGTCCAAGGGTTCCCCTTAGAGGTAAAATAGTGGTAAAAAGAGATAATACTAATGCTCTATTTTGTGGTAGTGTGGTCGAGCAGTAGGCTTATCCAAGGAGTAGTGTTAAGCATTTGTTGTACATACACATAGACAATAAATGAGGTACACACACTCAGAGACAAATCCAGCCAATAGGTTTTGTATAGAAAAATATCTTTTCTTAGTTTATTTTAAGAACCACAGGTTCAAATTTGACATGTAATATCTTGTTTGAAAGGTATTGCAGGTAAGTACATTAGGAACTTTGAATCATTTCAATTTCATGTATACTTTTCAAGTTATTCACAAATAGCTACTTTAAAAGTGGACACAGTGCAATTTTCACAGTTCCTGGGGGAGGTAAGTTTTTGTTAGTTTTACCAGGTAAGTAAGACACTTACAGGGTTCAGTTCTTGGTCCAAGGTAGCCCACCGTTGGGGGTTCAGAGCAACCCCAAAGTTACCACACCCGCAGCTCAGGGCCGGTCAGGTGCAGAGTTCAAAGTGGTGCCCAAAACGCATAGGCTATAATGGAGAGAAGGGGGTGCCCCGGTTCCGGTCTGCTTGCAGGTAAGTACCCGCGTCTTCGGAGGGCAGACCAGGGGGGTTTTGTAGGGCACCGGGGGGGACACAAGCCCACACAGAAATTTCACCCTCAGCAGCGCGGGGGCGGCCGGGTGCAGTGTTAGAACAAGCGTCGGGTTCGCAAGGTAAGTCAATGAGAGATCAAGGGATCTCTTCAGCGCTGCAGGCAGGCAAGGGGGGGCTTCCTCGGGGAAACCTCCACTTGGGCAAGGGAGAGGGACTCCCGGGGGTCACTTCTGCAGTGAAAGTCCGGTCCTTCAGGTCCTGGGGGCTGCGGGTGCAGGGTCTTTTCCAGGCGTCGGGACTTAGGTTTCAGAGAGTCGCGGTCAGGGGAAGCCTCGGGATTCCCTCTGCAGGCGGCGCTGTGGGGGCTCAGGGGGGACAGGTTTTGGTACTCACAGTCGTAGAGTAGTCCGGGGGTCCTCCCTGAGGTGTTGTGTCTCCACCAGCCGAGTCGGGGTCGCCGGGTGCAGTGTTGCAAGTCTCACGCTTCTTGCGGGGAGATTGCAGGGTTCTTTAAAGCTGCTCCTTTGGGTAAAGTTGCAGTCTTTTTGGAGCAGGTCCGCTGTCCTCGGGAGTTTCTTGTCGTCGTCGAAGCAGGGCAGTCCTCAGAGGATTCAGAGGTCGCTGGTCCCTTTGGAAGGCGTCGCTGGAGCAGAGTTCTTTGGAAGGCAGGAGGCAGGCCGGTGAGTTTCTGGAGCCAAGGCAGTTGTTGTCTTCTGGTCTTCCTCTGCAGGGGTTTTCAGCTAGGCAGTCCTTCTTCTTGTTGTTGCAGGAATCTAATTTTCTAGGGTTCAGGGTAGCCCTTAAATACTAAATTTAAGGGCGTGTTTAGGTCTGGGGGGTTAGTAGCCAATGGCTACTAGCCCTGAGGGTGGGTACACCCTCTTTGTGCCTCCTCCCAAGGGGAGGGGGTCACAATCCTAACCCTATTGGGGGAATCCTCCATCTGCAAGATGGAGGATTTCTAAAAGTTAGAGTCACCTCAGCTCAGGACACCTTAGGGGCTGTCCTGACTGGCCAGTGACTCCTCCTTGTTGCTTTCTTTGTTCCCTCCAGCCTTGCCGCCAAAAGTGGGGGCCGTGGCCGGAGGGGGCGGGCAACTCCACTAAGCTGGAGTGCCCTGCTGGGCTGTGACAAAGGGGTGAGCCTTTGAGGCTCACCGCCAGGTGTCACAGCTCCTGCCTGGGGGAGGTGTTAGCATCTCCACCCAGTGCAGGCTTTGTTACTGGCCTCAGAGTGACAAAGGCACTCTCCCCATGGGGCCAGCAACATGTCTCTAGTGTGGCAGGCTGCTGGAACTAGTCAGCCTATACAGATAGTCGGTTAAGTTTCAGGGGGCACCTCTAAGGTGCCCTCTGGGGTGTATTTTGCAATAAAATGTACACTGGCATCAGTGTGCATTTATTGTGCTGAGAAGTTTGATACCAAACTTCCCAGTTTTCAGTGTAGCCATTATGGTGCTGTGGAGTTCGTGTTTGACAAACTCCCAGACCATATACTCTTATGGCTACCCTGCACTTACAATGTCTAAGGTTTTGTTTAGACACTGTAGGGGTACCATGCTCATGCACTGGTACCCTCACCTATGGTATAGTGCACCCTGCCTTAGGGCTGTAAGGCCTGCTAGAGGGGTGTCTTACCTATACTGCATAGGCAGTGAGAGGCTGGCATGGCACCCTGAGGGGAGTGCCATGTCGACTTACTCGTTTTGTCCTCACTAGCACACACAAGCTGGCAAGCAGTGTGTCTGTGCTGAGTGAGAGGTCTCCAGGGTGGCATAAGACATGCTGCAGCCCTTAGAGACCTTCCTTGGCATCAGGGCCCTTGGTACTAGAAGTACCAGTTACAAGGGACTTATCTGGATGCCAGGGTCTGCCAATTGTGGATACAACAGTACAGGTTAGGGAAAGAACACTGGTGCTGGGGCCTGGTTAGCAGGCCTCAGCACACTTTCAATTGTAAACATAGCATCAGCAAAGGCAAAAAGTCAGGGGGCAACCATGCCAAGGAGGCATTTCCTTACACAACCCCCCCCCAAACGAAAGAGGATGAGACTAACCTTTCCCAAGAGAGTCTTCATTTTCTAAGTGGAAGAACCTGGAAAGGCCATCTGCATTGGCATGGGCAGTCCCAGGTCTGTGTTCCACTATAAAGTCCATTCCCTGTAGGGAGATGGACCACCTCAACAGTTTAGGATTTTCACCTTTCATTTGCATCAGCCATTTGAGAGATCTGTGGTCAGTTTGAACTAGGAAGTGAGTCCCAAAGAGGTATGGTCTCAGCTTCTTCAGGGACCAAACCACAGCAAAGGCCTCCCTCTCAATGGCACTCCAACGCTGCTCCCTGGGGAGTAACCTCCTGCTAATGAAAGCAACAGGCTGGTCAAGGCCATCATCATTTGTTTGGGACAAAACTGCCCCTATCCCATGTTCAGAGGCATCTGTCTGCACAATGAACTGCTTAGAATAATCTGGAGCTTTTAGAACTGGTGCTGAGCACATTGCTTGTTTCAGGGTGTCAAAGGCCTGTTGGCATTCCACAGTCCAGTTCACTTTCTTGGGCATTTTCTTGGAGGTGAGTTCAGTGAGGGCTGTCACAATGGATCCATATCCCTTCACAAACCTCCTGTAATACCCAGTCAAGCCAAGGAATGCCCTGACTTGAGTCTGGGTTTTTGGAGCTACCCAGTCCAGAATAGTCTGGATCTTGGGTTGGAGTGGCTGAACTTGGCCTCCACCTACAAGGTGGCCCAAGTAAACCACAGTTCCCTGCCCTATCTGGCATTTGGATGCCTTGATAGAGAGGCCTGCAGATTGCAGAGCCTTCAAGACCTTCTTCAGGTGGACCAGGTGATCCTGCCAGGTGGAGCTAAAGACAGCAATATCATCAAGATAAGCTGTGCTAAAGGACTCCAAGCCAGCAAGGACTTGATTCACCAACCTTTGGAAGGTGGCAGGGGCATTCTTTAAACCAAAGGGCATAACAGTAAACTGATAATGCCCATCAGGTGTGGAGAATGCTGTTTTCTCTTTTGCTCCAGGTGCCATTTTTAATTTGCCAGTACCCTGCTGTCAAGTCAAAGGTACTTAAGAATTTGGCAGCACCTAATTTGTCTATGTGCTCATCAGCTCTAGGGATTGGATGAGCATCTGTCTTGGTGACAGAGTTGAGCCCTCTGTAGTCCACACAAAACCTCATCTCTTTCTTTCCATCTTTGGTGTGAGGTTTGGGGACTAAGACCACTGGGCTAGCCCAGGGGCTGTCAGAGCGCTCAATTACTCCCAATTCCAGCATCTTGTGGACTTCCACCTTGATGCTTTCCTTAACATGGTCAGACTGTCTAAAGATTTTGTTTTTGACAGGCATGCTGTCTCCTGTGTCCACATCATGGGTACACAGGTGTGTCTGACCAGGGGTTAAGGAGAAGAGTTCAGGAAACTGTTGTAGGACTCTCCTACAATCAGCTTGCTGTTGGCCAGAGAGGGTGTCTGAGTAGATCACCCCATCTACTGAGCCATCTTTTGGGTCTGATGATAGAAGATCAGGGAGAGGTTCACTCTCTGCCTCCTGATCCTCATCTGTTACCATCAACAGATTTACATCAGCCCTGTCATGGAAGAGCTTAAGGCGGTTCACATGGATCACCCTCTTGGGGCTCCTGCTTGTGCCCAGGTCCACCAGGTAGGTGACCTGACTCTTCCTTTCTAGCACTGGGTAAGGGCCACTCCATTTGTCCTGGAGTGCCCTGGGAGCCACAGGCTCTAGAACCCAGACTTTCTGCCCTGGCTGGAACTCAACCAGTGCAGCCTTTTGGTCATACCAAAACTTCTGGAGCTGTTGGCTGGCCTCAAGGTTTTTGGTTGCCTTTTCCATGTACTCTGCCATTCTAGAGCGAAGGCCAAGTACATAGTCCACTATGTCTTGTTTAGGCTCATGAAGAGGTCTCTCCCAGCCTTCTTTAACAAGAGCAAGTGGTCCCCTTACAGGGTGACCAAACAGAAGTTCAAAGGGTGAGAATCCTACTCCCTTCTGTGGCACCTCTCTGTAAGCAAAAAGCAGACATGGCAAGAGGACATCCCATCTCCTTTTGAGTTTTTCTGGGAGCCCCATGATCATGCCTTTTAATGTCTTGTTGAATCTCTCAACTAAGCCATTAGTTTGTGGATGGTATGGTGTAGTGAATTTGTAAGTCACTCCACACTCATTCCACATGTGTTTTAGGTATGCTGACATGAAGTTGGTACCTCTGTCAGACACCACCTCCTTAGGGAAACCCACTCTGGTAAAGATACCAATGAGGGCCTTGGCTACTGCAGGGGCAGTAGTCGACCTAAGGGGAATAGCTTCAGGATACCTAGTAGCATGATCCACTACTACTAGGATATACATATTTCCTGAGGCTGTGGGAGGTTCTAGTGGACCAACTATGTCCACACCCACTCTTTCAAAGGGGACCCCCACCACTGGAAGTGGAATGAGGGGGGCCTTTGGGTGCCCACCTGTCTTACCACTGGATTGACAGGTGGGGCAGGAGAGGCAAAACTCCTTAACCTTCTGGGACATATTGGGCCAGTAGAAGTGGTTGACTAACCTCTCCCACGTCTTGGTTTGTCCCAAATGCCCAGCAAGGGGAATATCATGGGCTAAGGTCAGAATAAACTCTCTGAACGACTGAGGCACTACCACTCTCCTAGTGGCACCAGGTTTGGGGTCTCTGGCCTCAGTGTACAGGAGTCCATCTTCCCAATAGACCCTATGTGTTCCATTTTTCTTGCCCTTGGACTCTTCAGCAGCTTGCTGCCTAAGGCCTTCAAGAGAGGGACAGGTTTCTTGTCCCTTACACAGCTCCTCCCTTGAGGGTCCCCCTGGGCCTAAGAGCTCAACCTGATAAGGTTCAAGCTCCAAAGGCTCAGTTCCCTCAGAGGGCAGAACTTCTTCCTGAGAAGAGAGGTTCTCTTTTTCTGACTGTGTTGCAGTTGGTTTCCCAACTGACTTTCCTTTTCTCTTGGTAGGCTGGGCCATTTTTCCAGACTCCAGCTCTACTTTTTCACCCTGTGCCTTGCATTGTGCTCTTGTTTTTACACACACCAGTTCAGGGATACCCAGCATGGCTGCATGGGTTTTTAGTTCTACCTCAGCCCATGCTGAGGACTCCAGGTCATTTCCAAGCAGACAGTCTACTGGGATGTTTGAGGAGACCACCACCTGTTTCAGGCCATTGACCCCTCCCCATTCTAAAGTTACCATTGCCATGGGATGTGCTTTAGTCTGATTGTCAGCGTTGGTGACTGTATAAGTTTTTCCAGTCAGGTATTGGCCAGGGGAAACCAGTTTCTCTGTCACCATGGTGACACTGGCACCTGTATCCCTCAGGCCCTCTACACTTGTCCCATTAATAAAGAGCTGCTGCCTGTATTTTTGCATGTTAGGAGGCCAGGCAGCTAGTGTGGCTAAATCCACCCCACCCTCAGAGACTAGAGTAGCTTCAGTGTGGACCCTGATTTGCTCTGGGCACACTGTTGATCCCACTTGGAGACTAGCCATTCCAGTGTTACCTGGATTGGAGTTTGGAGTGGAACTTTTCTTGGGACAGGCCTTGTCTCCAGTTTGGTGTCCAGACTGACTACAGTTTCGACACCAGGCCTTTTTGGGATCAAAGTTTTTACCCTTGTACCCAGGATTGTTTTGTGAAGAGGCTCTGGGCCCACCCTCCTGTGCAGGTTTTTGGGGGCCTGTAGAAGACTCTTTACTATTTTTATTTTTGGCTGTCTCACCACCTTTCCCCTGGGGAGGTTTTGTGACCCCTTTCTTTTGGTCACCCCCTGTGGAAGTTTTGGACACCCTTGTCTTGACCCAATGGTCCGCCTTCTTTCCCAATTCTTGGGGAGAAATTGGTCCTAGGTCTACCAGATGCTGATGCAGTTTATCATTGAAACAATTACTTAACAGGTGTTCTTTCACAAATAAATTGTACAGCCCATCATAATTACTTACACCACTGCCTTGAATCCAACCATCTAGTGTTTTTACTGAGTAGTCTACAAAGTCAACCCAGGTCTGGCTCGAGGATTTTTGAGCCCCCCTGAATCTAATCCTATACTCCTCAGTGGAGAATCCAAAGCCCTCAATCAGGGTACCCTTCATGAGGTCATAAGATTCTGCATCTTTTCCAGAGAGTGTGAGGAGTCTATCCCTACACTTTCCTGTGAACATTTCCCAAAGGAGAGCACCCCAGTGAGATCTGTTCACTTTTCTGGTTACACAAGCCCTCTCAAAAGCTGTGAACCATTTGGTGATGTCATCACCATCTTCATATTTAGTTACAATCCCTTTAGGGATTTTCAACATGTCAGGAGAATCTCTGACCCTATTTATGTTGCTGCCACCATTGATGGGTCCTAGGCCCATCTCTTGTCTTTCCCTCTCTATGGCTAGGATCTGTCTTTCCAAAGCCAATCTTTTGGCCATCCTGGCTAACTGGATGTCCTCTTCACTGGAGTTATCCTCAGTGATTTCAGAGTTGTTGGTCCCTCCTGTGAGGGAACCAGCATCTCTGACTATTATTTGTGGAGTAAGGGCTTGAGAAGCCCTGCTCTCCCTAAGTAGGACTGGAGGGGGGGAATTTCCCTCCAAATCACTATCTTCATCCTCTGAGTTGCCATCCTCAGAGGGGTTGGCCTTTTCAAACTCTGCCAAAAGCTCCTGGAGCTGTACTTTGGTAGGTTTGGGGCCCATTGCTATTTTCTTTAGTTTACAGAGTGACCTTAGCTCTCTCATCTGTAGATGGAGGCAAGGTGTGGTGTCGAGTTCCACCACAGTCACATCTGTGCTAGACATTTTGCTTCTAAAAGTTGGAATACTTTTTAAGAATCTAAAACTGGTTCTAGAATCTAATTCAAACTTTTACAAACTTTTAAACTCTAAAAGAAATGCTAAACAGGATCTAACACAAGGCCCTAGCAGGTCTTTTAAGAATTTAGAAAACTTTTCAAATTGCAAAAATCAATTTCTAATGACAATTTTGGAATTTGTCGTGTGATCAGGTATTGGCTGAGTAGTCCAGCAAATGCAAAGTCTTGTACCCCACCGCTGATCCACCAATGTAGGAAGTTGGCTCTGTATGTGCTATTTCAAAGTAAGGAATAGCATGCACAGAGTCCAAGGGTTCCCCTTAGAGGTAAAATAGTGGTAAAAAGAGATAATACTAATGCTCTATTTTGTGGTAGTGTGGTCGAGCAGTAGGCTTATCCAAGGAGTAGTGTTAAGCATTTGTTGTACATACACATAGACAATAAATGAGGTACACACACTCAGAGACAAATCCAGCCAATAGGTTTTGTATAGAAAAATATCTTTTCTTAGTTTATTTTAGGAACCACAGGTTCAAATTTAACATGTAATATCTTGTTTGAAAGGTATTGCAGGTAAGTACATTAGGAACTTTGAATCATTTCAATTGCATGTATACTTTTCAAGTTATTCACAAATAGCTATTTTAAAAGTGGACACAGTGCAATTTTCACAGTTCCTGGGGGAGGTAAGTTTTTGTTAGTTTTACCAGGTAAGTAAGACACTTACAGGGTTCAGTTCTTGGTCCAAGGTAGCCCACCGTTGGGGGTTCAGAGCAACCCCAAAGTTACCACACCCGCAGCTCAGGGCCGGTCAGGTGCAGAGTTCAAAGTGGTGCCCAAAACGCATAGGCTATAATGGAGAGAAGGGGGTGCCCCGGTTCCGGTCTGCTTGCAGGTAAGTACCCGCGTCTTCGGAGGGCAGACCAGGGGGGTTTGGTAGGGCACCGGGGGGGACACAAGCCCACACAGAAATTTCACCCTCAGCGGCGCGGGGGCGGCCGGGTGCAGTGTTAGAACAAGCGTCGGGTTCGCAAGGTAAGTCAATGAGAGATCAAGGGATCTCTTCAGCGCTGCAGGCAGGCAAGGGGGGGGCTTCCTCGGGGAAACCTCCACTTGGGCAAGGGAGAGAGACTCCCGGGGGTCACTTCTGCAGTGAAAGTCCGGTCCTTCAGGTCCTGGGGGCTGCGGGTGCAGGGTCTTTTCCAGGCGTCGGGACTTAGGTTTCAGAGAGTCGCGGTCAGGGGAAGCCTCGGGATTCCCTCTGCAGGCGGCGCTGTGGGGGCTCAGGGGGGACAGGTTTTGGTACTCACAGTCGTAGAGTAGTCCGGGGGTCCTCCCTGAGGTGTTGGGTCTCCACCAGCCGAGTCGGGGTCGCCGGGTGCAGTGTTGCAAGTCTCACGCTTCTTGCGGGGAGATTGCAGGGTTCTTTAAAGCTGCTCCTTTGGGTAAAGTTGCAGTCTTTTTGGAGCAGGTCCGCTGTCCTCAGGAGTTTCTTGTCGTCGTCGAAGCAGGGCAGTCCTCAGAGGATTCAGAGGTCGCTGGTCCCTTTGGAAGGCGTCGCTGGAGCAGAGTTCTTTGGAAGGCAGGAGGCAGGCCGGTGAGTTTCTGGAGCCAAGGCAGTTGTTGTCTTCTGGTCTTCCTCTGCAGGGGTTTTCAGCTAGGCAGTCCTTCTTCTTGTTGTTGCAGGAATCTAATTTTCTAGGGTTCAGGGTAGCCCTTAAATACTAAATTTAAGGGCGTGTTTAGGTCTGGGGGGTTAGTAGCCAATGGCTACTAGCCCTGAGGGTGGGTACACCCTCTTTGTGCCTCCTCCCAAGGGGAGGGGGTAACAATCCTAACCCTATTGGGGGAATCCTCCATCTGCAAGATGGAGGATTTCTAAAAGTTAGAGTCACCTCAGCTCAGGACACCTTAGGGGCTGTCCTGACTGGCCAGTGACTCCTCCTTGTTGCTTTCTTTGTTCCCTCCAGCCTTGCCGCCAAAAGTGGGGGCCGTGGCCGGAGGGGGTGGGCAACTCCACTAAGCTATAGTGCCCTGCTGGGCTGTGACAAAGGGGTGAGCCTTTGAGGCTCACCGCCAGGTGTCACAGCTCCTGCCTGGGGGAGGTGTTAGCATCTCCACCCAGTGCAGGCTTTGTTACTGGCCTCAGAGTGACAAAGGCACTCTCCCCATGGGGCCAGCAACATGTCTCTAGTGTGGCAGGCTGCTGGAACTAGTCAGCCTATACAGATAGTCGGTTAAGTTTCAGGGGGCACCTCTAAGGTGCCCTCTGGGGTGTATTGTGCAATAAAATGTACACTGGCATCAGTGTGCATTTATTGTGCTGAGAAGTTTGATACCAAACTTCCCAGTTTTCAGTGTAGCCATTATGGTGCTGTGGAGTTCGTGTTTGACAAACTCCCAGACCATATACTCTTATGGCTACCCTGCACTTACAATGTCTAAGGTTTTGTTTAGACACTGTAGGGGTACCATGCTCATGCACTGGTACCCTCACCTATGGTATAGTGCACCCTTCCTTAGGGCTGTAAGGCCTGCTAGAGGGGTGTCTTACCTATACTGCATAGGCAGTGAGAGGCTGGCATGGCACCCTGAGGGGAGTGCCATGTCGACTTACTAGTTTTGTCCTCACTAGCACACACAAGCTGGCAAGCAGTGTGTCTGTGCTGAGTGAGAGGTCTCCAGGGTGGCATAAGACATGCTGCAGCCCTTAGAGACCTTCCTTGGCATCAGGGCCCTTGGTACTAGAAGTACCAGTTACAAGGGACTTATCTGGATGCCAGGGTCTGCCAATTGTGGATACAACAGTACAGGTTAGGGAAAGAACACTGGTGCTGGGGCCTGGTTAGCAGGCCTCAGCACACTTTCAATTGTAAACATAGCATCAGCAAAGGCAAAAAGTCAGGGGGCAACCATGCCAAGGAGGCATTTCCTTACAATGGTAAAATGTATTATACGGCACGCAGAAGCAGTGGAAAGGGAGAGAAATGTGGATTGGTAGGGATATCAAGTGCGAGAAAATGCATTATTTGGTGAAATAACCAACATTTTGATGACTTTCCAAACAGAGAGTGGGAAAGCGTGTGTGTATGCGTTTTTGTCTGTGTGTGTAAAATCTTCTGGTAAAATCTGACAAAAACCTCTCCATGAGGCACCTGTACCCAATGATTTATCCCACAATACATTTAAGAGAAGGGTCTAACACCCTAAACACCCCCCCTGAAGCTACTCACCTGACCTTACTTCACACAAGTACAGTGCAAGCTCTCACACCTTCTTTGCGAGGTCCAATTACCGTTTGAACCCAGTGGCCAAAGTGGACGGGGTCAGAGGGGCATGACGTGCCCCTACTTTTCTGATTTATGAAAAACCATTCCCCTACTTTGTGTAAAAAGACAACCGTTCCGGAACAGTTAATTCCGATATTTTTAATGTGCCTCAGCTGGAGTTTCATGCAGTGAGTCTCCTGTGCTGTGAAACCAAAGCATAGCAGACAGCTAAACAAGGCTCTCTGCCAGGGTTCCTGCTTCTCTCAAAGAAATGCAATGTGCGCTGCAAGTTAATCTGCAAATGTTTAAGCTAATCTGCAAATGTAAAGGATGCTTGGGAGCTGGTAGGGCTTTAATTGATCAAATCACTCAAAGCTTTGCATGACAAAGATTTATTTTTGAGTGGTAGTGCAAAGAGTTAACAACTGAGCTGTGAAGTGTGCTTTTAATTGAAATTTTATTTATATAGCACTTACTACCCCGAAGATGTGTTGAAGGGATAGTTATGTAAAAAAAATGCATTATGTACCGTCTGGCTATTACGAAAATCTATATTTTGGAAGCACCATTTTATCTTAAACCTTTTTGTGAATTTTGTAGCAGTCTATATTAAACTGTGTGTAATGCAAGTTTAAAATAATGACTTACATATTGTACAGGCTCTGACCTCGTTGCACTAAAAATACACATCACTATGCTCCACTGCACCAACCAAGTTTTAATTCTGTGGCTCTCCGGTTACACACAGACCTCTGCAGTGCATTAACTAATAGAGGTTTCATAATGTACTATAGTGTATTTCCCATAATAATAACTTTTTTATTTATTTTTCATTTAGACTGTATGTTGTTTTATATGTAGCTACCTGACAGTGAAAGACCAAAAAAAGTACAGAACTTCTCGTATTTTTAACCCACACCTTGGGCCCCGCCCCTACTCTCACTGACCCCTCCCCATTGCATGTAGCATCAGTTCACATACTTTTTTTTAATGTACTTCGACCACTGTTTAAACCAACCATTAATTATGTTTTTGTAACAAACCACGTTTTATCTAGGCACTGGATTTTGTAGCTTCACATCTATGTTTGTTTTGAATATTGTAACATCTTGTGAGTGAAAAAAAGAGCCCATCTGTACGAAGTTCCATTTCATTGATGTGCAACACTGCACACATGTTAAAAGGCACATCTCTCAGATGACACATTTATTTATATTTGTACACATAGTATTAATAAAATTGCGCGTTTGAAAAAATAGCACTTTATACACCAAAAGTGTATGATGTTCACGAAGAGCTCTCAGGATACCTAGCGGTTTAACTCAGCTGTTTACAATGGAGAGTGATTGAGCAATTCACAGTAAATCATCTGGAATTTAGAGCAATTTATTTACCTGGGCTGGTATTTCCTTGTTGCCACCCAGACCACTTTCGTCGCTTGGTTCTGTCAGCCTACCCTACTCAGATGTTTGATAGTCCTTAAAATGAAATCCAGGCCATCTAATAAAGCTAATATGGAACTAAGGCGTGCTTCCGGGAAAGGGGGGCGAGGGGGGGGGGGAGTGAGAGAGAGAGAGAGAGAGAGAGAGAGAGAGAGAGAGAGAGAGAGAGAGAGAGAGAGAGAGAGAGAGAAGAGAGAGAAAGTGCGTGTGTGTGGGATGGGTGGGGGAGGTGGGGAGGGAGAGCATGGGAGCTGTCAGGCAGCCAGAGAAACTAGAGGAACAGATTGGGTTACCTACCCGAACCCTGGCCGGATAAAAAAGATTATAGCTCTTTATTTAAAGTATTTAAAGACCAGATGCCAGCAGCCTGCCAGGCCTGGGGGGAGCTCCTTGTTTCGGCCGGGCTTGCTTGGGGTGAAGCATGGCAGTGATCTGGCCCTGCGGGGAGCTGCAGTCATGCCAGGTGTCAGGTGTGTGAGCAGGATCCCGGCTGCACTGTGACGGGCTCTGCCTTCTCCTGGACGCGCACTGCAGGCCACTGTCCACGGCGAGTGTGCGGCTGTGCACGGCCCGGTGCCCGAGCGGCCTGCGAACAGTGTCTGAGGGCTCCAGGGGCCTCTCCTCCAACTCAGTCTGAACTTGAAGGATACTGTTTGCTAACAGCAGGAGCCCACAGAACTGTGAGGCAGGAGTAAATATTCCAAATTGACGGTGGCGTAACGCAAAGTGATGCCCGCCCCTCAGGCAGCGTGTGAAGAGGGACCCCTTACTATCACATATCTCACAGATGTTAATTGGCCCTAGATTAAATAGAGGCCCCCTGAAGGGTTGAGGGGAGCTGAAAGGTTTGTGTGCCCTCTGCAAGGCAGGGGCTTGAGTTACGCCCCTCCATCCGAGTCAATGGCCATATTGATGGCCCTATGGGCACTACACAGACAGGTGTAACCTAACCGGAAGTGACGTGCATGCGTGGGTTCTGTTGTTCTGCCACCTAGTGGCCGTGGAACTAGTGTACAAGTGTAATAATACGCGTGCAGTCTCTTATTTACTATATTCCTCTAAAGGTCAAATTCCGTGTGATTTACTACTGTGGAGGGGGTGGGATATGACTCGTTAGAGGCAGAGCCCTAGGAAGGTCACAGAGCCCCTCCCACCAGGTCATGCATGTATTCATGCCTTTAATGTTCATGTTTACAAGGTGTCAATAAAGTTATGAACCAGGTGAGAAGTCAGGGAATCTTCCATGCAGCGCACTCATCACTCCCCGTGAAACCAAGTGTTTTCTTCTTAATTTGAAGATGAAAAGTTAGACTATCATATGCTACTAACTTGCAGTTTGACCTCTAAACTCTAAAATATGCGGGAGTGGAGGGTTCTTAGTACATTTTCTTCCAATAACATGTTTTATTTGCCATTTTCGCTTTCACTTGTTTGTCAGGAGTAAGTATACTCACTCACAAAACGCCTGTTAAAGGAAATAATGTTTTTCAACGAAAATCAGGAAGTATCCAACATGATGTTTAAAAACATCCCTTAAACGCTGTAGGTGAAGAGACACCACGGTTATGCGCAAACACCTAAAACACAGGCATTTGCAGGAAATATAATTGCTTGCTGGGTGCACTCTTGCACAGCGGCATCTATAAGTAAAATGTATATCTGAATAGGAGGACTACCAGCCGGGCCTGCAGTACGACCACCTCATCTTCACAGGCCGCGGTTATTTATCCACGTGTGGTACCAGTCTGCCTCCTAAGGGCGTCCTTTAAAGGAAGGATGCATATTCTGGAAAATTGTTATAAAAACACCAGCGCTGTCATGTTTTTCTACAAGGTCGCCTCGGATTATTGCCGGGCTAAGAATGGCCCCATGTTGAGGTATTCCAGAGAGGCATCACAGTACAGTCTTACACTGGACCATTCAGTACCATCCTCAAACAGTACTAGTGTTGCAACGCATGTCTACACGTCCTTTTCCGTGCAAATACTCACGCTCTTGTATTATAAAACCACTGCCAGTAAACCCTGCCTAGCATCTGCGCCTCTCAGATTCGAACCCGCACACACCAACTCTGTGCTGTCAGTACACTGAGCCCGCCCTCTCCGTGACCCTCCCATGCTCACCACAACACACAGAAGGACTTCTGTGTGTTGCTGCCGCAGCTAGGTAGCTTGGGTGAAGCATGAAGTTTTTTTAATCTCAAGTACTATTGAGGTATTTGTCGGATATATATATATATATACACACAATTCCCTGAACGAATACCTTACTAGCACTATATATATATATATACATATATATATATATATATATATATATATATATATATATATATATATATATATGCACACAATTCCCTGAACGAATACCTTACTAGCACTATATATATGCACATCAGTCTAGCACCTGCATGCTTCAGTATTGGCAACACTGTGTCTATCTATCTATCTATCTATCTATCTATACACACATACACACACTCACAGATGTGCAGGGTGTTTTATGTTACATGCTATGCATTACCATTGTTGAGTGTGAGTATGGGCCATAACTTACGAAAGGTAAAGCCTCGAGTGAGCCACAATGCCCCATCCCTCCCTCAGCATTGGTAATAAACAGAACATTACACTCTGTGCATCTGCATATATAGATTATGCCTATGGTGTTTTTCATGTGTACTTGTTTGAGCAAAAGGTAATTAACCAAAACAGATATGCAAGGAGTTAAATGACAGCAGTGTGGCAGAATCACATTAAAGATACTTCACCTATCAGGGGGATTCTTTCCCTAGGAGGCAGTAAAAAGTGTTTTTCTCATGCCAGTATTGCTGTACTGTTTTAACTCAAATCTGACCTTTCTGCAACACTAAAAAATGTGTGTTTAATAGCTTAGGTGCCCTAAATAATGTGTTACTGGGCCATATTTTCACCGCCGTCACATGTATGCAAACGTGTGTGTATACAATTATACATACACAAACACACACACATACAAATGCTGTTGGGTGCTTTTATCGCACAAAATGAAGCATAATAAAGACGCTATGTAAAATATGGATTTTAACATCAGAACAACAGCCTCTAACCAACTCTGCAGTGTTACTGTTGATAGGGCTACTAAGATTATGTGCCACTGAGAAAAAACACATATACTGCAAGGTTCTCTGAACCGTGCAGCAAAAAGGCAAATTATGCAGCATATTCTCTGGTGTCCTTATTTTCATCCATATAACCTACAATCAACATTATAATAAATCTGCAGACTAGACATATTAAGGGGCTAAATTGCTAAATCCATATTTATGCAGTAAACGCTGCCACCACAGAAATGCATAAATCCACTGCACTCACCATTGTCAATTGTTTTAGCAAAATATAATTTCTGAAAGGTGAATAAAACCTAAACATTCTAATTCGGACCAGTGCACATTGTTAACTGCACTTTAAAGAAAACAACCATTTCAAACTAAGTTCACAAAAATAACCATGGTATATCAAAAAATACATAGTACAATAATGTCCTATATAGCCAGATCGCGGTTATGGCGACATTTTGCAAACTAGTCAGCCTTTGGTCTCATGGCGTATGATGTTATTAATGTCACTATGTCACTGTAACAACTCTGCTGCAATATTGGACCATAGTAAAGGTTTACCCATTATGTATTATATATATATATATATATATATATATATATATATATATATATATATATATATATATATATATATATATATACAGAGAGAGAGAGAGAGAGAGAGAGATATTCACAAGCAATGGGTCTGGAAAGTGACATGCTCTCATTGTTGGTGTCAGCGCCTGGGTTCATATATATATATATATATATGTAGCTGCTAATAGTTTATGTAGTGCTGAATATATATATATATATATATATATATATATATATATATATATATATATAGAGAGAGAGAGAGAGAGAGAGAGAGAGAGATTGATTCTCCCAAATTCGTAACATGCAAGGCACATCGACTGGCAGTATGTAGGCGAACCCTGCTGCCAAGCAATACAGTAGTTAGCAACTACAACAGACAAAGTCTCCATATTATCTATTTGCCGGTTAAAATCATTTGTAAATGAAAGTACTATGTGGTCAGCTACTGTAGTGTACCCTTGGAGCCATGAACTGGATTAAAAGACAGTATGTTGTACTATGCCACATTTATAGATTCACCGTCCGACATTTAAATGCCCTTTGCCGGTGTATATATTGGTGCTAAAAACACGACAAATAAACACTGCTGCGTTATTGGTAGAAACCTTCCTGAAATTTGCGGAAGCACAACATTTTCGCAGACAAATAATAGTACCACTATCTCACCTTGTCATGAAGTGCGTAACAATACCTCATGGCATCCCAGCATACATATAAATATTGAAAAGGAAAATGTCAATTTTAAATAGCACTTATTGATGAGTCTGCAGCCCCGAGCTCATACCGCAACCAATTTTCAGACGTCAGGGAGTCTGCCCGTAATCACGGTAGCAAATGTCAACAATATGTTTAGAAGAGGCAATAAGTGTGAGAAAAATAACAGCAGCAAGTCTTCAACAGAGTCTAAAAGTACCAACGAATTCTGTACAGAATTAAAATTGGAGCGCAAAAATATGTCAACTACAAAAAACTCCCAATTGTTAAATAAAAACACAGAGCACTGTACATGTGAAGTGTTCGTGATCACAGTAATTTAAATGTTTTATTTTGAAAAATATGAAACCTTAGCTGTATGAATGTAGCATGTTTATATCTGAAGACACTTGTAAATTTGACGAGTTGAGCTGAATTTGTTTCATGACTAAAAAGGCCAAATGACAGAAGCAAGACTGCAAACCTTTCAATAACTATCCACTGCAGAATACACTTTCGAAATTCTTTAAAGAGTTAAAAAAAAATGCACCCCACAATTAACAGTTGGTAGGTTTAATCGCACTGGGGGCGGTATTTTTACTACATAAATAGAATTCACAAATGCGAATAAACACGGACATAAAAAAATCAAAAGCAGCTTTTCAAAAAAAGAAGCAGGGGGTCGCCGTCCCATGTGGGAGACCCAAGTTGTGGAAAATGGCCGTTTACGTTCCAAAGAAAAGCTCTTTGTTGCCCTGACACAAAAGGCTCGGGACATTTCTCCTAGGAGGCCTTCGCTCAAGAAAATCCAGCGCAGCTCTGGCCGAGGAAAGCCACACGACAGCCCTTGAAAGCCCGCTGGGAGGAGGAGAAGAATAAAAAGCACAGCGTGGGGCAGGTATCCCCAGCGAAGAGGACAGTCCGGTCTGGTGAGAGCTGCGCGGGGTCCAGGACTCCCAGGCACCGTGTCCAGAGGGCTGCTGTGAGCAGCTGCCGCCAGCGCAGCCCCGACCACTGGGTGCTTACTTACTTGTCCGTCTCCTGTGACATGTCTGATCCAGTAACCTCTCCCCCTTGAATTTCTCCCTCTGCTGCGCCGGAGAAACTGGACTTTCAGGTCTGTGCAGGTGGAGGTGTGTATGTGTGAGATGGCAGAACTCGAGCTACAGGTATGTCTTCTTTCCCCCTCCCTCGTCCTCCCTCCCTCGCGTCTCCTTTATTTTGTTGTTCTCCCAGCCCAATCAGAGCCGGGGAGAGAGAGGGAGAGGGAACAGGTAAGGGGCCCCACCTTCCAGGCGAGCTGCCGCTGAGCGGCGTGTGCAGGCCGGTGCTGCCCAGACAGCGGGGTCTCTCAGTCCTGGTCCCTTCCCTCAAGCTCCCTTTTTTCACACTTTCATTTCACACTACTCGTGTTAACAAGTGCAGTGGGTATTCAGGTGACTCCCCGCAGGTACTTCGTGCACAGAAGCCACATTCTTCCACTCACTGTGCACAGGCGACGGGGAGCTCGCAATGATTGGCCAGACGCCAGCCCCGAGGTGCTCTGATTGGACGAGAGGCCAGGTACAGAACCCCGCGCGCTCAGGAGCTCCTCCGCTTCCTCGCTGCCCGGGGCCCCGTGGGTTGGGTAGGAGCGGGAGACGCAGGCGGCCAGTTAGGGGATTAGTCTCACTTTACTCCGCGCTGCCTGTGCAGACCCGGGGAGCGAAGGCTGCTCCCAACCTCGCCCTGCTCCTGCAGGGCATGTTGGGCTTGGGTTAACGCACACCTTTTCACCGCGACGGCGGCAGTGTTACCTGAGAGGAGAGGCTTTGTTGGGTCTCCTCAAAGCGCACAAAGAGTTCTTGGCCAGGCTTGCCAGAAGTGCGTGAGAACAACAAACATAATAATGCAAAATCACGTCACCAGCTACGGTATTGGAAGTGGCTCATGTACAACGTGCACAGCAGGGCCAACGTACAGCCCGAGCTGGGGACAGGTTACATAATCAAAGCCGGTCTGTTTGCTCGAATTACATTTTGTATATCACACCCTGTTAGCTTAATAGTCAGAACTTGCTTTCTAGACTTCGAATACTAAAAATCTTGCCTTACCTAAACGTGATCGACAGGACGCACACATTTCTGCAGCAAATGCACTTCCCCCCCCCCCCCCCCCTCCCAGCTATTATAGTAACTTTAAAACCTTTCTACTAACCTTAAAATAGGGCCTGATGGCTTTTACTGGTAGCGGTGCTGTGCACGCCTCAACTTCCAGCTAAGTAAAGGTGTGGATAAGACTGTCCCCAGGAGTGGGGTCATCGCGAAGGCAGCGGGCATCAACAAAGTTTACGAGTGATAATAACTGCGGGAGTTAAGAGGCTATAAGTAAGACACTGGAATTACAGTGGCTATCAAAAGCGCAGTGAAATAAGAGAAATTATTAAGTAGCAATAAACGTTGTAAAAAACACCGTAGACCTTAAAGGGCAATATTTTTTTCTGTCCACAGTATAATACAATATACTTTTCACATAGTCACTAGACAAAAACAATCATAACTATTGACGGTTATAAAAAAGTAAAGCTTTTTGTAATTTTCTTATAGTAGCAGTAAACTATTTGATTTGCACCATCATATGTTCACATATTCAGCGTAAACCCAAGTTAAATATATGTGATAAAACTTCCGGGCACTTTAATAATTGCTCCAGTAACCCCTTAAAGCCTTACACCTTAAAACTCCAGCTCTGATTCACACTAGGTATTTTTGAGTGATGCATATCGAAAAGAAAACCTCAAAAAATGTCCAGGCTCTAGTTAGAACATACATGTACGTGTGTGTACATACACACATACACACACCTGTACAAAGAATACAGAGTCCGTTGTTTTCGCAAGTATTAACTTCACATAAATTGCCCAATAACAAGAGAAAACACACACTTCGTTGCCGGACGTCTTTGTACTGTCTACCAGAGTTAAAGCTTCAACCTTTGACTATGCTATAAAGCTGACAAAAGTGATTAATTAGCTCCGAGGAAGGAGTTTTATTTAAAAACTCTGGAATGCATTGATAATGACTGTTCATTAACCACCACTATTGTAAGTTATTCATTTCAATTTGCGAAATCTCAAAGCAAATTTTGAATTAATTGCGAAGATTTTAAAGTGAATTAGTAAACAAAATTTTCTTCTGTTTTGAGTGCTTTAAACTTGAGCTTCATTCTTTCCTTTCAATCTGTTTGTTAAATTAATAAATAAGTCAATAAGAAAGCCGAAAGATACTTTCCAGGGAACTACTCAATCAACCAATCAATATTTGTAAAGTGCAGTGTTGTCACCCCTGGGGGTATCTGGGGTGCAAGGTCTCTGTCGAAGAGCCAGGTCTTGAGTCCCTTCCTGAAGTCTGTGAGAGAGACTGCAATTTGGAGGGGGAGGGGCAGGTCGTTCCAGGCTTTGGCGAAGATGTATGCGAAAGAGCGACCATCGTTGAGACTGCGACAGATCTGGGGTGTAAGTGCGAGGGAGAGTGGTGAGGAGTAAAGGTGTCTGGAGGGCTGGTGAAATCTCAGTCCGTGGTTGATGTAGACTGGTCTTTGATCATGTAAGGCTTTGTAGGCATGCATGAGGAGCTTGAACTGGCATCTCTTCTGGATGGGAAGCTAGTGGAGGTTTTTGAGGTGGCTGTGATGTGGGTGCGTCTCGGGTGGTAAGGACGAGTCTGTCTGCAGAGGTTTGTATTGTCTGGAGTCTTTTAAGGAGCTGGAAGGAGATGTTGGGATATAGGGTGTTGCTGTAGTTGAGGCTGCTGGTGACGAGGGACTGGGTGACTGTTCCTTGTGTTGATTGGGAGCCATCTGAAGATTCTGCAGAGAATGCAAAGGGTGTGGAAGCAGAAGGAGGCGACTGCATTGATCTGCTGCTTCCTGGTCAGTTCTCTGTCGATGATGATGCTGAGGATGCATGTGTGGTCTGTCAGTGTGGGACTGGGTCTGAGTTCAGCTGGCCAGCAGCTATGGTCCTATTGGATGTGTCTCTTCTGAAGATCACCACTTCCGTTTTGTCAGTATTGAGTTTGATTTCATCCAGTCTGTAACGTTGGTCATGGTGTTGCAGAAGTTTACTCTGGTAGTGGAGAGGTCTTCAGTGAGCGAGAGGATGAGTTGACTGTCATCTGCGTAGGAGACAATCTTGAGTCCATGGGATCTGACGGTGTTAGCCAGTGGGGTCATGTAGGCGTTAAAAAATGTGGGGCTGAGGGGGTGATCCTTGGGGTATGCCACATTTGATTTTCTTGGGTTGAAAGGATGAAATCTGCCTTCTTATGTTTATATTGGCCAGAGTGCAAAGAAAATGAGCTGCTCATACAAAGCTTGTCCACATTGATTTTGTAAAATATAAATTTATTCCACCAGTGTTTATGTATGGTTCTTGGATTGTTGGTTGGGCAGTTGGAGATGGGACACTGGTGGAGTTGGATCTGTGGATGGAGCCTTTATATGGAGTAAACCTATATCAACCAAGACCTTATTTTATTTCTCTTTATTGAATTACCATATTTTGGTGGCAAGGAAAGTACTGGATTTTACTCATGTTTGGCTCTAATACAGTGAAATTTTGTCAATCCACCAGGTTTTATTGGAGTCTTATATTGTTGGTGTTAGAAAAGGGGTCTCTAGTTGGCAGTGGTTTGCACCCTGTCCAAGTAGGGACCCTCACTCTAGTCAGGGTAAGGGAGTCACAGAGCTAAGATAACCCCTGCTCATCCTCATGGTAGCTTGGCACGAGCAGTTAGGCCTATCTCAGAAGCAATGTGTAGCGTATCTCTACTCACTCACCCAGTAACACAGTGAAAACACAGCAAAAGGACTCCACACCAGTTTAGAAAAATAGCCAATATTTATCTGAATTAAACAAGATCAAAACGACAAAAATCCAGCATACACAAGTAAAGATATCTCTTTTTAAAAGTGGAAATGAGTCCTAGTCTATAGGAATCAATGATTGTACCTTCTTAGCACAAAGTACCTGGGATGCATCAAAAACAAAGATGATGCGGACCACGGGGGGAGGGGGAGGGTTCTGAAATGGAAAACAATGCATTGGTTCCTTACTGTGCAGGTGAGGTGCTGCATTGATTCTTTCCTCGCAGGAAAGGTGATGCGTTGGTGCCTTACTGGCAGGGGAGGTGATGCATCAATTCTTTCCTCACAGGAAAGGCAATGCATTGATTTCCAGGCACGCAGCCTTGGTTCCTTACTGTGGTGCAGGATCGATGAGAAATTGGCACCCTGGGGATGATGCGTGGAAAATCCAGATGTACTGTGTTGATGGAGCTGTGGTGAAACAGGCACTGCATTGATTCTGCAGCCACGAGACAGGCAATGCGTCGATTCTTCAGCCGCAGAACAAGTGCTGCATCAATGTTTCTGCTGCAACGCATCAGTTAGTGGATTTTCTTCTTCAGGTCACTAGCTTACACTTCCAAGTGCCAAGGGACCGGTGTAGGCACCACTTGGCAAATCAGGACTCTCAGCAGAAGAGCCCAGACATCAGCAGATTAAGTCTTTGATGTCCCTGAGACGTCTAACAAGAGGCAAGCTCAGTCCAAGCCCTTGGAGAACCTTTGGAAACAGGATGTAGAGAGCAAAGTCCAGTACTTTCACTCCCAGGGTAGAAGCAGCGAGCAGCAGGCCAGCACAACAAAGCAACAGGCAGACTGGCAGTCCCTCCTATGTCATCTAGCTCTTCTTCCTGGTAGAATGTTCGCATCCCAGAAGTGTTCTAAGGTTGTGGTCTCTGAGGTCCAATACTTATACCAATTTCTGTCTTTGAAGTAGGCAAACTTCAAAGAAAAATCTTTGTAGTGCACAAGACCCTGCCTTTCCTGCTCTGGCCCCAGACACACTCCAGGGGGTTGGAGACTGCCTTGTGTAAGGACAGGCATCAGCCTTTTCAGGTGTATGAGAGCTCTTCCCACCACTCTAGCCCAAGAAGACCCTCCACGATATGCAGGACACACCTCAGCTCCCTTTGCCTGACTGTCTAGAGTGAATTTCTAAAACAGCCCAACTGTCATCCTGACCCAGATGTGTATTTCACATCCAGGCAGAGGCACATAGTGGTCGACACCTCTATCTGCTCCCAGTGGGAAATTACATGTGAAAGATATTTCAAGGCAACCCCCCTGTTACCCTATGGGAGAGATAGGCCTTGCAACAATGAAAACTGAATTTAGGAATATTTCACTATCAGGACATGTAAAACACACCAGTACATGTCCTCTCTTTTAAATACACTGCACTGTGCCATGGCCGAAATGGCAGTTTAAAACTGCACACAAAGACACTGCAGTGGCAGGCCTGAGACATGTTACAGGGCTACTCATGTGGGTGGCACAATCAGTGCTGCAGGACCACTAGTAGCTCTTGATTTACAGGTCCTGGGCACACATAGTGCACTTTAATTGGGACTTACTAGTAAATGAAATATGCCAATAATGGATTAACCAATCACCAATATATTTTAGACAGAGAGCGTATGCACTTTAGCACAGGTTAGCAGTGGTAAAGTGTCCAGAGTTCTAAAGCCAACAAAAACAGGTCAGAAATTAATAGGAGGAGGAAGGCAAAAAGTCTGGGGATAACCCAACAAAAAGGGCCAGGTCCAATAGTTGGTAACTGTGTTTTCATCAATCTGTGACTAAGGATAACAACTGGGGTGATCCTTGAGAAAGGACAGGTAACCCGATCTTCAACAGATGAGGATTTTGTACCTGGTCGATTTTGGAGCTTCTTCCCAAATTGCTTGCCATTGGTCAGAGTGTGGTCAAGTAGAACATGTACATTAACAAGAGGAAAGCAGCGAAAGCTGTGTGTGTGAAGGTGGGTAACATATTTAAGGTTAAAGCTCTTGCCATTCATGAGTTGTATTCGAAGTATAGAAAGACAATGAAAGTTATCAAAGTTTTTAATAATGCTGCGAGGACAGAAGATGGGCATATTTGGAATTTAAATAGAGTGGTAAAAGTCACACGTGATCGTGGCATTGAACATGGCAAAGAAGAAATGGTGGAGACACGACAGAAGCAAGGAAGAGCATAGGAGTGCAATCAAGGCATTGGATGTAGCAGAAAAGAAATGGAAAATATGGCCAAGAAGCAAAAAAGAGCAGGGGAGCAAAATCAGAAGTGTCCAAGAAGATTTAATGATTTTGTTGTATATAAATGATTTGTTTAACAATCAAAGAACTCATGAGCACTCTGCAAGTGTTTATGGGGATGTAGATATTTTATGTATAACTTTTGTGTAAGTATCAATATGTTATATGAGGTAACTCAGTGTGTTTGTTGGTACAGAAAGAGAGATGTAGAACTGAGGAATGGGTTTCGTCCAGCTCTGAGCCCTAATTCTAGATTCTGGGGTCAGATTAATTGTTCTTCTCTATTCTGAAGGTTAAGGAGATAATGCATCAAATTATTCAAATTAATTACAGTGTAACTCGATAGTCACACATTCAAATCCAGAGACCGACTTATAGTTCAAAGGACTTTATTTAGACTCAAAGTCAAACTTACATATGTGTCTCAAAATCATAGTATAAATGTACAGAATAACAAAGGTGATTCAAAACATCGTACAATATGAAATTTAACTAACATTTAAAAGACCACTAATTCAATAGCGATAATGCAGAAAATGAGGAAAAACGATGAATGCATAGAATTTTAATCCAAGTTCTCCTGCCTAACCATTTGATCTAAAATCTTAACTATCCCAATATTCTATAGGTTCGAGAAAGTAGTCAGCACAACAGAACTTCTGGAGAAGTTTCCATTAAGAGAGGTGTGGCAGCATGAAGCCACATAGAAGTTAGAGTTCAAGAGAGGTATCTTAGTAAGGTCCACTCTCAGTGAAGGGAGAGGAAATCTGAAACTTACCACTAACTAAACCATACTTAAATCTTGTTTCTTCCAAGGATGATCTCATAAGCAAAGACCTTTCACAGTTGAAAAACATAGTCACAAATTATAGTTTGCTAACTGACACTTCAGTTTTCTGGGTTTTCGGCGTCAACCTTGGTACACCCCCAGACTCTGGAATTTTCCAAGAGTTAGAGCTGCCAGCTCAGGATACTACTCACATCCTTGATAGGCATTCACCATTTTTATATTCTTATAATTCCAAACAATGAAAACGTATTAACTCAGTCTCGGATCCTGACACCTGCAGCTTTAGGAAAACATTCAAAAGCAGACTGCACATTGAATGTTAAAACACAGAAAATATATGGGCCTTCACTCTTGCCAAACTAATTAAACACAAATTCACTTTCAGATTAACTAAATTCTATACATCTCTTGTATCAAATATATAATTATAAAGAATAATATTTCTAAAACATTATAACATAACATTCTTTCAAACAGTGATAAAATATGGCATACATCAAACATTGCATTCGTCTATGCACTTGGCTCATATGTTTTACCATGCACCAGATTTGAGGGAAACATTTCTTCCGTTAAGCAGAAAACAACCACACTTTCATTTCATGTTTTAAGAGGAGTAATGGTACAGCCAAGTTACACTCTCTCAACCCTCCCTCTGATGACTTTTAGAGTCATCATGAATCCCATTCAGTCATGAATGAGACTCTCTAAAACCTGATTGTTTTGAACAGTTTCCACCTTGACTTCTCCAAATGTTTCATATCATCATAATATTTACATTGACTATCTTCCAGTTCAACTTTCACTCTCTTTCTCTTCTGACCTCTCTAGATCTTCCTTCTCTTGAAAGACCTTGTACCCAATTAACAAAACTATTCCCACCATTGAAATAATCAACAATTGTCTCAACACAAAACCTACAGTTCCTCTTCCCAAATTCCCAAAGCACCTGCCTATATCAGAAAATCCATCTCCAATTTCTCCCCATGCACCAGTCTCTTCCAGCTCCTTCAAATCCTTTGTCAACCCTGAAATGTTACAGCTGTACTTCTCCAAATCCTTACTTTTATCCAGAATAAAGGTACAGCAGTGTTGAACCTTCAGCATCCGAGAGACTTCACCCTCTTTTGAGAGCAACAAATCTAGCGCAAGCTGATTTTGGAAAACCATTGATCTTATCACAACCGTCTCAGTGTTTACCAACAGCAACAAATTTGCTGTGCTAGTATCCAGTTTGTCCACTATTGTTGACAGCTCTCTAATTTTCCGATCATTCAAAATCACTTCGACTGATGGAATCAATGCACCAAGTACATCTCCCACTATTTCTGCAGCACTAGCTCCATGCCTAGTTCTGGGTTTCACTTTTCACACAGGATCTTCAAGATATTCCACATGATAGACCTTTGGAAACACTATTGCTAGATAACACGTACCTTTCCACCCTTTGGCAACTTGAACTATGCATACTGTCCACAAATAAAATACACTCCATGAATCACAGGATTCTTTCCATCCAAAAAGAATTCACTCTTTCCTCTGACATAAAAAACATGCTCACTTTTACTCTTCCCAATGAACAACGGATCTATATAGCTCTGATCAATATGCATACACAATTTCCCCTTATACTGCCAGTCTAAATTTAAAACTGAAAAATTCCCTTGCACTTGGGGTTCTATTTCTTCCTTCTTCCAGCTGTGTTGCGTTACAAGATCTTTATCTGTTTTGGATTTAGTTTCTAATTCCCTCCTTCGATCTTCCACTAGATTAAAAAAAAAAAAAATCTATTTCTGTCATTGAACAAGTCAAATTGTGTCTATGTGCAGTATCTAAAGGTTTTAATGACACAAAATACTTTCCTGCGATCTCTGCACCTTTAAAATACTGATTCTTATTCAGGTGTTTAAACAGAGGAACTTCTGGCAACACTAAGTCGTAATTCGAAAAATAATATTGAAAAATTCCCTCATTGTAAAATATACTTAGCAGCAAACTACAAGAAATGTCATCTGTCAATGTGGTGTGATGATATGTGATGCCTTCTGACACCAAAGCAGGTAACTGTGTACAGATATAGCAGCCTCTTGCAATCATTGTATTTACATACTCTTACAATAGCTTAAAATTCACATTATCTGAATAATCTCCTCTAGACTCAACTGAGTGGAATGCTTTATCATCTAACATATAAACATTATTATTCTTAGGAATAAGAGTTTGTGGGGTAACACTAGGAGACAGCTCCCTTCTTCAAAATGTGTAGATGAAAACACACCTCTTAGCAGCAATATTAATACCAAAAGGGAAATAAGCAATAAGCCACCTATTATGTATCTACTCTTATTTTCTTGTTTTGCTCCATTGCATCTTTTAGAATCCGATCTATTATCAAAGTAAATAGTGCTGCAGCAAAATATCTTTGATGATTTTGCTATTGCGAGCAGCAACAGAGTTCAAACTTTACTGAGCAACAACATGTAAATCTTCGTGAGACTTCTCTAGTCCTACTTCGTGTTCTTCTAAATAACAACCCTCTTCCTTTTTTTTTACTGGGGACTAGGAAATCTTGCAAATTCTCTATCCCAATCAACAAAAATGTCTCTAATATCTACACAAACCAAGTTCATTGAGGGCAGCAAAAATTCAAAATACATCTCAACCACAGCGTTCAATTCATGGATGTTCAGTCAAACAAGTATTTTCATTCCAACATTCTGGGAGCTCTTTTTCTGTGACTGTGTCATTTGCACAGTAAGTCCACTCTGGCGAAGAATACCTACAGCTAGGCACTCTTGTTCTTTTTGATCTTCTTAGTGCCACGCCTTCGTCATCACTTTCACTCAGTTCTGAACTTTCAGCTTCTTCAGCAATCGTTGGAGGCACTCGTTCTTTAAGCAAACTCACTTTCCCTCTTTCCTTCCTTCTGGGCCAACTGTCTCCAGCTTCCACTTACTTTTGTCCAGCACTAGTTCTTTTTTCAGGAAGGAACTAATCCGACTCATTCACCACAAGACACGGTTCATTGGTCTCTGTTTTGGTCTCAGACGTGACTTGTTAAAGAGCCCCTTCAGCCTGATTAAGTGCTGTTTCTGGTTCATTTCGGTCCCGACAGCCTGTTCTTGTCATTTCTCTTGCACCACTGGTTGTTGTGGAACAGATGCTGTCGTGTCAAGGGGACACTCAATTCTGCAAGTACGCGAAGCATGTATCCAGTTGGGGAGACCTCCACACTTTACAGCAGTCGTTGTCACCAGGATCACCCGGTAAGGTCCACATGAGCAAGGTTCTGAACACATCTTTCTGACATGTTTCTTCACCAAGACCCAAATGCCTGGATTAAGGTCATGGCATTGTTCTTGATGTGGATGGGTTGTGGCTGCTCCAAACTGATGAGACACAGAACACACCACATTAGCCAGTCTTTTGCAATAGTCTAAGACTATGTCATCAGGAATATTCACAAGTACATTCACAGAAATCGCTGGTAATCTCATCACCCTCCCTGTTATGATCTCATGGGGGAACAGTCCAGTCTTTTGATCAGGTACATTCCACAAACTCATTAACACAAGAGGCAGAGCATCAGGCCATTTCAATGGCATTGAAGCACACACTTTTGCCAGTCTGAATTTCAGCATAAAGTTCACCTGCTCCACAAGACCCAAAGCCTCAGATCTATAACTGCAATGTAATTGCGGCTCCATTTTCAAGGCTGCACACAACAATTTCTGGACCTTATTGTAGGAATGAGTTCCTCGTTTTGATTCCAAAGAGGGTGGAATACCAAACCTAGGAATGAGTTCCCTCAGTAACAGTTTAGCTACAGTGAGTCTATTATTTCACCTAGTTGGCTAAGCCTCGATCCAATGGGAATAGACACACACTATAACCAAACATATCTCAATCTGTTGCACACAGGCATCTCAATGAAATCCATTTGTATCCTATTAAAAAGTCTTTCTGACCTTCCTATGTGACTCAGTGTAACTTCAATTATTTTCCCAACATTGTTCCGTTGATACACAACACATCTATGACACAACACTTCAGCCATGAACCTGAATTTAGGATTGAACCAAGTCTGTCTAAACAATCTCACCATAACATCCCTTCCAAGATGACCTGGACCATGGAAATGCCTAGCCATTGGAGATAACAGATTATTTGGCAACATTAGTCGTTCATCCATTGAAACCCAAATGTCATCATCTCTCTTAGCACAACCTGCTCTGACCCAAATGTATTGTTCCTCCTCAGACACTTTCTCTTGAAGACTCTTCACTTCATCCCATGTATCAACTGTTGTCAACAAGTGGTTAAAGTTAGCCTCATCTATTCCTTCATTTGTGAATTCACCATTGAATGTACAAACATTGTGAGCACAGTAGTTTTCAACCTCATCAGAGTACCTATTGCCCAAAGTTAAATGAACATAATCATTTCTAGAATGATGTGCAGGGCACTTCACCACCGCAATCTGCTCGGGCAATTGCAGTGCGTTGAGGAGGTATCTCACTTGTTTACTGTTCAGGATTGGAGATCCAGAAGACGTCATAAAGCATTGCTCAGACCGACGGGAACATTGGAATAGGACAGGGGGATCCTCCCTGTGAGTTTTGCTGTCCTGCAGAGGGACCACCAAACTCGTAATGACGCTGATAGTATTTTTCATAGATGTTTTGGGAAATAAAAAATAATAACAACTAGTTGCAGAGGCCTAAAAGAGTCAAAGGATGATTTGTAGATTACAAATAAAGGTGGCAATTTTGACCAATAATTGAATGTGCAGCCTAAGATACACCCTAACTAATTCTAACATTTCGGACTTTCACTTATTCCCCATTGTATTAATTCTACAGTTCTAATCACATTGGGCCTCATTACACGTTTGACAATCTTTTGGCAAGACTGCTGCAGTGACTGCCACCAAAAGACCGCCATGTTGGTGGTAATCTGACTATTGTATTACGACTCACACAGCGAAGTCTGCCAAAATGCAGACAAAATTCTGAAACTGCCAGGACCCAGGAGGGCGGGATAGATGCGATCCCACCACCAGCACCGCCAGACCACAAAAAAACCTCAGATCCTATTGCGACCAACAAATCACGATAGCGGTTCCTCCATGGCGGAAGACCAATGTCGGTGCGAGTCTCGGCAGTTGGCAGTCACATCAGTAATACACCACACCACATTGGGTAGCACACACATCCACACACCTGACACACTTACACACTGCACTATAAAGCACACCCCTTCACACCATACAATCCTTTGTAACCAGAACGCAATACACTGCTAGATAGAGGCCTCACAGACTAGGCACCCCTACATACTTCATGTAGCACTCATCCCACACCTGCACAACACACCCAACACATACAGTAATACCCCACACATTCAACACCACCAGTGAACAACTCACATCACAACACCCACACCTCATGACCACTGATTTATCTAATTATTTTATTCTTCCTCACCGTCTCGTCCACCACTACCATGTCCCCTCAAAAACATCCTCATTTCACAGATGATGAATTGAGGGTCATGGTGGAAATCATCAGAGTAGAGCCACAACTATTTGGAGCACAAGTCCAGCAAACATCTATAGCCAGGAAAATGGAGCTGTGGCAAAGAATAGTCGAAAGGGTGAATTCTGTAGGCAGCTACCCACGCCCAAGGGAGGACATCAGGAAGAGGTGGAATGACCGCAGGGGGAAGGCATGTTCCATGTTCGACAGGCACCAGCTGGGGGTCCTTAAGAATGGCGGTGGGCCCCCACCTCGTCCCCCACCCCAGGTCATCCCTGAGTTGCCTGTCTGCTCCCTTGATGCCCCTACCTGTGAAGGTTACATGGCAGTGAGGAGTCAAGTTGGGGCACCAAATAGTGCCTTTGACCCACCACATTGCTTTTATATTGGACTAGCCAATGGCCTTGAACTTTTCCATTTGTTATGGCTAATATATCTTCTGACCAACCAGTTGTTGCTTTTCAAGTTCCATCTTTGTCCTGCTTTTCCTTTCGTAGGTTTGAGTTGTTCCTGCCTGTCATTGGTTGTTTGTGAGTATTTGTGTGTGTGTGTGTGTGTGTGTGGTGATTGTTCTCCCTGTATTGTTTGGGCAGTATGTGAGTATGTGCGCAGTGCTTTTGTTCCCCAGGGATAGGCTGTGTGTTGTGTGATGGGCATGTGCACGTTCCAGACATTTTGCTGTGATGGTATTTGTGTGGTGTTTGTGTTGACATGTGTTTGTTGTTGTGGTGTGTGGCTTTGTGTTCTCTGATCATGTGAGTATGCGTGTATTGTGCATGGTATGATAGGTATGATGTGCTGTCTGTGTGTGATGTGTGTGTCGATTGCTCAGTTGCATGATTGTGTAATTGTGTTTTTCATTCCCCGTTGGTTGTACATTGTGTTGTATTTGTGATGAGGCCCTGGCCAGTGTCAGTTGTGAGTGTTTGACAATGTGCTTATGGTGGTGCGGTTGGGGTATTGTTGTGACGTGTTTGTATTTTATATAGGATTGTGTGTGACTGGGCCTGTGCGGTATTGCCATGCGTAAGTGTGTATCCTTGATGTGTGGTGTGTGTGTGCTGGCTGCAGTGTGTGTGCTGTGTACGCGTGGGTGTCTGTTGTTGAATGTGAGTGTGCATCAGTGTACTGTTACATGTGTGTGTTGCCCTCGCAGCCCCTTCTGATGGTATGTTATGTAGCAGTACAAAATGTCACAATATAGAACTGTAACAGGTGAGTGTGTGTACTTACGGCTGCTGTCGTCATCGTCGGTGAAGATTCCATTGTATTTCTGTGAGCAGGAGCAGCGTGATGACGTCTAGTTGTAGTTCCATGGCGGCTCCAGACAAGTATGACTTCCTGGAGGTGAGTGTCTCCTTATATGCAGTTTGTTTCCGCCTGGCTTTCGGTGGTGGTCTGACCGCAGAGGAAATGTTGGCAGTGTGCAACCTCGTAATAAGTCCGATGGAAACTTGTTCTCCGCCGACCTGCTGGTACCTTCAGTAGTCCACGGCGGTATTCCTGCACTGGCGGTGCCGTCGGTGCTTTGGCAGGATTCTGTATAAAACTGCCAAAGTCATAATTTGGCAGTCCTCTCCACCAGCCAGTTGGCAGTGTGACCGCCACCGCCAACATGGCAATCCTCAGATCGCCAAAGTCATAATGTGGCCCATAGTCCCCAATAGCTGTAATACTTTTATGAAAATGGCTGTAGCAAAATCATAAGTACATTTTAAAAATTGTAGTAGACCAAAAATCTGGTTAAAAAGCTTTATTGAGTAATTGTAGAGTTACTCATCATTAATACATTCAATGGTGAAAATCCATGCATGCTCATTATACCATAAGCCACATTTAATTTTAAAATAGAAAAGGCCCGTACACTTGCATTGATGATTCTCTTTTGATGTTTAAGTATAATATAAATGCACCTGCATTTTTAAAATCTGTTACATCCAAGTGGCAAAATGTTGATTAAATAAATAAAATAATAAAAATAACACCAATAATATATGTTATGTCTGGATTGCATAAATATTAACACAACATGACACAATTTATATACTGAATATACATTTACTAAAACAATATTAACAACACTCAAATAAATGAAATGCCGGTCAAATAAGGTAACATATAATTAAATACACACATGAACATGGTGTTCACTGAAAATATTTTTTCAAATACAAAATAGGGATCTTAATTTTCCCAGTTCAGGCTGAGGGGAGGATTTCTCTGAAAACGTGATTTAACCTTGAGAGGCTAGACATGAAGCCCAGTATGTATATGTCTATGACTAGGTCTCTTGTTTTGATAAATTGAACATTCATAAATTTCAAAACAGATTCGACCCAGCCTTACTGAATGAGCTGAAACGCAATCACTTCACAAAACCGATCACAATTGATAGCACACTCTGAAAATACTTTTGCATAACAAGCTAACCAAATCAGTGAACTTCTACTTCTACCACTTGGGAAAAAGCTCTCCCCCAAACCATGTGAAGCAAATATATTGAATGTTTTCAAACTGGACCCTCGCGGCTCAATTGAAAGAGTTGCGACACTCTTCTGCTGGACTCTTCTTAGGAGGCAGACATTTTAATCTTATTTTTTACTAGTCCTGAAACACCTACATTCGTGTCCACTAAATGTTAGGATCAGATTTAAAGTATGCTCTTATGCTTGCAAAGCTGTACACCAGAAGTCTGCCCACCTTATCTGGTGTCCAACCTTACTATCTCAGTGTAACTAAAATAAGAAGTGGAACAGGCTTCCAGAGCACATGATTCTGTGCAGCTAAATCCTGCAGACACTTCAGATCCAAGATTTTGCATAAGACTGTCTATCACCATAGCAACAAGGTATAGGATGGAATCACCACATTTAAAAGTAAAACAAACAAAAGAAGGAAACAAATTGACTAAATATGGGTATGATAGAGGACTTGCCAATCTAAAACAGGTGGAGCAAAATTAGGAATGCTAATGGTGATAATTCAACGCAGGCGCAGAAAAAAATGCCATACAAAATGAATAGATAGTGTTCCTGAAGAACAGCAAAGAGACGAAAAATAGGATGTTCTGCAAAACACATCAACAAATTAACCAATCAACCATGGAAAACCTTTAATATCTTCCACAAATGCGAAATCTTGAAAATGCAGGGACCGCTTTATATTACAAAATAATGATCACTTGAGAGTTTGTAGCAAAGAATGCAGTGAGCTCTTATCTTGCCAATCAAAATATTCTTCCATGACGTCAAACTCATGGAATAATAAAAAAGTTATAACATCATCAAACATGATTAAAGTTATTAAGTTATTAGTCTACTTGCAGAACACTAGTCAGCCATTTGTCTTAAGAAAATGATGCAGATACTTAGGCTAAGCATCACAAACCTCATCGGGAAATTACTAGGCAAGGGGACATCGCCACACCAACTGAAGTATATATTTGTTTCACCACCCTTGAAGAAACCAATGGCTGAATCAGATATATTTCCCAAGGACTGGCCAGTTTCAACCCTCTATACCCCAGCAAAATCTTCACAAATTATGTTATAAACACCATCAAGGATACGTAGAACTTTGTAATCCACTAAATTATCAGGATTCAGATTTATGAAATAAATTGAAATGGAAGAAACAAGAGGGTTTCCTTATACCATTTTGATGAAAAACAGCATTCACATTTGATGCATCTTTACCTATTGGCTACTGACATTAGAACATAACACATTTGTTGATATCTAAGAGAATGGAAGGAGGCCTCATCCATGGGTCTAGAATGGACACAATCCCTCCTTAGCAGTGAAGTCGAGAGAATTAGAATAGGAATCATATAGCCCACTGAATAAAAAGTTGGTCTATTAAAGTGGCCAATCCTATCACCATTTTTCCTCAACATATACATAGTGCCATTAACTCAGATGATTGAACAACAACAGTTGCACATTCAAGTGAATCCAGATAACACTGACATACGTCTTAGACTGGGTAGTAAATCAGGGCTCAAATAAACATAACAGAGTGTCTGAATCATAGCTCCCTCCATAAATAGACATTTCCTGTGCCTAAGCTGCACCGGGGCCTGCTCTTATCTTCATTTAAACCATAAACAATTTTGGTGTAGATTTTAATAGGCACATGCACTACACATGTAATGCACACTACAATAAACATAGTGATTAATGAATCAACTTTAAAAAAATCCTGCTTTGAAAAATCATAACCACTGCAAAAATATTGGAATTGACTAGAGTAGACCATAAAAATAGTGTGATAAAAATTAAACTGTATCTATGTGTGAGAATATTTATAGCCTTCTCAATGCCCTATATAAAATACCATAATATTGACAAGAGAAATATTGACCACGAATCGTAAAAACAATAATAATGACCACAAAGACACAGAAACCAAAAACATTACTTTTGAAACAGCACATTTGGATAATTAAAAATATCCAAAACATAAATATTGACCGCAAAAATATTGCTAGAACATCAGAAAAACATAAATATACACGTAACAGAAAAAAAGATTTCAATAAATTCACAAATACATGCTACCAAACATATACTAATTAAAGGATAATATCTACCTAATGACACATCGCAAAAACTAATTCAAAATATATTGCTGAACCAATCACATTTAAAACCTTAATTTATAATTGAGGGTGATTAATAGGAAACACACCAAACAATTACAGCTACTGCCAAACCTGTCAGAGGAGAGAAGAGCACATTGCTCTGCACCACAGAAGCAACTACTCACTATAATCCAAAGTTTAAATAAGTGCACGTTTATTTATTAAATGGTAAGATATGTGTCTAGTTTAAAAACTCCTAACAAATGCCTAAAGGTAATGTTACATTATATTTATAGTTTTAAATATTCCTTACTATATATATGCACTAAAGAAACATCAGCTGAAAATCTCTCCAATTAGGTATGCTGCAAAAATATATACACAAAACTGTACTCGGAAAAGTAAATATTTTGGAGTGATTAGGTTTAATTGTCTAACCCCAGTACAACAAACATTAGAGAAAGTGTGGTGAGAGGAATATGGCAGAGGGAGGAAATAGACTATTCTAATACCAAACCCCAGAACAGTAAGGAAAGTGCCAGTCCCACAAATATTAGGTAACATGTATAAATGGGGTTGTAGAGAAGCATACATTTCTAACTCTAAATTCCAATACATTGAGGAATACACAATTTGAGGGGATAACATCTACATTTCTAATTTCAGACCAGCATTCATTGACAACATGTGTAAACATACAATTCTTAACTCCAAACCCCATACATTGGAGAAAGTGCATAATTTGGGGTGGTAATATTTAAATGTTCTAAATCTAATCCACAAAACGTTTCTTAAAGTGATTAAAAGTAGGAGGGGGTTATACATTATTCCAACTAATTCCAGTCCAATGTACACTGGGGAAAGAGTATAAATGGATCTGGGGATAAATTAGTTAACTGCAAATATACTATCCCACATACATTGGGAACAATGTATAAATGGGGGCAAACTCCCAAACACTTGGGGAAATGCCTAATTGGTAGGGAAAAGATTTTGTTTTCTAACTCCAATCCAGGTAACGTAGAAGAAAGTGTTTAAATATGGACGAGGGAGAAAGGCAAATACACAATTAAAACACAAAGTATTCTTGTAAAAAAAATGAGGTTGAGGTGTACTATACCTTTATGAAGAAGAAGAAATCCTAAATTTGTAATAAAATAATATCAATAACAATAAAAGCAAAAACACATAAAATAGACTTAATACAACTCCTACAATATATATTAACAACTGAAATTTGATACATTTAAAATGATAAACACCCCACAATGTACCATCTTTTATTATTTGGACAAACACAAACCAACAACCACAGTAATTAAAATGGAACGCCTAGAATACGGTATAAAGAAAATATATTTATGAAAACTAATTTAAAAATAAAAAAGGAAAATGAAGTTGCATTAATAACTTATACAGGAACGTCTACCTTCTCAAATAAACACAACAAAAATGTACCCTAATTTCTTTTATTTCATAGCATAATTACAAACAAAAGGAAAAAAAAGGTAATAAAATAAATTCCTAATATTAACCTAACATCAAAAAACCTGCCCACTTAACACTATACTCCCCATAATACATAAACCCCAACAATAATACAATTTAATATATTAACATTATATTTATTATTGCAAACAATAGTTAAAAAGGTACATTGCAAATATAATTAATTTTAAATAATACACTGGCACTCAACTCCCTCAAATTAGCCACATAAAATATAAAAAGATAACTAAAAATACATACTAAAAAAGAACATCTAAAAACAATTCTTTAAATAAAAATAATAACCATTTATTATAATGCTAACTATATTAAATAGAACAATATTTTAGTAAACAATAATTTTAGTATTGATATATTTCACAACACAAAACAAATGTTTTGTTCAATATTATGCCCCACAATATTTTTGCAGTCACCACTTCAACATGATATTGTAAGACAAGGATTTATAAAACCATACCAATGCAATATACAAGGCTCTATACCTAAAACCTATTAAAAAACTACAAGTGCAGAATCAGATGGCAAGGCAGTCCCTGAATGTAGATTCCTGCAATCATGTAGAGAACCTTCTGACAGAGATACGCAGATATTCAGAAACTAGCCCCTAACATCATAACATCAAGCAACCTGACTATATACCATAAGACATTTAAATAGGAATCACTAAGGTGTACAGACCAACAATTACATTGCTTCAGTCATTAGCACACAATGAAATGCCCTTGTAAAATATACGAATGATGATGCTGCCAAAGCAAGATGGCTGCTCTTTATGAAAGGTTTGCCATGTTTTATTGCATTCTTTGACTTTGAATACCTGTCTCCTTTGCTTTGGGCATTTATTTCTGTACACCTTAAGTTCATTGCTTCTTTTCTTCTACTGTACTGGTGGATAAAGCAGACACGCAACAGACTCTATATGATTTGAAAACAAAAGGGACAAAAACACAGATTCTGCTACTAAGTACAGTTCTAATTCTGACCCTGCAGGATGGTGACAGCTCATGCGGGTTCGTAGGAGAACGGTATGCTTAACAAATGTATTATTGGCAAAGAAGCTAGTGACTGCAAGCTAGACAATTTGATCACAAAAACTGACCATATGCAAGGTTGACTGGACCATTATTCCAGCAGACTGGATTCTGCTGAGCTATGGCTCTTGGGCTTTGCTCTGTTTTAGAAAACAATGTTCAACAGTTTAGCTCTGCATGTCAAGATCAAAGATTTAGGAGCGCAATCACTCCTAAACAATATTCCTGTACTATAATTCCTTATTAAACAGACACTGTTACTATGGAAACCTTCATTGAGTCATGCCTGGTGGAACGCTTGGAATAGTATAGATAAATTGAATTTCCTCCTCTCTTCGTGGAGCACACCACATGTTGCTTGTCCCGAGTGTAATCTCAGATCAGCCTCCTAGACTAATAATTAGCATACATCTCAAATGTAGAACTCTTACATAGTTCTTGACTAGCCAGTAAGAATGGTTACCTTATTCATTGGGACTCCAATATTCCCATCTGTCTGGATTTAACACTGCTGATTCAAGATGCCAGACATGCACATTTAGAGTTGGAAAAGCTGGTCAGGGATCATGCACTGTGCACAATTCTACAAGAAGTCCAACTTTTCCACTGAGGCAGGTGCTGCCAAAGAATTTATAGACAAGGATTAACCAATTATGATGTTTGTTTCTCTAGTGCTGCTCTCCATGTAAATTTGGCTGCAATCTCTGCTCAGGATGTGGATACCTACTTGACTTCTAAAGGGGAGTGTTGGGAAAGATTTTTCTTATTTGGAGTTGTATGGATTGAGGAATAGCACATTGCTATATGTGTTTATTCACAAAATTAGTTTGTGCACGGGCAAAATACTCAATGAGCATAAATTGCATTGAATGCATTCATCTGCCCATGTAGCACTATCTGTACTTTGAGCAGTGGGACTAGAGTTATATCAAGGGCAGACCTCAGCATATCTCTTAATTATAGAGAAATGTGTAGAGATTTGTGTCTGACATACCTTTTCTTCCCCTCTGGCATTTCTGAATTAGTTCAAAGCTGCAACAGCAGAATGCACAATAGCATAGAAAAGTCCCCTCCTTGTATTATGGGTCCTTGCGCTTGATTGTTATGTTTACATGTAAGATGTAATCAGTAACGTACAAAACTAAATTTCAGGTAAAAATGTAATTAAAAGTATTGAGAGGGCATGGCCATTGACTGGACAAGCATGGCATCCCACTGATGAGTTCCCTGTAACCAGCCTCCTGGTGCAGTCCCAGAGCACGACAGTGGTAGCACGGTGTGGACATATTGGCCTTACCCGCAGAGCATCTCTGAGCCCCCCCCACCCTTTGCATTGATTCCAGTGCTAGAAGGTACCATAGTGGTTGTGTGTGGCGGCAGCCATTTTGGGTCTTTCCCTGGGACTGTGGTATGAAAGTGAGACTGGCATGAGTGTAGTGCCCTAGGCTGGTGGGAGCATACCTGCTGTGCGCATACCTGGTGCAGTCTCTACCCTGCCTGATAAAATTGGTTCCAGAATGACAGTACACTGTAACTGACACTGGAGAATGCATATGTCTTTTTGGATGGGTGTTTTGCTGGCACCTCTCTAGAGACGGTATTGGGTCACCTGGCACCAAGACTTTTGTGTGCTGACACTCCCCGTGGAACTTCCTCACCCCTATGTTGCCTTATGCCATGGCTGGATCTAAATTTATACCTTTTCTCTGCCTGCGGTTCCCCCTTTGGAGGCCTGGATGTTCTGTCCCTGAATCCCTCTGGATGAGGCGAAGGGGCGCAGCTGCATATAGGGACAGTGATCCTCATCTCTCTCACCTGTGTACCGCGCAACACAAAAAACTATGGGGAATAGTCTCTCGCACAAGCATGCTTATGCAAAAGAGGCCTAGATGAGAGAGAGCACGTATACCTTGTAGAGCGACAGTTCTGCCTCACGCATGAGCCCATAATGTCTTCCAAAAAGGGAGACAGAGTTTTTGCAATCACAAAGGGAGATCACCAGGCCTGCTTAGCCGACCTACACAACAGGATCTCAAACATGGTGACCACGCAAATGCATGCCCTAAAAGCTGACCAAGCCTTGGGCCATTCTGAGGTCACAAAATAAATCCAGTTACTGGGTGAACAAGTGGCAAACAACAAAGATGCCTTTGTGGCACTGAGTCAGGGGGTTGAGAAATTGCAGGAAATGAGTTGCAGACAACATTTGCTTGTTGTGGGAGAAATGGGGGTGGTTTTGGAGATAGGTCGAGGGGTTACAACATCCACATACAAAATGTCAGGGAAAAAGAGGAGGGCAATGATATGGTTAAACTTTGCAGATCCCTTTTTCACTTTGTCTTTCAAGAAAGTCAAATGTGAAAGATCCCTACCATTTGAACACTCAGAACAGGTGCACCCAGACCTGCTCCTGGCTCCAGACCAAGAGACATTATCGCTAACATTGGCTCCTTTCAGTTGAAGGATAGAATAATGAGGGAGCAAGGAAAGTAGACTTGTCTATTTTCCAGGAACAACACATCCATCCATACCATAACCTCTCACAGTTCACCCCGAATAAAAGATGTGCTCAGGCCCCTATGGCAGCAGAGATGCATAGGTAGTGGATCCGCTACTGTTAGGCCTTCCCATTTGCTCTGTAGTTTCACACTGATGCTAACTCCCACACAGTGCCCACCCCAGAAGAGGAGCAGGTGATATTAGGGCCTTCTTTGGAGCTTCCGGAGTCACCAGTGAACGAAGGCAAGAGTGGTAATGGAGGCCTACGCAACAGTGGAGAAACCAAATACATTGTGTTGAGTGAGATGCAAGTGACCTGGGGGCTGCTGCATGGGTGGCTACCACTGTGAGCCTACTGTCGGGGCTCATAAACGTACAGCTTCACAGACTAGATAGTTAAATCCTGTGATGTAAGATTGTTTGTTATGATGCATGTGGGGGTTTTGCCTATGCTATGTGTTTTGTTATTGTTGTTGGTACTGTCATTTGAAATGGATTGGTTTGCTTGTGGGGTGGCCCGCTTGGGCAGGTTGATTGTCTCTCCACCAGTGATTTGACACACTAAGCTTCTCTTGTGACCATTGGCAAGGGGTTCAGGGAGAGGGACTCAGGGTGGGTGCAATGCAGGTTGCAGAAGGGCTAATCTCTGCATTGGGGATGCATCTGATCCTTTCCCTACCTTGGAGGTTAGTTGGAATGGGAAATGCAGGGGAATGGGATTGAGGTGGTTGGACAAGGAATGATGCCATCTGGGTGGTTGTGCTCACATAGTTACTAGGCATGTCTATCTCTGGTTGGCAAGCGACTAGTTTGACACCTTGGGTACACATGGTACACATTAGTGGTGCATTCAGACTTCCTGTTTCCTCAGGGCAATGGTAAAATTAATATCCGGAATGTAAATCCCCAACCAAGCCCATAAAATATACTGGGAAGTGCGAGAATCCTGCCCAGACAAAGGGCCTGATTTACGTCTTGGCAGAGGGAATACTCTGTCACATACATGACAAATATACTGCCCACAGTAGTACGATCCCCCTAGGAGATAACGAGATAGTAATATGGCAGATGGAATATCTGTCAAGTTTGTGACGGAGTATTTTCTTAATAATATACAGAATATTTCTTTCTCAGTTTTTTTGCATCCATGCTGACTAGGAAAGGCATGGTCATGATCGCAATGCAAAAGGACTTCTCATATGAAGTAGTGCAAGTAATCATGGATAAGGTTGAGGGTAGGTACATATTCTTGGAGAGTCGACCTCAGTGGCATCTGTATAATGTTCTCAATGTCTATGCCCCCAACCCAGGCCAAGACTAGTATTTCACCCACCTTTTGATCACACTTGGGGACTGGGGCTCTACTCATCTTCTATGGGTCGGTGACTTTAAAGTGGTACCAGGTGTGATGCTGGATATGCACTCCCATGATATATTTCTACAGGGTTCCATGTCAGCAGCGTTGCTCCAGGGAATTCAAGTTTTTGTCCGGTAGATATGTGGAGGTGTATTCCTCCTGTTGAGCAGGAATTTACCTTCTTCTCTCACACACACAGATCCAATTCCACTTTGACCTTCTGTGGTGTACACAAAGTATATAGGAGGCTAAGAAGTCTGTCACACATAGTGTTAAATCAGTGCCAGACCATGCAATGGTTACTGGGAGGAGCCCAACATTTAGCACCCCCCAGATGCCCTACATGGAGATTCAAGAAATCCTTGTTAGAGGACAGATTAGCCTGACAGGAACTGAATAACACAATCACATATTAGTTGGTTGAAAATGACATGACTGACTCAGCCCCAACACAGCTTGGGGCAAATGCAAGACATTCTTTAGACAGCATTGTATAGTTGAGAAAACAAGGCATAGCAGATCGGTAAGACCTACAGGACACCTGTTGAATATGACCAATTTTGCAAGGTTACCCCAAACATTTTGCCTTCTTCCTCCTATTTGTCTGACCTTATTTTTGTTGTCTTTCGGACTCTGGGCACTTTACCACTGCTAACCAGTGCTAAAGAGAATATGCTCTCTCCCTAAAACATGGTAATCTTAGATCATTCCCAATTGACACATTTAATTTACTTATATGTCCCTAGTAAAGTGCACTACACGTGGCTGAAGGGCCTGCAGCACTCATATTGCCACCCACATAATTAGCCCCATAACCATGTCTCAGGCCTGCCATTGCAAGACCTGTGCGTGCAGGCTTCGACTTGGCATTTACAACTACTTGCCAAGCCTTAAACTCCCCTTTTATTACACAAAGGTCACCACTAAGGTAGGCCCTAGGTAGCCCTATGGGCAGGGTGCTGTGTAGATAGGACATACACCTTTATGTTTTGCATGTCCTGGTGGTGACAAACAGCCTATTTTGTTTTTCACTGCCGTGCGGTCTGCTTCTTTCATAGGTTAGCATTGGGAATTCTCTTATAAACTTTTAAGTGGTAATTTCTGATCAGAAAAGAGTAGCTTTGTCATGTTTGGCTTGTTTAGAATGGTAATGATAACTCCTACTTACTGGTGTAGTTGGATTTTACATTACTATTTTAGAAATGCCACTTTTGTAAAGTGGGCATTTCTCTGTGCTTATACCTTTTTGTGCTTTGCAGCCTGACTCTAATACATGTCTGGCTTGTGTGACAGTTACACGTTGTGCATAGTCTCTAGACAGCCACAACATAGAAACGGCTGGGTGTGACTGGGGATACATATGCACTAATCTGCATACTGATAGTCTTCCTGGGCTGGGAGATGGAGAGGTGGTTTGCACTTACATGTCAATAGTTTTTGGCCTGCCCTCATACAAAGGGCTGATTTACTTCCTACTAATCATCTGGAGCCAGGGTTGGGCTGAAAGGAATTGTTGTGCACTTCTAAAGATGCCTTTGAAGTCACCCCTTCATCAAATACATTTTTGAGTATAAGTACTGGGGCTCTAACCTCATGTTTTTAGAGATTGCATGGGACTTGTAACCAGATTCTGCTGGTTCTACATTCTGCACATTGCCACAGGACTGCTGTGCTGCCAGGAGAAACCACCATTCTTGCTACTTCCTTTGCTGTGTTGGCCTGCTGCCAACTGACTGCTAGGCCGCAGGAAGGTCTGCATACTTTGCAAACTGCCTTGATTAACTTGCCTTCTGCCTATTTCCTGCTTTTGTGCCCTACAAGTGTTCTCCAAGGGCATGTTGGTTTGCCCCCTGGTCTCACAATCTCAGGGCCATAAAAGATGGCATTGCAGCATCTGTGCTGTGGAAGTCTGGTTCTAGTGAGTCGAGCAGCAGTGTGCTGATTGAGGAGCCATGATCGGAGGCTCCCTGCTTGACATACCACAACCAGGGCAGCGTGAGTGCTCTTAAACTACACCCCTCCTCGCTCCGTTCTGAGGACCAGTGCGTGGATTAACACATCAGGCTTCCCCAGAGAGGTGCAAACTAAAATCGGCCTGTCTTGCCTGTCTTGCCTGCCTGCAGAGCTGGCGTAAGATAGCAGCCAGACAAGACTGTGACTGCAGGTGGTGGGCTCCGTCCCTGAGGCCCTCTGGTATCCCTTGTGTGGCCACCTTGCTGCAGGAGGGATACCGTCGGCCACCTTGGATCAAGAGAGAGCTTGTCTCCAGGGAAGCAAGGACCGCTCAAATCACAACAGGTACTGTGGATAGCTGGTGTCTCTGCTGCTTCACCGTGTGATCTCAGGCAGCTGCCTTTTCCAATCCAGTACTTAGACTGCCTGGGTGGGACCTCCAAGGAAGCCCCCGCTCAGCCACAATTCAAAAAGCCATATTTTATGTGTGCTACCGAAGTACCATATCACAAGTGGTACGTGCGCAGCTGCTCCTGTGGCCTATGTTCTGTACCTGAAAAAGATTGTTGCTTTGGGGGCGCTGGAGTTTGGTGAAATTCTGAGCTTCTAAGAGCATTACAGGGAGACACCTTGACTGAGGTTCACAATTGTTGCAGAATATTGCTGCAAGGAACTTTCCCTAACCTTAGAAGACAGTGATTCAGAAATTACCATAACGTGTAGTAGGCGAGCAAGTGCTCCAGTGCCCTACTATGTTTCCTAATGCCCTCATTTCATCTAGGACATGGTGATTATCGTAACCCTGCTAATAGGAGTGCAGGGGTCCCTAGCCCTATGTATCCTTACTGTTACCGATGTGCTTTTTCTCCTGCATTCCATGTCCTGGGTATTTCCTGATATAAGTTTTTTTGCCTTGCATTGTCTAGGATAACAAGTATTATCTGAGTAATTACAATTAACAAGCTACCAGAGGGTGAACACAGGTTATCTTTGGTGAATAACTTACTTGCTCTGATTAGAGTGGAGGATTCCGCCTGGCTTAGGTGCATACCCTAGTCAACCAGATACCTCATTACCACTCTGCAAAGGAAGTTGCAGACGCCCAGATAGAGGGTAGAAATGAACTACTACAACACCTATTCAGCCCAAGGGTACAGACTCTGGGTTGGAGAAATAAGTTCAGGGCATATCCCCTTACCTGGGGGAAGGGTGGCTGTCACAAGTATCCCTACAGTTTTGTTTTCGGGGGGTGCCACTCCTAGAAGGAGGGTGTGGAACCCTAGATGGAAGGGAAAGGGGAGGAAGGGCTCACCTCTGACCCCCAACAGACCCTGGATTGGAATATCAGTTGCAGGGTAGCACTCCTGAATTGGTGGGGGAGATGAGCAGGTTAGCTGCCACAAGCACCTTGACAGTTCTGGATTCTGGGGCTACCAGTCCAAAAATAGGGTACGGAACCTCAGAATGAGGAGCAGGGGGAGAAAGGACTCATCCCTGACTCCTGTCCAGCCCATGGGTACAGACCCTGAGTTGGAGACCATTTGCAGTATACCACCTCTGAACTGGTGGAAGGTGGAGTGGAGAAAGGATGCAATGCACCTGGGGCTACCACTACCCACTCTGAGATGCCTCAGAGGTCAGGTAACCTCAGGAGCCCATAGGGAACTCCTTGCCAGCCCCAAGGCTGGAAGAAAACATTACCCAGTGGCCCCATTTAGGGGCTCTGCATAGTAGTGGGTGGCCTGGGGCTGTCAGTGTCCTCTGTTGGTTACAACCCTTACTGACAGAGTTTTCCTTGGGTTGGGGACAGAAGTCAGACCCAGGTGGTGGAATGGGCCACACCACTTTGTCGGACATGGTGGTACTGTCTCCCTACTGGGATGCATCTGTGAGCAGATTAAAGTTAGGGCACTTCACAGAACGGGTCCACAGAAAAGGAGAAGGATTCCACATGGGTTAGCTTAGTGGGCCCTCAGACCATGGAGGGAGAGATCGAACTGGGTTCAGAGAGGCTTAGAACTGGCACGTGCCCCTGCAGTAGCGGGCCTGGGTCCATGTTCTATCACCCTAAGCAGTGAAGCCCATCATGTTATTGATTAGTCGAATTTGTTTGATTTCCTATTTATTACATCACATTACATCCATCATCTGTGCAGCATGCAGATCATGGTCAGTGTTTTCTGGTGATATGCCTTCAACTGGACCATACAGTCACTCCCACCAAACATTCCATTTAAAGTGATAATGTGCATTAGTCTTTTTTCTAATTTCTTAAGACAACTAGAATGCTTTTACTTAACCGCAAACACGGTCCAAACCACCTTCCATTTTCATGAGAAGGTGGTAACACATCAATCCAAACAAAATCACATAATAAAAATCAAGAGATTCTTTTACATATTCCACTCCTAAAAGTTGTTAAATTGGGAAGACAAAATTACTTCACACAATTACACAAATTATCCCTTCCTTTTCACTTCACTGCATCCCCGACAGATACTTAATATTGAAATTAAGCATTATGCAAAAAAATTGAATGTTATATCTATTACAGAATGGTTAAAGACTAAGGCAAACAGATACAAAAAAACAAGTTAAAATTGAGAGAATATGCAAATACAATGTTCCTTTAACATTTGATAAATTCTAGAGAGTTCAGGTACATATCATAAATATAATCGAAAGGGTGAGTAGTGAAGACAATATTCTGTTACTAATCCAATAGAAATTACTCATTAATAGGTCTCATAATTACTGTTTAATTCGGTTCCTTTCCCTTAATTAGTTTTCCAAATCATTGTTTGTATTCCATAATCAACAAATATCTTATACATATTCAGGAAATGGAATAAAGTCCCATTTTTCATTCTTGTCATCATTAATTCACTTTGGAAAACAAATACCATTTCTTTGAACATAATGTTTATCTTGGTAATCATTTGCAACACTATCTACAATTTTGTATTCCTGCTCAGATCATCTAAACTCAAATGGGAGCTGACTACAGTTTCCCGTAGTCAAAGTTGCTAATGTTTAAATGTCTTTGTCATTTTAGGGTGTTACTGTACATCAAATGTATCCTTTACTCTACCAATTACTCCATATATAAGGATTAAAGTTGTGATGCAAACATTCCTTTAGTGGTAAAATGCAAATGTCAAAATATTCCTACCATCATAAAGTGTAAGATGCATCCATAATAACAAAGATAACTAAAAGCACATATCTAAGTTCATTCTTCAAGTTTCAGGAGTAAAGTACTAGTGCCCAAAAGCATTTTCCATTATACAGTGCTAAGACATTCATAATCACAAAGTGCAAAAAGATAACTCCTAAGTACATCTCTCATTTCTCATTCATTATTTATGTATCTGAAAGTGTCCAAAAGCACATATATTATTCCATTCTCCAAGTTTGAGTATAAGGTTTATGCCTAAGTGCCTGTGTCATCATAAAGTGCAAAGTGCATTCATAATAGCAAAGTGCAAAAGGGCAATAAATTATTCCTGAATACATACGTCCTTTCATTCACTATCTCATTAACAATCTGTTTACCTAAGGGTAACATGTTTTGCCAATAAATGGAACCATATATCTATTATTAAAATTAAAGATAATACGTTATGCCATACAAATTTCCATCATAGTCTCATGATCAGTCGTATTCAACGCAAAGTATTAAAACAACTTCTTTGCAATGAACTACAGGGATACTTAAAAAATTATCAAATCATTTCATTTCAAGAATAAAAGCAAAAAACATCAATGGCATAAGGAAACCAGCCATTCTATTCTATTGAGAGCATCTGCCTACAGATGAAAATGTAGTTCTGCATCCATGTTGCGGCCTAGAGGTGCCTCTGCTCCCATAAGCACAATCAGTCTTGGTTCCTCTCTGTGATGCTTTAACTTGCAATTGACTCCTCTCTCATCTTTCCTAGTGTGTCAAATCCCATGGCATTTAGGCCCTCATTACAACCCTGGCGGTCGGTGATAAAGCAGTGGTAATACCGCCAACAGGCCGGCAGTAACAAAAATGGAATTATGACCACGGCGGAAACCACCAACACATACTGCCACTTTAACATTCCGACCGCTACGGCGGTAGAAACAAACACTGCAGCGGTAACCACTAAAAGCCAGACGGAAGACAATGTACCACCCACTGTATTATGACACAACAATCTGCCACCTTTTCTGGGGCGGTACCAACACCATCAAAAGCACGGCAGAAACAGTACACAGAAGGGAAACGACTCACCTCTCGATACTCAAGGAAGAACCACAACGCCATGGAGCCCGAACTGCACATATTTCCAATGCTGGTCTACCTCCTCCTACACCAGGAACACGAACGGCAGCGAAAACGACCACGGTGAGTACCACACCTAGCACACAAGGGAGGGGGGAGGAAAAAGAGAGTGAGACACACATGCAACACCCCCAACCCCACCCCCAACACCATACACACAAACAGATGCTACAACATCACATATACACCCCGTAACCCTCAGGAATAACGCAAGGACAAAAGGAATTGATTAAAGTGAGTGTAATATTACAAATTTAGATAAATGCATCCTGAAAGCACTAAACAGTATGTACAATATAAACAAATGGAGGGACAATGCCCACTCCAAAAAGTTCATGGCCCACAGGGCCATAACACATAGGCCAATGCCACACTTGACTCCTGCCTCAATACAGAGAGAACACTGCAGGAGCATCAGGTCAAAAACACACAGGCACCTCAGGGGGACGGGGAATGGGGGGGCACCTCAGCCGGAAAATGGTACAACGCCACTGCTCCTGGAGGGGGCTACATGCCCTCTGCGATGTCCTGGGGAGTGCAAGGCCACAGTCTCTCTAGTGGGTGGTTTACCCACTGCTTAGTCCTGGGGAGTGCAAGGCCAAAGTCTCTCAAGTGGGTGGTTTGCCCACTGCTTGGTCCTGGGGAGTGCAAAGCCACAGTCTCTCTAGTAGATGGCTTCTCCACTGGTTCTGGAGGGGGCTTTGTGCCCAGTGTGCTTCATCCTGGCAAGGAGAGGGTGAGTGGATGCTAACTTCCACTGGTTCTGGAGGGGGCCTTGTGCCCTGTGATGCTGATCCTGGATGTCGCAAGGTCACAGTCTCGCACCTGTGTGTCACACCTACAGGTGTTGCAGGGGCCAGGACGCATTACAGCCCATGTAGTCACAACTATACACTGCTCGCTGGCGGTGATAGCTGCTTAGCGGATGGCAGTTGCGGGATTGGCGGCTGTGTTGTCAGTGGTGGGGGGAGGCTTCAGCCCTTTCCTTGTAGCCTCGGACGGCTGCCCACTGGGGCTGCTGCTGCTGACAGTAGTGCTGCTAATGGTGCAGGTGGCGGTTCTGGCGGCAGTGCAGATGGCGGTGTTGTCAGTGGTGGGGGGAGGCTCCAGCCCTTCCCCTGCAGCCTTGGACGGCTGCCCACTGGGGCTGCTGCTGCTGGCAGTGGTGCTGCTGACAGTGCAGGTGGCGGTGCTGGAGGCGGTGCAGGTGGCGGTGTTGTCAGTGGTTGGGGGAGGCTCCAGCCCTTCTCCTGCAGCCTCGGATGGCTGCCCACTGGGGCTGCTGCTGCTGGCAGTGGTGCTGTTGGCAGTGCAGGTGGCGGTGCTGGCGGCGGTGCAGGTGGCGGTGCAGGTGGCGGTGCAGGTGGCGGTGCTGTCAGTGGTGGGGGGAGGCTCCAGCCCTTCCCCTGCAGCATTAGATGGCTGAAGTGCCATGGCTGGTGTTGTTTGCCCAGATGCTGCTCCAGCTCCAGGCACCAGATCCATCCTGCCTGCGACGTCTGTTCCTGTTACATTGGCCTTGGCAGCTGTTGTCCCCTTCCTGCCCTTGGCAGATGGTGGTGCCTCCTTGCTTCTGCCAGCTGGTGTTCCCTTCCTGTCCTTGCTGGCTGGTGGTACCTCCTTCCCCTTGCTGGCTGGTGGTGCCTCCTTCCCCTTGCTGGCTGGTGGTGCCTCCTTCCCCTTGCTGGCTGGTGGTGCCTCCTTCCCCTTGCTGGGTGGTGTCCCCTTCCTGCCCGTGCTAGCTGGCGGCCCCTTCTTGCTCTTGGCAGGTGGTGCAGGCACACTGGCTGTACTGACGGGTGCCTCCTTGGAGCCTCTCACACCTGCAGTAGCGGCAGAAACTACAGTGGCCGTGGACTGGGTGTCTGAGGTGCTGGGCTGGATTCTGCCCACCCTGGCCCGAAGTGAAGGACGGGGGGGGGGGGTGGGGGGGGGTGGCAGGGAATAGGTCAAGGGTTGAGAGGAAAAGCCTTTTAGGGACACTGGGGCTGGAAGAGGGTAAAGGTTTGGGAGTGGAGGAAGAGGGAGTGGTTGCAGGAGGTGTCTGTCTGCTGTGTTTGTGTGCAGGTGCATGAGCTGGATGCTGTTGGGAGGTGGACGGCTGTTGGGTGTCTGAGTGCTTGGGTTTGTGTACTTTGGGAGGAGGGGGCACAGACCCGGTGGGAGAGGACACAGGCGACGTGTGCATGGATGTGGGGGTGGTGACTGCCAGTGAGGGGCATGTTGTGATAGGTGTGCTGGTGATGGAGGTAGTGGATGAGGATGTAGTGCATGCAGGTGTGAGTGGAGACGTAACTGCGAGGGAGGTGGACGAGGAGGAGGAGGGGGACACAGTGGAGGCAGTGGATGTTGGTGTGTCTACATCTGGATGGTGCTTGTGTGAGTGCCTGTGGGATGAAGTGTGGTGCTTGTGTTTGCCGGAGCCACTTCTGTGTGTTGATTTGGGTGCATGCAGGTCTGAAGGTGTGCTTGGGATAGGCTGGGGTTGACGGGAATGGGACTGGGTAGAGGAAGTTGGAGGGGGGAGGCTACAGACAGGGACAATTGCTGCCATCACTGAGTTGGCCAGAGCCTGGAATGCTCTCTGTTGGGCAGCCACGCCAGAGTGAATGCCCTCCAGGTATGCATTTGTTTGTTGCAAATGCCCTGCTAGACCCTGGATGGCATTCAGTATGGTTGACTGCCTAAAAGAGAGGGATCTGAGGAGGTCAGTATGCTCCTCACTGAGGGCAGCAGGTCTGACTGGGGCAGGGCCTGCGGTGCCTGGGGCGAAGGAGATGCCCACCCTCTTGGGTGAGCGGGCACGGGAAACACGCTGCAGGGCTGCTGGGAGGGTGGTGTTGGTATAGGGGTGGCCGCTGTACCTGTAGTTGGGGTGGGCACAGAGGTGTCCGCCACCACCAGGGAGCTTCCATCGGAGGAGGTGTCGCTTTCAGAACTGTCCCCTCCTGTCTCCGTCGTGGTGCTCCCCTCGCCCTCCGACCCACTGGTGCCCTCACCCTCAGTGGATTCGGCCTCCAGGCCCATGTGGAAGGCAGCTCCCTCCGTCACCGGTGCCTCTGCTCCTCCACCAGATGATGCTAATGCACACAAGGACAGAGTGATAAGACAAAAAGGGGGGAGAGACAGAGGATGCACTTGGTCAATGCCAGCAACAACACTACCGTTGGCGTACACAACTCACAGGGAACAGCCCTATGCACCAGGCCATGCACTACCAGTTACAATGCTAGTCACCAGGCCCTGGGGTACAATGCCCAACGCTATTAGCTGCACACCTGAAACCCACAGGACCCTGCCCAGTAGTAGATGCCCACTAGCATTATTGGGGTTGGAGTATATCTGAGCTTTCCCATCATGGAACCTACCCTGCCATGTTAGCCCTGGCCTAGGGGCACCCACAGACCCACATCCCTCACTCAGGTACCACCTTAACACGTGCAAATTCATTATTCTGAATCTGTACTCACCCCTTTGTGGCTTCTGTGATGCCTTCAAGCGCCCATCCAACTCCAGATAGGCCACCGCCAGGATGCGGAACATCAGGGGTGTCAGGGTACGATGGGCACCCCTTCCTCGTTGGGAGGCCAGCCCCAGCTGGGCCTCCGCTGTCTTCCTTGCCCAGCGGTGCAGGTCCTCCCACTGTTTTCATCAGTGGGTGCTCCGCCTGTCAAAGACCCCCAGGGTCCGCACCTCCTTGGGGATGGCACGCCAAATACCCTTTTTCTGATGGGCGCTGACCTGCAGAATGAGATACATAGAAAAAGGTATTAGTCATACCATCTGGCCTGTTACACTCATGGCCCACCATATCCCTCCAATCCCCTTACGCACAGACATTGCCCACCAAACATGTAGCACCCTGCCCAGGACCCCTCAGCCCCACCCTCTACATGAGGCTTACACACACAGCACTCCATACATTCCTGCCCCACGCATTGTGCTCACAGTGTACTCACCTGTTTGTCCGGAGGACCATAAAGTAAAGGGTACTGGGGTAGGACCCCATCCACTAGTCTCTCCAACCCTCTGGAAGTGAAGGCAAGGGCCCTTTCCCCATACACTCGAGCCATGGTCACTTCTAGACACAGGTCACAGCAGCACTTTCAGTGTAGGTCCTCTCCTGTTGAAGGTCAGGTAGCAAGTGAGTGAAGAGATAGAAAATGGCGGTCACGTCCGCGGCGGTGCGTACCGTCACCGCCGGCGTACATCACCATTGGCTCCTCGAACCCTCAGGCCCCAATGATAACCAATGATGTGTTGCACGGTGGTCATCGACCGCCTCCTGCAACGGCACACAAAGTCAGCGGAATTACCTCATTTCCACTTGTCCCTCCTCACAGGTCAGGCGGCTGCCATTTCAGGGGGGCACAGGCCATGGCGCCTAACTGCGTCACAGAAGACATAGGCACATCAATGGACCTACACGTTCACATTAAGTTTCTGTAGTAAATGCAAGGCATGCTATTCTGAGTATACGTTTGAATATGACCATCTGCTCACTGTTTTTCACCCTAGAGTTCAAGCGCTGAGGATGAATAGGAGATGGAGACATACCCCCGTGTACAGACCCCGGGTGGACCTGGCAAAAATGGAGGACAGGCACATTATCCTAACCTACAAACTTGATAGGGCCACAATCCAAGAGCTGTGTGCCCAATTGGAGTCAGACCTGATTTCAGCTATCCACTACCCCACAGGTATCCCCCGTCTAGTGCAGGTCCTGTCAGTGCTCCATTTCTTGGCAAGTGGTTCCTTCCAAGCGACAGTGGCCATAGCATCAGGGATGTCACAGCCTATGTTCTCAAACGTGCTGACCAGAGTTGTCAGCCCTGATGAAACACATGCGCAGCTACATCGTATTCCCCCAGGTGGAGGTTTTGGACACAGTGAAAGCTGACTTCTATGCACTGGGACATATCCCCAACATCATTGGTGCTATTGATGGTACACATATTGCCTTTGTCCCAACCTGGAGAAATGAACAGGTGTTCAGAAATCAAAAAAGCTTTCACTCTCTGAATGTACAGATAGTGTGCCTGGCGGACCAGTATATCTCCCATGTCAATGCAAAGTATCCTGGCTCTGTGTATGATGCCTTTATCTTGATGAATAGCAGCATTCCATATGTGATGTCTCAACTCCAGAGGCACAAGGTGTGGCTAATAGGTGAGCTCATGGTCCCCACGCAGTGTATGTTGGTATATGGGTGTGGGGTTGGCCCTAAGGGTGAGTGTCTGGCTAACAGGTATCCCTTGATATTTACAGGTGACTCTAGTTACCCAACCTATCATGGCTACTGACCCCAGTGAGGAATGCCAGGACAAGGGCAGAGGAACGTTACAAAGAGGCACATGGGTGAACAAGGTGTATCATTAAGCCCACCTTTGGTCTCCTGAAGGCCAGATTCCGGTGCCTCCATCTGACAGGTGGATCCCTGTGCTACTCACCCAAGAAGGTGTTCCAGATCATCGTTGCATGTTGCACAACCTGGCTTTGAGACGCCAGGTGCCTTTTCTGCAGGAGGATAAGGCTGGAGATGGTCGTGTGGCAGCGGTGGAGCCTGTGGACAGTGACGAAGAGGAGGCAGAGGAAGAGGATGTGGACAACAGAACTACTATAATTCAACAGTACGTGCAGTGACACACAGGTAAGGCACTGTAATTTCACCTTCCATTGCAGTTTTGTGCTGGACATTTTATATGGCAGACTGATTTTGCAAGATCTATGGCACTTACTGTACCCTTTGGCATCTCCATTTTCAGATATCTGTGCCCCACTCTGGCTCCTGGTGTGTTTACTGTTGCCCACTGCAGGTCATACCTATGTATATGTAAATGTACATTTGAATTGCAATGGTTACAGCTTGTTCAACTAATACATTTTTCAATCAATTGACAGACTCCATACTTGTATTAGTTCTAAGGGTGTTTATTTCTGTGTAATAAGTGTAGGAGGTATTTCAATGGGCTGGGTTGATGATGGAGGAATGTCCAGGATATAGTCCAGTCTATTGGTATCACAGATGCATTGTCCAAGGGGGCATAGGGAGTGGGGCAATGGCAGTTCAAGGTGGACAGGGTGACATAGTGGGACACAAGGGTGACATTCAGGAGAGTCTTATTTCCTGTCGGTGTCTTGGCAATGTTCCCTGGCTTCTGCCTGGATCGCAGGGACCTTTTGTGTGGCGGTTCTCCTTCTACAGGGGGAGGGGTGCTGGTGGCCTGTTGTTACTGTGGCGGGTTCTCCTGCCCACTAGCATCGGCGGTGGTGGAGGGCTGTTCATTGGTGTGGCTAGTGTCAGGGGCCCGTTGGTGTGCCACTGCCTCCCTCATGGTGTTGGCCATGTCTGCCAGCACCCATGCAATGGTGACCCGGGTCGTGTGGATGTGTGGATGTCCCTCAGGTGCTCCCTGATCCTCAGGTATTGTCCCTCCGGCAGCTGCTGGGTCTCCTGCAACTTGGCAAGTATCTGGCCCATTGTCTCCTGAGAATGGTGGTATGCTCCCAGGATGTTGGTGAGTGCCTCATGGAGAGTCGGTTCCCTGGGCCTGTCCTCCCCTTGTCGCACAGCAGTCCTCCCAGCTTCCCTGTTATCCTGTGACTCTGTCCCCTGAACTGTGTGCCCACTGCCACTGACCCCAGGTCCCTGATCATCCTGTGTTTGTGGGGTTGTCTGGGGTACCTGTAGTGGTGGACACACTGCTGATTGACGTGTCCTGGGGACAGAGGGATGGGCCCGCTGGGTGGGTACTATGGTGGTGTTTCCTTAGGGGGAGGCTCTGTGGTGGTTTGGGACTGTACCTGGGTAACCGACTGTCCCAAGATCGCTGATGGGCCAGGTTGGTCATCCTGATCCAGGCGTGCAGAGCTGCTGTCATCACTGTGGGCCTCTTCTGTGGGGGGACTGGATGTTGCTGGCACCTCCCCTCCGGTGACATTGTGTGGGGGTCCTGTGCGGATGTTAATGTAGTGTTATTGTTTCTGCGTGTGACATCTTGTGCATGGGTATGCTTCCCTCTATGGTTGTTTTTTACCAAGGCAGCTTTGGCTTGTGTGAGTTGTGATTTGGTTGGCTAAGTGATTGTCACTAGTGTGCATGCTGTGGTGATGGGGGTCCATGCATTGGTGTTGTATGCAGGGATTGCTATTGGGATGGGTGGGTTGTGATCGTGGGGTATATGTGAGGTGGTGGAGTGATGGGGTGAGGGTAGGGGTAGGAGTTTGTGATGGCATGCTGGTGAGGGGGTGAAAGTAGTAAAGATTTGACTTACCAGAGTCCAGTCCTCCTGCTACTCCTGCCAGGCCCTCAGGATGCATGATTGCCAAGACTTGTTCCTCCCATGTTGTTAGTTGTGGGGGAGGAGGTGGGGGGCCACCGTCAGTTCTCTGTACAGCTATCTGGTGTCTTGCAACCACGGAACGCACCTTCCCCCGTAGGTCGTTCCACCTCTTCCTGATGTCATCCCTTGTTCTGGGGTGCTGTCCCACGGCGTTGACCCTGCCCACGACTCTCTGCCATAGCTCCATCTTCCTAGCAATGGACGTCTGCTGCACCTGTGATACGAATAGCTGTAGCTCTACCTGGATGATTTCCTCCATCATGACCCTTAGCTCCTCCTCAGAGAACCTGGGGTGTCTTTGTGGTGCCATGGGTGTAGTGTGTGTGTGGTGTGTAGAGGGTGTGTGGGGGTGATGTGTTGGGGTGTGTGCTGTGAGGTGCGTGGATGGTGTATGAGTGATGGTGTTCTGTGGCTCTGATTCAGTGGGTGCTTCTGCCATGTCTCTCTCTCAGTTGTAAATTGTTTGTAGTGGTAAAGGGTTGTGGGTAGTGTGTGTGTGTGTTTTATAGTGTTGTGGGTTTGTGGGTGTGTGGGTGTGGTGTGTGTGTCAGGTGTGTGTAGTTTGAATTGTCCAATGTGGTGTTGTTTTGTTAGGCTGTGTGTATTTTGAGCGCAGTGGTATGTATCGGCAATGGTTTACCGCGGTTGAATGTCGGCACGGTGATTCGTGGGTCATAATGCTGTGGGTGTATTTCTGTTGGCATAACGGTGTGGGTTTTGGTACCTCCAGTTCATCACCGACCTTTGGGCTGGCGGACTTGTGTGTGTGTGTGTGTGTGTCTGTATATGGTCAGATTTCTATGTATGGGTCATAATAAGCGTAGCGGTATACCGCTGTGGTCGCGGTATGTTGGCGGCAGTCAGCATGTCAGTAAGCAGCACTTACCACCAATGTCATAATGAGGGCCTTAGTTCTTTCACATTACTGCCATACTTATCCCAAAAGTGCTTTGCTATGGGATATGAAAAGTCTGTGTTTTTTATTGCGGGTACATGTTGTAAAATCCACACTTTTACTGTATTGGCCATACTGCCCACACAGTTCTTGTTACATACACATCTGTTTCATATGTGATTAATTCCTTATTCTTCTCTTGTTGATTATTAAGTTATGTATACTCAGATTTATTCATCCCATGTTTGCATGCCCTGCATTGTAAACATTTCCAATTGCCTATTTTCTCTTTGTTCAGCCAGTTCACTTTTTTCTTTACTGGTGACATATGACTTCATGTCAGAAGAGTCCCTGAGAAGGCTACTTTCCTAAAAGTGATATGTGGATTTCTTATCTATTATAAGGATTTTCAATTTTTTCCTAATGATATTTTTTTAATTTGATATGTGATGTATTAATTACCATATCTTTCTCATTCCTCTTTTTCTTTTTTTCTTATTACCAAACGTTCTTCACACATTTTGATATGTGCTCTCTGGAGAGCATTCCTAAGAACTTTAGCAGGGTAATCCCTTTGTTTAAAGCATCTCAACATTTCCACAGCTGGTTTTTAAAAATTATCTCTTTCTGTACTGTTAAGCTTGACCTGCAACAACTCTCTATGCGGCACACTCCATTTCAGTGCTTTTGGGTGTCCGCTGTTTGCATGCAGTATACTATTACAAGACATGGCTTTTCGAGGAATTTATCATATAATCTTTAATATTTGTTAAAAACCTCAATATCAAGAAAATCAATATTTTCTTTACCGATGTTACAAGTAAACGTTAGATTGCACTCATTTTCATTAAGGGAGGTGATAACTCCAGACTGACAAGTCATCAAAAGAAAGAGTCTTCGGTCCTAATTACAAGTTTGGCAGTCTTCTTACCGCCAAACTTGTGGTTGGATCCGACCACCAGATTACGATCCTGCCAGTTGGACTGCGAGGAGACCGCCGTCATTACCAGGATCATTGATCCAGACGGGGAGGTAGTGGTCAAAGTCATGGTCAGCCATGGCGGTACCCATAGCAGTACCGCCATGGCTGATCACGAATTCGCTTTCTGCCATGCTGGCCAAAAGGCAGCGCTGGGGCCTCTGGGGGGGCCATTGTACTGCCCTCAACCAAGTAATGGGCAGTGCAGGGGCCCCCTTGCCGGAACCCCCAGAATGCGCACTATCTGCTATGCAGACAGTGCACACTGCAGGGGTGATGGTGTGGGACAGCATTGGCCTCGGCTCCCTTAAGGGAACTGAGGCCAATGGCGCTGTACTGTTTCCACCGGGCTGACCCGCAGAAACATTGTAATACAACGTTCCCACCAGTCAGTCTGGTGGAAACATCATAATACGATGGGGATGATGCCGCCGGCTTGACGGTGGCCTCATTCCCATGACTTTGGCGGTCCGATGGTCGGACCGCCAAAGTCATAATCAGGCCCTACATCTTTGTATGTTCCCATACATACATATGTATATAAATATTCCTAACATGCAATCTGTGATGCAGATCTGAAATTTGCACTACTACTATGTATATAAATATATACATAGTATATATATATTTATATACATAGTAGTAGTGCGAAGTTCACATTCACATATATATATATCTATATTTATATACATAGCAGTAGCGCAAAATTCACATCCGCGTATATAAATATAAAGGTATATATTTATATACATAGCGGTAGCACGAAATTCACATTTGTGTCACAGATTGCATGTTACAAATATTTTAGACACCTAGGGGCTGATTACAAATTTGTCAGGTCTGACAACCAATAGCCTGGCGGAGCGGGCTGCTGTATTACGAGTTTGTCGGTCATACAAACAGAAGACCTAAAGTGGTCCGCCGCGGTCACCCAGAAGCACAAACAGGCCAGGGGAGCCCATGTATCCGCTGGACACATTACAAGGTTGCACACCTCCAATGTGATCGTGGAGGTCCAACTACCACGCAGAAGCTGGCAGGAAGGGGCACAATAAAGGGAGACACACACCTGCAGACAGGTACACACGTCCAGAGCCGCCATGGAGCCCTTCGAAAATGTCATGCTGCTGCTTTTGCTTGCCGAAAGACAACGAAATCAATGCCGCCATGGATGACAGCAACAGTTAGCGCACACACCTACCTGTAACATTAACCATTTAAAAACAGCACGCTGCACCGGCAAACACATCATTGAGGGGGGTACGCCACAGGCAGCAGCAACACACACTCACTGTCATACATCAACACGGACACATACACGCACAATAGGCACACTTCAGCCAGCACACATACACTGCATGGGAACACTACACAATTACACATGGCCTCTCAGCTCACGCCCACTGACACTGAAGGCCACACAACATTCTCACAGGCAGCAACAACAACAAAACTATTGCACAAATACAAATTACATACACACACTCACAGCCAACTATGGCCAGGGACTGTCCACACATACAACACACATATCCATCGATGTGGCATGGAACACATACAACACCACTATGAAAGAACCCTGTAATGGACTTATTCATCACACACATCACACCACAATGGAAGAACAATGGCATTCACAATACACACAGAGACAAATGGACAAAATAGACAAAGCTCACCATGGCAACAAAACCTGCACAGTTGGGATAGGAGCATCAGGACCATACAGGGAAGGAGGGTGCGCTGGACCCAATTTGTCTCACAGACAAATTGCAATTGTCATGCACAGCTACACAATGGGGAAGAGCAAGTCAACAAAGCACACACAACTCCCATTCCATGGGATATACCCCTACAAGAACCAGCAGCAAGGGACACACCCCTAAATGGACACATGCACACCCAAATGCAAAGCAACCCAAGACAACTGGACACACTTCATGTCTGCAGTAACAAAACTCAAGATGATACACATCACATGTATACAATAGCCATTTCAGCGGGACAAGTCCAACACCATACATGTCCACGTGGCACAACACAAAAAGAAATACTTACAATGACACATAACATAATCCCATGACACCAACATTGCTTCTACACACACATACGCATCACACAACAGAAGTCCTTCTCTTGGGGGAAAACAGCATTGCACACAAACTCACATAATACCAACAACACCACATGGAGCATCAAGCAGGCACAAACACACACAACTACAGGCACACAACAACAACAGAAAGCCAGGAAAGGAATTGCAGGACAAATGTGTACCCAACAAACCAACAACTGGTTGGGTTTATTAAGAGACAAGCCCATAAATTCAAGTACATAGGCCAGTCCATTCTGGGTGCCCAAATGGCACAATGTTGGGCCCCTACTTGGCTCCTGACTACCATGTAACCTCCATAGGAATGGGCATTAAGGGGGAAGGCCGACACCTGAGGGATTACCTGGGGGGAGTGGGAGGGTTTGGGGGGGGATTGAGTTTGGGCTTGTGAGGGGGGACCCTTCTTGGGAGGGGTGGGCATCTTCTGGGGTTGCCTTGGAGCTAGAAGGGATAGTTTTGGAGAGGGTTGTGGTCCTTTTTGGTGTAGAATGGGGGTGAACAGGGGTAAGGGTAAGGTCACACAGGAAATGTTTTGTTGACACACAGGGACAGTCATCAGAAGGGCGTTGGGATTTAGAGGTTGAGGGGCTGGTTGTCTGATGTGTAGTAGTGGATGTCTTGGGTGTGTGTTTGTGGGAGGTGTGCTTGTGTGTTGTGGGTGTCTGTTGGGTGGGTGAGTGAGAGCGTTCATGTGTCTTGGGCTGAGGGGGGTGAAGGTGCTGGGCGATGCTGATGTCCATTGGGGTGGTGACTGCAGGTATGCTGGATGTGGTGCATGTAGGTGTGACAGTAGTTGTGGTGTCTGCGGATGAGGTAACTGGGGTGGATGTCTAAGAGTATCTATGGGTAGGATGGGTGTGGTGGCTGTGTCAGTAAATGTTGATGTGGTAACTGTAGGTATGCCAGATGTTGTGGTTGTGATGCTGGGGGAGGGGTGGTCTCAGGGCAAGTTGTGACTGCTGCTGTGTCTGTGGGTGGATGTTGTTTGTGTGTGTGCCAGTGTGTCTTGTGGTGCTTGTGTTTGTGTTTGCTACCTTTGTCTGTTGAGGTGGATGCATGAGAGTCTATCTGTGTGCTTTGCTAGGTCAGGGAAGAGGGGATTCAGACTGGGAAGAGGAAGGTTTGGGGGGGACATAAGGCAAGGGGTGACTGGCTGCCGTCAGTGTGGAGGCCAGAGCCTGAAAAGACCTCTGTTGGCTAGCCATTGCACATCAATGCCCTCCAGGAATTAGTTGGTCTGCTGGACATGGGTTGCCAGTCCCTGCAATGAATTCATGATGGTAGACTGACCCACAGAGATCGACCTCAGGAGGTCAATAGCCTCCTCACTGAGGGCAGCAGGGGTAACAGGAGGTGGGCAGAGGTGCCTGCAGGAAAGGAGACGCTGACTCTCTTGGGTGAGCGGACATCGCCAACTGGGTGGTGAGCAACAGGGTGGGTGTGATAGAAGAGGGTGGTGGACAATGATGGTGCGGGGGTCCCTGATGAGTCCACCACCACTAGAGAGTGACCACTGGAGGATGTTGATGCAGATCCGGTCTCCCTGTGGCACTCCCCTCACTCTCGAGGCCACTGGGACCCTCTGTGTCAGTGGTGTCTTAACCAGAGGTCCCATGACCAGATGCTTCTCCACTCGGCTCGGCCCCGTCTCCTTCGCCCTGCCTGTGCTGATGCTGCCAAAAGAAAGAGGAATAGGGTCACAAAATGGACATGAAAACACTTAAGTCATAACTCTGAGAGACAAACCATATAATCATGTCAAGTAGCCCCTGCAAAAAGTGACAGCTAAGTGGCACAATCATGTGCCAATACAAAACCATGCATGCCATATGGAAATACTAAATGAATACATGGGAATTTCAGGCTCTCAGGTGACTACAATAGCATGGATGAAGTCTAGCAACCACACTAGCCATACCACAACTAGGTGACCACTCCACCTTCAAACCTGTGCTACATGCAGCAGACCCCACTGAATCAGTGGCCAACAAATGGATCCCATTGTACGGTACCCTACCAATTACACAGACACAAGCCTATACACACATCTAATTTGCTCTGATGCAATGTACAGACAATAACTGATGTTGCTAAGGAAATGCAGAGAACACTGGTAGAAATGTGCTATGCTGGGAGCAGCTGACATGGATATGTCTATGTCCGTATGGACACATCAGAAACGATGTACGCCTCCACAAGTGACACCTGCCCAAGATGTGTGAATGAAGTAGTAGCAAGTTCGCTCTGATGTGCCCCACATGTGGCGTTGCATGGAACAACAATGAAGTCAGTTCCTGTCTCATGGAATATGTCTCCAGATTCCACACAACAATGAATCTGTGAGGCCCAGGATGGGCACCACCAATGTCTGACACCCATCACAATGACATCACCTGAGTGTGTTAGAAGTAGACAACTGAACCGTGCAGGAAGGAGAGACACAGACCTTGCAAATACTAACAGAAGGACCTCAATTTGTTGTCCAATGAGAAGCTACATGACTACCTACATCTCAGACATGGCAAGCATGGCATCTTTTTGCAGATGAATCCCTGGCCCCAAACACATGTGATGCAAACATCCCTGCACGTTAATCCATGATGCATCCCAACAGTCAGGGCACAATGCCCATTTTTTACACAGGTGCAGTGCACCTCCAAACTTGATTCCACATCCAGGGTACATATGGACATGAAGTGGATCCACACTCTGGCCCTACCAGTCATGTCCCTCATAGCAACTGCAGTTCTACATTACTAATGACATACTATGGGGCATGAATTTATCTGTCAGACAACATATGATGGTGACATACTCCTGTCTTTGGCACAACAAGAAATGGACAACCATTGTAGATGTACCATTACAACAACAGTACTTCATGCACATGTATGTGAGAGATTCCATACATAATCCCATCCACATGGCTAGCACATGCCTAAAACAAGTGCATACATATGTATACCAAGGGGAATGGAACACATGCTGGCATGCAGGCACCAGGAATGATGGTTACAGTGATGCCACATCTCTCTTGGCAATGCACATTCCCCACTTACCAAGCGAAAGTAGTTTACTATAGCTGCAAACAATTAGCCATGTAAGTCATGTCACATGTATGATGGACTCCAATGTATCACAGACTGCAGGTAGGCACCAGCACCCATCATACACACAAGAGAACTAGCTCCTGAGTGGCCAACCATCACATATTCCCAGACACATAGCAGAGTATAGTGACCCACATCCTACTTTCCTTTGGACTTCAACATTTGGGAGGAGTGATCTGTTGGTGAAAAGTAACACCCACCAGAGGAGTTAATACAGACTATCTGTACAGGAAACACAGACTCTGCTCCCTGCTGAGCAAATGGACTGAGGATTCCCCACAGTCTTGTCCTAGGTCCCAGTTCCAAAAGGCAGAAACACATGGCCGTCTACACAATTTAGCTCCCAAATGATCTGTGACACATCCCTCATTATCAGCGGGAACAGCCAGTCCCTCGCTCAATCACCTAGCAAAGGGTGAAGCAGGAATCTGCCTTGTATTCACCCCTTGTGGCTGCTGTTCTGCCCTCAACCCCCAACCAACTCCAGGTTGGCCACTGCCGAAATGCTTCATTGTGAAGGTAGTGACAGGTTGGGCACACAAAGAGTCAAGCCTGACCATATGTGGACATGTGCAAAGATAGATGCACTCACATGCCACTTTAGGGGCTAGGAGTATGTGTCTCTCATCCTCATCACAATACACACTTCCACACGTGTCCCTAAACCTAGAGTACCTTCTAAAAAACATGGGCATGCATTGTCCATATCCTGCTCTATGCCAAATCAAGAGAGTCAGAAATCATGGCTCATCAGTGAACAACACACTGTGTGCACTAACGCAATGATCAAAATGCAAGGACCCTGCACAGGACACATTTGAGCTGGATGAAAGAGACAACAGGGCTGTGGGGTCAAGGGAGGCATCACGGCTATGTAACACATTGTCAAAGATCATAAGAGCACATCAGTCATAGATCACCAGCCGGTCCCTACTACCATTTTCATTCTAATCAGTGGACAGAGGCTCAAGAAGCTGCATATTGGCACTGAGCCATGAATTGGCATCATAACATGCTGTGCATGGATACTGGGTGTGGGCACTGTGACACACTTGCATGGCAAAAGGGAATCCATACCAGCTGTGAAAAACAGCACACAGGCCCCGGCCCCTGAAGGCTGAGCAAACAGACCTAAATTAAACACCATGTCCAAGACTTACATGCATAACAGTACATCATGTAGCCTACAGCCATTTGCCTTGGGGTATCTATGTGCAGAGCTGAGGGGCATAGTGAGACATTACATGGCTTCCAAATAACAGCGCAACAAGGCCAGATATGGCCTGAGAACACTGTGCCAACATAGGCAGAGCTCATCTTACACATAGCCGACACACAGAATATGCATTCACCCCTCATGCTGTCATGCAATCACATGTGACCACTCATTGATAACATCTTCTGGCAAGAGTTGCCTGGGGATGCCTGTTATGACACCTCTCCTAGTCATGTGCATCCAACACAAGTTGGGTAAGGGAACACTCAATACACACTCACCACATTGTCTCAGGACACACTACATGTCACTTGACACAAAAACATGCCCATTGACTCACCCATTGATGCACACTGACAGCTCCTACAGAGCTTTGATTCCACAATCTGACAAACTGGGCTAAACTCTAGGCAATCAAAAGGTAAGATATGTCACACCTCCTGGATACTTGGCTGCACTTCCCCCCTTGCAGAGGAGATCAGTAACTACAGGGGTACGGGTGTCTGAGGTGTGTGCTTTCCCTGGCAGGGCCTCCCTTCCAGTGCCTGGAACCAATGAAGGGCATGGTGTAGATGCACCAAAGGAAGGGGTCCCTGCTCAGGATAGTGTTGATGTCCATTAGCACTTCTGCTAGGGAGGCCATGTTGGTATTGAGTCCAGTTAGTACCTGACCCATCACGCCTTGAGAATGTTGGTAGGCACCCAAGACCTGGCTGATGGTATCCTGGCCAGGGGCATCACGAGCAGCCTCTTGCCACTGTGCCACACCATCCCTCCCATGCACCCTACCCCCACGTGCCTTTGCCCATGGTGTAGCCTGCCCCATTCCACTGCTTCAAGGTCCTTCATTGTCAGAGTTGGCTGGCTGTGACTCAGGAACCAGGACTGGGGGGCACAACATGTTGGTGACTGTCCTGGGGACACAGGTTTGGGGGCGTCTGCCCAGCTGCGATGTAGAGGTCAAATGGCTGGGAGGAGAGGAGTCGATGTGGTCAGGCTGAACCTGACCAGTGTCATCTGACCATGATGCTCAGATTTGCCAGGACCATCCTCAACGTCCAGTGGTCAAGGAGTAGTTTCCTCACAGAGGACTTCATCTATAGGGGTAGTAGCAGCCTCCTCAGGTTTGCCGGTAGTTGCAATGGCAGCTCGACCTGTTGATGTGAGGGAGACAATGTTAGTGGTTGTATTGTGACCTCTACCTCCAATAGTTGAGAGTGAAATTGGGCTAGGGCCATGTTCACATTGGATCTGCTGATTTCCCTTATGTAATAGTTACACATCTCATTTGTAATAACCTGACATGGGAGTCACATACCAATTCCATTTCAGTGACCTAGCCTCAGACTGTCTAGAATTATTATCTGTAGGAGGGATGTTAATGGACTCATATTTTGCCTGTAGTGCAGGCAGGAGAGTGGCCGGGGAGGATGTTGTTTGAGTCATCTTGCAACCTAGTTGTCTGTCATGCAGGCATGGCAGAACCTTGAGAAAAACTGATAGTTGTTATCCAGTGGGGATGTAACTAGTGCCAATGCCATACAGATGACACATCTTGGGGGCCGTACATCTGTCTTAGATGTTCTTTACAGACATTTTGAGCTGTCCTTCCTATCTACACTATTTTCATGCTGGTATAGATTCTCAAGATGGAGCTGGGTGTGTGGTCATATCAAAGGGTGCACCATGACTAGTATTCTTGTCCCTCCCAGGTGTGTCAAGTTCATTAGTGGGTTCACAGACAGTGGAACAATGTCATATGCACACTGGCCTGGTGTTTGGGGTGCATGGCCTGGACCTCATGGGATTCATAGTGACGGTACTGACATCACAGCTCACAGTTGACATTGTCTGTCCTCTGAGGTGAGTAGACTTCCATAGCAAGTATACCTGCAAGGTTATTTGAACATATGCAGAATGTTCTAGGTCATTGGATTGGGAAGACAGAGCCTCCTGGCCTTAGCGGTCATGTGACTCCCTGTACTACATGCAGTCGATCAAGGTGACTCATCCAGATGTGTGCACCTCGTGTGTCTATTCCTAAGCAAAGGTAATTTGGCAGGTGTACAGTGGACTGTTGCTTGGATGAGAGTAAGGGATCCTCCTATGAATTCTAGCCATTTCTCTCCCTGTATCACACACACTGTAGAGTTGTCCTCTTGACAGGTGACCACAGTTCAATAGTGGAGTAGAGGGAGAAGGGTGTTTTGTATCAGGGTGGACTGTGATGGTTGAGGGGGTGACACAAGTAATGCCCCCTGGCCTTGGCATTCCTGTCAGTGCCTGACCTGCTCCTACACACTGTACAGTTGTCCCCCTTTCAGGTGAGTACCATTCACGCGGGAATTGTACGATATAATTTTGAATGTGGTACAATGTTCTGGTTTTAGTAATGGTAGAATAGTGCCTGCTGGGAACTGTGGTGCTGTCAATCCATGTGCTTCCCACAGTATACAGAGGTGTGGTTACCCCAGGTGAGTCTAGTTCCCATGTGAGATGGCAGACAGTGGTCTTTGGACAGGTGGTGACTGGGCTGGTGAGTGGGTTGAAAGTGAAAGTGGACAAAGGTGATCAGTGAGCATGCATGACAATATATATGTGTGGCACTTTTGTTGTTGTGACTTACCCGACTTGACTCCCCCAGGTCAAGCCCTGAGGATGCAGGATGGCCAAGACCTTCTGCTCTCATGATGTGAGCTGTAAGGGAGGAGGTGGGGGACCACCGCCAGCCTTCAGGACAGAAAGCTGGTGCTTGGATGCCATGGAACAGACCTTGCCCCTGAGGTAATTCCACCTCTTCCTGATGTTGTCTCTTGTGTACGGGGAGCTACCTGCTGAATTCACTCTATTGATCCTTTTTCACATTATTATTTTCCTAGTGATAGTAGTTTGCTGGACTTGGGCTCCAAATAATTGATACTCTATTCTAATTATTTCATTCACTATGACTCTTAACTTATCATCTGTGAAACAGGGATTTTTCTAGGGTGACATGGTGGTGACTGAAAAAAAAGAGGTGGGCACTGGGTGATAAACAGGTGATGTGAAGTGATTAGGGTTTGGAGGTGCAACTGGATGTGATGGGTGTGTGTTGAGGATGTGGGATATGTGGTTGTGATTGTTGGAGGGGTGCCTAATTTATGCTCCAGAATATCTCTTTTCTATGCTGTCTTGTTGGGTCTTGCTGTGGGAAATGCAGAGGATTGTGGTATGTCAAGGAGTTTGTTTTATAGTGTGATTTGCATGGGTGTCTGATGTGGGAATGCATTTCAGCTGTGTTATTTTCAAATGCATCCAATATGGTGTAGTGTGTTACTTTGGTGACCGCAAACCGCTGCAGTTCAGACTGCCATTGGAGGACTGCCATGGCAGGACATCCATTGCGAATTTTGACTTACAATAGGTTTGGTGGTTGGTTGATGGGGTGGCGGTGCTGATGGTCAGATGCTGATTTCCCAACCCCGGTGTTGGTTTTTTGCCTGGGTTTTGGCTGTGCTGGCTGTGTAACTTGTAATATGGTGGTCTGTGTGACCGCCAATATGGCGGTCTTTTGGTGGACACCACTATGGCAGTCTGGAGGTCTGGCGGTCTGGTGGTCCGACCACCAAACTCCTAATAAGGCCCCAAGTCTCTTTATTATTGTTTTGCCATACTGTGCACATGTGCAAATGTAACCCCTTGAATTCTAGTTTTGGATAAATATATTTTTCCAAAACAAATATATTTGAAAGTGCTGTGGCATAGTTTATATATGCAGATGTGCAGAATATATCGCATAATTTAATACAATTGTTATGTGCAAGGAAGGGCAGCATGACTCACTTGAGGCTTAAATTCACGTGTGTCACCCACCAATGGGATATATACATCTGAAGTGACATAATTGATAAAAACACTGTTCACAGTGTTGTTATCAATTATGTCACTTCAGAGGTAATTTGGGATGCTATCACTGCAGTCACTCAAGATATGAGTGGTGTACTATGTGAGGGTACATGCAGTGTATGGCGAGAGTACAAGTTAGTTACTTTAGGGCATTACTTCAAGTTACTTTAGAAAACTGTAACTAGTGAATTTCAGTGGTTTTGATAGTTTAAAATGTGATGGTTTAAATGACATTTTCACTAGGCCTGGGCATAGAACTCCGCTCTGCCAGCTCAGTTTGTGGAATTCACGTACTTTGCACTTTGCGCTATGCAGAGTAGCGAGAAGCTCCCTATTTCCACAATCTGATGTAGGGCTGAGTTCTTTTGCACACGTGAGGTTGTGTTTTGGTGCACTCTTGCGAGCCCCAAAATACTCTAGGGCTGCTAGCGAGTGTATGTGAGACTTTGTGTTCACTTGTGCTGTTTCCAGCCATGTGTACAAAACTTTGCGTTTTACCGCTCTGCTTCTGGCCACAAAGGCAGCCAAAACTGTCCCGCTTGGGAGCATAAATGCACCTGGAGTAGATTTTCTACTCGAGATACATCTAAATGTAGTCAAAAAGCTGTTTTGGGGTGGATTTTCTTCTCCAATGGACCCTTCAAGTTGTTTTTTAGATTGAGAAACATGTTTCCTTTTTTTAAAAAAAGGAAGGAACTGCCACAGAGACTCCAACTTCCTCTTCCAGTCCAGCAGGCTCCTCCCAGTGCTTTGTCCATCTCCTGGTCACCTTTCAATTGGATTTGAGGTGGAAGGAACCCTCTCTTTGTCTCCTGGACATACCTTTGGATTTAAGGACTTTGGTGGTCATTACAACCCTGGCGGTCAGTGTTAAAGCGATGGTAAAACCGCCAACAGGCCGGTGAAAATAAAATGGAATTACGACTGTGGCGGAAACCGCCAACATAGACAGACACTTTAACACTCCGACCGCCAAGGCGGTACAAACAAACACCGCGGCGGTAACCACCAACAGACAGGCGGAAGACAATGTACCGCCCACAGAATTACAACAGGCCAATCCGCCACCTTTTCCGGGGCGGATTCACAGCAAACAAAAACACGGCGGAAACAGGACTTGGAAGGGGAAACGCTCACCTCTACACATCCCACGAGGAACCAGGACGCCATGGAACCGGAACTTCAGATTCTTCCAGCCTTTATCTTCCTGCTCTTCTACCAGGAGCACGAACGCCGGCGGCGAAGACCACGGTGAGTACTGCACCTATGACACAGGGGAGGGAAAAAACTGTGACACACACACACACGCAACACGCAACACTCCCACCCCCACCCCCACCCCCACCCTCACCCACGACAACACACACACTAATACATCATGATACATTACAGTTACACCCCCCAACCCCCCTGGAAGAATGCAAGGACAAATGGAAATGAGTCAAATGATTGTAATATATCCAAAGGCAGTAATCAAAAATATATACATATATAAAGATATTCACACTATAAACAAATATATACACCAAGAATACAAGTCCAAGGTATTCCACTATCATAGTCCGTGGACCACTGGGCTCAAAACGCATGGGCGAGGCCCACACTCAATACCCGAACAAGACGGAGAGAACACTGCTGCGGCATCAGATAGAAATAAAACAGGCACCTCAGAGGGAAGGGGGGGCACCTCAGCCGGATGAGTGCACGACGCCAGATCCAAGAGGGGGCTCCATGCCCACTGTTCAATCCGGGGGAGTGCAAAGCCACAGTCTCTCAAGTCTCTACAGTGGGTGGTTTGCCCACTGTTCAATCCTGGGGAGTGCAAAGCCACAGTCTCTCAAGTCTCTACAGTGGGTGGTTTGCCCACTGTTCCATCCTGGGGAGTGCAAAGCCACAGTCTCTCAAGTGGATAACATTCTCCACTGGTTTCTGGAGGGGGCTTTGTTCCCAGAGTGCTTCATCCTGCCAAGGACTGAGGTAGTGGATGTTATACTCCACTGGTTCTGGAAGGGGCTTTGTGCCCAGAGTTCTTCATCCTGCCAAGGACTGAGGTAGTGGATGTCTTTCTCCACTGGTTCTGGAGGGGGCTTTGTGCCCAGAGTGCTTCATCCTGCCAAGGACTGAGGTAGTGGATGTCTTTCTCCACTGGTTCTGGAGGGGGCCTTGTGCCCAGAGTGCTTCATCCAGCTTGTGGCGGCTGCAGTGGCGTCAGAATCTTTGGTGCTTACTGGCCTGAGGTGCTGGTGGCGGCGGTGTCTTGCGCAGCGGTGCTGGTGGCAGCGGTGTCCTCGGCAGCGGTGCTGGTGGCCGCGGTGTCCGTCCTGGGCAGCGATGCTGGTGGCGGCGGTGTCCTGGGTATCGATGCTGGTGGCGGTCTTGTGCGCTGTGCAGATTTTCCAAGACTTGCCAGTTTTACTGTGCCCCTTCCCCACCTTGGATGTTGGCGCAGCTTTCTCCACACTCCCAACTGTACCATTGGGAGCGGCTTTGGTGGCTGATTTCTTTCCTCTCTCCCGCTGGGCACTGGCCAACTTTTTGTGCTTTACAGGTGGGGGACTGTCCGTGCTCTGGCTCCTTGCCACACTGGCTGCCCTGCTGCCTGGCGCACTCCAGAAGCCGGTTACTACTGGCACCACTGGTCCCGCAGATGTTGGGTGCTGGGTTGGGACCTGGAGAGGTGGGCCCCAGGAAACTGAAGGGGTGGGGGAGGTGAGGGTAAGAGGTCAAGGTTGGACAGGAAAAGCTTTTTGGGAACACTGGGACGGGTAGATGGAGGGGGTTTGGGAGTGGAGGAAGAGGTAGTGGTTGTAGGAGGTGTACGTTTGCTGACTTTGGGTGAAGGTGCATGGGCTGGAGGCTGTCGTGAGGTGGATAGCTGTTGGGTGGGTGTGTGGCTGCATTTGTGTAGTTTGGGAGGAGGGTTCACAGACACTGGGAGAGGACACAAGGGATGTGTGAATGGTGGTGGGGGTGGTGAGTGCACGTGAGCGGGTGTGGTGGTGGGTGTGCTGTAATGGACGTAGTGGCTGAGGATGTAGTGCATGCAGGTGTGAGTGGAGACGAGACAGGGAGGGAGGAGGGAGACATGGAGGAGGGGGACACATTGGAGGCAGTGGATGTTGGTGTGTCTGCATGTGTATGATGCTTGCGTGAGTGCCTGTGGGATGTGTGGTGCTTATGTTTGCCAGAGCTTCCCCTGTGTGTTGAGGTGTGTGCATGCTGGTCTGATGGTGTGCTTGGGATAGGCTGAGGTACAAGGGTTTGGGTTTGGGTCTGGGTGGAGGAAGTTGGAGGGGGGAGGCTAGAGACAGGGACAATGGCTGCCATCAGTGCTGAGGCCAGAGTCTGAAAAGCTCGCTGATGGCTGCCTGACCAGAATGAATGCCCTCGAGGTATGCATTGGTTTGTTGCAACTGCCTCTCTACACCCTGGATGGCATTCAAAATGGTAGACTGCCCAACAGTGAGGGACCTGAGGAGGTCAATGGCCTCCTCACTGAAGGCAGCAGGGGTGACAGGGGCAGGGGCTAAGGTGCCTGGGGCGAAGGAGATGCCCACCCTCCTGGGTGAGCGGGCACGGGACACACTCTGAGGGTATGCTGGGAGGGTGGTGCTGGTAGGGGGGTGGCAGCTGTACCTGTATATGCGGTGGGCACAGAGGTGCCCGCCACTGCAAGGGAGCTCCCATCAGAGGAGGAGTCCATATCGATGGTCTCAGCTCCTGTCCCCGCCGTGGCGCTCCCCTCGCCCTCCGTCCCACTGGTGAATTCAGACTCCGTTGTGTCGCCCTCCAGGGCCATGTGGGATGCAGCTCCCTCCTGCTCCGATGCCACTGCTCCTCCGCCTGATGATGCTAATGCACACAAGAACAGGGAGACCACAAAAAGGGGGGGGGGAGACAGAAGAAAGACATGTTGAGTGCATGCAATACCGCTACCGTTGGCGGACACTACAGACACAGAAGCCCCCTGCACTACGCCGCGCAGTTGGAGTTCCCTAATCAATCCCAGGGACATGGGTTACAAGACTATGCCCGATTGCTGCACACATGGATGTCACAGGAGCCTGTCTAGGTGTAGTTGGCACTGTACACAGGTGGGGTGGGGTGCCACAGGGCCTGCCTTAAGAAGGGACCTTGCCTACTAAACTAGCCGTGGCGTAGGGGAAACCACAGCCCACCTCCCCCACCCAGAAACCTCCAATGCACGCTGAATTAGCAGAATGAGAGTGTACTCACCCCATTGTGGCTGCTGTGATGCCCTCAAGCGCCCATCCAACTCCGGGTACGCCAGGATCCTGAACATCAGGGGGGTCATGGTGCGATGGGCACCCCTCCCACGTTGGGAGACCATCCCCAGCTGGGCCTTCACCGTCTTCTTGCTCCAGCGGCGAATGTCCTCCCATTTTTTCTGGCAGTGGGTGGTAAGTCTGTAGTAGACCCCCAGGGTCCGGTCTTCCTTGTCGATGACACGCCAAATGTTCCTTCTGGTGGCGCTGACCTACAGGAATAGTACACTGAAAAAGGAGAAGATATTATCATCCGCACCGTCACAGTCATTGGCCCGCATCCCTACCCTTGCCATGACGCACATGCACTCACCGTCGTTTCATGCACGCCTCATTCTCACCCCCCTATCTTTCATCCACACCACTCCACACAGGCATTACCCATACAGCATGCTCACAGTGTACTTACCTGTGTGTCTGGAGGATCGTAGAGTAGCGTGTACTGGGGGAGGACCTCATCCACTAGTTTGTCCAACTTCTCCGTGCTGAAGGCAGGGGCCCTTTCCCCAGATACATGAGCCATTGTCTCTTCCAGACTGAGGTCACAGCAGCACTTGCAATGTTGATCCTCTCCTGTCGAACATCAGGTATCAAGTGATTGAACAGAGAGAAAATGGCAGTTACGTCCGTGGCGGTGCGTACCGTCACCACCGGCGTACATCGTCATTGGCTCCTGGGACCCATAGGGTCCAATGTTAACCAATGCAGGATTGCGCCGCAGTCTTCGACCGCCTACCCCAACGGTGTACAACGCCAGCGCGGTTACCTCATATCCCCTTGGCCCACTTTACAGGTCAGGCAGCCGCCATTTCAGGGGGCCACATGGCATTATTTTGGACTGCATCACACATATCTAGGCCTTGCTTAAACACTAATACAGGCATATGTGGATTTGCTAATATTTTCCAATTAAGCTTTCACTCAGGTGGAGGATTTGCCTACAGTGAAAGGTGATTTCTATGCCCTGGGAAATATCCCCAAATCATAGATGCCATTGATGGGACACATGTGGCATTGGTACCCCCGTAGGAGTGAACAGGTGTAAAGAAACCGGAAGAGTTACCATTTGATGAATGTGCAGATGGTGTGTTTGGCAGACCAGTACATCTCCCATGTGAATGCCATATTTCCTGGCTCAGTGCATGACGCTTACATTTTGAGGAGTAGCAGCATCCCTTATCTGATGTGGCAACTCCAGAGGCACCGTGTGCGGCTATTAGGTGAGGACATGGACCCAATACAGTGTGACTAGGTGTCTGGGTCTGGGGATGTCCCTATGAGTTAGTATGTCTAACAGTTATCCCTCGACATTTGCAGGTGACTCTGGTTACCCCAACCTGTCATGGCTACTGACCCCAGTGAGGAATCCCAGGACAAGGGCAGAGGAACGCTACAATGAGGCCCATGGGCGAACTAGGAGGATTATAGAGCGGACCTTCGGCCTCCTGAAGTCCAGGTTCCGGTGCCTCCATATGACAGGTGGTTCCCTATTCTACTCACCAAAGAAGGTGTGCCAGATCATCGTGGCCTGCTGTATGCTTCACAACTTGGCTTTGCGACAACAGGTGCCTCTTCTGCAGGAGGATGGTCCAGATGGAGGTGTTGTGGCAGCTGTGGAGCCTATGGACAGTGAAGACGAGGAAGCAGAAGAAGAGGACATAGACAACAGGAACACGGTGATCCTGCAATACTTCCAGTGAGACACAGGTAAGAAGACAACACTTGCTGCTACATCTGATTTAATTCTACTACCTCTCATCTGTCTGTCATTTTCACCCATCGTCACTGAGTTGTCACTTTCCTTTACGATTTCACAGATGTGGGTCCCACTGTGTGACATCTGCTTTGTTTCCGCATGGACTAGAGCTGTGTGACATAGGTATGTTGACATTCCATTTGATATAGCATTTTGCCACTGTTATTGCTAATACACATTTTCAAAAGCACAGACAGACTCCTGATTGTTTTGTGATTTAAGGGTGTTTATTTAAGTGCTCAATAGTGGAGGGGGTTTTAAAACGGTCAGGGGTGATGGTGCAGGAATGTCCATGGCAGTGTCCAGTCTATTAGTCTCACAGGTGCATTGTCCAAAGGGGCATAGGAAGTGGAGCTGGGGCAGTTTAAGTATGGACAGAGTGACAAAGTGGGACAGAAGGATGACAATCAGGGTGGTCTCATTTCTTGGCGGTGGTCTTGGCATTGTTCTCTGTCTTTGTCCCGGATCTCAGGGACCGCTTGCGGGGTGGTTCTCCATCTGCAGGGGGTGGGGTGCTGGTGCGATGCCTCCTGTCCACTAGCGCCGGCTGAGGTGGTGGGCAGTTCATCATCCAGGCTAGTGTCAGGGGCCCCTTGTTGTGCCACAGTGTCCCTCCTGGTGTTCACAAGTTCCTTCAGCACCCCTTCAATGGTGCCCAGGGTGGAATTGATGGATTTGAGTTCCTCCCTGAAGCCCAAATACTGTTCCTCCTGCAGCCACTGTGGGCCTTTTCTGTGGGTGGAGTGGACATATCTGGACCCTCCTGTCCGGTGAAGTTGGGTAGGGGTCCTGTAGGGGTATAAAGACATGATTATTGCATCTGTGTGTGCCATGGTGTGGAATGGGTGGGTGACCCTGTACCCCAGTGCTTGCATTCCTGTGTAGGACCTTGTGTGATAATGGTTTAGGGGGGTGTATGGGTATGTGCAGTGGCCATGCTTTGGTGATGGGTGTCCATGCTTTGGTGTTACATGCAGGGCTTGGGTTTGGGATGTGTGGTTAGTGATATTGGGACATACGTGAGGAGTTGGAGTGATGGGGGTGAGGGCGAGAGTGGGGGTATGTGATAGCATGCAGGTGGGTGGGGGATGAAGTAGTTAAAGGTTTGACTTACCAGAGTCCATTCCTCCTGCTACACCTGCGAGGCCCTCAGGATGCAGTATAGCCAAGACCTGCTCCTCCCATGTTGTTAGTTGTGGGGGAGGAGGTGGGGGGTCCGCCGCCAGTCCTCTGAACCGCAAGGTGGTGTCTTGAGACCACGGAACGCACCTTCCCCCATAGGTCGTTCCACCTCTTCCTGATGTCATCCCTAGTTCTTGGGTGCTGTCCCACTGCGTTGACCCTGTCTACGATTCTTTGCCATAGCTCCATCTTCCTAGCTATGGTGGTGTGCTGCATCTGTGATCCGAATAGCTGTGGCTCTACCCAGATAATTTCCTCCACCATGACCCTGAGCTCCTCCTCAGAGAACAAGGGTGTCTTTGCGGTGCCATGGGGTGGTGTGGGTGATGTGTGGGGTGGTGTGTGTTGTGATGTGTGGGTTGATATTTAGAGGTGTGTTGTGTGAGGTGCTTGGATGTTGTGTGAGTGATGGTGTTGACTGCCTGTGGATGCTAGTTTGTAGATGGTGGTGTCTCTCTCTGGCCTTCAGTCGCAATTGTTGACGAAAGGGTTTGTGGGTGATGTGGGTGTGTGTTTTATATTGTATTGGGTGTGCGGGAGTGGTGTGTGTATGTGTATCAGGTGTGTGTATTTGGAATTGCCGAATGTGGTAGTGTTTTGTAAATGTGTGTGTATTTTGAGCGCAGCGGTGTGTACCGCCAATGGAATACCGCGGTTGAAAGACCGCGTGGATTCGTGGGTCGTGATAGTGTGTGCGTATTCCTGTTGGCGTGACAGTGGAGGTTTTGTTATCGCCAGTTTATCACTGACCTTTGATGTGACGGACTTGTGTGGGTGTCTGGATTTTGGTGGATTCCGAGCTGTGGGTCATAATGACCGTGGCGGAATTCCGCTGCTGCGGCGGTGTGTTGGCGGTCTTCTGCACGGTGGTAAGCGGCTTTTACAGCCAATGTTGTAATGACCCCCTTTGTTTTTGTGAAATCACACAAGTAAGTTCCAAAACTAAAAAACAAGGTGTTGTTTGTTTGCTTAGCCGTGCACCAGTATTTCTTTGTACTCTAATTTGATTTTTAAAATTTATAGTAGGTGGTGTGGAGGTTAAGTATGGGCCTAGTTATTTATTTTGCATTTCGTTGATTTTTCATCTCTTGTAAAGGAAAGTTTTTGTACAGCTCAGAACTTCTACTTTTCTACATGTTTGTAACATTTGCAATATTTTTTACTATGTGGCCTAGATTTCCAAAGGGCTAACTAACTGGTAGGCCCAGTACTAACAGTCATTAGTTCATGAAATAAATATTTCAGTGGTAGAGTCCAATCAGCCAGCAATGGGAAACTGCTGCAGTGGTGGTATGTTTCCCAGTCACTGACATCTAAATACGGAAGGCGGTAGTACATCAGCTCGACAGAGTACATGGGACCGCAGTGGGGGCAGGACAGTTAAGCTCTGATACAGGAAGTGCCAACACGTTGGAACTCAAACAATTATATGTTGGGAAGTCTGTTTGAGCAGTACAGACAGATCAAGGATTAAGGGGCTGATTATAAGTTTGGCAGATGGAAACATCCATCTGCCAATCTCCCGACAGGGAGGTCGCCCCACTATGACTTTCCCACTGTGCTGACCGGAGGAAACCAAAGTTTTGCTGGTCAGCCCAGTGGGAAACATGCAGCAGCATTGCTGTTGGCTCATAATAGAGCTGGGGCAATGCTGCTGCACGCAGGGGGCACAAGCACCCTTGAAATACACACTGTCTGCCCCCTGTCTGGGCAGGGGCGCCTCTGCACTACCCCTGCATGCCATAGGCATGGGCATTGCAGGGCTCCCCCCATGGCCCCCTGGACGTGTTCTCCACCAGCCTTTTCATGGCAGTGGAATCAGGACCTTTGTCTTTCTAAGAGGGGATGCAATTGAGAAAGCTATGACCATGGATATGGACGAATGGGGCCTAGTCAAATGTCTGAGAAAGATACTGCTCCCTTTAGATGTTTTCATGCAGGACGTTAGCAAGGAGGACAGTACGACTTGGCCAAACTATCTTGTTGTTGCAGCTGGTATAGCAGCAGCTAAAGAAGGTGTCTGGAAGGTTCACACTCGGAGTGTGAATAAAAACCCAGAAGAACATGCCTTAGTTCACAGATTAATCCTTTGCTTTGCTTGCAATGCAAGGCTGCAAAATTACATTATGTCGTCCAAAGAGTCCTTTTGTGCCACACTACTTGATCCACGCTACAAACAAATTCCTCCCCCTTTCATTCTTTTTTCTGAAGGGTACCCTTCAAAATGCAAGACGTGGATTGTTAAGCAAGCCAGAGAACTGGAAGAAGAACAGATTAAACATTTTACTCCACAGTTCTGGGATACCGCCTTCAACTTCCAGAGAGGGCAGTTTTGTCTCACAGCAGCCAAAACGGCCAACAAGAACACTGGCAACAACAGCAGCTGAAGAATTTGACCCAACCTCTCCATTGGCTGATCGTAAGTCCAGTAAAGAGGCTAAGGCAAAAGAGGTCAAGCAAGTGGCAGCACCAATGACACTTCAGAGGATGTTCCAGGAATATCTGGTAGACCCAAAAGAGCTGTACGTGGATCAAAACTCATTGGTGTATTGGTATGGGAAGATGCACCAATGGCCAGAGCTCAGCAGGCTGGCAAAAAAGTATCTGGCTTTTCCTGCAGCCAGTGTGTCTGCCAAGCGTGTGTTCGGTGCAGCTGGTGCAGATCTAACAGTGAGAAGGACCTCACCTCAAAACATGGAGAGATTACCCATGATCAAAATGAACCAGCATTTTATACCATCTGATTGCACCATTCACAAAACACACTGGAGGAGGAAGAGGATGATTGGCCAGAAAATGCATCAAGTGTGTTTGCTGACCAACACCTAAGTGAACCTCCTGAGTTTGAGGATGAACTCTACTTCCTAGACTGAGTATGCCAATGCCTCCATAGAAAGTTTCATTATTTCTCATTGAGCTTCTTTCTTTCTTTGCAAAAATAAATTGCTACTGAAACATTATGTTTGAGTCAGATTTATGCTGCTGTACAATTTTTTTGTCACATATGTGGATGGAATGGAGTTTGACCTGTGTGCAATGAACAAGCCCCACATTCCCCACATTCCCTTCAGGACATTCAAGACGATACCTGCCGTCCTCACATGCCATTGCCTATCCTTTTTTTTCACATCACCTAGCATTGATTAAAAGACTGCCAGTGCCAATGCCAAATTCCAATGTGTTGCTATCATCAAAGAGGAGAAAATATTTTGTTCAACCACCATGCTTGGATTGGAAGAGGTAACTACTAACTATTGCACCAATCAGTGGTGATATATTGAGTGATTTTGAGTGATCTTTAATGATGTATGTGGTGGCTGACAGTGGGGGAGGCAGTTCAACAAACTTGCAAACTTACCTCCAATGTTTTGCAAAGTTTTGGGGCTTATGGGAGATCATTTTGTCCTGGAAGTGATTGGCCTTTCAAACTTAGTGAAATTTACCTGCATTGTCTACTTTTTTCTGATTCCTCAGACCAGACCAATCACTTTAGTTACCAAACACAAATATACACAAAATACTCCAGTTCTGTGTCTCTATTTGCTCTTCAACAGCAGTGCACTACACAGGTGTACCTCACTCAGTTTGGGACTGGGACAGAGTTACTCAGAATCAGGAGGAGGATGGAAGGACTCAGGGTGGGACTACCTCAACAGCTGGAAGGAGAAAGTTGTCGACTTCTAACAGAAACCATGATGATGGCAAAGAATCTGAGGCCTAGTACTTATTCAGCTCTGTTGACTGGAGAGAGGTGCGTTGATTTGTGAAATGCTGCTGAGTATGTGTTTGCTGCATTGCTGACTCAAACATGAAACTCCTCTTGTGTTCTTGCTCTGCCTCTGAGTCTTCTTGATACACCCCTGACTCACGAAACTTACCTTGCTTCCTTTTGTCCTTCTGATTTACTCTATAATACAGTTGTTTTCAATATGCAGGCCTTCTCCTAGTCCCCTCCTGCAAACTTGATGGAAGCTCAACACTTCAACTTACCTACCGGACACGTTCAGCCAGGTACCCCAGAGTGATGGGCATTACAAAAGGAATGGAGATGCACTGCCCAATCTCATAACAGAGTATAATTTGCCTTTTAACAATCCTAATTTTTAGAACTGGGTAGGTTAACTATAATCCTCCAGAATTTGTATTTTTCAAATCTAGAAGACATAACATTTAGCGGTATACTATCAAAGGTTTCTCTGGGGCAGAAGGATTGTTTGCAATACATTTAACTAAACTGTGTCATACTTATCCTTTCATCATGTCCTTCCACAACAGATTGATGATGGTGTGCTGCTCAGTGCCCGATAAATATTGTCATGGCTTCTTTTGTGTAGTGTTTGTCTTTGTCACACCTTTCCCCAAATCCCCTTTCCCATCCATTCATCAAGTCCCTAACGCTCTTCCCCCGTGCTGTATGATTTACTGAGGTGTGACTTAATTGTACACCATAAATGGATCACACACTTGCTGGGGCGGATGTGGTGAAAGCGACACCAAATCACTGCACGAACTTCTACTACCTGAGCAATACTCCACACCAGCTCCATCAACATCATCGTTCTGGCCTTGTGATGTGTGTTGCATAGACGCTTAACCTTGTCCAACCACTCCTGACTCCATGATTTCATTTCCTAAGTTTAGTTTTTAAATACTAGCTCCCCACCATTGCTCAAAAGAATTTGATATTGCTAGTTTTTATTAGCATATCAGGTCTACTTTTTTTTGTGGCTCAAATACTGTCATTGTGGTCATCTGGTCTCAGTCTTCCTAAAGTTAGGATATAATATGACCCATTAACTCTCTGTTTTCTTTCAATCTAGTTGACAGTGATGGCTACCCGTTTGATTAATCCTGCAGTTGGAGTACGCATAGGTGGGAGTGGCACCGTCAGTCTTCCCTGTCAGAGCTTTAGCCTACTACTGCTACTATCACACCCTTTAGATGCCACTTTGGGAAAAACTCTGCACTAAGAACACTCCCTCACTTTATCTATTCTGGTAAGAGAGGTACTATGTACTGAAGTGAACTTTTTTAGTTAGTAATTACCTTCTATTGAAGAAGGTTTCTGTGCATCTAGGTTTTTGTAGGCATATTAGGCAATGGAAATCATCCCCTAGTGGCAAATATAGTTGCAGAGGGCAGTAGAACAAGGGTATAAGTAAATGACATACACTTTCTTTAGCAGATTTAACAAACAGGCTACACTAAAAGACAGCAGTGCTAACTAAAACACCACAATAAACATTTGAGCTATAAATCAAGTCAAATAAAGTATCCCCTTTTATTTTTAACAAATAGAAAACTCACCCTTTCCACCCACAACAGGCCCACCCCTCTCCCCAAACAAATAGCCCTGTCTCTCCCCAAACAAATAGCCCTGTCTCGAAAAGGTCCAATGAAAGTCCATAGTGTAACCCAGTTACAACTTCCACCCCACCCTCTCTATCCACAACAAGTCCCTCCCACCAAAACATTTTTTTTTAAAAGGGCCCAGAAGAGGGCATTGTTTGTTTGAGTCCGGAGCTGGTCAAGGCTCTGCTCAATACTGGTGAGCTGGCTCTCCATACCATCCATCCGCTGGAGGATACAGTGAAGCAATGCCCTGTCAGAGCAGGATGGGGCAGCAGCAGGTGCAGTTAGAGACCATGATAGCTGGTGACGGCACAGCAATGTAGAGACCAGAAGGCTGGCAGCTCGGGCCAGGGTGCTGCTGAACTGGGTCCTGGGTCAGAGGCAGCTATTTCCCCCCTCCTTCTCCTCCAGGACCACCAGCCACCAGTATTCAGCCTGTATACTCTCCAGCCTCTCCCACCGCAGCCAGCCAGCTATCTCCTGCCTGGTGTGTAGTGCTGGTTGACCAGAAAAAGTAGTTATATGAAGAAAAAACTAAAAATAAAAAAGACAAATTGTAAACAGTGCTCTGAGCAAACACTTCTTCAAAAGTAGGTAGTTGGTGGCATAGTAGGAGTACATTGTGGGTCCCCTAGGGACATTAGAATTTGATGTGATTATGATTAGGAGAGTCACAGGGCCAATTTTATTTGTATACCCACACATGCCTCACATAAAAAGCACTGACTGTCTGGTAGAAAAGAATTAAGGCAGAATAACACCAGATTAAAAAAAACAGTGATTTAATTTTTTTTTTCTTTTAAAGATTTTTACTAAAACACTTTTAATGGAAAAATACAAATGTATTACCTTTCATTTATGAGTAAGCCACTATGCACTATGAAGTGCCAGTTGTTGTGCCAAATTAATGAAGGCATGCTAGAAAGTGCTTTGAGTACTTTGCTATTGTCTGTAACTGGGGCGGCTGTAGCTGACAATTATCTATCTTTAATTCCAGTGGCCTTTCTCTTCATCAAATGCCTTTAGTTTGTACCCTGACTCTAAAGAGGCAGATGAATAATAAATAAGTAACATATGTCACTCATGTCACGTATAAAATGTAGATAAATTATCCTGTCTGACGTATGTAGACAGTGGGGAAAATGATGAACTGCACTACATGGAAAGGAATGGCCTATACAGTTTGTATTTTGCACGTTCGTCACAGAGTATCCCTTACGCCAAACTTGAAATCAAATTGGGCACTTACTAGTCCCACTTTACTCACTGGCCTCGCCCACCACCAGAAATGTATTCCAACAAATGTAATCGTTGGTCAGTAAGGAAAGGAAACTTGACTTTCTGTACTGCAGGATAAGGCAGAGGGATTAGGCGGGTAGGTAGAGCTTTTGCTACAAAATGGAGGAGTGTCACTGATCATCAATCCATTATGTGCCTAAGCCTAGGATTATTCAGTAACTGTACGGACGAAAGTCTAAAGGGAAAAATCTGAACAGGTGTAAAATAAATCTGTAATGGGAAACCATTAAATATATTTTGGAAACACTTCACATGGCCATAAAAATGTGGCACATGCCAAGAATGGATTTTTCTATTTGTTTGGTAGGCTGGGATGGAAAAACTTAGTAAAGAATAAAGGAGTGAAGTACTAAGAGGTGACTGATTGGGAGAAGGGAAACACACCTTGTGTGTTTGGTTTGCAGTGCATTGAAAACTTTGTAAATGTTGCATTCACTGAAGCAGACACACATTGCACAGGCAACACTGCAGTCACAAATTGAACCATATTGCACTTCTTCGGTCATAGGTGGCGAAATGCCATAAACAGGGAGGGGGTTGATGAATGATGATGGGTGGGAAACATATCTCCCTTGCTCAACAAATACAGTGAGTCAATGGATTAGAAGAATATAAATTAAAATACCCCCCACTTTGACCCATAGCTTTGATAAACATAAACCAAAGTAAGAGAAGAAGGTGAGCAGCATGCCCCCTCTAGAAAAGCTCCCCTGTTTATTCATACAAGCAATTATTTAGTCATCCTTTCATTCTTCCCTGTACATGCACACATAGCCACCATGATTTAAGCTTTACTTTCTCTCATCCAGTCTTTCACCAAAATTCACAATCCATTATCCATCCATTCACCATCCACTATCAACCCTTTCTTTCAATCATAATTTCACCCATCCATCTATTCACCCAATACTCACATATGCATCCTTTCACCCACCCATGCATCCTTTTTCTTTCACTCATTTCACCCATGCTTTCTTTTAACCTTCATTTGTTTCCAGATTCTATCAAGCCATCATTTTTAGTGTGCTTTTGCTGAGTTGCAGATAGGAGAGCCCATAACCCAACCACCGCTGTAGCTGGTAACACGGGGGAGTTCACAATCACAATGATACTCTTGTAGCAAGTGAGTATGATAGTAATTGTCAATAAGCAAGCAATGTGACTTATCACCGCCCATCCCTGTCGCCGCTTCTCCCTCTGCTCTACCTCCTCCTGCAGCGGCATTTGAGCCAGTGCCACTGGTGATCGGTGTGGCTAGAGAAAAACATTGTACAGATTTCAGATGCCAGGTACATCTCCTCTTAATTTTTTAAACAAAAAAAATGCAATTGCAATACATCACTACAGTTTGGGTAGCACTGCAGTATCTTCTATCAAAACATCACTCTGAACATTTTGTTGGTTCACAATATTAGAAAAGCCAGGTAGTCAAGCCAACCAAAAACTCTTCGTAATGGAGGAGCAGCGTGATAGCCTTTGATGATGATGACTTGGAATCATTGAACTGCAACGATGGGGTGGGATAAAACAGTCAAAGAAAGACAGGAAAAAAAGATAATGCTGCGATAACAGGAATTAAACAAAAAGTAGATAGGGGAGTTGGAAAAAAGGACACAGTCTAAAAAATAAACAAGGCAAAATTAAAAGAAGTATAATAGAAGGCAGAGGGAAAAGTTAAGTAAATAAAAATAATAATAAATAATAGGACTTACTGGGATGAGCAGAGCCCTCAGCATTGGCACTGGTGGTCAGCGCCACCTCCCCAGTTCTTGCCGGACCCACCTCTGTGCTGCCCCTCTTCTTTCCCTTTGGTGCTGATGGAAGAAATAAAGAAGATTAAAAAAAAATTAGTGTTCCAGCTAATCTCCATAAAAGTACTATAACAAGCAAATGCAGTGACATTGTACTTATGTAAATCAGAGCGCCTATGGTACTAGTATGATCAACTATCATTGAGTTGGCTATACTCCTAAAATCCCTGTTCCAAATTTCCTTATCAAAAACTAAATTTGGAACTAATGCATTGCAATGAATGATCTTTGATTCTATTCTCATTTCTAAACCTTCTTGATGGACCAACTCAGTCTCCCTTATTTGTAATGCATAGATGCATACTAGTAGTACTACACATAACTTGGAAATTGCTTGGGATTATACGAGCTACATAGATAAAAGTCCAAAGAACGCTAACTCACTGATGTCACTAATTCACTATGGTGACAGGAGGATAGAGAAGTCTGCATTGCAACAGCTTCTGAAATAATCAACCAAAGCGAGCGCTAAAGAGTACGATCAGGTAGTGCCGAGCACCTCTCTAACTCTGACTGGATCACATAATAATATTCTTGACATAAACTAAATGTAACATACCTCTGAGGGTGAGCAGCATGCTATTTGGTAAAAACGTTAGCTTTGTAGAACACAAACACAATAATATAGTTAATACTCACCAAGCCCCGGAATCTCTACGACTAGCAGGTCGAGCAGGTCCTGCTCGTGGTTGATGATATCCACTCAGCGGAGCGTCAGCTTCTGGGTGGTGCACTGTTCCTGGATGGTGCGCCGCACACACTGGCGCACCCTCCTCCAATGCAGCTAATGCTCGCACAGGGGGGGAACCCGCTGCCAGTATGAAGGGGAGGTTGCGCTGCACAAAATAAATGAGTGCTGCCACCTCCACCTTGAAAAACATGGGCTGGGACTGCACCCCTTGGCAGTGCCAGCACCAACAAGGGAGGTAGCTGCTGCTGCTGGCTGCTAGGGAGGGCCTGGTGCTGCTGTGCCCTGCTCACCACCCTGCTCTGCCATGGGTCTTGCCTGGGTGGGGTAAGGAAAAGGAAAAGAAACTGGGGAAGGAAGAAAGGAAGATAGGAAGGAAGGTTGGAAAGAAGGAAGGAAGGAAGGAAGTAATTTGAGGGTAAAATATTAAACAAAAATACAAAAAGTCATGAAAACACAATAAAAAACAAAAAAAAGTAAAATACACAGACACAAAAACAGACACTACTACGATAAATAAGAATGAAGTGTAGATTAATTATTGGGTTGAGGAGTGAAAAGATAAGAGAAGGATTCAAACTAGACCCAGCAGTATGAACAAACAAGATGGGCATGCCTATGTGGTGCAGTTCGTGCGCGATTTTGAACAAGAGAACATACTTCACATTGCATTTGATGTAAAACATAATGCAAATGGGCGCGACGGGGAACTCCACCAACCCGCGGAACTCCACGTAGCGCGGCAGAGGTTTTGAGCCACTTCACGGAGTTCTGTGTAGCACAACTCCGTGCACTCTGCTCAAGCCTAATTTTCACCTAATTATAACTTCCCTTTAAACTTAGATTTTTTTCAGTGAATTTCAAATGTCTTTTTTTATAGTAAAGTAAGGCATTATTACATTTTCTAACTATAGCATCAACTTTGTTTTTGTCAATGAATTTCTAAGGTTTTGTAATGTATTTAATGCAGACCTACTGGAGTTGTCAAAGAGTCAGCACACCAAAATATAAAAAGGTAGGCCTATTGGTGTTAGTAAGAGGTCAGCACATCAACCTATATAAAGTAGACCTATTTGCTTAGTCAATGAGTCTTCACAAAAAATGTTCAAAAAACATTTTCCAAAATAATCCTTATAAATACCCTCACACCAATGGATACTAATTATTTTCACAAACAAAGAAAATAAAACAATTTCCAAACAACTATGAAGGGTGTTTGACTCTTTCTTTAACACTTATTAGAACATTGGAATGTTGGCAACTCCATTGAAAACAATGGAGTGCTCCGGGCTTGTACTGTCCGGTAAAAAGCCCGGAGCGCCAACATTCCAATCTTCTTTGTTTTATTTAACATTCTGCCCTCTAATGGCAGAATGTTCTAATAGCCTTAGAACCCGCCGTAGCGTATTAAAGACCCTCTCCCTTGTTAAAGGCCCTCGGCTTCGGCTCAGGCCTTTAACGCGGGAGAGGGCTTTTAATAGCCGGTAGAGCCTGCTACGGCGGGTTCTAAGGCTATATTAGAACATTGGAATGTTGGGTGCTCCATTGCAGACAATGGAGTGCTCCAGGCTTTTATTGACTGGTAAAAGCGCAGAACGTTAACATTCCAATGTTCTCTAGGTTCACAGTAACAGCTGTGAACAAAGCTTCACAGAGCCTGAGGGGATTTTAATCCCCTTGAGCGTCGTGAGGAATTTGTTTTATTTGATAGAACATTCTGCCCTTGAGTGGCAGAATGTTCTAATAGCCTTAGAACCCGCCGTAGCGGGCTCTACCGGCCATTAAAGGCCCTCTCCCTTGTTAAAGGACCTCACCTTCGCCTCAGGCCTTAAACGCGGGAGCGGGCCTTTAATGGCCGATAGATCCCGCTACAGCGGGTTCTAAGGCTATATTAGGCCATAAAATACAAATTAGGGCCAAAATACAACCATAGAACCACCCATAAGGGCTCCCTCCACTCCAGGTGAAGAGTATACAGCTCCAGTTTGTAAGCTTTCCTAGGGTCATGCATTCAATCACCATGGAAACTTGCCTTTTTTTAAAACTTTCCTGGGGGCTCCTGTGCTTCTGGCCCACAAAAGCACTTTTTAAAATTGTAGGTTGTGCCCCTGCCCATTCTTGGAACATCACAACAACCACAATTTTTATAAACAAGCCATGCAGTGCATTATGGGGTGCTCCCGGGAGGATACAATGAATATTTTATGAGCGGTCTTGCCACTTCAATGATGAAGTGACTGAGCTACTTTTATTTTTTTAAATATTTATTTTGGTGCCCCAGTCTTACATGGGGCGCACACAGTCTATATCAGTGGTCTTCAAACTTTTTAATGCCGCGCCCCCCCAGTTGAAAAATAAAAATCTTTGGGCCCCCCCTCAGAATTTTTCACAATTATTTTAGAAAGATGGCAATGTTTAAATATGTCTAAACCTATTTAAACATTGCAGTTAGGTATTGTTATCTTTTTAAAACTGCAATAACATGCTTCTGCTTAAAACAAAGGCATGTTATCTTTATAATATTTCTTCTGGACAGAGTTTGGCCCCCCCCCTGGGATCACTTGAGGCCCCCCTAGGGGGGCCCGCCCCCCAGTTTGAAGACCTCTGGTCTATATATATTTTTTTTTTTAAAGGGTAGTGTGGGGAATCTAGTCCTCTACTGCTTGTGTTTTTTTTTGTTTTATTTTAACTTTCCACCTGGACACCCACAATATATGTAAACTTGGGGCCCACAAGGGGAGCCACTTGGCCCCCCGCAGTCTTGCTGATTTCCCTACCAGCAGCCATTGTGGGTGCCGGCTGGAGATGGCTTTGTTACTGCGCTCCCATCCAGTGGGAGCAGCTATTATTTCTGCCCCTGCTGGGTGGGAGCAACGCTCTGTTCCCTGCCTAGGAGAGTGCAGCCATGAAGTTACGTTTATATTTTCTATCTGCGCTCTCTCAGGCAGGGAACAAGTCTGTGTCTCAGGGAATGGTGCTCCCATGACACTGGCTGTCTTTAGGACCAGGGGGGTGGGAGGTACCGGGGCCCTCCTATGGCTCTGGAAGTGGGACCATCCGGATACCTACCCAAAGTTACTACATCGACCCCAGGAGATGGGGTTGCCAGTGTGTTTCAATGGCTCAGAGAGAGGGCTGCACGTCACCTCCCCAAAATCAATACATTGACTCAGGTCCCTAGGACCTTCTACGGCTCTGGGAGTGGGGCCGCACACCTCCTCTCCATAAAAATATCAGCCCGAGATAAGGGTTCCACAGGGTCTACCAGTGGCTTTGAGGTGGGTGATCACATGCCCTTCTTTCCCAAAAATTACGTTTATGCCAACACTAAGATCCCCGGCCGACCCCAGGGAGGGCAAAATTAAATGAGTCTACATTGTGTCTAATTCCGTTCAGCCATTTTGACTGTTGCCGTGTCTAACTTTCCTATGGAAAATTGCTTGAGGAAAACATGTTTTGGGACCCCACCTTTTTCTCAGCCCTGCCGCTTATTGGATTGCCCCAAAACTTTTCCATAAAGGAGCTGAAGTGGATGAAGCTTTTTTTGGAAACTTTCCTGAAGATTTGTCAAACTGGACATTTACTGGCAACTAAAAAAATATATTTTCTATGGCAATGTGGTCCCAGCTATAAATACCCAGTGGTGAATGCTACATATATATAGTATTACTGTTCACTAGTGGTACAGTCTAGTTATGTGTTTGTAGTTTTGGTAAAGTTGACACCTAACATTTACGTTCGTCTTTGTTAAACTCCCAGACCTACATTAAAATTGAGTGTGGGTGTGTTCAAATATTTTTACTGGTGTCTCCCTGCTGCAAGATTAAAAATAGAGGGTAGAGCAAAGGATCCTGTTTCTCTTTTCTCTCAAAATCTTTTGATGCTCAATTATTGGCCCTATACAGTAGGAATTTCTTCAAGACTACACCCATCCCATATCAAATATTGTGGAGAATGTCCCTGTTCATAGAAATTGCTATGTAAGTGCTTTTCATATATCTCTTTTTTCTTCATAAGCAATGGAAACCCCTCTATCCAGCAGCGGAAACACCTCTTTTTAGTAAAACAGGTATGCCTTGGGCAGAAGCAGTGTCATTTTCCCTCCTTCAGAGGACAGGTATAGCTAGGCCAACCACAACAAAATTAGCATTCCCAACCACTCTAAAAGATGAACAAAAAGCTATCCCTTTGTAGGGAAAAAATATATTTACTTTATAAGTGACCCTCATCATTTCTAGTAAACCCTTATGTAAGAGAGGGTCCGTAGAACCATTAGAACCTAATCACCCTTCAATTTGTTGGATTTTAATCATACCACTGAGGGCCATCAATAAAGGGATACCTTGGACTCACGATAGGTATTTTTTATCTTTAGTCCCCGCTATCATAGCAGGCTCTTTTAACTGCTCCCTGAATAATGGTTGAGCCCACCTCGGCTTTTAGGGGCCGAGGCGGACCTAATGATGAAGCATGTCACTCCTAGAGTGACTGAGGGTCACATGTAAAGAAAAATATATATTTTTTTCCCTGTAAATGCCTAGTGTGGAATTCTAGCAAGGAGTCGCTTTTTTGTTCATCTTTTAGAGTTGCTGGGAATATTAATTTTGTTGAGGTAGTTTTTTGGGGAGAGTGTATTCCCCAGAACCACATCAAGTGGAAATTCTCTTCCTTGTCCCCCCAAGTGACAAGACCTGTTTAGGTCTTGATTCAATGTAGTTAGCAACTGATAGCTAGGCCAAGGGCAGGACTATATTTGCCCCATCTCAGGACCCTCACAATTCAGGCATCAGCAGTGCAAGCTTTGCTTTCTCCTCGAACAGGTGCAGTATGGCAGTAGAAAAGCAAGCTTCCCACTCTCAACTGACGACAGAACGTGCAATCTCCCATTACCTCATACGTCATTGTTGCTTGTAGCAGCCCAGCCACAGTAAGTGCACATTAAACAGTCACACACGTGGCAACGTCTTCGAAAAGGCTTGAGTGAGTGCGCAGCTCTTGCTGTGAAGTCCCTGCCTCTGTGTTGCTCCTCTTCAAAACGTTGGTGGCCGCCAGTGGTGCAACCTATGTCCCAAACGACGGTTGGCAATTACGGTCTCATTGAGTCTGTTCGAAAGTGTGACTTGGGGACATGGTTGCACATGAGGGCTTTGCTTCTGTGTTAACTTGTAACGCTGAGAAGCTTTTTATTTGCAGATATTTTAAGGAGGCAATTTTATTTAAAGCCCCCGATGACTATCTATTTTTCATTCACATCAACATACACAGAAACAAGAAACAAACAATTTTGAGCGTGGTCATCGATTTTTGCATCATTACGAATGAGTGTTTGAGAAGTATGTGATTTGCGTTCTCTACCAGGCAAATTCGTACCAACTAAAAAGAACAAAAAATACAACTGAAAACAGCAAACAGTGCTTTGTTTAAAATGCCCATTACCATTATCCTCCTAATTCACGGTGTAAGCTCTTGAAACCGGTGCTGTTGATGGTGTTTGCACACTAAAGAGTTAGTACAAATGGGACCTTTCATTCTGTGCATACAGAGACCACGTTTGGACAAAGGGTCCTGTGACGGTATATTTGCATGTTCGTTTGGGAGACCTCCACTTAATTCAAGTAAAACCGTTGACCTGAATGCTTTTTGTCTAAAATGTTTTTAAGAGATCTGATGCGAATGTTTAAACAATCTACGTGAAATAACTGATTTGTAAGCGTACTTTTTCCACGCAGGGGTTTTCGACTTGTTTTTGTATCCGGTGTCATTTTCTTTTAATTGATTGATTTTCTTACTGCAAATCGATAAATAAAAACATTGGCTTTGATTACAAGTCATGTTTTTAAATCTTACACGGTGCAGAGATGGCAGTTAGCTCAAGGACTGGAAATCATTCAGAACAGAGTTTAGTTGGTATCTTCAGATGACTTTAACTTTCCCATGAAAATTAAAATTTTATTTTTTTCATGTTTGGTGGTGAATTAAATACATTATTTCATAATTTGTTTAATTAATTGCCTGTTTCAGAATTTTTGTGTATTGTTTGGCCGGGGTCCCCGTTTTCCAATAATGACTCGGCTGAGGCCTCCTGATTCTAATAATGATTCAGTGGGGACCCTCAGTGACAACAGGTTAAGTACCACTGATTTAGAGAGAATAAAATGTTAAAGAATGCGAATTATGCGAATTATGAGTTAATTGGTTCAGAAAACATGATATACATAAACCTGGCTTGTCAGACTCTGAACGACTCTGAACTGAGAAGTCAACCTCACCAGGTACTAATATATAGCTGGTGCGGTAAATGCCATCTGTATTCTGGTAAACTTGCACTTAGATGCATGGCGCCCCTGTCCAAATACTGGTAGAGCTGGCTTTATCACATTGTAAGTGTGTGCTACGGGGGCCAACGTCTGTGTTCCGCAGAGGTCAGGGACCCCAACACAGAAACTTGCCTTCTGTGATTATAGCTCCTCTTGAAGGGATTGTTAAAGGGACTTCAGATGCTCTTCGCCATAAAAAAAAGGTCATCTCTGCGGTTGCGGGGCACTTTATGTGCACCGGTTCCTATGTGGTGCATCCTTAGTGCATTCCTCTATGGTCTGTTTCCCTGTGCACCTCCAAGTGTGATAAGCACAAGCGGACATGGGCCAACCCCGTTAAGGGAATAGCTGCCTTGCTTTGCACAGTGTGCATTAGAGAAGGGACTACGTAAACAATACTATAATAAAAATTGGCCCAAGAGGAAAAGCACAGGCGTAAACATCTTTGGCACCCTTTGGGTACTTTCTATAACTTTGATCTAGGTAACGGGTTACGGATATTGTACCAGGGATTGTGCAGATCTCAACAATATGTGTACAGCATGCAGTGTGTTGTAATTACATTTTGCTCTGGCTTGTTGATCCAAACGTTGGTGTGGCAGTGAATGTAAAATCCATGTAATAAGGAAATGTTGATGGATCATATACTGCGACCTGCTGAAGAGAAAAAATCCTATGATGATCTGTAATTCTTTACTCAAAGGGGTTCACATCAAAATGATAGGATGCAACAGAGGTGAAGGGTACTCAAAACTTCCTGGAGCCACACGCACCTTTGTGCTTCATAGTCTCAAAAGCTCATTTAAATATAATAATCTTGTGACAGCACCACTTGTTGAAGCAGAGCTACACTTGTGGAACTTTCTTCCCCGTGCAAAACAAGGCGAATTCCAAGTGCTTGGTGTGTGCCGGACGTGCATGGGCTTGAGAAGGAATGATATATTCAGTTTACAGTTCGACGTTCCCGTCCACACCTTCTTATTGCTCCCACGCATCTGCAATAGCCTGGGGAGTGCTAGCCGACTGAGCCTGCGAATTCAGAATAAACTTGACTCCAGTGGTGTGCTTGGAAACATGAACCACCTTGTCGTTAAAGGGATTCTTTAAGCAGGAAGTCTTCGAAGTCCTTCAAGTACACACTGAGCATATTCAAAAGGCCAATCCTTACCTTGTGGCACTGACATGGGCAGATGAACACAACATTCCGTGAAAAGTATAGCTGTCCTTTCAAAGCGGTAGCCTGTGTGCACAACGAGCACTGGGATGAGGCCTCTTGAACCTCGTTGTATGGGGCTCGCAGGTGTGTTCAGCCACTCCTGGATACCTGGGTACATAACTTACTTGCTTGTGGAACTATTTGAGATCTGCATTTGCACACTTCCAGGTACAGAATCATATGGCCTGGTCAAGGCACAGAATTGGACTCTTTCTAATCACATTCTGATTCATTTGGGATTTTCACTTTGGCATGTTGTTGAGAAAGATCCTGAGTGCTTTGACGTGATAGTAGACGATTGAAGGAGGGTAACACGAGTGGCCAACAGACAGGGAATCAGTAGGCTTTGTTATTTTTTTCGGAGTTTTGGAATCTTAGTATGTTTTGTGGTGCAGTGTTACATGTTCAGGAGAGGTGGTAATATTTCAAAATAACATCAATGTTAAACTTGGTCTAATCATCACATATTTAACTCGGACCTTTACTGTCCTCAGTTATACCTTGCGAATGCAGAGTACATCACAGTTCTTCCTTATCCCCAGGACCCTTTAATACAATGTAGCCTCATTATTCACAAAGTTGGAGCATCATCCAGAAAGCTACAGTTCTAACACTGGTGAAGTTTCAATGTGTCACTTTTTCAGAAATGACTCTAAAAATGTGATCTTCTCTTGGAAGATCTAAGACACACATTAAATAAGTCATCAAAGACAATTTTCTTCAACTCATGTCAGAAATTACATGATCTATCATTACTGGTGACATCGCTTATTCCATCATCTTGAGTTCATCAACATTATTATTGAAGGTGCTTAATGCTCCTGCACCCCAGAGACTACTGAGCTCAACATTTTGCTACAACCAGCAGGCTCTAGGTGCAAAGACTGGCTGGAAGCCCTAAACTTAGACTTTGTGTTCAGTGTTTCTTCTTCCAGGCAAACAGGGCATGACCTCAGAGGTGTCCAGTATGCTCTGGATGCAGGGCATGGGAGAGTGCATTCAGTTTTCCCCAGCAAAGTGCAGGTGCTACGCCTGTGTTCAGGGCCCCCTCTCCTAGAACCCACTAAACAAATCTTTTGGCTATGTCAGTAGATTCAACACGTGGGAACAGGCCTTTTTCAAATTTGCATTAGCAGCCCAGATCCTATATTGGCTTCAGTGATGGCTTTGATGATGTCAGTGGTGCTGTGATATATGAATGCATTAATTGTGACATATATAATGTTACCATTGACAATATTTATGAGGTCATAACAATTGTACTGGAGGGGGATATGTGTGGCTCACCACAACCGGTGAACTTTTGTGGATAGCACATCCCCAGTGATATGAACACTGATATCTCTTATGTCTCAAATAATGGTCTGGTTATGGTACCCTTGTTCAATACCTTTCTGGTCACTTATTTTATCACTGGACGCAAGGTTCTGTCCTCAGCACCCATGACTGCAGAGCCAAATGATTATGGCCCTTAGATATGCTCAGTGATGTCTGGAAGCGGGGCCTGGTCGTTGTTAAGGCCTTGTACTGAGCAATCCTTTTGCTTTATCCACTAGGCACAGTCTTTGGCAGTGCCCTGCTGCCTACTAGAATTGCCCACGCCCTGTGCTCAGTATCTCTGCTTGCTAGACACAGCCTCTGTTCAAAACCATCGAGCTGTGGATGTACGGTCTGGCCTGTGGTATTTTGTACATCTACCTCTGAGCACACTGGACACTGCCCTTGGTTATGTCCAGCAGGAACAGGTACACCAGGACAGCACCACCAGAAGGCCTTTCACTTAGCACATCTTCCTCTGAGCCTGGTGGCTATAGCTTTTTGGCCATAGACCCTGAGCTCTGGCAGCAGGGAGTTCTAACAGCTTTCAAAACTTTCATCTTTACTTTATCTTTTTTTCTTGTAGCAAATTAATCTTCCACACCTCTGAGTTGTGTCTTTGTCTCTCCCTGGGTTGAGTGTCAAGTGTGCTTCACTCACAAGGCCAAGCAATTTGTTTAAGAAACAACCCATGGGTCCATTCTCTAAACACACCTTTTTTTGACAGTGTACCTGAGATGAAAATATTTTTCCACCCTTGGTTATGCAGATTTATAACATCCATTTTTGCCAGAGGTCCTAAATTTGGGCTATATTCTGAATTGCTGTTGGTGCAGCCTTAGATAGGATAGCAATGCCCGATTTCAGAGGAAAACTGAAATGAGCTACACCAGCATGAGTAACCGAGCATGTTGAAACTTTACTTTTGTGGTTTTGCAGAATGAGAAAAACAATTTTCCTCTAATTTTGAAAAAATATGACAAACAGAAACACCAGAAAATGGTAATAAGAATTAATAGAAAAATGCCACACAAAAGATGCAAGGAGAAAAATGGTCAGAGCTAATGTAAATGGGAGAGTGGAGGGGGTTGAAAAGTATAGGTAGGATAGAAGTATATTGGTTTTGACATTTAGTTAAGAAATTAGTGCATAGTTTGTGGTACTGGTATTTTGCCTGTAGCTCCTAAAAATTGCTTTCTTTCAAAGATTAATTTACATGGGTTAACCAACAACACCTCTCACTCTGTGTAAATAATACAGCCAAACATGCACTAAAGCAGATCTAATTTAATGGCTTACTTTGCGGTCTAACTCAATAGAGCGCAGAGCTGGAGCCAATACCCAATTCAAGTCATGAAGTAGCCAGTAGTGCACCCGAACTAGACTCACAAGGTATCTCAAGAAAGATTATTCTGCTCTTTGGATGTCCTCAGTGTTGATTTAACACCCATAATTTTGCTCCAGAGGTCGTTGTGGCTCCTGTCATTTCATAAACCTGCAGGATCCCTCTCAGCGATCTGTCACCGGTTCTACCCTGATGCCAATCAATCAGGATTTATAAAATGCAGCTAATCACCCAATATGGTATTCTGGTGCTTGCAAGTTCCAGGGGCTTATTCGAATGGGCAGGTCTTGAGGGCCATTAAGAATTCCAGAAGTAAGGTGATGGTCCAGAGGAGTGTGAGGAGGCTGTTCCAGGTTTTTGCTGTGTTGTGAGAGAAGGAGTGTCCTCCACTTCTGCTTCGGTAGATGCTGGAGTATGGGCAAGTTAAAGGGAAGCAGAGCATAGTCTTCTCAATGGTTGGTGGAAGTTCAGGCAGTGGGTAATGTACGCGGGTCCTTGGTTGTGTTTATTTCAGTGGGCACTCTGCTTTTTCTTTGTGATGACCCCACATTAGCCTTGGATCAGCCGACACTCCCAGGTAGCCGAAATAAGCTACTTGTTCTAATTAACTATCATTGACAGAAAGTGTTATTCTGAAGGGACTGAGGTTCAAGATCATGAAATTTGTTTTCAAACCATTGATGGTAAATTGCTTATATTTACAACAGTTTTCAACGTCATTCAAAAGATGTTTCATGGATTGTTCAGTCAGTGAAAGTAATACAACGTTATCCTTGTATTATTGTGTGAGAATTATTTCCCCATAGGGCTTAAAGATGTTTTGCTAGTCATAATTAATAAAAAAAAAACTAAATATAAACATGGCAAAGGCACGCCCCTTTGGAGCTCTAGTGGCCACTGGAAATACCTAAGTACATTCATGGAGTGTCTGCTACCAGACACTAGCTGCTGTTTGATTGTGCAACCCTTGTATCACTAAACACAAGAAATTGGATAACCTCTGCAGGCTCAAGGGGCACCAACGTTGCTCATGATTTACCAAATGTAAAGCTGACTTCAGCTCAGTAAAAGTCATAAATAATGGTGCACTTTCTTAGGGGTATATTAAGTGCTTATTAAATAGTCTTACCACCTCGTCTAATGGCCCCTCACTTCTCGATATCTGCTTGGATATTAGATAAGCGAGAATTGGGATCACCCCTGCCTTGGGTGTGATTAGCCGGATTTTCTTATAGATTTTTCCTGCTTCAGTCTGCAAAGAAATATGCCTCTAAATGGTCATGTCAGTAAGCCTAAAGATTTGTCTTATTGAATTTATGGTAGCCAACTGCTAGGATCGGTATGCAAGACCACTGGTGGTGACTGGTTTAAATGATTTAGTTAAAACCGAAGCCCACTGTTTAACTCAGTGCAGGAGTACTATCTTGGCTTGACTCCTGGGGACTGGGGCTTTATTAGATTTACGATTGACTATTGTTTTCTCAACCTGCAGGAGTAAAGAGACCAAGGTGGTCCAGACTGGCAGTGTGCCATAGAACCTTTCACTTTATAAACAGATGCCTGCCTCCCTAGCAGAAATCCCTGTGTTGTGAAAGGGTTTGGCTGTTATATTCAAAGAACTGCAGGTTTTCAAAACGGATAGCATGTTTTGAGCAATCACTTGGCACATTTTTTGTTTAGCGAAAACAAACTCCCAAAATAGAAGCTTTTTTCTCCAAACAAAAAACAAACGGCCGTACTTTTTCTCCATGAATGTGAGGGGCAGTCTATATTTTCCCAGCCCATGTCAGCTATTCATCCTATAGCAACATCAGGCAGAGATAAGCTGTGATGGGCTCCCGCCCTAAAATAGGACGCGGCAACAGATAGTTTCTAATGACATTTGGAAACACATGCTGTTCCATGTTCCCAAACATTTATGTGATGATTCATTAGAGTATTTGCATGCTATATTGAACAATAGAAGTAATAGAGAACCCTCTTGAATGAAAAAAATATTTTCAAGAAAGGAAGCCATCCCTCAACCATTTTAGAAGGCATGCTTCATAAACGGGATTCCTTCTTCACCATCATCATCTTGGTGCTAATCGGGTTCATCCAGAGATCCTTAGAGTCTTATATGTCTGGAAGTTAGGTGGAGACAACTGTTAAACTTAGTGTTAAGTTAATTTATAAATAATAGTATTGCAATCCTATCCAATACATAGTTAAACAAGCATTTGCAATGCAATAGGTCTCGCGTTTGCTCAAGTCAGAGCTATTAGAGTTGTAAATTCCTAACTGGACTTTTCTTGGGACATAAATTGAAAATGAAAAGTAAAACAGTTTACATAAGTGAGCCGATTCTAAGCACCATGGCTGCCATAAGCATGAGCGCGAAGGAGAGACACAAAAGGAAAAAGAAGTTTGCTTGCAGTTAAATGTATTGGTAAAAGTGCAATTATTCATGTAATAGGGCCGGAGTCCAAGACGGTAACAAAACTGCCAGAGTAGGGACAAATGTATTTTTGAAAGGCAATCCCAGGAATGAGTGACAGTGATGGGCAAGCAGTGGGCATGGTTAAAAACCCACTGATAGATTAAATCAGGTCAAAGCACTTGCGTGCTCGACCTAAAAATGGAAGGACTGGAAGGTAGCTATTATGACACCTTTCTCAAATGCCTGTCCAGGTCTATATATTTCAGCCTTGATCTGGTGCTTTCTTCAGGGCCATGAGACCCTGCCTAGATTGGAAACTATCCCATATAACCTTCTTCTATTGTTACTATGGAAAAAGTCCACGTTTTGTTGGGAAATTAGCATATTCTAACCCCATAATACCATACTGTTGTGGAGAATGATGGGCAGAGCATAGCACCTGCCCCTTGCAATACAGTGTAAGTGCTTTGTATTCTGTACTAACGGCACCCCTGCTCAATGTGCACCAGTCTGTGACTGGAATTCCTGCCAGCCCTTTTGCAGTTATATCGCCATATAAGAGGTTTAATCCATAGATGTGAGCAGAGACTCCAAGGGTGTAAACATAACACTTCCTCTAACTATAAGTAGACCAAGAAAACTGAATTATGGGTGTGCATCAAACTATAGAGGCATCAGAATACTGAATTATGGATCTGCATCAAACTATAGAGGCCCCAAGTATTCGACTTCTGCTCCTTGGGTCCTTTGTAGTATGGGCTGGACTATCTGCTTTGCTTGCAAGACCAGGACAGATTAACACAACAAGCTAAAATGGTAAAATGCCCCCCACCCAAAAGACTCACATGCATGATTCTAAGCAGTTGGGTCTCTGTGAGATAAATTCCTAGAATATTTTTGGGTTTTTGCATTCTTGTTGAGCAGTCATTATTTTCTTCCAGTTTAAAAGGAGAGCATATTGTAATTGAACAGGTAACAATGAAAAGGTAAAATATATAACAGTGTGGAAAAGTGAGAGGAAGTAAGAAAGGGAGAGGGAGGGAAGAGAAGAAGGGAAGGGAAGCAAAAAATAGTAATATTAATCGTAGTGCAACATGGAAAATATACATGGTTTATAGTAAAGACAGCCTGGTGTGTACAGAAATAACTGCAAACACTTAGGGGGTCATTATGAACACGGCGGTAAACACCGCAGTGTTCATGCTGGTGGTCTTTCCATAGACCGCCAGCCCCCGTGACACCCCGCCGGCCGTTTTTCGAACATTCTGCTGGGCTGGCGGATACATTGTTACAGAATGCAGTGCCGGGACATTGCTGACGGCTCCACATGGAGCCGTCGTCAATTCCTCAGTGTGGCAGGTGCAGCAGCACCCGTCGCACAGATCACTGCCCATAAATTGAGCAGTGACCTGCGCGATGGGGCACTGCACAGGGGCTCTGCACTGCCCATGCCAAGTGCATGGGCAGGGCAGGGGCCCCCAGAGGGGCCCCGGAGCACCCCTTCTGCCAGCCTTTCCCTGGCGGGGGGAACCCACCAGGGAAAGGCTGGGGGAAACAGGGTACATCCATATTGCAGCGCTGCCCTGACGGGTAATGTAAGCCGCCATCGTCAGGCTGCCTGTCGGCCACAGGCGGCCCTCCCTGTGTTTATTTTATGGCGGTTAAGACCGCCATGCCGGTCGCGGTCTTTTCCGCTGCCGCTGGACATGGCGATCTAAACCTCCGGGTTCGCAATGAGCCCAATTATAAATTTTTTTAATCACGGAGAAAGTCAAGGTGGTTCTTCTGTAGACGGTTGACATTCAAAGGAAGTTTTCACATGTTTATCAAACAAATTAGTGATTGGGAGCCCTAAAGCAGTGCATTTCAGAACAAGTGATAAAGGATGAATGTAAGCAGTGTCAAAGCTGTGATTGTAACATACAGCATATTACCATGTTCTAAAAGACAACTGAGTAAAATCCTTCTGATGTTCTTGTTATTTGTTGAAAGGCAACTGCCAATAAAAGGTCTATAAGTTGTATATTTATTGCAGTGTGTTCCTAAACATCAGTTAAGCTTCTGAAGAAAACTTTAATAGAAGAGTAAGGGATATGTGAGTTAAAGATAAGATTTATTTGACTCCAGACTTGTAACAAAAATTATGGACAAAGGGCATGTGAATAATAAATGATTTAGATTTGCTTGCTGTTCTTGACAAGACCAACAGGAATCGGAAAGTTCTAGGGGATAGTAAGAGTTCATTAAACATTGTAGTGAATCCTAGTTCGTTTTAATGGGATAACAGGAGTTAGCTTAGCCTCTGGCTTGTAGACTCGTGCCCCCGTCACCTAGTGACTTTTACCTTCTTAGCTTGCTCTGTCTTAGCCCATTTAATTATTTATTTCTTCTAAGATGGCTGCCTTGTTTATAGTTAGGTCACTTGTTATGAGTTCCATTATCAGTGTCACCGCGCCAAGGCGTCAAGATCAAGCACCAAAGACAAACAAACAGTAGGTGTTCACACTTAGGGATTTTCCCTCTCTATACTTTCGAGGGATTGTTGATATTAATTGCCGTCCCAAACATGCCTGTTATCTATTGTTTAGAAATACACCTACGTCAGGGGACCTTGTAAATCTGTATAAATACATCACACTTTAGACAGATAATCAGAGGGATTCCGACCAGAGGGCATCGCCACCATCGCTGATACCGATGCTGCAGTCGTCTTGACGCTGACCCAGTCTTCGTGTCCCTGCGGAGTCTGAGATAGAGACCTCATTCCAAGGTAACGAGGGTTGGGGGGCTCCTCTCATGGACACAGCATTGGCAGATTAGGTTTAACAAACCCAGCTCTCCTTTAGGTAGGAGGTTAGGCCTTCTTTATTAGGGTATTAGGGCATATTACATCTAAAATATATTTTCTATGTATTGCAAAATGGTGGGGTCTTCCTAACAATGACTCTTGTCTTCACAATACTGTTACTTGCTATATTCATTATCCTAATCATTGCAGTCCATGCAACTTATCGCAAATAGTAGTTATGTTAAATAAAAAGCTATTATAACTTTACTGCATCTGTGTCATTGCCTGTGTTTGTATGAGACATAATATATCTGTGAGAAAAGGGTAATCTCGTTTAACCACAACACTCCCTGAGATGTCTTATTTTTGAGTCCATGCATAAACGGCTGCCATAAATCACCTTTTACTATTGTGTTTCTGGTAAGTTGCTGCTAGTGAGCCGGTGAGGTTGGGATAACAGTTGCGACTTGTTGTAGGAAAGACGCAGTCGCCTACAAACAAAAGTACTGTCATCCTTAAACCAGCAGTCTTGCCCAGAGCAAGAGTCCAAACTACGACAACATATAAAAATGATTTATGTGATGTTCAAAGCATGGGAGGATTTTCGGAATTTTGTCCATATTGTCCTTCATGTGGAGACAGACTGTGTTACTCTGAAATCTCTTTCCCACCGCTGCATCCACTTCTCCTTCAAGAAACCCACAACATACCACCACCCACAAAGGATCCCCACCTCAGTTGGAACAAGGTCACCGAAGACCAACGTATTGCGGCCCTCTCCCAGGACCCACCCATCTACACCACTGACACTGATGCAGTTGCCCGCAACTTCAGGCAATGGGTCGACACCTGTGCTAATACTCTTCCCCCAATCAAGAATCCCTCCAACAGACGCACCAACAGAAAGGCCTTCTGATTTACCGCTGACCTCCATTAATCTAGATTTGAAAGAAAGTGGCACCAAGATCAGACTTTGTACAGCCACACAGCCTTCAAGAACGCCATCCGCAGACACCACCAACTCATCTGAGCCGCCAAGAGAACTACCTTCAAAAACCAAATCAACAACAACGCACACAGCCACAAGGATCTCTTCAACGTCGTGAAGGAACTCTCCAATCCCAGCTCCAATGCCAATGACATCCCGCCATCCCAAGACCTCTGCGACTCCCTCACCTCGTACTTCCACCGCAAGATTGCAGACATCCACAACTGCTTCAGCACCCAGACCCCCCCCGGCAACCACCAACACCACAGATTCACCTCCTATCAACCTCCTGCTCTCTTGGACCCCCGTCAACGACAGCAACACCATCGAAATCATGAATACCATCCACTCCGGCTCTCCATCTGACCCCTGCTCTCACCACATCCTCAACAAAGCAAGCTCTGTCATCACACCCCAACTACGGAAGATCATCAACAGCTCCTTCGAGTCCCCCACCTTCCTGGAGAGCTGGAAACATGCTGAGATCAACGCCCTCCTTAAAAAACCCAAGGCGGACCCAAAGGACCTCAAGAACTTCAGGCCTATCTCCCTGCTCCCCTTCATGGCAAAAGTCATTGAGAATGCTGTCAACAGACAACTAACCCGCTTCCTCAAGGAGAACTGCACCCTGGACCCTCCCTAGTCCGGATTCCGCAGCAACCACAGTACCAAAACTGTCCTCATCTCCAGCACAGACGACATCAGAACCATACTGGACAACGGCAAAACCACAGCCCTCATCCTCCTGGACCTCTCGGCCGCATTCAACACCATATGCCACCACACCCTACGCTCACGCCTCAGCAATGCAGGAATCTGTGACAGAGCCCTGGACTGGGTCACTTCGTATCTCACCGGCAGAACCCAGATAGTCCGCCTCCCCCCTTTCAGCTTGGAGGACACCGAAATCATCTGTAGTGTACCCCAGGGTTCGTCCCTCAGCCTGACCCTCTTCAATGTCCACATGGCCCCGTTCGCTAATATCGCCCGATCCCACAACCTCAGCATCATCGTATAGGCAGACAACACCCAGCTGATCCTCTCCCTCACCAAGGACTCCGCCAAGACCTACCTCCACGAAGGAATGAAGGCCATTGCCGAATGGATGAAGAGCAGCTGCCTCAAACTCAATTCTGAGAAGACGGAAGGCTTCATCTTCGGCTCCACCCCCCTCCACATGGGATGACTCCTGGTGGCCTGCAACTCTCGAAGCTGCTCCGACTCCCACTGACCACGCACGCAACCTAGGATTTATCTTGGACTCCTCATCATCCATGACCCTGCAAGTCAACGCCATCTCCTCCTCCTGCTTTAACATCCTCTGCATGCTCCGAATGATCTACAAACAGATACCCACCAAAACCAAAAGAAAAGTCACCCAAGCCCTCGTAAGCAGCAAACTGGACTACGGCAAAGCCCTCTATGCAGGAACCACGCCCAAGCTCCAGAAGAGGCTGCAACGCATCCAGAAAGCCTCTGCACGCCTCATCCTGGATATCCCACCCCACTGCCACATCACAGACCACCCGAGAAACCTGAACTGGCTCCCAGTCAACAAGAGAATCACATTCAGACTTCTCACCCACACTCACAAATCACTGCACAACACCAAACCAGAATACCTCAACAGACATCTCCGCCGACCTTGCCATTGCAACCATCCCACATGTCTGCAGAACTACAACCGGCAGTAGATCAATCTCGCACCTTGCTGCCAAAATGTGGAACACTCTTCCCACCCACCTACGCCTTTCCTTCAGGAAAGTTCTCAAGACCTGGATGTTCGAGCAGTAGCAGCACCTCCCCCGCTTCCCCCCTCCTCAGTGCCTTGAGACCCTCACGGGTGAGTAGTGCGCTTTGCAAATTCTTGATTGATTGATTGACCTAGGCAGGGAGTAGGGATCAAAGTAGTGGAAGAAAGAGGGTGAAATCGAGCAGAAGCAGTGGAAAGAGCATCCTGTTCTGTTTGAAATTTACTTTGGAAGGAAGGTGGGTACCTCAGAGAATGTCAGAAGAGAGCTATTAGCTATGAGTTGGTTGATCCAAATTAGCCATTTTTTCTCCATGTTTTCCAATATATAGGTTTATTGTTAAACTGTTTTATTCTGTTGTCCATTGTTTTAGAATCCATGACAATTTCAATTTTGATGTAAGTTGGACATGAAAGGTTCCAGTGCCAAATTATGAAGAAAAAGATAGAAGGGGCAACCCTGTCGGACTCCCCTACCTAAAGTGAAATATGGAGAGGTAAGGCCATTTGCAAAAATTGGTCCTCGTAGAGAGGTACATTAAACTGATATAAGAGAAACAATTTGGGGTCCAAAACCAAACAATTTAAGAATGTGGAAAGTAAAAGACCAATTGATATGATCAAAAGCTAGTTTGGCAACTAAAGTAACTGCAGCTAAAGTTTCAGGTAAGTGAGTAGAGCTGGATAAAATATCAAACAATAAGCATGTATTATTAGATATACATCGTCCCTTCACAAAGCCAGATTGTCCTTTACCAAAGATTTCAGGAAAAAGAGTTTAAAAACAAAAAATTAATCAATATTAACAAGGGAAATACAGTGTTGCACAGCTTTGCCTTCCTTGGAAATAATGAGGGCCACTAAAATTATGTGATTGTGTGGCTAAGGCGATATTCAAATAGTTAGAGATTTGACACATTTGTCACATAATCCATCATCTGCTGCATACTCTTCAGATTTTGACCAAAAAAACGTATTCCTAACTCAGACAGTTCAAAAGTTACAAAAAATTTAGAGACATGTTGTCGTGTGGTGGAAGGCTCTTTACAAAGCTGGGCTGGTCACTTTTCTGTTGCTTATTGTTATATGTGGGTGTTGAGTTGGTTCTTATGAGGTGTAACCGATTCCCAGACAGTGCCATCAAATTTAAAAATTACAAAATCATGAAGTAATACTATTACAAAACATGTTGCATTATGTGCATAATTTGCCTTCTCTTTCTGCATAATTCACTCAGCCCTGCTGCATAACTTGGCCCTATTCTGGCGTATAATTCCAGTGTCCCTGGGAAAAAGGCAAAAGAGTGCTTCTAGGATGGATCCAGAGGACCCCCATTCACAAAAAAGAGTCTATGAGAAGGGATCATTTGGGGAGGAGAAAATTGGAAAAATGTGTGAAACATTTAGCTGTAAAGCCATCTGGGCCTGTGCCTTGTCTGTTTAGAGTGAATATAAAGCAGTGTGAAGCTATTCTAATGTAATGACCATTTCAAAATCCGTGAAATCTAACTGCGGTAGGGAAGATTTCTGTATTGATGAAAAATATTTAAGAATGTTTACATCGGATGGAAAGTCTTCTGGGATGTAAAGTGTTTTATGAAAATTAAAAAAATCATTTAGAATGTCCGAATATTTACTATGAGGAACTATATAAATTTCCATGATAGATTCCATTTTAGATTTTTTTTTTATTTGAAGTATAATATGTGTGTTCTACACGTTTAATAGTACCAAAAATGTCCTTTCGGCAAAAAACAATTTATTTTCCCTTGAAACATAGTTGATAATAACATTCTAGGCAGAAGCTTTAAAGACATCCCAAATGGTGGAAAAAGCAAGGTCATCTGTTTGATTAAGCTGAAAGTACTCATGAAAAAATGAGGATAAAAATGTGATTAATGAGGTGTACAATAATAAATCTCCATCTTTTGGGGTAAATGGATTTAGGTAAAAGATCCAATTTATGAAAACAGGAGCATGGTCGGATATCAAAATTGATCCTACATCTGCAGAATGCAAGGATTGAATTAAATCATGAGAAATTAAGATGTGGTCAATTCTTGACTGTGTATGATGCACTGGGGAGCAATATGTATACTCTGTTAAAGTTGGATTACATAATCTCCAGGCATCAGTTAATGCTCTTTGTGCAAGGGCATGAACAAATAGCTTTTTGCAATTTGTTTGGTAAAAATGAAGAGGTAGAGTTCCTATCAATAAATGGGTCAACAATTTGGTTACAAACTCCCACAAAAATAAACTTATCATCTGAACATTGTAAATGTTTTTGAGTAATATCGGACCAAAATTGATAATCAGTGACAGTAGTACCATAAATATTCAAAAAAGAAACTGGGATTTTATCAGCTATTAATCTTGTGAAAAACCATCTATCTTCATTATCTGTTTCATGTGATATCAACCACGCGTTGAGGGATTTGTGAGATAACTTACACCTCCATTCTTTTTACCCTTACCATCCATGAGATGAGAATCCTGTAGTAATTCAATATAATGAGATAAAACCTGTTATCTTTCAATTGGTGAAACCAAACTCTTGACATTCCAAGACACAATTTTAAGAGGTGTAAATGAAAAAGGATGGCTGATAGACCAGACATAGTAATCAGAAGAGAAAATAGACGTCTAGTGTAGGATATCACGTAGAAAAAAGAAAGAAGAAAAAAATAGAGACTCTGTATGATGAGCAAAGAAAAGTAGCAAAAAGAAAGAGAAAGCAAAATGGCAAGAGTAAAAAGGGGATGATAGGGAAATTCTTGATTACAGGAAAATAAAGAAAGCAAAAAGGTAAACACAAGAAGGGTAGGTAACATACGTAGAGAATTTCCAAGAAGGTGGGGGAGTTGAGGTCACATGAAAGGAGTGACAGTTCCAGGCTCTTGGGGGGAGGGAGGACCTAAGGGACATTGTAGAAAGAATGAGGAACAAGCACATGCACGGATACAGATGGGGAAAGACTACCTGTAAAGAAAAATAAGTTATTAATAAAAAAAAAACATGCGATCATGAAAAGATCTGACTTAAGAACAGGAGTAAATTAAGACAACATTCTTTAATCCTGCACAAGTGAAAGCACTTTGAATAAAACATCCTGAAAGGGAACATGTATATTACTAAATAAGTATGAAATCTTTGAGGATCTGGAATCTACATGGCTTCCACCTTACATTCCTCAATAAAGGTTTTCAAACGTGTTGGGTTTTCGTAAGTTGTCGTTTTATTCTTGTAAGTGACTTGAAAAAGTCAAGGATAAAAAACTGCATAGAGTGCACCAAGTACATGAACTGCTGGGTTTCACGATGAAAAATTCTTTATGTTTGCCTATGGTGTGTTTAGATTAATCCTGCAAGAATTGGGTGGTGTTGCCTCACCAAGAGATTTGTTTCATCAACTTAACTGCAGACAAAACTCTAAGTAAATCTGTATTTAGAAAGTATAGAGTAACTCCTGTGTATGTCTTGGAGATGGAAGCAATGGCATGTTGATGACCCAGTCAATGAGCTCCCTGTATGTTAAGCAATAGCGTCTTTGGAAAATTCAACAACTTTGGGAAGAAAGGTTTGAAGAAGGCAATTGTATCTGAACCCTCACTACCATCTGGTAGTCCATATATAAGTAGGTTATTTCAGCTATTTTTGAAATCCTCAACTTGTTGTTTAAGTTTAAGGACTTGAGTTTGTAGATCTTCCACCTTAGAGTGGTACCAGTGAAATTGGAGATTTGTTGTTCAGCTGTTAAAAGCCTCTCTTCTATTCTGGATCATTTATCGTCAAGTCCTTGCGATATAACATTTGTCTCCTCCCTATAAGAGTGCAAAGCCCATATCTCTTCAGCAAGAGATGTAAAGAATTAAGAGGAGGAGTTTTAGTAGATGGGTCTTTTCAGAGATTTTTAGTTGAAATGTTGACATTTGTAGTAGGCAAAGGAGCAGTTGTAGACATGCTTGAGAAAGGAGCTGTTCCGCAAAACATTGGATTATTCCAGTCATTCACCTCCAAGTTTTGTAGAATTGTAGGAGTATAAGAGAGGTGTTTATGCAAGACACCCAAGCCTTTAGATTATACTTCACATTTTGTCAGCCAGTCCATAAATTATGTAATTGAGTGTGAGAAGTAGAAATCTGTGGTTGAGCTTCAAATGAGGATACAGAGAATGGACATGTAGTAATTCTTTCACTCTGAGGAAGAGAAAAACTAGTGATGTATGTGATCAAAACTGCTGTATAAAACATATATTAACAAATGCTTCTGGGTAGTATGAGTCACAGAACAAAGTATGTAATCCTCTGTAATGACTGCCCTCAACAAAATATGAATTGGCAAAGTCGTATGAAGCCATTGGAGTAATAGTATGGTGATACTCACTGCAACCGAAGTTGCTTACAAAGATATAAGCAAATTATCTTTAGGTAAAATTAACAATAGAGGAACTATGAAGAAAAGTCAAATGCTAGTTGCCAAATAGAATGAAATAACATTCTCTTTTTGAAAAATACATGATTGTTGAAAAATGCAGGCATCTATAGACACACCTGATTGAAATGAGAACCCACATGAGTAATGCTATGAAGAGAATAGTTCTTGATGCAAATTTTTAAATAATCGAGTAATCGTGTAGTCCATAAATTATATGGTAGAAGATTTTTTTAAAGTATAAGAAGAAACTTGACAAGTTACAGACTGAACACAGTCTTTATTCATTGGTTCGGAGATATTCGAAGAAAATTGGCGATTGTAGACCAAAACACAGCCGACACGTGTTTTGCCCTCTATGGTGAGTCCACCTAGGTCTTTCTCAAGGCTGTAATTAATCAAGAATAAGCAAATTAATTGTTGAGGTGGATCTTATAAGTATCGGTGAGTTAGGGACACGTGATAAGGCGAAGATGTGATGCCAAATGCACATAAATGGAAAGTTAATAGGAAAGCACATGAAGCACATACCTAAAATAACAACGGGAAATAGAGAGAATAATCACCCATGAGTAATGACAAAGGGCCTCATTACGAGTTTGCTTGTTAGGTCGGAAGACTGCCAGTTCGGTCTTCTGACTGCTGGCCCTATTATGACTTTCCTGCTTGGCCAGTGGGAAACTACCCGCAACATTGACTCCGGCTCGTAATAGAGATGGCGGCAATGTTGTGGTGCGTCGGATGCGACAGCACCCATTGTGCTTTTCACTGCCTGTATTTCAGGAAGTGAAAAGCACTACAGGGCTGCCCATGGGGGTCACTGCACTGGCATGGGCAGTGCAGGGGCTCCCATGGGGCACTCTGGCACCCTGTCCTTGCCAGCCTTTGCGTGGAGGTGGAACCGCCATGCAAAAGCTGGCGGACATGGGAGTCGTAATCCACAGAGCAGCGCTGCCCTGGTGGATTAATACCGCCGGCACCACCAGGCTGTCGGCTGGCAAAAAAGTGGCAGTGCCAGCAGTGCAGGTGGTCGGACGGTGGCGCTATTGCCACGGTCATAATGTGGTTGTCGGACCGCCACATTGGCAGCGGTCTGACTGCCACCGTGAGTCTGGTGGTCCTAGGACCTCCAGACTCGTAATGAGGACCCAAAACATTGAAAAAGCCTGTTGCAGTGAAAAAAACAAAACAAAAAGGTTTGTTTTCTCTATACCAGGAGTTCCCAAACGTTTTAGACCCACTTTGTAGAAAAAACTTTCATGATCCACCTACCTTTAATGAACAGAAGGGGGCAATTTTTGAATGTAACTAAAGCATTGTATGGTAGTGCTTGTCATTTAAAGGCAGCATATTTTTCTATGGCCACTTACTTTGCACAGACCTCCCTTTTCACTGATAAAACTATATAGCACACACGATAATTTGTGGAAATCGGGTTCCAGTGAATACTTATCATTTGTGCATCACCAGGTAAGTGTCTTGAATTGTTTTGAACCTATTAAAATCTATTTTTAGTACATTGCATAATTACAAAAAAGTGCTTTATTTTTGCTTTCCTAACTGCTGGATGCATGCAGTTCGTATACAGGTATTTAAATTGTGTTGTGAATTTAAAAAATAACATTCTGCATTGTCACATAACTCACTTTAAAATCTTCTTTCACTTTACAGTCAGAGAAAGAAAAGTAAACACCACTCCCCGTGTTAAAAAAATAAAGCATACTAACCTTTGAACTCTTTCTTTGAATCACTGCCAAATGTGGCAAGGTAAACGCAGAATTTAAAGACCTCTTTATTTAGTTCTCTCACTTTTGTGACTCACCAAAAATCACCTTGTGAACAACTAGTGGGTCACAACCTACAGTTTGGGAAACTCTGCTCTATACAATGTATGTATGAGATCATTCATTTAATGTGTCATGATTGAGTATACATTGGAGATATTAAATATTTTTTTTATGTAGTGCTCTGTAAGCATTCCATAGGAGGTGTAATGATACACTATGCAGCCAATGCTATGGGGTAAGAGGGAAGAACTCCTCTGGGCGGAGCCAAAGCCTACTTTATGTATATTTAAAAAAATAGGAAAGAATAGGATAGACTGACAGCTGAGCTGCCATGCAAGAATTAAAATTCAGTAAAGCCACTGCAACATCTTTCAGTAACTTTCTTCCTGACCAGCAATGAACGATGGCCGCCTTTTGGGCGTTTAGCTAACAACTGAAAGCTCACTGCTTCATTCCACACTAATCCACACCTAATCTAAATCTTGCAACACATCCCAAAATGTCATAATCTCATAACTCCAGATTTTCCTGATCTTTTTTTAGTTCCAGGAATCGTATTCCTTGCATCCCTCAAACCGCTGGCACTACCAACATGAACATGAACTATTTCACCAGCCCACTCCTGTTACAATTGTTATTATTTGTCTCCGTATTGTTGCTTCTCTGAAAGCTCACTAATTCCCTGGAGTGAATGAGCTCCAGTAAAAAACACAAGCAATTAAATAGCTCTAGCCCTATGAATAGATCTCAAATGGAAAAACAGACATCTAGACAAGCGGATGAGCTGAGTACACAATACAGTGGCAATGCTTGGGAAGGCCACAGCAGTAGTTGTGTTCCTTTGTTGTGTACATCACAGAGCGATTAGGCCATCTCGGATACACATGCTGTAATCTATGAACCGTACTTTAATTCATAGATGTTATGAAACCAGAAAAACAGGGCCAAGCTGAGAACTTCAGATGTTGTGATCTGTTCCACGGACTCATCATTTTATGGCATATTTCCCAGGTGTTTTAGCACGTCAACCCCCAGCCAGGAGACATATTTTCCATGGTTGATCTGCTGAGTACAGGCTTTCTTGTGACGTTCTGTAAAGAGAATTTGGAATTCAGCAAATCAGCATTGGAGATGCGTGGGAAAAGAGCAATTAAGAGATGTTTTTATTTTGAACTTGTGAACACATCTTAACAGTACCTTTGATAAATGATAAGAATGTCAGTGCTTTGCTTTAAGTGATTTTCTGCTCCAGGTAGTCTGAAATGGTATATGGCAGTTTCAAGCAGAATTTGAGGCCAGATGTTTCAATAGGGTTTTGCTCCTGCAAATCCTTCAGCACACAAAATGTCAGACTTTTGCGAGTGTAAATATCACAGGGGCAATATATAAAAATAAATTGCCAGACGCAGATGGTGTTGTGACTCACAATATGCTCACTGCAAGTGTTTCTGAGGGCCAGATGTAGCAAGGCGTTTGCATGACGCAAACTGCGAAAATCGCAGTTTGCGCCATGCAAACGGCCGAACGCGATGCACATTCACAAATTGCGAGTCGATACCGACTCGCAATTTGTGAATTCGACCCGCAAATAGGAAATGGTGTTCCCTTCCTATTTGCGACTCGCATCGCAATTCAGACTTGCTTTGTGACCGAGAATGCGGTCGCAAAGCAGCTCGCAGTTACCACCAGTGTCACACTGGTGGTAACTCATTCGCAAAAGGGAAGGGGTCCCCATGGGACCCCTTCCTCTTTGTGAATGTCGACAAAAATATTTTTTCAGAGCAGGCAGTGGTCCTTTGGACCACTGCCTACTCTGAAAAAACGAAACTAAATGGTTTCGGAAGTTTTTTCATTTTGCAACTCGTTTTCCTTTAAGGAAAACGGGCTGCAAAATGAAAAAAAAAAACTGCTTTATTTATAAAGCAGTCACAGACATGGAGGTCTGCTGACTTCAGCAGGCCACCATCCTTGTGAGTGCAGAGACTCGCTATGGGGTTGCAAAATGCGGCCCACCTCATGAATATTGATGAGGTGGGTCTTTGCGACCCCATGACGAGTCGCAATCTCGGAGTTTCCTACATGTAGCCCTGAATCACTAGGAAATGGTAGTGGATAAGGAGCATCTCTCTTACCTGCAACTGACAAAGATATATCTCATTAGATTAGTTTTTGACCTTTTCTGAGGTCGCAAGCCATTGATGGAACACTGACCCCGAAAACAAGTGGTGTCCCTTGCCAGCATTTGGGGCCAGATGCAGAAAGCTTTGTGTTTGCAATTTCCTAATAGCGAGTGTTTGCGATTCGCTATTAGGAACTCACAAACAGCTATGTACAACAGCGTGTTTTACACTGTTTGCGATCCCCAGTGGGTTGCAATTGACCTACCTCATTAATATTCATGAGGTAGGTTGCAATTTATGACCCATTGGTAATTGCTAAAAACACATGGATGGTGGCCTGCTGGGGACAGCAGAACACCATGTATGTGTTTCCTTTTAAATAAAGCAACTTTTTTTTAAATGCAGCTTATTTTCCTTAACAGAAAACGGGATGCGTTTCAAAAACAAAAATGATACGTTTTCTTTTCATTTTTAAAAAGTAGGCAGTGGTCCGTTGGACCACTACCTACTCTTAAAAAATGTTTGTGCCCACATCCACAAAGAGGAAGGGGCCCTTTGGGGACTCCTTTCTATTGGTGGTAAATTGAGAATGTTTTGTGACTGAATTTCGGTGGCAAAACATTCTTACATTCCCTCTGCGAGTCACTATTAGGAAGGAACGCCCTTAACACTCCCCTTCCTGATACTGAATCGCAAACCCATTTTGCAATTCGGCAATAGGCTACCGGAATGCAAAATGGAGTTTGTACATGCAAAAAGGCCCGATTCTGCAAATATGGCAGTTTGCAAGCACAAAAAAAGCTACGTACCTCTGACCCTGGTCTTTGTTTTGTGTAAATGCTGCACATGCTCATTCTAGTCAAAATAATTCATTATAAAATGTGTGAACTAGTCTGCAAGCTCTCTCTTTGATGATATTACATACAGTACATTTAGGAAAAAAATTACATTTGGCAAACTGTGTGGCATGTTGAGTTAATGTAAAAACTAAAATAAAAATGCAAACTATAAAAACAATTATTACTGAAATGTAGACTGGAAAAAAAAAAAGGGGTCAAACATATCTACTTCCTTTGAGATAAGCCTGTACAATGTAATACGAATCTCCTGTGCATACCATGCTAGTCCTAGCAGTGAGAACATAACCCATTGAGCCATATCAGGAAGGCTGAAAACTGTAAGCTGGACAACGCTGTAGCAAGTACCTCTGTTGTTACTTTTTGCCTAATTCACCTCTCAGGACCAAGGGGATGATGAAAGCAACAGGTGATTCAATCAAATGAGGAGGGAGGAGACGTGCCCTTTTTAGATAAAAATGAGTACAAAATTGCAGTCAAGCCTTATTTTGAGAAAAAATGGGGTTTTACTGTCCTGTTTAAGAATAACACTCATTTAGAAGGTCTGATTGACGTTTGAAAGTCATAAAATGCATTTGGGCCAAGAAATGCCTTCGCGAGATACAATTGTCATTGGACACTTTGGCCCTCATTACTACCCTGGTGGTGAGTGATAAACTGGCGGTAATACAGCTTACAGACTGGCGGTAAGTACTGCCAAATTATGACCATTGCGGTGATAACTCCCATAGACAGCCAGTGTACCACACCAACCGCCAGGATGGAAACAACACTTACCACGGCGGTAGCCGTCAACAGCCAGGCAGAAGACAAAGGCCCACATTACGACCCTGGCGGTTGGCGGAGAAGTGGCGGTCTTATCGCCAACAGGCTGGTGGTAAAAAAAATGGTAACCGCCATGGTCATCCGCCACTTCTCCGTTCCGAACGCCAGGGTGGAGATGACCGCTGGGCTGGAGACTTGGGTCTGCCGCCCGGCGGCTGTCACAAGACCGCCAGCGGTATCACGACCCGGCTGACCGCCATGGATTTCATGGGATTGGGAACCGCCATGAAATCCATGGCGATAAGCACTATCAGTGCCAGGGAAATCCTTCCCTGGCACTGATAAGGGTCTCCCCCACCCGAGCCCTCTCCCCACATCCCCACCCCCAAAGGTGGCAGGACCCCCCTCCCCACCCCTACCCCTAACATCGCAACCCAGACACACACCGTACACGCATGCAGACACCATCAACACACATACCCGCACACATATCAACAAACATGCCAACAGCCACACACACAGACATACACGCACACATCCATTCAGACATACATAGAGACAGACACGCACACATTTCCAAACACAACATACCCCTGCATGCATACACGCACTCACACACACCCTCTACATACTCACATGCACACCTCCATGCACGCACACAACACACAACACCCCTTCGCCCCCCTCCCCTAACGGACAATCAACTTACCTGGTCCGTTGATCCTCCGGGAGGGGACGGGAACTATGGGGGCTGCTCCGCCTCCAGCCCCCCGTCAACAGAACACCGCCACGCCGAATCACAGAACGTGTTTCGGTGGGCGGTGTTCTGTTGACGGGGCGGTGGAGGAGGAGCAACCACCATTTCCACACCGACCGCCAGTATGACTGCTGGCGGCTCTCTGTTTGGAAAAGGACAGAGGGCTGCCAGCAGTCATAATTCAACGAGCGGAAAACCGCCTGCACTGGCGGTCTTCAGCACGGCGGTCGCTAAGCGGTCTGGCAAAAAGACCGCAGAGGTTGTAATGACCACCAAAGTACTGCCCACCTTATTATGACACATGAATCCGCCACCTTTTCTGGGGCAGTACCAATGCCATCAAAAGCCTGGCAGAAACAGAGGTCAGAAGTGAAAGGACTCACAGGGGAGACACAGGGAAGAACAACGCTGCCATGGAACCCAAACTGCAAGTCTTCCCAATGATCTTCTACGCTATGCCCCACCTCGAACACCAGCGCCGATGAAGACAGTGAGTACAGCCTCCTAGCACACAAGGGAGGGAGGGAGGGAGGGAGGAAAACGAGAGTGACACACACACGCACAACACACACCATACACACAACCAGCTGCAGATGTAAACCAATGGCACACAACACATGGCAGAATAGCACAAGGACCAGAGTACGGATGTACAGAAAACGTGTTAGCATAGCAAAAACCACCACATGAACCAAATATATACAAATGTTCACAAAGAGCCAATGCCCAGTCCAAAATCATAAGGGCACACAAGGCCACAGTCCAAGGCCCAACTTGTATCCTGACATCATCGGAGAGAACACTGCAGGGGCATCAGTTTGCAAGTGGGCAGGCACCTCAGGGGTATTGGGGGGGGCACCTCAGCCAAGTCTCTGAGCTGGGGAACATGCCCACAGGTTCTGGAAGGGGCTCCATGCCCATTTGTCTTTGCTGGGGAGTGCAAGGCCACAGTCTCTCAGATGGGGAACATGCCCACGGGTTCTGGAGGGGGCTCCAAGCCCATTTGTCTTCGCTGGGGAGTGCAAGGCCACAGTCTCTCAGGTGTGGAACATGCCCACTGGTTCTTGAGGGGGCTTCATGCCCATATGTCTTTGCTGAGGAGTGTAAGGCCACAGTCTCTCAGATGGGGAACATGCCCACTGGTTCTGGAGGGGGCCCCTTGTGCAGCAGTCCCTGGAGGGTGGTCTACATGTCCTCCGCTGGTGGTGGTGATAGCTGCACTGCCTCAGCTGGTGGTGAGTGCTGCTCTGTGGCAACAGGTGATGGTGCCTCCTGGCCTGCCTCTGCTGGTGGTGATAGCTGCACTGCCTCAGCTGGTGGTAAGGGCTGCTCTGTGGCAACAGGTGATGGTGCCTTCTGGCCTGCCTCTGCTGGCGGTGATAGCTGCACTGCCTCAGCTGGTGGTGAGGGCTGCTCTACGGCAACAGGTGATGGTGCCTCCTGGCCTGCCTCTGCTGGCGGTGAGGGCTCTGTGTCCACAGGTGGTGGTGTTGGTGGTGGTTTCACCCTCCCAGACTCTGATGGATTTTAGGGCCTCATTCCCTCCATGTCAGAAGGTGCAGGCACCGTCCCATTCCTGGCTGTAGGTGTTGTGGGCTCCTTCCACTTCCTGGCTGTAGGTGTTGTGAGCTCCATCCCCTTCCTGGCTGTAGGTGTTGTGGGCTCCGTCCGCTTTCTGGGTGTTGTGGTTGTTTCCCTCACAGTCCTGCCTCCACGACTAGGAGGTGCCTCCACTGTCCCCTTGACTGTTTGGCTGAGGTGCTGGGCTGGCTGGTTGGCACCCAGGTTCTATGGGCAGGACAGGGGTAGGGAAAGGGAAGAGGTCAAGTTGGGCAAAGAAAAGCTTCTTAGGGACGGTGGGGAGGGAGGAGGAATGGGAGTGGAGATTGAGGGAGTGGTTGTTGGAGGTGTATGTCTGCTGGACTTGGGTGCAGGTGTGAAGTGGATGACTGTTGGGTGTCTGAGTGCTTGCGTTTGTGTCCTTTTGGGGGACAGACACAGTGGGAGAGGACACATGGTACAAGTGGATGGATGTTGTGGAGGTGTCTGCTAGTGAGGTATGTGTGCTGCTTGGTGTGGTGATGCTGGTGATGGATGTTGAGGCAGTGCATGCAGGTGTGAGTGTGGACGTGACTGGGAGAAAAGTGGAGGAGGAGGAGGAGGGGGAGGGGGAGACAGCGGAGGTTGCGGATGTGGTTGTGTCTGCAACTGTATGGTGTTTTAGTGAGTGCTTGTGGGATGAAGTGTGGTGCTTGTGTCTGCCTGTGTCACTCTTGGGTGTTGCCTTGTGTGCATGCTCGTCTGTATTTGTGCCTGGAATGGGTTGGGGTTGAGGAGAATGGAACTGGGAAATGGTAGTTGGGGGTGCGGTATAAACAGGGACAATGGCTGCCATCGGAGAGGAGGCCAGAGCCTGAATCAATCTCTGTTGGTCCACCAATCCACCGTAAATGCCCTCCAGGAATGCATTGCATTGCTGCATCTGTGATGCCAGCTCATGGATGGCATACACTATGGTTGATTGCCCTACAGAGATGGATCTCAGGAGGTCAATAGCCTCCTCACTCAGGGCAGCAGGGCTCACTGGAGCAGGGCCTTAGGTGCCTGGGGCAAAGGAGATGCCCCCCCTCCTGGGTGAGCGGGCACAGGCAGCTCGCTGAGGGGCTACTGGGAGGGCGGTGCTGGTACGGGGGTGGCCGTTGTACCTGCAGCTGGGGTGGCCACCAGGGAGCTTCCTTTGGAGGAGGTATCTGAGTCTGTGTTGTCTCCTCCAGTCTCTGCCGTGGTGCTCCCTTCGCCCTCCATCCCACTGGTTACCTCAGTGTCGGTGAACTCTGCCTCCTGGGCCCTGTGGGATGCAGCTCCCTCTGCTGCCGGTGCCCCTGCTCCTCTGCCAGATGATACTAATGCACACAAGGACAGGATTTCAAAACATGAAAGGGGGGGGAGACAAAGGATACACTGGGTCAAGGACTGCACCAACACAACTATTGGCATGCACATCACCGTCACACACAGGGAACTGGCTTAAACACTATGCATTGCTCTACCGGTGATATGGCTAGTCACTAAGGGGGTCATTCTGACCTCAGCGGTAAAAGGCGCTTACCGCCGGTCAGAAGGCCGCCACAACACCGCCGCGGTCGCGGTAAACCACCACGGTCTTTCTGACCCTCAAGAGGCAAACCGCCAAAAACCCGACATCCACAAAAGTCCGCCACACCAACGGCCAGCGTTAAACTGGCGAAGACCAAACCTCCACCGTCACGCCAACAGAAATACGCCCATGCCATTACGACCCACGAATCCACGTGGCGGTCTTTCAAACGCGGTATTCCATTGGCGGTACACACCGCCGCGCTCAAAATACACATACAGCTCCAAAACACAGCCACATTGGACAATTTGAAATACACACACCTGAGACACATACAAACAACACTCCCACACACCCAATTAACTATAAAACACACACCCACATCACCCACAAACCCCTACGACCACAAATCAGAGACGAAGCCCAGAGAGAGACAGCACAGTATAGAGAACACCATCACACAGAGGCACACTACACCATCACCCACACAACAACCACGCACAAAACACCACACACCACTACACTCACCACACTCATCACCGCAAACACCACCCCACACCTCATCCACACCACCCCATGGCACCCCCAAGACACCCCAGGTTCTCAGACACAGAACTCAGGGTCATGGTGGAGGAAATAGTTCGGGTAGAGCCCCAGCTCTTCGGGACACAGGTGCAGCACACCACCATTGCCAGGAAGATGGAGCTATGGCAAAGAATATTGGACAGGGTCAACGCTGTGGGACAGCATCCACGAAATCGGGACGACATCAGGAAGCGGTGGAACGACCTACGGGGGAAGGTGCGTTCCATGGTATCCAGGCACAACATCACGGTGCAGCGGACTGGCGGCGGACCCCCACCTCCTCCCCCAGAATTTACATCATGGGAGGAGCAGGTCTTGAACATCCTGCATCCTGAGGGCCTCGCAGGAGTAGGCGGAGGAATGGACTATGGTAAGTCTCATCTTCACTACTTCATCCCCCCCACCCCACCAGCATGCCAACTCATACCCCCACCCTCCCCCCCACCACCATCACACATCCTCATTGCTAATGTCTCACCATCACAACCCACCCATCCCAACACCAAACCCTGCATGCCACCACAAACCATCGACAGCCATCACCTAAGCATGCCCACTGCACATACCCATCTCCCCCACAAACCGCCGTCACAACAGCCCCCACAAAGGAATGCCAGCACTGGGGTACACGGGCACCCACCCATTGCACGCTATGGCACACACAGAAGCAATAACCATACTCTTATACCCCTGCAGGACCCGAACGCCACCACACCGCTCAGGAGGGACCAGAAATGTCCATCCCACCCCAGAAGAGGCCCCCAGTGATGACAGCAGCTCTGTCTCCCTGGACCCAGATGACCAGCCCGGCCCATCGGGGACCTCGGGACAGTCGGTTCCCCTCAGACAGCCACAGGCTACAGCAGACCTACCCCCCTCTGGGAACACCAGCACAGCACCCACCCAGCGGGCCCATGCCTCTGTCTCCAGGACACGTCAATCAGCGGTGTGTCCACCACTACAGGGCACCCAGGTTAACCCACCACCCCAACAACAACAACAGGGACCTGGGGGCAGTGGTAGTGGGCACACGGTCCAGGGGACAGAGGCCCAGGGAAACAGGGGAACTGGGAGGGCTGCTGTGCGACAGGGGGGGGACAGGCCCAGGGAACCCACTCTCCACGAGGCCCTCACCTCCATCATGGGAGCATACCACCACTCCCAGGAGACGATGGCGACGGTCCTGGCCAGGTTCCAGGAGATCCAGGTACTGCAGGAGGAACAGTTTATGGGGTTCAGGGAAGAACTGAGAAACATTAGTTCCGCAATGGGCACCATCGTTGTGGCTCTCAACCAGATTGTCACCACATTGCGGGACCATGTGGCACCACAAAGGGCCCCTGTCACTAGCATGGACCAGGAACAGGCTACCACCTCCGCCGGTGCTAGTGGACAGGAGGCCCCGACACAGGAACAACCGGCCACCAGAACCCCACCTCCTGCAGAAGAAGAACCACCCCGCAAGCGGGACCTGAGATCTAGGAAGAAGACAGAGGAGGATGCCAAGACCCCCGCCAGGAAAGGATACCCCCTGATGTCATCCCACTGTCCCACATTGTCACCCTGTCCAACCTTAAACTGCCCCTGCTCCACCTTCCACAGGCATATGGACAATGCACCTGTGAGACTGAGAATCTGGACTCTGCCATGGACATTCCTCCACCATCACCCATCACCGATTTTCAACCATGTCCCAAAATTGAGCACTTTAATAAACACACTTATTGCACACAAATAATCTGGAGTCTGCCTGTATTTTTGAAAATATGTATTAGACATAAACGTGCCAAAATGACCAGTTACATTGTGATGACAACATACCACTGTCACACAGCTGTAGTCCATGGGCAAACAAAGCAGAGGTCACGCAGTGTGGCCCACATCTCTGAAATTGGAAGGGAAAGTCACAACTCTGTTAGCATACACTGGGTGAAAAGGACAGACAGTAGAGAGGCAGGAGACTGTAAGTAAATGTAAAATGCCGGTGTTGATTCTTACCTGTGTGTTATTGAAAATACTGCTGTATCACTGTGTCCCTGTTGTCTGTGTCGTCCTCTTCGTCTTCCTCCTCTTCACTCTCCGCAGGCTCCACAGCTGCTACAACACCACCATCTGGACCATCCTCCTGCAGAAAAGGCACCTGGCGTCGCAAAGCCAGGTTGTGAAGCATACAGCAGGCCACGATGATCTGGCACACCTTCTTTGGTGAGTGCATTAGGGATCCACCTGTCATATGCAGGCACCTAAACCTGGCCTTCAGGAGGCCGAAGGTCCGCTCGATCACCCTCCTAGTACGCCCATGTGCCTCATTGTACCGTTCCTCTGCCCTTGTCCTGGGATTCCTCACTGGGGTCAGTAACCACGACAGGTTGGGGTAACCTGAGTCACCAATTAGCCACACACGATGTCTCTGTAGTTGTTCCATCACATAAGGGATGCTGCTATTTCGCATGATGTACGCGTCATGCACTAACCCAGGGAACTTGGCATTTACATGGGAGATGTACTGGTCAGCCAAACAGACCACCTGGACATTCATGGAATGATAACTTTTTCTGTTCCTGTACACCTGTTCACTTTCTCTGGGGGGTACCAAAGCCACATGTGTCCCATCAATGGCACCAATGATGTTGGGAATATGTCCAAGGTCATAGAAATCACCCTTCACTGTAGGCAAATCCCCCACCTCAGGGAAAACGATGTATCTCCGCATGTGTTTGAGCAGGGCAGACAACACTCTGGACAACACCTTTGAAAACATAGGCTGAGACATCCCTGATGAAATGGCCACTGTTGTTTGAAATGACTCACTTGCCAAAAAATGGAGTACTGACAGCACCTGCACTAGAGGGGGGATCCCTGTGGGTTGGCGGATGGGTGACATCAGGTCTGGCTCCAGCTGGGCACACAGTTCCTGTATAGTGGCTCGGTCAAGCCTGTATGTCAGAATGACATGTCGTTCCTCCATTGTCGACAGGTCCACCAGCAGTTTGTACACAGGAACATTCCTCCATCTCCTCGCAAGTCCCAGCGGACGGTGCCTAGGAAGGACAACAGCGAGCACAGAGTCAATCAACCCACAGGTACGTTCCCACAGCTTGCACAATACACGATTCTCTATGCATTGAATGGCTTGTATGAGTGTCAATGCAAGGCCTAGGCATGTGTGACGCAGTAGAAATTAAGCCATGTGGGCCCTTGAAATGGCGGCTGCCTGACCTGTGAAGTGCGACAATGGGATGTGAGGTCAATGCGCTGGCGTGGCACACCGTGGCAGTAGGCGGTCGAAGACCACGGCGCAAAGCCGCATTGGTTAACATTGAACCCTGTGCGTTTCAGGAGCCAATGACGAAGTGCGCCGGCGGTCGCGGTACGCACCGCCGCGGTACGCACCGCCGCGGACGTGACCGCCATTTTCTATCTGCTTAATCACTCGAGACCTGATCATCCACAGGAGAGGACCTATGCTGCAAGTGCTGCTGTGACCTCGGTCTGGAAGATACAATGGCTGCTGCGACTGGGGAAAGGGCCCCTGCCTTCACTTCTGAAGAACTGGAGAAACTCGTGGATGGGGTCCTCCCCCAGTATGCGCTACTCTACGGTCCTCCCGACCAACAGGTAAGTAAACTCGGAGCATGCTTTGGGGGCAATGCCTGTGTTGAGTCGGGTGGATGAAAGATGGTGGGGAGGGGAGCGATTGAGGCATGCATCAAACGACGGATGAGAGCATGTGCCACATGGCAAGGGTGGGGATGGGGGGCCACTCACATCGAGCATGCAGAAAATTATGACAATGTTATTTCTCCCCCTGTACATGTGACATAGGTCAGCGCCCATCAGAAAATCGACATTTGGCGTGCCATCGCCAAGGACGTCCGGACCCTGGGGGTCCACAACAGACGGGGCACCCACTGCCGCAAGAGGTGGGAGGACATCCACCGCGGAGGCTCTGCTGGGGATGGCCTCCCAACGTAGGAGGGGTGCCACTCGTCAATTGACCCCCCTGATGTCTCGGATCCTGGCGGTGGCCTACCCAGATTTGGATGGGCGCGTGAGGACATCACAGCAGACACAAGGGAGTGAGTACCAGCACATTCTGCTATCTTAGTGCGCAGTGGAGGTGTCTGGGTGGGGGAGGAGGGCTGTGGGTATCCCTAGGCCAGGGCGATTTCTGTAGGCTAGGCCCCTCCGTAAGGCATGGCCCTGTGCCCCGCCCCCCACCTCTGTAGGGTGCCAAGTACAGCTATCCATGGCCCTGTGTCACCTATGTGTGCAGTTGTCGTCCATAGGCTTGTAGGCCAAGTCCCAATGATTGAGTAGTGTACCCGAAGTGCGCGGCGTAGTGCAGGGGGCTTCTGTGTCTGTCCTCTCCGCCAACTGTGTTGCCAATGCATGCACTCAACATGTCTTTATTTCCCCCCCCCACTTTTTTGCTGCTCTTCCTGTTCATGTGTGCATTAGCATCATCAGGCGGAGGAGAAGTGGCATCGGAGCACGAGGGAGCTGCATCTCACATGGCCCTAGAGGGCCATGCAACCGACTCGGAGTTCACCAGTGAGACGGAGGGCGAGGGGAGCTCCACAACGGGGACACATGGAGACATCAGCGACACAGACACGTCCTCGGAAGGAAGCTCCCTTGTGGTGGCGGCAACATCCGTGCCCACTGCAACAACAGGTACAGCCGCCACTCAGTGCATCAGCTCCGCCCTCCAAGCAGCCCCTCAGCGTTCGCCCTGTGCCCGCTCGCACACGAAGGCGGGCATCTCCTTCGCCCCAGGCACCTCAGGCCCTGCCCCAGTTACCCCTGCTGCCCTCAGTGAGGAGGTCATTGACCTCCTCAGGACGCTCATTGTTGGGCAGTCTACCCTTTTGAATGCCATCCAGGGGGTAGAAAGGGAGGTGCACCGGAGCAATGCATACCTGGAGGGCATACATTCGGGTCAGGCTGCCCATCAGCGATCGTTCAACGCTCTGGCCTCAGCACTGACGGCAGCCATTGTCCCTGTCTCCTGCCTCCCTCCTCCAACTTCCTCCACCCAGTCCCACTCCCCTGTTCCTCTGCCTATCCCAGACACACCTACAGACCAGCCTGCACACACCTCAACACCCAAGGGCAGCTCATCCAGACATAAGCACCACACATCACACAAGCATTCACACAAGCAACAGCCACATGCAGACATACCAACAGCCACTGCCTCCTCTGTGTCCCCCTCCTCCTCGTCTCCCTCCTCCCTCCCTGTGACGTCTCCACTCGCACTTGCATGCACAACATCATCAGCCACTACGTCCATCACCAGCACACCCACCAGAACACTCCGCACACGTGCAGTCACCACCCCCACTGCCATTTATACGTCCCCTGTGTCCTCTCCCAGTGTGTCTGTCACCCCCTCTTCCAAACCACACAAACGCAGGCAGCCACCCACCCAACAGCCATCCACCTCACGACAGCCTCCGTCACAAGCACCTGCACCCAAAGACAGCACATTTGACTCTCCTACAACCACATCCTCTTCCTCCACTCCCATACCCACTGCACCTACCCTTACCACTGCTCCTAAAAAGTTTTTCCTGTCCAAAATTAACCTCTTTCCATCACCTGACCCACCCCCTCCATCCCGTAAGAGTCCAATCAGCACCTCAGCCACCACAACCCCTGGACCTACAAGGACCATAGTACAAGGATATTGGAGTCCACCACCTTCAAGGGCAGCTACATCGGCCAGCAGTAAAGGGACAGCCAGCCCACCCCCTGGGAAAAAAAACAAGAAAGGCAAGGCCCGGCGCGAGAGGCCAGAGACGGCAGCCTCCAAAGGCACTACCCTGGCACCGTCAGGAAGTGGGGTGCCACCTGGCACATCTACAAAGGGAGGCAAGGGCCACAGAGAATCACGGAAGGATGGCAAGGGCAGCACGGCCGACAAGTCCGGCAGCAGGCGAGCTGCCCAGGAGGGCCCCACCAGCCCCATTCCGGGTGTGAAGGAGGACACCCACGGGCCCGGGACTCCAGCACAGGAGGGCCCCGCAAGCGAGAAGTCGGATGGCGAGTGATCTCCATATATTGGCCGGATATGGTGCCCTGGAGACACATGTCAAGAACCGCTGAACAGGGCCCTTCAAGACAAGCACCGCTGAACAGGGCCCTTCAAGACAAGCACCGCTGAACAGGGCCCTTCAAGACAAGCACCGCTGAACAGGGCACCGCCGTCTCAAGAACCGCTGAACAGGGCCCTTCAAGACAAGCACCGCTGAACAGGGCCCTTCAAGACAAGCACCGCTGAACAGGGCACCGCCGTCTCAAGAACCGCTGAACAGGGCCCTTCAAGACAAGCACCGCTCCGCTGGGCCATTCATCTCTGCACCGCTCCGCTGGGCACTGCCGTCTCAAGCACCGCTCCACTGGGCCCTTCATCTCAAGCACCGCTCCGCTGGGCCCTTCATCTCAAGCACCGCTCCGCTGGGCCCTTCATCTCAAGCACCGCTCCGCTGGGCACCGCCGTCTCAAGCACCGCTCCGCTGGGCCCTTCATCTCTGAACCGCTCCGCTGGGCCCTTCATCTCAAGCACCGCTCCGCTGGGCACCGCCGTCTCAAGCACCGCTCCGCTGGGCACCGCCGTCTCAAGCACCGCTCCGCTGGGCCCTTCATCTCAAGCACCGCTCTGTTGGGCCCTTCATCTCAAGCACCGCTCTGCTGGGCCCTTCATCTCAAGCACCGCTCCACTGGGCCCTTCATCTCAAGCACCGCTCCACTGGGCCCTTCATCTCAAGCACCGCTACCCAATTTGGACAGGACAATTTACATATGTGTATATAGTTATAGATGTTGGAAATAATTTTTTACTTAGCCTTACAATATATTTGAATTTCATGATCATTTTATTTTGTCTTGGCATTCTTCTGGGGGGTTTGGGGGGTGTCACTCTGAGTTGTTGCTCTGCATTGATGTGTAGGTAGTTGTGGGTGAGGGTGGGTGTGTCGCGTCTGTGTGTGCCCGTAATCTTTTCTCCTCCCCCCTCCCCTGTGTCGTAGGTGCAGTACTCACCGTTGTCTTCTGCGCCGGCGTTCGTGCTCCTGGTAGAGGAGCAGGTAGACAATAGCTGGTAGGATGTGTAGTTCTGGTTCCATGCTGTCCAGATTCCTTGTGGAGTGTGTAGAGGTGAGCGTTTTCCAGTTCGTAGTCTGTTTCCGCCGTGTTTTTATCGGCGGGGCTCCCGCCCCGGAAAAGGTGGCGGATTGGTGAGTTGAGATAGGGTGGGCGGTACATTGTCTCCCGTCTGTGTTGGCGGTTTCCGCCAGGGTCAGAATTCCATTTTTTTGACCGCCTGCCTGTTGGCGGGTTGGCCGCCGCTTTAACACCGACCGCCAGGGTTGGAATGACCCCCTAAGGCAAGATGAGGACCACACACCGCCAACTGCAGCACTCCTGGAACCCACAATGCCCTGGCTGAAATGGACTGCTAACAAGCTATTTACCTGTATTCACCATGCACCTATTACCCTTCAGTTGACCCACGCTGCAATGTCTGGCCGGCCTTAGGGGCACCCACTAACACACAACCACCATCCAGATACCACCCCACCAGCCAAAATATGTATTGATACCCACAGTACTCACCCCCTTGTGGCTGCTATGATTCTCTCAAGCGTCCATCCAGCTCTGGGTAGGCCACTGCCAGTATGTGGGCCATCAGGGCAGTCAGGGTCCGAAAGGCACCCATTCCTCATTCGGAGGCCATCCCCAGCTGGGCCTCCGTGGTTTTCCATTCCCAGCATCTCATGTCCTCCCACTGTTTTCGACAGTGGGTGCCCCACCTGCCATAGACCCCCAGGGTCCACACGTCCTTGGCGATGGCACAGCATATTCCCTTCTTTTGATGGCACTGACCTGCAGAGGTAATACAGACAGGAGAACACCTTCAGACAAACAGTCCAGCCTGTCGCACAAATGGTCACCATACCGTTTCCATCACCATTGGCACGCACATAGCCCAGCCCACAACATGTACAACACCACTAGACATTCCCACACCCCTCCACCCCCACCCCCTTACACGATGCTTGCACATACATCTCCATGCACCATTCCCACCTGCATCGTGGCCAAAGTGTACTCACCTGTTGGTCTAGAGACCCATACAGCTGTCCGTACTGGGGTAGGACCCCATTGACCAGTCGCTCCAACTCCTCTGAAGTGAAGGCTGGAGCCCTTTCCCCGGTCACACGGGCCATGGTAGATTCAAGACACAAGTGACAGCAGCACATGCAGTGTAGGTGTTCTCCTGTTGAAGGCCAGGAAAGAAATGAGGAATCAAATAGAAAATGGTGGTCTCGTCCACAGCGGTGTACACCGTCACCGCTGGCGTAGATCCCCATTGGCCACTGTACTCCATAGAGCCCCATATTATCAAAGGAGGAATTGCATGGCGGTGCAAGACAGCCATCTGCCACGATGCCCAACGTCGGCAGAATTACCTCATTTCCACCTGTCCCTCCATACAGGAAAGGCGGTCGCCATTTCAGGGGGGGACATGCCTATCGACAATTACTGCATCACAGATTAGATTGGCACATACTTCGCCATTTACACTGTCCCAATACATAAGTGCACCATGTGGACTGCAGTTGTGGTTTTGTTGTTCCAATTGTGACACCCTACTTACTCTTGTGTCCCTTGGATACCTACAACTGCGGATGAATAGGAGGTGGAGGCATACCCCCGTGTACAGACCTCTGGTGGGCTTGGCTTCACTGGAGTACAGGCACATAATACTCACCTATAGACTGGACAGGGCCACAATCACAGAGCTGTGTGCCTAGTTGGATCCTGACCTGGTATCAGCTATCCGTCATCCCACTGGGATCCCCCCTCTTGTGCAAGTTCTATCAGTGCTCTATTTCCTGGCAACTGGTTCTTTCCAGATGACAGTGGGCTTGGCAGCAGGAATGTCACAGCCAATGTTTTCTATTGTGCTGGCAAGAGTTTTGTCTGCTCTGGTAAAACACATGTGCAGCTACATAGCTTTCCCCCAGGTGGAAGATTTGGCCACTGTGAAGGCCGAATTCTATGCAATGGGATATATCCCCAATATTATTGGTGCAATTGATGGGACACATATTGCGTTTGTCCCCGCCCCCGGCAGAATGAACAGGTGTTCAGGAATCGTAAGAGTTTCCACTCAATGAATGTGCAGATTGTGTGCCTAGCGGACCAGTACATCTCCCACGTCAATGCTAAGTATCCTGGGTCAGTGCATGATGCCTTTGTTCTGAGGAATAGCAGCATCCCAAATATGATGGGCCAACTACAGAGGCACAGGGTGTGGCTAATAGGTGAGCCTTGGTCCCCACCCACTGTATGTTAGTGTATGCCTTTGGTGTCAACCCCATAGGATTGTGTGTGGCTAAATGTTGTCTCTCAATACTTGCAGGTGACTCTTGTTACCCAAACCTATCATGGCTGCTGACCCCTGTGAGGAATGCCAGGACAAGGACTGAAGAACGTTATAATGAGACACATGGGTGAACCAGACGGATAATCGAGAGGACCTTCGGCCTCCTGAAGGCCAGGTTCAGTTGTCTCCGTCTGACAGGTTGATCCCTGTGCTACTCACCGGAGAAGGTCTGACAGGTAGTAGTGGCATGCTGCATGTTGCACAACCTGGCCCTCAGACGCCATGTACCTTTTCTGCAGGAGGAGTAGACTGGAGATCACCCTGTGGCAACAGTAGACTCTGCTGAAAGTGAGGATGAAGAGGCTGAGGATGAGGATGAGGACAACAGAACATCAGTTATCCAAAAGTAGTTCCAATGACACACAGGTGAGACAGTGCAGATTAACATTTCTATGACTATTGGTGTATTCTGTGTGACTGTGGCATTCACCTCCTTTTACCTCTACTTACTGTTACCTATGGTTTGTCATTTTGCATATGTTGGTGATATGACAACTATGTACTGATGTGCTGACTACAGCCAGCTAAAGGCCATTATGTCCATGCTCTCACAATGTACAGTACATTTGCAATGGATGTAACTGTTTCCAAGAATACACATTTTTAACACATGACATACAACTAGTCAAGTTGTGTCCAACGGTGTTTATTGTAGTGCTAAGAAATTGAAGGGAAAGTGCAATTGAATGGTGTGATGATGGAGGAAAGTCCAGGGTATTGTTCCAGTCTGTTTGTAGCACAGGTTCAGTGTCCAAGGGGCCATAGGAAGAGGAGCAACGGCATTTCATAGTGGACAAGGTGACAGGGTGGGACACAAGGGGGACAATCAGGAGAGTCTCATTTCCTGGCGGTGGTCTTGGCAAGTGTATCTGGCTTCTGCCTGGGTCGCAGGGAACGTTTGCGGGGTGGTTCACCTTCTGCAGGGGAGGGATGCTGGTGGCCTGTGGGTCCTGTGGCAGGGCCTCCTGCCCACAAGCGTCAGCTCAAGTGGAGCGCTGGTCGATGGACTGGCTAGTGGTAAGGGCCCGCTGGTGTGCTGATGCCTCCCTCATGATGTTGGCCATGTCTGCCAGCACCCCTGCTATGGAGATCAGGGTGGTGTTGATGGCCTGCAAGTCCTCCCTGATGCCCTGATACTGTCCCTCCTGCAGCCGCCTGTTCTCCTGCACGTTATTTAGGATCTGGCCCATTATGTCCTGGGAATGTTGGTAGGCTCCCAGGATCTCAGAGATTGCCATCTGGAAAGTCGGATCCCTGCTCCTGTCCTCCACCTGGCACACAGCAGTCCTCCCATTATCCCTATTGGCCTGTGCCTCCGTCCCCTGAACGGTGTGCCCACTGCCACTGACCCCAGGTACCTGATTGTCTTGGGGGTGAGGTGTGGCTTGGGGTCCCTGTACAGGTGGGCACACTGCTGATTGACGTGTCCTGAGGACAGAGATGTGGGTATGCTGGGTGAGTGCTATGGTGTTGGATCCTGATGGGGAGGCTCTGTGGTGGTCTGTGAGTGGGCTTGGGTGACCAGCTGTCCAGTGGTCTTTGATGGGCCAGGTAGGTCATCCAGATCCAGAAGTCCAGTGTTATTGTCATCACTGGGGGTATCTTCTTTTGGGGGACTGGATAGTGGTGGCACCTCCTCTCCACTGACATTGGCTGGAGTACATGTGGGGATGTAAGTGATGTATTATTCTTCATGTGTATGACATATTGTACATCCCTGGCTTCCCCTTTATGGTTGCTGTTGCCCTGCCACCTTTTGTTTGTGTATGGTGATGTATTGTGGGATTGTTAGTTTCCCTATGCTGTGCATGCTTTGCTGATGGGTGTCCATGCAGTGCAAGGAGGGGCGTCTATGAATTGTTATAGCATGCAGGGGTGGCATTGGGGTTAGTCATATGTGTAGGGGCATGCGTGGGATGGAGGGAAGTGATGGAATTGAGGGTGTGAGATGGCATGCAGGTATGGGGGGGTGATAGGTAGTAAATATTGACTTACCAGTGTCCAGTCCTCCGGCTACTCCAGCGATGCAGTAATGCCAGTATTTGCACCTCCCATGCTGTGAGCTGTGGGGGAGGAGGTGGGGGTCCACGGCCAGTCCTCTGTATGGAGAGATGGTGTCTTGCTGCAATGGAACGTACCATCCCCCGTAGGTCATTCCATTCTTCCTGATGTCATCCCTTGTTCTTGGGTGCTGTTCCACGGCGTTCAACCTGTCCACGATTCTCCACCATATCTCAATTTTCCTGGCAATGGAAATCTGCTGTACCTGTGCTCCAAACAGCTGTGGCTCTACCCTGACAATTTTCTCCACCATGACACTTAACTCCTCCTCAGTGAAACAGGGATGACTTTGTGGTGCCATGGGTGTTGTATGTTGTGTGTTGGTGAGAGTGTGTTGAGTAATGTGGTGGGGTATGTGATGTGGGGTGCGTGAGGAATGTATGAGTGTCAGTGGTGTGTGTGTAGTTGTCTCTGTGATGTCGGTGGCTAACTCTTGCAGTCTTTTGGTGTTGGCAAAGGGTTGTGGGTAATGTGGGTGTGTGTTTTATAGTAGAATGGGTGTGTGGGTGTGGTGTGTGTATGAATTTTAGGTGTGTGTTTTTAGTATTGGTCAATGTAGTGTTCTTTTGTTTGTGGGTGTCCATTCTGAGCACGGTGGTATGTACCGCCAATGGCTTAGCACCATTGAATGTTCGCCGTGGTGATTCATGTGTCATAATGTGGTGGGTGTTGTTTTGTTGGCGTAGCGGTATGGGCGTTGGTACAGACACTTTAGCACTGACCTTTGGGCTGGCAGTTTTGTGTGTGTGGCAGTAGTCTGTCGGATTGGTGTGTGTGTGTCATAATATGGATAATGGATATCCGCCACCACGGTGGTATGTTGTCGGCCGTCAGCGTGGCAGTAAGCGGCATTTACCGCCAATGTCACAATGAGGGCCTTACTGATCAAACAGTAGGGAAGTCTTACCAATATTTTTTACTTGTTAATTTGAAAAAAAATACTTTTATATGTAATTTTATTCCTTGTGCTTGATGTAGTTCAATTAAAAGTTCAAGTAGCACCAGTGGAAGAGAGGACTTGTTGGACGTCTGTTCTTTCTGCAGGGTTACCCCAGATGTTTTTGCCCTTTTGCTGAACTCTATTTTTGTTCCAGTGTTTGTGCTCCTCCTTTCATTATGTAAAAATGGTAAATAACTGATTGGTTTATTTAATTTCTCTATAGGTCCCCAATATATTGTACCAAGTGTACACACGGCCTTTACATTAAATGCTACCAGTGGACTGCAGCACACACTGTGCCTTCCACTACAGAGACACTGTAAAATCTGTCTCCAGGACTGCTACTGTTGTCTGGCTTTGTAGTTTTAAAATTGCAAGTATGAGGTGCCCAAAATAACCCCTTTTGACAGGACTAAATCTTCCTTTTAAATGTTAATAGTTACTCTTAAGTAGGCCTTATTTCACATAAGGCAGTATTTTAAAGTAGGACACATAAATGTTTGATGTTAAACATGTCGTTAGAGTGCAAAGGCCCTATTGTCTATTTTATGTAGTAGTAGGGCTGACTGTTACATTAGAAAGCATTGAAATGCAGTATTAGGTTTAATAAATGTTGTCTCCAGGCAGGAAACAGCTACACATTTCATTTTTGGACTTTTTGAAATATTTTTTACAAGCCTAATTCATCAGTGAAGTCAGATTTGTTAATAATTATTTTGAAAATGAGAAAGTTACCTTTGCCCTCCCTAAGTTTTGGTAAGCTAAATCTGCATTTTGCTCCCCCACTACTGCCAGCCAGTAATTAACATTTTAATAGTAATGAATGAGATATGAACTTGCTACCAGGAGCAAACAATAGGCTGACTTGAATGAGCCGAGACAACACATCTGAACCTGCTAAAATATGCAGGGTGGCGCTATGAGAATGAGGATTCTTTTTGTCATTTAAGTGTCAAATCCTGCTTGAACGTCACATCCTGTTTGACAGGTTTGCTCGTTATTTTCATATGACACTTGTGCCACACTTTAAAGAGGCCTCCCCTGTCACTGTCAAATCCCAACTAACACTTGGCCAGGACCCTTCTTTTGACCCTGCAGCTAGACAAACGTCAATCACAGTGGGCCTCTTTTTGACATTACAGTGTCAAAGCATGTTTGACAGGCCTATTGAGTTTACATATAACTTTTAGGGTGCACTTCAAAGAAGGGAAAGATGCCAAAGCAATTTGGTTGCATCCACCATCTAGGTGCTGAAAAATCAACTTCTGTTTAACCGGGCTTCTGTCTCTGAATTTGTTGTGGGTACACAACCTGCCTCAAATTTGATTTAGGGGTTTGGTGTGTAAGGACAGTAAGACAACCATGGTACACTCCCCCACAGCCATGAGAGTCCAAGATACGTGTGGCCAAAGACTTCATACATCTTGAAAACGCCCACAGTGCATGGGATTAGCCCTGGAAACCTTTACCCCATTGGTTACAGTGCCTCCACGGTTCATTCTCACCCACTAGCTCATGCCAGTCATAAATGTAGAATATCCAGGCCCCAATTCAGCACAGTCCTGGATCTGTGGGGGAATAGAAGAGGATTGAACCTGTTGTCTGAGACTTGAGAAGAGCCTAACGGTTTGAGACTATTCTCCTTCTAGTATCTAGTACAAAGGCATGGACTCCAAGGGTCATAAGGCTGACCTCCTGCTCAAGCTACAGGGATACAATATGCTCCAAGAAGAGGGTTTTCATGCAACTGCCCAGCTGATCAGTGGCAATTGGACCTGGACTGACATTTTACTGATAACTCTTGAGTCTCCCCTGAAGTGCTTTGGGGCTATAGAAGTGTATCCCTGTGGTGGAATTGGACTTAAAGGACTAAAGTTAGAGGTAAAATTTGACTCGCGCTCCATGTATGTCAGCGTCAAATTGTGCCTAGGTCCTATTCTACCACAACCATTGACTACCATTGGCACTTTGTGCTTCTTGGTGCTAATCCTACTTCAAATGTAAAAGATTATGGCCCTCATTATGACCCTGGCGGACGATGGTATTATGGAGAAAAGTACTGCCAACATGCTGGTGGTACTTTTCCCCACAATATGACAATGGCGGTTTGGCTCAAACCAAGCCGCTAATGTACCAGTCCGTCTGCCACGGCGGTAACAGCCGCCGGGCTGGAGACTTCTGTCTCCAACCAGGTGGCCGTAAGTAGCCCACCCACGGGATTATGACCCAGCCTACCGCCATGGTTTCTGTGGCCTCTGTACTGCCACGAAAACCATGGTGGTAGGCACTATCAGTGACAGGGAACTCCTTCCCTGTCACTGATAGGGGTCTTCCCAACCCACCTCCCCAGATTTCCCCAACCCCTTTCTCCCTCTTCAGACCCTCCCCCAACATACACGCACCTTCACGCACAATCACACACACTCATACACACACTCATACTCACATGCACCCACTCATGCATACATCCATTCACACACACATCGAAACACACTGACATACATACAAGCACACACGCATTCACACAACACACATTACACGCACTCACACGTCCACACATACCACACGTAATGCACACCCGCATTCATGCACACACAAACATACAAACACACCCCCCACACACACACACAACACCCCCTCCCCTGTCGGAGCACCCAACTTACCTTATTTCAGGGGGTCCTCTGGCAGGAGACGGGACGGGGCGCTGCTGCCAGCAGAGCACCGCCAGGCTGTATCATGTGGCATGATATGGTTGGCGGCAGTCTACTGGCGTGCCGCTGCTGCTGACATCAGCGCCACCTTGCTGCCATCCGCCGCCATGACCACGGCTGGAATTCCGCCATCCTTCTAGCGGAATTCCCGCTACGGTCATAACATGGCGGATGGCTGGTAGCCGCGGCAACGGTCTTTTGGCGGCCGTCACCATGGCGGTAGGCCGTTTTTACCACCACTGCCATAATGAGTGATCCCTTATTTGATTTCTGTCATTTTTATGTCATTTTGTTTATTACATTTTACTCTGTTTTTCTAATTCATTTAGGGATTTTTGTTGTTTTGCCTTTCAACTTTATTAATTTATTGGTACTGCATACATTCTTTACAAATTGCCTTTAAGGTAAGCCTATCCGCTATGTGCCATAGCTACCAGAGGTTGAGCTTAGGTTGATTTTGTGAGCCCAGTTTTTTCCCTCGTCCTAATACAGCCTAGTGATCAAGGATTCCTTGAAAACCTAGGTAAGGAGACCAAGACTTTTCTAGGAAATCTTAATTTTTGTTTAAAAGTGTTTTCTACGGCTACCCATGCCTATTTACTGTAGACTATCTGTGTTTCAGGCAATTTGGCCTTTTTAAGGTGCTGTTGTTTAGCCTTGACTGTTTGAAATTACCCTCCTAGTTTGTGGCAAAAGACTGCATAAAGCGCCTCCCCCTTCTTCTTTAAGTTAAAAGGCTACATACACCTCAGTGGCTAACCAGAGTGTGTTTAGAAGTCTGCTTAATCTGTTTCTGTGATTTACATTGTGTTTAGAAACTGTCTGCATCACCCTTTGCATTGAAAAAGACACATTTCTGAGTGTGCCACAAGCAGTATTTCAATGTTTTTTACAATCTCTCCCTTACCTGGGAAGTAGACTCTGCTAGCTTGGATTAACCCTATCTGTATCCAAGGAGATTCTGAATAGAGCAGCAGCTCCCTCCTCCCTTCCCACAGGGGCTGGGGATTCAGTTAACTTGGCCCTAGTATAAGTTTCTATTTGTTGTTGCATATGGTGTTTTGATAGGTTGTTGGAGTTGGTCTTTCTATTGGTTTAGGGATTAGGGTTGGGCTTGTGATTGGTACTAGGGTTGAGATTCCTATTAGTCCCTGTTTTTTGGCGTTGGGTTTGTGATTGGTTCTAAGGTTGAGATTCCTATTGGTTCCTGTTTTTTAGGATTGGGTTTGTGATTGGTACCAGGGTTGAGATTTCTAATGGTTCCTGGTTTTTAGGGTTGGGTTTTCTGATTGGTACTAGGGTTGAGATTCCTATTGGGTCCTGGTTTTAGGGTTAGGGTTGTGATTGGTTGTCAGGATTAGGGGCATGATTGGTGAATAGGGCTGGGTCTCCAATTGGTTGTGGGGTTTAAGGTTACAAATATGATTGGTTAGAGTTAGGACTAGGTTTCGATTGGCCAGTAGGGCTATTTAAGCCTAGGGCTCAGGACGTCTCAGCCCGGGCAGCTCAGCTAAGGGCGGAGAGGACAAGGGCATTTGCCTGTTTGGGCCTGTTCAGGACTGGTTGGGCCTAGGGCCAGAAATGCTGCCCATATCTCCATTGACCAGAAATGAGCTTACTCCCTACACATCCATCAACATGCAAACAGATTATCAGCAAAGACATCCAACGATTGCATCACAAACTGACCTCATACAGATTGCAATGTCTCATCAACCAACACAAAACCCCATATACCACACCTATACACATATCCACCACTACAACAGTAATACACCTTCATTCTCACAGCAAACACTACTCTTTCCATTCTCACTAACACATCCTGCCATCGCCCACACACTACAAAACCACATTATACATTACCTTCAGCCATCCAGATACACACTCCCTGTTCATACAAACCAACAGCACTATCCTCTATTTGCTCCTGCCAGACCTCCTTTTATCATGACAATACCTAAACCCAGCCTTCCAACACACCATCTACAAACTGCCTTCCAACACACCTTCTACAAACTGCCTTCCCCTCTCTTCACCAATTATACACAACCATACAATCCTCACACTCCACTCCACCACACATATTACCTCTTCCAGTCATCACAACTAACACAAACACTCCTGACACACATCCATCCCCTTTTACACACCTCATAGACTCATCTCCAAAACACATCAACACCCCCTGTAATACCACTCACCGGCACTGACTCACATACAAATCCTTCACAGAAAACCACTACATCAATACCCCCTCTCAATATTCTACAAAAACAATAGAAACCACAAATCAGCACATCAAAATAACACAACTTTTCATGATACTTTCCGTCACACCCACTACCACTCTCATGACTACACAAAGAATACAAATCCTGACCAATCTTTAGCCCTACATTCTGACTCTTCACAAACATCTACCACAAGCACCTCAACACAGCAACATTCATTCACCCACCTCTCATCCATTGCACAGTTTAGCGCCTTACATTATGGTCCACATGCTCCACCACCACCCTAACCCATACTCCTTCCACACTAAACAGACGCAAACAAAATAAACATGTTACTCTTAACAACTTTGCATCCCCTTGTCTATTACATAATAAGGCTACCCTACAAAATAAAGTACACTCTTCATGTCTCTCTTAGCCACCAAGTTCACCACCAACACATATAGGCCCAACAAAATGCCTCCTAAACCTGCTGGAAGAGGAACACTATGTTGAAAAAGAGGACTCTTGTGACCCTCACACAGTTATCAGAACTAACAACACACCTGCTACAAACTAAAAATATACTGCTCACCCTTCTCCTAAAAAAAACAACACCACCACTAACACACTTTTCTAAACTGCCTGCTCATAAATGCTCAATCACTCTAAAAAAACAAGTGCCACATCTATGACCTGCTCACAGACACACAACCTGACTTACTATTCATAACAGAATCATGGTTGGGAGATGACATGCCCCAGTGTTGCATGAAGCCGTTCCTCCGTGCTCTCAAACCATCACACAAAACCGTATAGGCAAGAGAGGAGGTAGACTAGCTATTATATTCAAACAAGAAATAAATCTCAGTAAAACAGACAACATTTCCATACAAGGTTGTGCAGTCCTCCTCACCAGATGCCACCCTACTCCAACTTCCTCCTGTAACTTTCTCCTCCTTTACAGACCTCCAGCTAACAACTCATCATTTCCAGACACTTTTCTGGATGCAGTCTCAAACCTTATTACATTATACTCAAACCTATGCATTCTTGGGTACCTAAATATTTGGTTTGACAATCCCAATATGCCCCATCCCAAAGCTATCACCACAAGCCTAGTCATATTGAACCTACATCAGATTGTACACAATCCCACACACATTGCTGGACACATCCTAGATGTCATTTTTGCTAATCCTGAACTAGTTACCATTCAAAGAATCACAGCAATCACACGGTCAGATGACCATTTGATAACTTTCCGACATAAAACACTACAAATCAACACACCCCACAACTACTTACATACATGCACCTATCGACCATGGACCAAACTCAGTTTTGAAGACCTAAAAGTACAACTAACAACCAACACAGATCTAGATACAATTAATTCTGTTCCAAAACTTTATGAGTGGCTACAGGGAGCTTTTGATATCCTAATACCACTCAGAAAAACTAAACAGGACAAAAGAAAACCAACGCCTTGGAGAAACACAAAACTTAAAAAGATAAAGCAACAAATCAGAAGGTTGCAGCAGACCTGGCTCAAAATAAACAACATTTAAGACAAACTGCAGCTACACAAACTTAACAGAATATACAAATCATCAATCAAAAAAGCTAAAAAAAAAGGTGCTACTCAGATAGAATTCAAAATGCTAAATCTGCAACCAAAGAATTTTATAAAATTCTCAATGAATTTCGAAAAACTAAATGCATGGAAGGAAGTCATCCGACTACTCAAGATTTCACAAACAAACTGGCAACTCATTACACAACCAAGGCAGACACATTGGACTCCTATTTAAAACAGAAGAAAACCATGAGCACCAACCCCTTTCCTAAAATCCCCTCTAAGAATAAACCAACTCAGCCTCTACAGTCCTTCAAACAAATATCACAAGGTGAATATATGGATTTTGTCAAAGCAAGCAGTCCTTCCAGTTGCCTTTCTAACCCTTGTCCACCACACATCTTCAAGAACATTCTTTTATCTACTTCTCCTGCCACACCTGTAAGAAGAATCATCAACAACTCTTTAACTACAGGACCTTTTCCTGAAGACCTGAAAAAGGCATACATATGTCCGTTACTAAAGAAAACAAACCTAGACCCATAGGGCCCCAACAACTACAGACCAATGATAAATGGCCCTTTCCTGGGCAAACTGATAGAAAGAGCAACATTCTCCCAGATGTCACAATTCATTGAAGACAATTCCATACTCTCAGACTACCACACTGGATTCCGCCTAGGAAGAGGCACTAAACAGCACTCATAGCAATGTGGGATGAACTTAAAAACACAGTGGACCGCAATGGAGTTGCTGCACTACTTCTCTTGGACCTCTTGGCTGCCTTTGATACGGTTGACCATGACACCCTAATTCAAAGACTCCACGAAGCCAGCATTGAAGGGACTGCTCTCGACTGGATTACATCCTACCTTCAAAACAGAATTAACATGATCTATTCTCCCCCCTTCTCACCCAAACCGTACCTCACAAAAGCAGGGGTTCCCCAAGGATCAATCATCTCACCTTTGCTTTTCAACATCTACATGATATCATTACCAAAATTGATCAATGATTTTCAACTTACATGCTACAACTATGCAGATGACATGCAAATACTACCTAAATTGGAATGCCCCAAAGACATTGAAAACTCACAAATCTTCAGTTGCCTCAGAGCCATTGATCAGTGGATGACTTGGAGCCATCTCAAACTAAATGCTTCCAAAACGGAAATATTCACATGTGGTGACTGGAAAAATGATGACCCATTGTGCGCCTGAGCCTGGCCTGACGATCTCGGACCACTTCCTCAATTATCCAAGGAAGTTAAAAACCTTGGAATTACCATGGACTCCAAGTTAACAGTGAATGCCAAACTGGTCAAATTAGCACGAACAAGCTACATCACTTTGAAGACTCTGCGACGCATCTTCCCCCACCTCGGATTTCCACACAAGGTGCAGGCTACTATCTCTCTTTTACTATCCAAACTGGATTATGCCAATGGCCTCTACCATGGATCATCTCTATCTATTGTGAAAAAACTACAACATATTCAATACTCTGCTGCAGGCTACTATTACATGTAAAGCCACAAGCCCACATTTCCCCTGCTTTGAGAGCATTACACTGGTTACCCGTTGCCAGAAGATCCACCTTCAAGCTGCTTTGTATCACCCACAAAGCTATACATGGAACAGTATCAGAAACAAAATAACCAAATACATTCAACAAAGAAACCTCCGCTCAAGATTGGCACACCGTCTTAGAATACCACCATAAAAGAAAAAGACTATAGGTGGTACATCCTTCTCCGTTCAAGCAGCCAAACTATGGAATTCATTGCCCCCAAATATAAGATCCACAGATAACTATCTTGTTTTCAGAAGACTTCTTAAGAGTTGGCTCTTTCCTTCATACCTACCATATTCAAACATATTCAAACAGCAATGGACTGCATATGCCTGTGCTGATAAATATTTGTAATCTGATTATGTGTAAATGCTAGATATGTATTGTTCTTTAGAAAATACGTATTGCTACTATGTCATAACAATAAATTACACACATACTCTTTAAACCTGTTTAACAAATGTATATTTACTCATGGTTAAATATATATATATACATACATATATATATATATATATATATATATACATATATATATATATATATATATATGTGTGTGTGTGTGTATGTGTTTGTGTATGTGTGTGTATGCATGTGTGTATGTATATGTTGGTGTATATACATATATGTATATGTTATTCTATACTTAACATGTTCATGGGTCATTGCATAGCTCCTAGATAAGTTGTTATATTAGATACTCATGAATCCCTGCTCTTGTTTTTATATCACAGTGATCAAATGTTTATCGTAAGCATTTCCCTATTCAAAAATTGAGGAAAGATAAATAAATGTTGGAAAAGTACACTTATTAATTAACTTCAAATATTACAAATCTTGAAAGTCTGTGTTTATACAATACGACTTTTCTTCTCATATTATTATTCCCATTATTATGTTCCTTGAACATATAGGCCCTCATTATGACACTGGTGGTAAATCCCGCTTACGCCACGCTGACGGGCGCCAACATACCGCTGCGGTGGCGGATATCCGTCCACCATATTATGACACACGCACACCAGTTCGACAGAATACAGCCACATACACAAATCTGCCAGACCAAAGGTCAGTGATAAAGTGGTGGTCCCAAAACCCATACCGTTACGCCAACAAAACAACGCCCATCACATTATGACCCACGAATCACCACGGCGGACATTCAACGGCGGTAAACCATTGGCGGCACCTACCACTGTGCTCAGAATGGACACCCACATGCACAACAACACTACATTGGCCAATATCAAAAACACACACCTGACACCCATACACATACCACACCCACACAACTATGAAACACACACCCACATTACCCACAACCCCTGACAAACAACAATTGCCACCAGGAGACTGAGAAGAAGAGCACAGAGACAACTAGACACATACACCACTTACACCCATACACCCCTCACACATTTCTCATCACACACCCCACCACATTACCCAACTCAACAGCACCAACACACATTACACAACAACCATGGCACCACAAAGGTACCCCCGTTTCACTGAGGAGGAGTTAAGGGTCAACGCTGTGGGACAGCACCCAAGAACAAGGGACAACCTCAGGAAGAGGTGGAACAACCTACGGTGTAAGGTACTTTCCATAGCAGCAAGACACCAGCTCACCATACAGAGGACTGGAAGTGGACCCCACCCCCTCCCCCACAGCTCACAGCATGGGAAGAGCAGGTACTGGCAATACTAAATCCTGAGGGACTCGCTGGAGTTGCCGGAGGACTTGACACGGGTAAGTCAATATTTACTGCCTATCACCCCCCAATACCTGCATGCCATCTCATACCCACACCCTCACTCCCATCACTCCACTACATCCCACACACTGCACCAACACATCTCACTAACTCCAATGCCAAGCCCTGCATGCCATTCCCAATGCATGGACACCCCTCCCAGCCCTGCATGGACATCCATCACTAAAGCATGCACAGCATAGGGAAACTTACAATCCCACAATACATCACCATACACAAGCAAAAGCTGGCAGGGCAACACCAACCACAGAGGGAAAGCCAGGGATGTACAAATGTCATACAGTTGAAGCATAATGCATCATTTACATCTCCACAGGTACCCAAGCCAATGTCAGTGAAGAGGAGGTGCCACCACTATCCAGTCCCCCAACAGAAGATACCCCAGTGATGACAGTAACTCTGGAGTTCTGCATCTGGATGACCTACCTGGCCCATCAGGGACCACTGGACAGCCGAACACCCAAGGCCACTCACTGACCACCACAGAGCCTCCCCCATCAGGATCCAACACCACAGCACCCACCCAGCATACCCACACTTCTGTCCCCAGGACACATCAATCACCAGTGTGCCCACCTGTGTAGGGACTCCAGGCAAGTGGGCAGGAAGCCCCGCCACAGGACCCACAGGCCACCAGCATCCCTCACCCTGCAGAAGGTGAACCACCCCGCAAACGTCCCCTGCAACCCAGACAGAAGCCAGAGACACCTGCCAAGACCACCACCAGGAAATGAGACTCTCCTAATTGTCCCCCTTGTGTCCCAATCAGTCACCTTGTCCACCTTGAACTGCCATTGCTCCCCTTCCTATGGCCCCTTGGACACTGCACCTGTGCTACAAACAGACTGGGACAATACCCTGGACTTTCCTCCATCATCACCTCATTCCATTGCACTTTCCCCTCCTTTTCTTAGCACTACAATAAACACCCTTGGATAAAACTCGACTACTAGTATTTCATGTATTGCAAATTTGTATTGATTGAAACAGCTACATCCATTGCAAATTAACTGTACATAGTGAGAGCATAAAATGAATGACCTGTTGCTGGCTGTAGTAATCACATCAGGCCATTGTTGTCATATCACCAACATCTGTAAAATGATAATCCATAGGTGACAGTAAGTAGAAGTAACAAGTGGGTAATGCTAGCATGCCACTGCCACACAGAATACAACAATAGTCATAGAAATGCGAAGTTGCACTGTCTCACCTGTGTGTCATTGGAAGTACTGACGGATCACTGATGTTCTGTTCTCCACATCCTCATCCTCTGCCTCCTCATCCTCACTGTCCTCAGGGTCCACTACTGCCACAGGGGCATCTCCAGTCTCCTCCTCCTGCAGAAAAGGTACATGCCATCTGAGAGCCAGGTTGTGCAACATGCAGCATGCCACTACTATCTGGCAGACCTTCTCGGGTGAGTAGCACATGGATCCACCTGTCAGATAGAGGCACCTGAACCTGGCCTTCAGGAGGCCGAAGGTCCTCTCAATGATCCTTCTGGTTCGACCATGTGCCTCATCATAACGTTCTTCAGCCCTTGTTCTGGCATTCCTCACAGGGGTCAGCATCTGCGATAGGTTTGGGTAGCCTGAGTCACCTGCAGGTATTGAGAGACAACATTTAGCCACACACTATCCCATGAGGTTAACATCAGAGGCATACACTAACATACACTGGGTGAGCGCCAAGGCTCACCTTTAAGCCACACCCTGTGCCTCTGTAGTTGGGCCATCACATTTGGGATGCTGCTATTCCTCAGAACAAAGGCATCATGCACTGACCCAGGATATTTAGCATTGACGTGGGAGATGTAGTGGTCCACCAGGCACACCATCTGCACATTCATGGAGTGGAAACTCTTACAATTCCTGTAAACCTGTTCATTCTGCCAGGCGTGGGGGGACAAATGCAATATGTATTTCATCAATCGCACCAATAATATTGGGAATATGTCCCATTACATAGAATCCGGCCTTCACTGTGGCCAAATCTTCCACCTGGGGGAAAGCAATGTAGCTGCCCATGTGTTTTACCAGGGCAGACAACACGCTTGTGGCACGATTGAGAATATTGGCTGCAACATTCCTGCTGCCAAGCCCACGGAAAGAACCAGTTGCCAGGAATTGGAGCACTGATAGAACCTGCACAAGAGGGGGGAATCTCAGTTGTATGACAGCTAGCTGTGATCAGGTCAGGCTCCAACTGGGCACACAGCTCTGTGACTGTGGCCCTGTCCAGTCTATAGGTGAGTATAATGTGTAATACCTCCACTTTATCACTCACCGCCAGGGTCGTAATGAGGGCCATAGTCCCATACTATGTATTTACATATTTATTTATTTATTTATTACTCTAGTCCTACTGTTCTAGAGAAACAATTTAATAAAATTAAATAAAATAAAACCTATAAATAAAATTCAAATTATAAATAAGTAAATTAAAGTAAAAACAAAATGAATAAATACACTAACAAAATAACATTAATGATTAAAAAATGCATACATATATATAAATATAATTGCAAATAAAAAAATATATATAAATGTACTCTCTTGTAAGCTTTACTTTGTTTACCCATCACCATATGTCATGCCTCTATCAATATATCCTCAATCCCCACTCTGACTAATCCCAAGCCCATTCTACTACTCATCTCCAAAATAACCCTGCATACGCTCTTTCCTCCTGTTCCACATCTAGCTCCCCCAAACCTTTGTTTACTACCATGATCTCCCAAACAAACCTACTAAATTCTCCCTCATTTATCTCACCTTTCACTCATCCAAAACCCCTCCTACTACTATGATCTCCCTAACCCTTTCCACAGACTCTTCCCTCCTCCATCTCTCCTTTACTCATACAAAGCCTCATCCTATTACTATAAACTCCCAATTAACACTTCTGGATTATTCCCTCCTCTATCCCTCAATTACTCTAGTCAATCCGACTAACTGTGCCGGAAAGGGGGACCGTGCCCTTCAAATTCAATTGCAATCCAAAGAAATTTGCACTGCACTCTGTGAGCTCTTAAATTCCCTCATTAATAGTCATGCTGCAACTGCACCAACGCATTTCAACCTAACCGGTCTTTTTCACAGAGTTCAGTGCAAATTTCTTTGGATTACAAAGAGATATATGTTTGTGTGTGTGTGTATGTGAGAGAGAGAGAGAGTGTGTGTGTGTGTGTTTTAAATCAGTCACAGCAGCTTTCCAGGGGTACTTCTGGAAATGTCATCTGACAGATGTTAGTTCCCCAATGAGGAGATGTAGGAAACACACAACTCCTCATTTGGGAAAGGCAGCCACAAGTTACTTGTAACAATTTCCAGTGTGAGAATGACTTTGAGAGGAGTTTATGAATGTCCATAAACTTACAAGTTTGAACGCATTTTTAAACTCTCGAGGCAAACCACATCTTCATCACCTCACCTCCTGTGACAGGGGTTTACTACAACATAATTGTATGCAATTGTGACAACAATTACACAGTAATACCAACATTTACTCCTGTCAAGTATCCTTTATCCTTTTGACATAATGGAACATTGTCTGCAGGAAACATAGATTAACAGCCATAAATGGCTTTGTGACTTGAGCCCATCATGTTTTGCTTCATTTGTTTCATATGTGCCTCTCTGTATAATAATGTTATATTTAATTAGGATTTTTTAGACACATGACATCTCGTACTTATTGGATCCACCCCCAATAAATATTGCTGTGTGACGCTGTAGGGACTCCCCTTATCTTCCATCTCATTTAAATATCTGGCAGCCCCAAGGCTTGAGCACACCTGTGTTTGCAGACACGTTAAAGGGAAATCCTTACTTAGAAACAGTAGACTCCTGGAGTTCCAGGCTTTGCACAATTTGCGCTCTAAGTAGAAATAATTTGCAATGTGAACAAGATGCGAATGTGAATCTTTTGTGTTTTTGTATGAACTTTCTAAGTGCACCAAAGTTGGCAATAATGCACATATCCAGTCACCCGAGAAGAAGGCAGCGAATTGACTCCCTCATACTTTTACGCCCTACTTGGCCATCAAGACTTTTAGAAGGACTATCCACACACACACTATCTATAAACAGTTACAAGTAGTCTTAACAATATGCCACTTTTATTCTAAATTGGATCCCTTGCAAGCCCTGGTATTGTAGCTGCCAGTGTATCTTATTCTGATCGATAGTATGCTGTGACTGGGACAAAGCCACTCACCCCACCTTTCACTTAATCCTCCTAAAGACAAACATCTGTGGCAGGTTCTTCCACTGATTGCAGCTGCTCTGAACTATAGACTGCTTGTTCACTGCTGGGACTGTTATTAGCCGTGGCCTGGCCGCTGCCTGTGGAATTCACACACTGCCTTTTTTCCTCCCTGATCATACTCCGTAGTGGAACTGGATGATAATGTGCATGAATTGACTTCCTAAGCACCCACCACAAGCACCCAAACTCCAAGCAATTTGGAAAATGATTGTCAGTGGGATGTCCAGGCACCTTTCACTTTCAGAGAAGCAAACGTGTTTTATAAGACTCTGTTATGTTGTTCAGGATATGAGGGGAGTTTATGTTCTTAATCCACTTTTGCAAATGCATGTTTAATATTGAGCCCATTATGTCATATAATGAACAGCATATATCACATATCGAAACACAAATATCAACCAGAGAGTTATATATTATCTTAGAATGAAATATATGCATCACAAAAAGAAATTTTGTTATCACATATGGAATCTGCGATATCATATATACGTAATGAGAATTATTATGTTATAATGAAAATTCTGTCACATAGATTTCTATACCGACTTTTTTTGCTCAATAGCAATAACAATTTATATAATTTGAACAAGACATGCTAGATAAATAGAGCTGTTTATTAATTAAGCACCGACATTGCCACATTTTACCCAATGTATGTGCCCTATCTCAAATTCAAATTTTTAATAGTAAATAAAAAACAAGTTTTAGTGATTGATCTTGATGTATCATTTACAAAAACCGAGAAACGCACTTCCCTGTGCTAAATTAGTGATTCAAAAAATCGTCAACACACAACTAACCAGCCACCTCGAAGACAACGACATCCTGGACCCCTCCCAGTCCGGCTTCAGACGAAACCACAGCACCGAGACCGCCCTTCTCGCCGCCACAGACGATATCAGATGCCAAATGGACAATGGTGAAACATCAGCCCTCATCCTCCTGGACCTATCTGCTGCCTTCGACACAGTCTGCCACCGCACCCTGAAATCACGCCTCCAAGAAATCGGAATTCAAGGAAAAGCCCTCGACTGGATCATCTCATTCCTCTCTGGCAGAACCCAAAGAGTCCGCCTCCCCCCCTTCCGCTCCGAAGCCACCAACATCATCTGCGGCGTCCCCCAAGGCCCATCCCTCAGCCTGACGCTGTTCAACATCTACATGGCCCCCCTCGCACAAGTGGCCCGACAACACAACCTAAACATTCTCACCTACGCCGACGACACCCAGCTCATCCTTTCACTCACCAAAGAACCTCGCACCGCCAAAACCAACCTCCACGAGGGAATGAAATCCATCGCCGAATGGATGAGAAGCAGCCGTCTGAAACTAAACTCGGACAAGACGGAGGTCCTCATCCTCGACCCACCCCCTCCGCCTGGGACAACTCCTGGTGGCCTACCGCACTAGGAACCCCACCAACACCGACTGACCAAGCTCGCAACCTGGGCTTCATCCTCGACTCCTCCCTCACCTTGTCTAAACAGATCAACGCAGTCTCCTCCTCCTGCTACAACACACTCCGCATGCTCTGTAGAATCTACAAGTGGATCCCGACAGAAACCAGAAGAACTGTGACACAGGCCCTCGTAAGCAGCAGACTGGACTACGGCAACACACTCTACACAGGCATCCCAGCAAAAGACCTACTACGCCTCCAACGCATTCAAAACGTCTCCGCCCGGCTGATCCTCGACGTACCCCGCCACAGCCACATCTCCCACCACCTGAGAAACCTTCACTGGCTCCCTGTAGACAGGAGGATCACTTTCAAGCTTCTTACCCACGCCCACAAAGCGCTCCACGACACCGGACCAGCCTACCTGAACAACAGACTCAGCTTCTACACCCCATCCGTCAGCTCCGCTCCACTAACCTCGCCCTCGCCGTCGTTCCCCGCATCCGAAGAAAGACCTCCGGCGGCAGATCCTTCCCATACCTCACCGCAAAAACTTGGAACACCCTCCCCACCAACCTACGACAGATCCAAGACCTACTCACCTTGAGAAGACTCCTCAAGACCTGGCTCTTCGATCAGTAACAGTACCCCCCTTCTCTCCCCCCCAGCACCTTGAAACTCTCACGGGTACATAGAGCGCTTTATAAATCCAGTGATTGATTGATTGATTGAGTCACCAGTGAATGACTGGACCAGGACATCTTGATCCAGCTCCCAGTAGCTTATTGCAATCGGGTGCAGCGTTACACAGGCAGCACTAGGAACAATTTTGTCTGTAAGGATACACAACTAGCTGGAGCCCTAGGCAGAAAGCAGCTGGATGACCAGTGCTTAATTTAAGCCGGTGGTTGCTGCTGGGGCCACTGGCCCTCGTTTTGGGGGACCTCCACTTATTTTAACTCATCAGAAATATCCCGAGAACAAAAGAAAAAAGAACACAAACAGAAAAAAGGAAAAAGATAAAAGACGGAAATGCCGTCAACAACTGAGAAATATGGATGGACCCTGCAAAGTGACATAAAGGTCATGGAGTGTTCGGTAGTGTGTTAAAGGTCGCTGAGGTGGATTCAGGACTAAGCAGCCTTGTGCGCATTGACATTTAATAGTGCCGACCGCGGGCTTCTGAGCAGCGCGTTATGCACCAGCACTCATTATTTTACAAATTAAGCACTGGCTGCACGCATCACAAAACTTTCTGTCGTGGAATGTGTGTGCCATGCTGTCCACTGTTCTAAGTAGGGTCGATCTTTCCTTCAGTATACAAATTATGGCTGCGCTGGTAATAAGGAGGTAAAACCACAATTGTTTGAAGACAGAGCGTTCTGGACTGCTAGCTCTGATGCATTGTGTCACATTTTAAGTTATTGTTTGAGATACGCTTGCTTTAGAATCTTTTCCCAGGCCAGTTGACCTTGTTTTTTATGTCTTGTGGTTTACTTGTTGGCCTTTCTGTCATTCTTCTACAGTGTTGACACTCGGCCTTTAATTTGATCCATGTACTGTACAGTTAAATGCAACTTATGGGCACTTTAGAAGAGCCCCTCAAAGACCGGATCTCTGGCCCAGAAGTTGGTCCTCCTGCCAAGCAGGTCAGACGAGATCTTGGGGGTAATGGGCAATGGCCACTGTCCTCTTAGGTCTAAAGTAGAGGGACAAAGTATATGGCAGGGGATTGGCTGACAGTGGTGAAGCAATGCTGGCTGACCTGCAGGCCCACTGGTTTTGTGTCACTCTGAGTGGAGTATGGCCATGAAGGAAAGGACAGAACCACCTCACAATGTCATTGGCGCCGTTGCTGGTTGGCTGCCAGTTGCTGAGGCTGTGGGGAGCCTGGGAATTGAGAGTAGGAGGTGGTGCTGGATTATAAGCATGCTCTCGGAAACAGGTAGGATGTGGTCTTTATCTCAGTCACACTGTGTGGGGCTTGATGGGGAGGAATGCCTAGGAAAAAGCTGCTTAGCAGTGGGGCTTTCATAAACCATAATGTAGCCAATATTCCTGGTTGACACCCTGCCTCTTCCTTTGCAGTGATACGTGTTCTGGGTACACTATCACATCCAAGAGCTCAATTACAGTAAGATGCGGTTGCTTGCAACATTAAGACTTATTTGGGTAGATTTATTACATCCTTAAATATCAAGTTTGCAATAACAAAGGCATGTTAAATGTCTTATTTATTATAGCCAATACTTGTTGAATATGCACATTGTATTCCACCTGCTCCAAGTGTAACTGCCAAAATATGTGCTCTTCCACAATGTGATCTGTAATGAACATGTGCCACAATCAGAAGGATAATTGCTCATTTCCTTAACAAGCAATCAACTGCCAAAGGGCACATGTGCACATTTAATTATTTAAGGATGCTTGTGACTCTGAGGCCTAACTTGGCTTCATACCTATTGCTCTGCTCACCTGTTTCCAGTCAAGCCAAGTTCCTTGTCCTCCAGCCTGCCTCCAGTTGAGTTCCAGTGCAAGTCAAGTTGTTTGTTCTCCAGCCTGCCTCCAGTCGGGTTCCGGTGTTCCTCGTTCTCCGACCAGCTTCCAGTCGTGTTCCAGCATTTCTCATCCTTTGGACAGCCTCCACTCAAGTTACAGCAATCCTCGCCCTCGTTCGGCTTCCTGCGGAGTCCTAGCTCGCCACTTCTGTCTTCTGCCGATGATCCTGTATTTCCTGTAAAAGAGAGACAATAAGAAAGGTGAAAAAACCCAGTTTGGGTTCTTCCGAAATTTTCAAGCAAGTAACTTCATTTCAAGGTAAAGAAAGATTATTCGCTTAAATGAACCAAAACAGAGCTCTGTCTTTTAAATAATTTATGACAATAAGAACTAGTGTGATTTATCACTTGGGTGGAAATCCAAGATACTGCTAAACAGACATTGAAGACAGATGTACTTCCTATAACAAGCGTTTCCCTGAGGGTTGTACGACGGAACACCGATTTCCTAAACAACTAGTGCCTTAACAACGAGGTCGGAGCACCAACCTCGTTGCTACCACTAATGATTTTACCACGAATGCCTTAACAATGATTTTCGTTCTAAAGGCATTCCTGATAAAAGCATTACCCCCCCAACCCCACCCCAAAACCTAAAACCCCCTGACCCCCCACCCCCTCCCCAAAACCAAAAACGCCCCACCCACCCAACCCCACCCCAAAACCTAAAACGCCCCACCCCCCCAACCCCACCCCAAAACCTAAAACCCCCTAACCCCTCCCCAAAACCAAAAACGCCCCACCCTCCCAACCCCGCCCCAAATCCTAAAACCCCCTGACCCCCCACCCCCTCCCCAAAACCAAAAACGCCCCACCCCCCCAACATCACCCCAAAACCTAAAACCCCCTGACCCCCCACCCCCTCCCCAAAACCAAAAACACCCAACCCCCCCCAACCCCGCCCCAAAACCTAAAACCCCCTGACCCCCCACCCCCCAAAACCAAAAACGTCCCACCCCCCCAATCCCACCCCAAAACCTAAAACCCCCTGACCCCCACCCCCTCCCCAAAACCAAAAACGCCCCACCACCCCAACCCCACCCCAAAACCTAAAACCCCCTGACCCCCAGCCCCAAAACCTAAAACCCCCCACTTACCTTAGTCGACCCATTGTCACCTGCGTCCTCCTCCTTCGCCAACTCCCTTCTTTGTACCTTAACCACACATGTTCGTAGTTCAGAACATACGTAGTTAAGGCACAAAATAACGGAGTCGTGGTTAATAAAAGCGTTGTTGCGGTTTCGTTAACCACAACTTTGTTAAAAAGACTTTGTTACAAAGGATGTTTCCCTTCCCTGAGAATTAGGAGATTGGAACTAGAGCAATTTTATCAAAACTATTATTGGCAAGAGATTACACCAGAACACAAAGAAGCCCTTTAGTCAGGTTGAATGTTTTTGAGTTTGGACATTGCTTGAGGGACTCTGAAAGTATTGTAAAAAGAGGAAGAGATTTGTTCAGTCTAATAGAAACATATGCACAATGTGTCAACAATGTATAATTTTGCAATAGTTTATACAAGTTGAATGCATTAATGAAGTAATTCTTTTTCAGCCCAGAAGCCTAAAAACCAAAAACCCAGTATTCTGAGAAATCAGAAGTCCTGACGCCCAGCACGACATGCAGTCCAGGGTCCAGCAGTCAGATTCTGAAGTCCACGTAGCAGAAGCTGGAATTTTCTCCTTTTCCCTTCTCAAAACCCCCTTCCCCTTGAGGACTTGCGACAGGGCAATGTACTCTTCCTCACAGTCACGTTAGTCCTCACCAGGATTGGGGAATTGTCGTTGCCCCATCGGAACACCTGGAATTCAGGTGATTGCTCACACAGAACAATATGTGAAGCAGGGAAGAGGCATGACACAGCAGCTACCCAACACCCTGATTGCAGTCCTTTCTCCAGAGACAGATAAACTGACTAAAAGATGGAGTAGAGCTTCTCAGACTTCCTGTCTTCCAGTGGGTGCTCCAGCAGCCTTGCCTGCTTAGGCGTATCTTTGTTTCTCTCTTTTTGAGGCTCTCAGGAAGTTGCAGACCCTCCTGCCCTGCTTCTCTGCAATTACACCACAGCAATCTCCTTGAATGGTGATCTGTCTCCCCACTCTTTACCTCTCTGCATGTGGAATGTGGTGTTTTCTTGTCAGTGCACCTTCTCCCTCAATTTGAGACTTCAGAAGAATCTCAAGGGGAATGAAACATTATCTCTCTCTTTGCCTCTTTTGGCTGGAAGACCAGAGCATTTAGAATACAAAATATAAAATTGAAAATATGCAATCACTCACCTTTGAGAGTCTAGTGTGTACCCCATTAGGGGAGGTGAGGCTCAAGGATGACGTCAACGCTTTGTACACTGAAGCAATGGCCCCCACCTGAATCTATAGGCATCAGATTTAATTGCCCGAACCCTTATTGGGAGGGATATCACAAAACAAGTCCATGCCCGCTAAGAAGCACAAACAAGGGAAAGTTACAAGGTACTTTGCCACATCACTGCCACACTCAGACGCCTTAACTGCACTGATAGAAGAGACTGTGGACTGAAAAGAACCAGCTCCCATCATTGCCTTCACTAAGCCTGACTTGTTAACAAGCCTCCAAACTTTTAATCTGATGTGTGGGAAGAGCTTAAAAAAACCTTGGAAAAGCTTGCTGCCCTACGATTGGATTTAGATGGAAGCATAATGACTTTGCATCAGGATATAGATGCAGCCAGAGTCCTGGAAATAGAATGGCAGATGGACATTTTAAAAGGAAAAAACACAGTCCTGTCACCCCAGAATGCTGATATCAGATGAAAACTAGAAGACCTAGAAAACTGTACAAGGTGTGACAATATCCACATACATGGCCCTAGAGAAGGGGCAGAAGGCTCACATGTTGGGTCCTTTATAAGAGGACTGTCAACTGATTTGGGTGAAATCATGCTGGACAGGATACACAGGGTAGGACTCAGACCTTCATCTGACACAACATGCTCCAGATACATAGTGGCAACATTTCATAACTACCAAACTAAAGAGAAGGTCCTGAAAGTGGCACAATAATGAGACAAATTTGGATTCAAGGACCATGAATGTACCCTCTTTCAAGATATTTCCCCAGCTGTGCTGGCTAGGAGACCTCACTAATTATCTGAGGTGCAATAAGATACACTACAGATGGCTCTTTCCTTTCGGTGTCACCTTTGAACCCAACAATAAATCCCATCAATCAGTCGACAGCCAATGTGCTCAGTTTGCAACTCACAGAGGAAGAACATACTTTGGGGGCCCTTCAAAGGTGCAGCAAAGGAGAAGAAAACCAGCAAACTTAGAGTGGCATACCAGACGCCCACAACATCAGAGAGGACATTGACTGTTAAGTAACACTGAAGATGGAGACTGAAGGTGACCTTGGAAATATTGTACCCTGATAAAGATCAACCAGACACAGACTAAGGAGTTTCTAATTGTTTGACTAAAAGCCACAGAAATTACACTTTTCACATGTTTGTATTTTGATGACACTTCCATTGTTCAGAGGACTATGTGGCTGCCAGCTTCCACAAACCTTCCTGCTATTGCAGTGAGCAGTATGGCCATGCAACTTGTATGAGGGGGTCCCCTTTCTATTAAGGGAGGTCCTCAAAGCACCAATGAACTTCTCAATTTTGTCTTTTTGTCACAGTTTCTACTTGCAGTCATCTGTTGGTAGGGTTTGGAAGGGTGAAGTGGGGAATTGAGATGATAGAAGAAAGAAATATTATAGCAGAGGATGCCCTATTGTAAACACTGATAGGGAGATATGGACATGCCCATGAAATATACACCATGATGCACCCAGTAGGATGGTAGAAGTATTTAAACTAAACGTAAGAGGGCTAAACTCCCCAAACAAATGTATGAAAATTTGGCAACACATTAGAGAAGGAGGTATGACATAAGAGGCCTTCAAGAAACCCATTTGAAAAAATCTGAAGAAAATGAATTCAAACATAAATAATATCCTCAGGTGCTATATGCCTCAGCACCTCGCAATACAATGGGGTAGCAATTCATCTTTTTAGACACCTCTTTCACTACAGCTGACACCAAGAGAAAGAAGGAAGGAGATGCCTTTTAAGGAGAGGGCTGTTGGCCAGAAGGAAATAAACAATAGCCACATTCTACACATTGAAAACAGGCCAGCATCGCTTCCTATGTTGATTGATAGATGAATTCGTGAAATTTGCTGAACGGGATATCCTTCAGTTAGGTGATTTAATGTGTTGTGGAACCCAGCGCTCCATAGAAGATGGCTAAATATTCACACTGGGAGCTTCTCCAAAAAGTTGAAGGCTAAGCTGCAGGAGCTGGGACTGTGTCATGGCTTGATGGAACAACATGACACATGAAGCGATTTCACTTTCTACTCACACATACATAGGTCATACTCCAGGACTGACTATGTTATGGTGAATACTGCACTCTTTTTGCTAATATTCTCCTTCATCATAGGGGCAATCACACTCTATTCATGCCCATGTCTATTGGGCGATAGTATGAAATGAGCGCCGACGGTTGTTCACCCTCCATACTTGGAAACCTGGTATTACAGGGGAGGAGAGTTGCAAACCCAAATGGAGTAATACTTTAAAGCAAACAATACCCAGGAGGTATCGCTAGCAAACCTATGTTGTGTTTTCAAGGCCGTTTTAAGGTGGGCATGCATCAATAAGGTTTCTTACCTTACAAAACGGAGGCATCAAGGTACGGAAAACCTAGAAAATGATGCTTTCCCACCACTGATTGAGAGATATCAATTATTTGAACGACCAGAAATGCACTTTAAACACCAATAAAGCAGAACTGTCACTATTACATCTCAAATATGTGTACTATGCACAGGGCAAAAAGATAGGTACCCATCGAGCGCAGCAGATCTGCATTAAACAAGAATAGGGTTTTGTGAAGGTGCTTTATCCAGAGCATGGGAATACATTGAAAAAAGGAAATAGTAGAGGCCTTCCAGGATTACTATGACTTATTGCACTAGGCAGAATACCTTTCGTAGCTACTGCAAGATAATTATTTGTCTACTTATTCCCAGGCTAAAGTCTCTGCAACCAGGCCTTAGAATTAGAACCCCCAATCTCAAAAGATGAAATCAAGGCAGCAATGGAGACCAACAAAATGCAAGGCCCTGCTGGTTTCTCATAGAGTTTCTAGACAGCCTTTGCAACCAGATTAACACATCTATTAACCCATCAATATAACTCCTTGTTGTCAACTGGGAATGTCACCCACTTGAAGGCTGAGGCCACTATTTCTTTAATTCATCAGAAGGGGAAAGACCAAGGACAATGCTCTTCCTATAGGCCAATAGCCCTCTTGAAGGTTGATGCTAAAATTTAAACAAACTTCCTGGCCCAACAACAATAGGCAATCCTTCCGACATTAATACACCCCAACCAGTCAGGCTTTATGAAGAAATGGCAGACACATGATAATTTTAGACAGTCATCTATCCTATTGAAAAAGCACTGAAGAAAAAGGTCCCAGTAGTCATCCTGCTCCTTGATGCTGATAAAGTATTTGATCAAGTTGATTGGAACTTCCTAAAGAAAGCTATTGAGGTATTGGGGTTGGGACCAAAGTTTATAACAATTGCCATGGTGAGGTACAATGCACTTAGATCTTGGTTGATTCTGAATAGGTGTATATCTAAACCTTTTCAATTGGAGACTGGTATGAGCCAAACTGCCCACTTTCCCTGCTTCTATTTGTCCTTAGTATTGAGCCCTTAGCCACTCTCATACAGAATTACAGGATGTCCAGGGCATATACTTTAGCTGAGAGGAACATGTTTTTTGGGGAGGACATGCTCTTAACACTCACTGACTCGATTATATCCCTTTCTAAAATGTAGACTCAGTTAGATCACTTTGAGGCACTTTCCGCCTTTAGAATTAATGTTTTAAAGGAACAGTGGTCCTTAGTATGATATTTAGGCAACAACTTACAAGTAAAAAAGGCATTCCAAAATCAATGTTTTAATAAAGAAAATTAAAGAAACAATTTTTATGTGCATAAGTGACAGTAGGGTGCAAAAAACATGATCTGGGCTCAGGTGAAGGTGATAGAAATACACAATGAGCTTGTCACAAATTACATATTCTATTAAAATCAATGCCATCAAATCAGAACTTCAGATCTTGACCCTTCCACTGCACATTGTTGCTGGAATTTTAAAACAGACTAATTTGCGCTGGGATTCTAGAGGAATCATGTATGTGGGGGTAAAACTAACATCAGAGGTCTCAGAACTATATACAACTCCAATCTACTGCCACTTCTGGAGGATATATGGTGGGACCTACGACCATGAGCAGAACTGCTGGTATCTTAAATGGGTAGGATAAACATCAATAATTTCAATGTTTTACCTTGTCTAGTATATCTGTTTTAGGCCCTGTCTTTACTGATACCCTAAGATTTCTTAGCTGACCCTGAATTTGATTTTAAATTACATATGGGGAGGAAAGAGACCAAAAGTGGCTTATAGTGCTCTTTGTTGACTGCGAGAAAAGGGACGCCTTGCTCTCACAAAAAAAGCATATCTTTTATCGGGTAGCAGTATTATAGGTCATAGCGGGCTGGAGCTCACACGCATCTGAAAATGTCTGGTTACACATGGATAGAGCCATTGCAGGCCACTTACTGTGGGACTAAGCGCATCAATACGTGGCTGGAGGTCTGCTGTTGTGATCTGACCGCCACATTAAGACGCTGGTAGTCAGACTGTCAGCATATCACCATCTCCGCTGGGATCAGTGATCCCGACGGACTGACGGTTGCAGAGATCGCATTCAGCCAGGGCGGTGCTGCATGCAGCACCGCCCTGCTGATTACTACCTCTTTCTCCGTCAGCCTTTTCATGGCGGTTTCACCACCATGTAAACTCTGGCAGAGAACAGGTGTAGGGGGCCCCCCTGCCAGCACCATCGCAATGTTCAGTGTCTGCCGCGCAGACAGTGAACACTGCGAGGGTGCTGGTGCCCCTTGCAACGACAGCATTGCCGCCGGCTCGATTCCGAGCTGGAGACAATGCTGCTGTTAGTTTCCGGATAGGCTGCACCTTGGTTTTTGCCCATCAGCCTAGCGGGAAACTCATAATAAGTTCATCGGGTGGTCGCCAGTACATCGGCAGCCACCCTATCAGAAGTTTGGCGGACGGGTGTTCTTGGTGTGGAAAACTCAAGCAGATAGACGACCTAACATATGTGTTGGCACACCCATATGAACCACATTGACAGTAGGGAGTGAAGCAAATAAATACTTGGGCTTAACTACATATACCTCTCCTTACTCTCCTATTCACAAAAATTCAGCATTTACTCCAGCGCTTCCCCCAGTTGCTTTTGAAACCTGGTGAAACAGCGACTGCTGGCACACCCATATGAACCACGTTGACAGTAGGGAATGAAGCAAATAAATGCTTGGGCTTAACTACATATACCTCTCCTTACTCTCCTATTCACTATAATTCAGCATTTACTCCAGCGCTCCGCCCAGGTGCTTTTGAAACCTGGTGAGACAGCGACTGCTGTATGCTGAGTGACATGTTTTGTAAGGGAACCATTAAATCATTCAATGAATGCAAGCAAGATTTTAAGGTCAATGAAAAAGAGAGATTCCAATACACAGAGCTTCTTCACTGGGGTTTGCTACCCCCAAAAAGAGGTATCAGAGACCTACCCCTCTTGGAGATCTTTGAACCTAACAGCTCCATGAGCGAAGGGTAAGGTCTTGGTATTGTACCAACTAATTGTTATTGCCAACAAACCACTCCTTATATATCTATATCTATCTATATCTATATATATATATAAATATATATACTCTAAAAAAAGGTTGCAGGGGTGTTATAGTTAAGTTGACGGTATACCCATACAAACCCATAGAAATTTAGCAGTTATAGTTTTACTTATAGTTATACTTAAGTTAAGAAACTATAACTCGTGGCCTAAAGTTATGTAACAGCATGAGCTATAGTTTCTTCAGATAAGTATATATATATATATATATATATATATATATATATATATACATTTATTTATAGAGCATGTAATATAGATAGATAGATAGATAGATAGATAGATAGATAGATAGATAGATAGATAGATAGATATGTACTGTCGATATTTTGATCCACCATATTATTGTTTTGCAGTCAACATTCTTGTACTTTGCATTACAAGTATGTAAAGTCAAAATTTTTGGTTCTCAAAAAATATTTTCTGCAATATACTACAATATTTTTAGGTGCATTTTCTGTCATTCACTTGTTTTTCATTAATGGAATTTTCTGCAGGTGTCCTATTCTGATGTGATTATTGATTAAACATCTGTGTTGAAGGGGTATCTGTGACAGTATGCCAACAGATTTCCCTTCTTCCCCACGACTGGTACAGTGCTCACCAAGGACTTCTATATGTTATACATCTGTCAAAAGATTGGTCCATGTGTAAACCATTTTGACTACAGAGATATCAGCGCTTGAGATCAACTAAAAGCAACAGCTTTGTGCTACAAGATTCTGAAGCCGAAGGATGGGATGGCTGTTTGGTATATTCAAGATACCAACAGGAAACACGGTACCTCGCAGGTCCTTTCCTGGCACCACTTCAAGGAAGATAATATATTCATGTCCTAGGCTGTTTTTGTTCTTCTGGATTCTGTTATCCCTTTAAGATTTTGTGCACCCTGTATGCACATGAACCCTGTCACCCATGCAAAAGTCTGCAGTCTCTGTGGTTCACTTTGTAGTCATGCTGTCAAGCCTCCACCCTGCGCAGGTCTTGAAGCTTTCCCCTTAGTATTTGGATGTGTTGGGGAAAACCTTATTGCAGGAGCCTCACCCATCTTCCTCTGGGACTTGGGAGCAAGGAAGGGGCTCACTCTGCTCTCCACCAAACCCCATTCTTCATTGACTTCTTCATCTTAGAGACTCTGAAAAGTCCGAACGAGGCCGGCTAATAGCAGTGGGGACAAAGAGTGAAGTAATAACTGTGAGGCCCACTCCTTTGAACTTTCCTTAGTATCCATATACACTTGTGCAGCAGCTGTCCTGCTGTGTGTGATCTTTGAGGAAGGAAGCATTGTACTGCTAGTACAATCTAGCAGCCCTGGTAATGACAGGCTTTCCATTTTGACCCTGCATTGCTTTCCCTGGGTCCTGCTCTGCTACCCAGAACCCTCTGCTGCTCCCCTTGGATTTTCTGTGCCCTCCATGGACACTGACCTGCTGCTTTTGGACCTTACACTTTAGACCTAGTGACGCTCTTCCCCCCGGGACCCTTCACTCTCCTTCACCCCTTGGACCCTGTCAAGTTCATGTCTTGGATTCAGCTCTGCTACCCCTATGACCTTGTACTTAACCTTGGCCCTGTGCTGCTGCTCCTTGAACCCTTGACTTCTACTTTTTGATATTGTGATGCTTCTCCACTTATATCCTCTGTTAAGTCTTCCTTGACTCTTGCATGGCCCCCCACATGGACTCTGCTTTGTCCCCCCTAGAGCATGCACTCTGTCCCCTCTAGGGCGCTGTGCAGATTCCATCACCTTGTACCATGCACTGTTTCTCTTCTTCGAGCCTTGAACTTCTTCACTTCCCCTCACTGTTTAGTCCCAAGACACTGCTCTTCATGTCAGACCCTGTGCTTCACCCCACAACTCATCTTTCTTTCCTTCTTGGACCCTGTTCTTCTTCAATCCTTGACTCCCTGAGGTGCTTCCTCTTCTTCTGCTTGAACCCTATGCTGCATCCCCTGTTGGACTTTGAAGTGCGACCCCAGTGGACTCTTCTGTATTCCCTCTGTTGCCCTCTGCTCATTTGACCCGGAGCTTCTCGACTTCTTTGGATTCTGTTGTGTTGCACCCAGGGCCCAGTGTTGCTGATCCACCATACCCAGCTCTGCTCTCCTTGGACATTGCCATTCATCCGGCACCTTGTGCTGCAGCTCTGCATGTTTCACACCCCCTCACACTAGGACCCTGCACTTCCACTCGCCTTTGAAATTTGTGCTGCTCCCCCTCTTAGGACATCTGCTGTTTGTCCCTCTAACCCTGGGCTACCTTTTTCCCCCTTTATACTCTGAGCACCTTTACTTTTAGGTCCTGCATGGCTTCGCTCTCATGAAATGCTTCCCACTCTGTAGACTGAGCACGATTCCCCCATTCATCCCTGCCCTGCTTTCCCTCCTTGGGCTATGCACTGAATTCCCTCCCTTGGACAATGTGCGCCTCCCCCATTGAACCCTGTGCTGTTTCTTTACCTATGCTTCTGTGATGTTCACCCCCATGACCCTTTGCTGCCTGACCATGTTGGGTCTTGCTTTGCTTCCCAGCATGGCTCCGTGACTGCACTCCCCCGTGGACCTTCCTTTGCTCCAAGTATTGCTCCGTGCCCTTTGACCCTTTGCTGCTCCTTAGTCTTAGTGCCATGTGCTGCTCCTAACAAACTCTGTGCTCCCCTCCTGGATCTTGTGCTGCTCCCTCACTGGACCGTGTCCTGCTTCCACCTAGACTGTTCCCCAGTGGACCCTTCACTGCTCCCCACCCCGTTAACCCTGCACTGCTCGCCACCGTGTTGACCCTGCACTGCTCCCCGGTGCTGACAATGTGCCTTGCACCCTTGACTGAGTGCTGCTCCCCTAGCCCCATACCTACCCCTTGACCCTCCTTCCTGTAGGCCACGTGCTGCTGCTTCCTGGACTCCCATCTCTTTGGACCATAAAGTGCAGTGTGATCCCTCACTACTCCACTCCCTATAGTCATAAGACATTGCTCTCACTCAGTGCTTAATTTGTAAATAAAGAGGTGCCGGTGCTCTAAGCCCTTCTCTTAAACACGAGACTGCTGTAATTAAATCGTCCAGCACTGAATACTGAGGCAGCGTAATCCTGAAGCCATTTCGGGCCTATTCAATCCTTTTACGGCCACCCCTGCCCCTTCAGCTCATCCTGCAACTTTCTACTTTCTCCCTTTATGACGCTTTTCAGTTTTTCCTTCTTCTGTCTTTCTCATATGTGCCTTTTGCTTGCAGCAAATGCTTGAGGCATAAGAATAACCGGCCCTCACAAATAAGTGCTGGTGCTCAGCACCGGAATCAACATGCACAAATTAAGAACTGCTCTCACTGAAGCTGAGCGCTTCTCAGACTCCCAAAGAGATTTTTAATATGCAAAACCCAAAACGATTGGTATTGTTAATTATTGTTCTAAACGTTCAGGGTAAGAGCACAGTTCTCTGTTTTTTTCTGTGCGATAACGACAGAGGTGAAATGCGTTAGTTTGAATACGTTTTTTGAAAGGTTTATAGTCCTTCGTTTGAATTTCAACTTTTAAACATCATTCTCAGTTTTTGATAATCCCGACCGATTTGCCTTTTGCCCATATTTATTCAAATATTCTGATGTCTTCACTAGGTAAAAAAAAAAAATCCCGTATTTTTGTCCTATAATACCTAACAGTTTATTTTTCATTCTAAATTGTTACAAGTAGACATTTTGCTTATTGCTTTGTGTTCTATTATAGAAATAACTATCCATACCCAGTTTGAAGTGAATCCCAGCAAAAAGGTATTTTTAAGTTGCAAGCCGAAGAACATGTTTTTCTGTGTAGCTACTGTACTGGAATTAAAACAGCACGGTTAAATAAGGTATTCTCTGTTTATGTGGGATTTATCAGAATGTACTTTCAATTTGTTTTTTCAAATTTTATGTGTCATTTCTTCAATACATTCATATTTAATTCTTCAAACTATCCATAATGTTGTGCCTATTTTTTCAAAACATGTTGTTAGTTATCCTTTTTAGGTATGGCTCTTGCCAAGACTTTATGATTTTACTACATTTATATACATACTAATCTTAGGGGCGCATTTAATATTAATTCATGCAGAGCAGTCAACTAACTTGCTGTGCAGTGTTGCATGAAGGGGAGAGAGCAGACATGCTCCATATTTACAAAGCTATGCTACATATCTGCTCTCTCCCTGCACTGGTACACTGTTTGCTGCCTAGCACCAACACAAGCACTATTGCAGCACAGTGCAAAGGTGCCCGCATATTGTGCCAGGATGCCTGCATTACGGGCAGGATTGTCTTTGTACAAGCAGCGATACCTTCCTGCCCAAAAGAATCCTTAGAGGCATATAACTCTTTCCATGGGCGCTGCGAAATGCAGCACATATAGAAAGAGGAACTGAGAAGGAGAAATAAAGGTGTTTGTCCTCATTACTCCTCTGTCGAGTATTCACACCATTTTGGTGCAAACCTAGAATTACAGGTCTTTGTAAATCTGGGTTTGTGTCAAAACACATGGGTGGATGCATGGGACTTTCCACATATTAGTGCTGGAACAGTTTTAGAGTGGGGTGCTTGCCCGAAAAAGTTGCCTCACTAAAGATATCGTCGATATACGACATTCTGTTTTTGAAAATACAACAAATGATGCCAGAAGAAAAATGTTTGAAGGGTCCTTTTATTGTTCATTCTCCACCTAAACTGTTTCAGGTTTTGTGGGGGTGCTACAGCACCTCCTGCACCCCTACTTCCCTAGCCACTGTGCCAATACTCCACCTGTGGAACGCCTACTGGATGCAAAGTAATGCAAGGGATCACTGCATTGCCTTGCGTTACTTTGTATTTCCCAAACCATGCAAAGTGACTTTGTGTGACTTAGTATATGCCAAATATGACTTAGCTTCTTGGCTGTACCACAAAACTGACAGAACACCAGCACAAATTAATAGTAAAGCTGGGCCTTAACTTATAGAGGCTTCATCCACTGGTCTGTTATTGTGTAATTCACATTTGTATTCCACCATTACAGAATGGACATACACACATAAAGCAGTTCTAGAGCAATGTGTGCTTTTTGAACCAACATTTTTTTTTTTTTTACATTTTTGTTAAGCAAAGCTATTTTTAGGATTGGAGAGGGCCTGGCAGCGTCCCCAACAATAAAGTCTTGTAAAAACCATACCAAAAGAAAACAAGCATTGACAAAGGCAATCAGCTGGCAGCTTGCTAGCATGCACTGCAGATAGATCATGAAGCTGTTGTATCACCAAAGACCTTGCCAACACATACACCTGTTCACTGAATATTGATAGAGCTACAATGGATGTGTCAAGGAAAGAGATGCTAGAGGCCTGGGACAAAGGGATGGAAAGATAATAAACATATATTTGGTGCACATTGTGTGAACAAGAAAATGGTACACCAGCAGTTCAATTAAACATCCTGTGCAGATAATACTTCAAATCCATGTCATGCTTTATCACCAGTGCTTCAAACTTGGCAGGTTGTTCCACGAGACAACAATGCTGATTAATTCAAGACAGGATAAGTAAGGAATAGTTGAAGTTAAACATGAAATATCAGGATTAGATGCAGATTTCAGGTTCCAATGAGTGAGGAAAAACCCTCTATATGGCCACAACAGTCAAAAGAAACCTTGCAAATTCTATTTTTGGATGTGCTTGTAGTGAGTCTCAGAGAGGCACAGTTTAGCTGTCACATTGATCTTCAACTCCTTCGAACAGGTGCACAGAAGGGTATGCAGAGGGGTTCTTCTTTGCGACACCTCTCCTTTTAACATTCTACTTTAATGAGGGCAAGAGGGGCATCCGAATTGTAACTTAGGCCCATATTTATACTTTTTTGCACCGCATTTGCATCATTTTATGAAGCAAAAGCGGCGCAAACTTACAAAATATAATTGTATGTTCAGCAATTGGGTCAACTGAGGGCCTACTGTCCTGACACTTAGAATGAAAAATAAGTTAAAGAGTGAGGCACTTGCAGTAACAGAAGCATAAAATAATGTTTTCTGCTTAATGAGCGCTAACAATCCAAGCCTTCTCTGTCTGTACACCCAGGTTCTTTAGCAACATCCCAATATCCACCAGGACCACCCTAAATCTGCTCTGGTTCGGGAAAGAGCTGAAGACATATCATTTTAAAGAACGCTACATCATGATGAAGTAAAAGTCTAATTCTGCTCCAAAAACCCAGAAACCTATTCAGTCATTTATTGAAAGTATGTTTGCCTTTGACGCTGTCCTGTGTTTCACAGCCTTTTGGTGAGGTTTGCACTATACACATACCACACAGATACATACATACATACATACATACGTACATACATACATGATTTTTAGGATGTTAATCTCTGCAATTTCAGCGGATGGAATACCAGATACATCATCAAAGGGCAGTGAACAAATATTGACAAGCTGTATATACGTGTCAGTATTATGAAATATTAAGAGATTATATTGTGTTTATAGATACTGATATGACTACAACTTACTACCTCCTCATTCATCTACCTCATCCTAGTCTTGACATACCTAAGGATGTGACACAAACCTCTGCACTATTTTACTGGAAGAAGACATTTCCTTTTTTGTGCAAAAGTGCACATTCTTCTGTTTCTATATTCATAGGATATAATCCTATTCCTTCTCCTGTAACATTCACTTTAGACCCCCCCCCAAGATTCACCTTCTTTATGCCTCCCCTAGAGAAGGTTACTTGAATTCCATAATTATATTTATAAAAACGTAGGTTTACTTGTTCTCCGCTTCAAGCTGCTTTAGCAGGGCATAGCAGATTCCAGGATCACGCCATCTGAATCAGATAGAATAGCTGGAGTGGGGCAGAGAGTAATGTTGCTGCTCCTGGACTGACCAGCATCATGTGGCCTGACTGCACTGCCCTATGCAGGTGCAGTATCTGCAATGGGGCAGAGCAGAAAATAACATTGTGGCTCTTGGTTTGGGTGACTTGTTTTATCATTCTGGCATTCAGGTTCCTGCAATTAAGTTGACATGAGATGAAGGGGGAGAAAGGGTCTGCATCAAGCAGTGCATTGGCACATTCAGAGCTGTAGCCAAAGTAGCCATGGGCAGTGCAGGGGCCCCCTAACAGGGCCCCAGAAAGATTTTCACTGTCTGCATTGCAGACAGTGAAAATCGAGACGGGTGCAACTGCACCTGTCGCACCCCTGCAACTCCATTCGAGATGAATTATTAGATTTGCTGTACTTTGAGGTAGTGCCAATAGGCCAGTTGAAAATCTATTTTCTGCGACTTGCAGTTGCCCCGGTGGAGAGCTACCACATACACCAGCACCATCAACCCCAATTGAAATATATTTGCTTCTATATAGTTGTATCAATTCCTTAATGGGTTTGCCACCAAGCTGCTTTGCAAATCTAAATAACGCGTCCAAGGCTGCTCCTATTTTGAGTGCTCTTTGTGCAATCAATCTCTCCCAAGACCCACGTGTATCAAACAAAATGGCCAAGTAGCTAAAAAAAGGCACTTTTGTCAACTGGGTCCCCCCTATATAAAAATTCTTTGTTTAGGTAGTTTTGGGGCCAGAGGTCATTACAAATGATTTTTGAACATTTACCTTAAGCTTACATATGGACATAAAGTCATAGAATCCATCCAGCAACTGTTGAAGGCCATTTGCTGTTAGTGCCAGTAGGACTGCATCATCTGCATAGAGAAGGACTGGAACAGCTCGAGAGAATAGGCGTGGAATATCCAAACTATGGGATTCTAAAAAAGTACCTAGAGAAGTAATATACAATAGGAATAAAAAAGGCGCAAGGATACACCCTTGTCTCACACCTCTGGTCACCCTAATAGGACTTGGACAATCCCCTAACAATGTATAACACACCTTTGTGGTTGTATCTGTGTGTAATCTTTGCACTAAGTCTACCAGAGCGTGATCAATGTCAGCTTGATCCATTAGATCCCAGAGAATTGACCGATCCACTAGGTCAAAAGCACGAGAGGTCCATAAAACCATATGAAGTACGCCTCTCTTGGCTTTGGCATACTTCTCCCATATAAGGGTTAAATGTAGGGCCTGCTCTACTGTCCCTGCACTGGGTCTAAAGCCATACTTCATAGGTGAAAAAGTCTGAGTCCTCTGCCCAAGTTTCCAATTTATCTAGAATTACCCAACCAAGAATCTTTACTGTGGAATCTAGCAAAGGGGATCAGACGATAACATGTTGGGAGACTTCTGTATCCTTTTTTAAAAAAATTAAAAATTGGAATTGGAACAATAATTGCCTCTTTCAATGAGTTTCTAAGATTGCCTTGAACAGGGCTCTGAGGACATTAGTCAATAGGGGGGCCCATAAATTAACATTGTGTTTATACAAGTCGATTGGAATCCCATCTGGGCCTGAAGCCTTGTTATTTGCTGCACTTTGAATTGCATTAATTACAGAGGGTAAATTAATAAGACCAGCTAACCATTCTTCTCCTGCTAAATTGCATGGCAGGGGTAAGGCTTCCAGCTGAATTAAAGAAGCCTAATCAGATTTAAAAATATTGGAAAATGATTACTCCAATTCTGATTGCTGATATGACACTCGATTCCTTGGGTCAGATCATTAGTAAAAAACGGACCTTTAACAATCTACCAAAAAAGTTTGCCATCTTTTAATTTGGCCACTTTATCCAGATCTTCCCATGCTTTGGTCCTCAGCTCCTGCTTCCTTTTTAGTAGTGCCTGCTTTTAAGCCCTTCTGGAACTGGTTATAATCTCTTGATTAAGTGTAATATAGATGGTCGCCTTTTCAAGTGCTTTGAGCGCATTAGTGCTCTCATGATTGAACCAAGTTTTCAATGGACGCTCATTTAGCTTTTTTTTTTTAAAGTCAATTGACTAGCTTCCATGCCACTGATATTGTTAAAACTCATGAGGATATCTTCCGGGGGCCTTTCAGGGGCCAAACAACAATAAAAATCAGTCTCCAAATTAATAATTAAATTAGTAAGGAAATTGTCCAGATTAACATAATTCCATTTTAAACGAACCCCGTTGTTTTTTGTACAGCTGATGGGGGAACAGGTAGGTTTCGTTCGTAATGCACAATTACCAAGTTTCATATCAATATGAATTGGATTGTGATCTCTACATGGTAGACAGTGCACCTTAAAATATCTCAAATTATACACCAGATCAATAGATATCAACAAAAATCAATTGTACTACCTCTACCATGCCGTGTAAATGTGGGAAGCCTATCATCATTTGTGTTCACCACATCTGAAGTGTCAATCAAGCTCTAAGACAGAATAAGTTTGTTTTTTGCTTCGCCATATGCAGTATGTAAAAAATGGCCACTAAAATTCTCCTGTAGTTTAGAAAACCCACAGATGCGCTACCCACTAAAACGGCATTTCACAATGTTAAAATTACCTGCCCAAATTATTGAAATAGTCCCACACTTTTGGCTGCCAAAAAAGTTTGCAAGCTTCCTCTCTATGTCCTCTATGACATCTGCAGTTTTAGAAGAAAATTCATTATAATAAAAATTAATTAAAATTAGGTTTAATACTGCATTTTTTTGTAAATACAAAATTTGAAAATTAGGTGTGGATGCTACCTCAATAATAGTTAAATTGTCTAAGGCACAGGATAAAAAGGTAGCTACGCCCCCCTTTCCTCTTCCAGCTGTACGCATTTAGTGATACAGAATTAAGAGCCAATGTTTCCTGACAGCATATGATGTCATAATTGGCACTATAGTCCAGCCAATCTTCATTAAGACGTTTGTCTCTTATCCCTGCTACATTTCAAGACAAAAACTGCAGGCCATTTGAGGGTCTTAGACTGTTTGAACCATCAACTATTACTAAAGGGGACCTAAAGGAAACAGGACTCACATCAGATATATTGGCGTCCCTCTCTGAAGACTTAGTCGCAGCCCTAAAATCTCTGGGTGTTTTTAAAGAATGGTGTCAATCAATATCTGAAAGTTCTAATAGGACCTCGTATTGATTGGGATAATTCCATTGATTTACAGAGTTAGTCCGATCAAGTGTCCCATTAATCTTATGTAATCTATTTGGGACAACCCTCCTAAGTGCAATCAATCTAGGAGGGTTAAAAAAAAACAATGGTCTTGCCACTATCCTACTTTGCGGTCTATCTGCATAACTTAACCAAGATAGCAAGAGATGCGCCCATTTAGCGCTATTTAGACTAAGTACAATACAATCCCCTTCAATGGCCTTATCTGTGGGTCACACCCAACTTATTCTCCGGGCCATATAATATCGTCAATTATTGAATGGTGACATTTAGCATTTTTTTCACACCAATCTGCTGCTTTGTTTATCAGACTTTGAGTGTCCTCCAATGAATCAACAGACCGAAGTGGAACCCCAGCTAACACTACTGTATATGGAGTACACTCGGGGGCAGATGCAAACGATCAAGAGTCTCTTTAGCCTGGGGGGCTACCTGTCGCATGGGGTTTATCTCAGACAATCTGGTCGATATTTTGCACTGTGAGGAACGGCCATGGCCAATATCTTCATTATGCCTATTGATGGGGATTATATTGCTACATTTCAAGACAAAAACTGCAGGCCATTTGAGGGTCTTAGACTGTTTGAACCATCAACTATTACTAAAGGGGACCTAAAGGAAACAGGACTCACATCAGATATATTGGCGTCCCTCTCTGAAGACTTAGTCGCAGCCCTAAAATCTCTGGGTGTTTTTAAAGAATGGTGTCAATCAATATCTGAAAGTTCTAATAGGACCTCGTATTGATTGGGATAATTCCATTGATTTACAGAGTTAGTCCGATCAAGTGTCCCATTAATCTTATGTAATCTATTTGGGACAACCCTCCTAAGTGCAATCAATCTAGGAGGGTTAAAAAAAAACAATGGTCTTGCCACTATCCTACTTTGCGGTCTATCTGCATAACTTAACCAAGATAGCAAGAGATGCGCCCATTTAGCGCTATTTAGACTAAGTACAATACAATCCCCTTCAATGGCCTTATCTGTGGGTCACACCCAACTTATTCTCCGGGCCATATAATATCGTCAATTATTGAATGGTGACATTTAGCATTTTTTTCACACCAATCTGCTGCTTTGTTTATCAGACTTTGAGTGTCCTCCAATGAATCAACAGACCGAAGTGGAACCCCAGCTAACACTACTGTATATGGAGTACACTCGGGGGCAGATGCAAACGATCAAGAGTCTCCTTAGCCTGGGGGGCTACCTGTCGCATGGGGTTTATCTCAGACAATCTGGTCGATATTTTGCACTGTGAGGAACGGCCATGGCCAATATCTTCATTATGCCTATTGATGGGGATTATATTGCTACACGGGGCAGCTTTAAAGATAGGCAGCTTTAAAGACAGGCATCCACCTGGGCCTTCTGGTTCATATCATTATCATATCATTAACACCTGTGCTAGCTTGGCCTGTTGACACAATAGGATCAGTCCACAGATCTCCTTTTGGATCAGTCTGTGATCGTTCCAATTAGTTCAGTTGTTTCTCCATCTGCTCTAAGCACTCCAGTATCGGTTGTAAAGATTCAGGTGGTCATTATAACCCTGGCGGACGGTGATAAAGCGGCGGTAAGACCGCCAACCGGCCGGCAGAATTTTTTTTGCAATTACGACCGTGGCGGAAACCGCCAACAAGAACAACCACTTTAACACTCCGACCGCCACAGCGGTACAAACAAACAGCGCGGCAGTCACCGCCAACAGACAGGCGGAGGGCAAAGTACTGCCCACACTATTATGACAGGCCAATCCGCCACCTTTTCCGGGGCGGATTCACCACCGATCAAAACACGGCGGAAACAGGAATTCCGAAGGAAAACGGTCACCTCTACACACCCCACGAGGAACGAGGACACCATGGACCCGGAACTCCAAATTCTACCTGCAATAGTCTTCCTGCTCCTCTACCAGAAGCACGAACGCCGGCCGGGAAGACCACGGTGAGTACTGCACCTACGACACAGGGGAGGGGGGAGGCAAAAAACAGGGACACACACACGCAACACGCAACACCCCCACCCACTACAACACACACACTAATGCATGTTAATACATCACAGTTACACCCCCTAAACCCCTCGGAAGAATGCAAAGACAATGGAAAATGAGTGTAACCATTGTAATATATTAAAATCAAGTAGTCAGACATATATATATATAGACCATTGACAAAATATATACCAAGCATAGTAGTCCAGGTAGTGCTCCAATTAGGTCCGTGGAACACTGGGACCACAAGGTATGGGCAAGGCCCACACATGATCCCCGACCATGACAGAGAGAACACTGCAGGGGCATCAGAGAGCAAGAAAACAGGCACCTCAGGGAGAGAGAAAGGGGGGGCACCTCAGCCGGTTGAGTGCACAATGCCAAATTCACGAGGGGGCCGCATGCCCACTGTTCCATCCTGGGGAGTGCAAAACCACAGTCTCTCAAGTGTCTACAGTGGGTGGGTTGCCCACTGTTCAATCCTGGGGAGTGCAAAGCCATAGTCTCTCAAGTCTCTACAGTGGGTGGCTTTCCCACTGTTCCATCCTGGGGAGTGCAAAGCCACAGTCTCTCAAGTCTCTACAATGGGTGGGTTGCCCACTGTTCAATCCTGGGGAGTGCAAAGCCACAGTCTCTCAAGTCTCACAAGTGGGTGAGTTGCCCACTGTTCCATCCTGGGGAGTGCAAAGCCACAGTCTCTCAAGTCTCTACAGTGGGTGGGTTGCCCACTGTTCCATCCTGGGGAGTGCAAAGCCATAGTCTCTCAGGTCTATACAGTGGGTGGGTTGCCCACTGTTCAGTCCTGGGAAGTGCAAAGCCACAGTCTCTCAAGTGGATGACAGTCTCCACTGGTTCTGGAGGGGGTATGGTGCCCAGAGTGCTTCATCCTGCTAAGGACAGAGGTAGTGGATGACAGTCTCCACTGGTTCTGGAGGGGGCCTTGTGCCCAGAGTGCTTCATCCTGCTAAGGACGGAGGTGGTGGATGGATCTCTCCACTGGTTCTGGAGGGGGCATGGTGCCCAGAGTGCTTCATCCTGCTAAGGACAGAGGTAGTGGATGACAGTCTCCACTGGTTCTGGAGGGGGCCTTGTGCCCAGAGTGCTTCATCCTGCTAAGGACGGAGGTGGTGGATGGATCTCTCCACTGGTTCTGGAGGGGGCATGGTGCCCAGAGTGCTTCATGCTGCTAAGGACAGAGGTAGTGGATGACAGTCTCCACTGGTTCTGGAGGGGGCCTTGTGCCCAGAGTGCTTCATCCTGCTAAGGATGGAGGTAGTGGATGGATCTCTCCACTGGTTCTGGAGGGGGCATGGTGCCCAGAGTGCTTCATCCTGCTAAGGACAGAGGTAGTGGATGACAGTCTCCACTGGCTCTGGAGGGGGCCTTGTGCCCAGAGTGCTTCATCCTGCTAAGGACGGAGGTAGTGGATGGATCTGTCCACTGGTTCTGGAGGAGGCATGGTGCCCAGAGTGCTTCATCCTGCTAAAGACAGAGGTAGTGGATGACAGTCTCCACTGGTTCTGGAGGGGGCCTTGTGCCCAGAGTGCTTCATCCTGCTAAGGACAGAGGTAGTGGATGGATCTCTCCACTGGTTCTGGAGGGGGCATGGTGCCCAGAGTGCTTCATCCTGCTAAGGACTGAGGTAGTGGATGACAGTCTCCACTGGTTCTGGAGGGGACCTTGTGCTCAGAGTGCTTCATCCTGCTAAGGACAGAGGTAGTGGATGGATCTCTCCACTGGTTCTGGAGGGGGTATGGTGCCCAGAGTGCTTCATCCTGCTAAGGACTGAGGTAGTGGATGACAGTCTCCACTGGTTCTGGAGGGGACCTTGTGCTCAGAGTGCTTCATCCTGCTAAGGACAGAGGTAGTGGATGGATCTCTCCACTGGTTCTGGAGGGGGCATGGTGCCCAGAGTGCTTCATCCTGCTAAGGACTGAGGTAGTGGATGACAGTCTCCACTGGTTCTGGAGGGGACCTTGTGCTCAGAGTGCTTCATCCTGCTAAGGACAGAGGTAGTGGATGGATCTCTCCACTGGTTCTGGAGGGGGCCTGGTGCCCAGAGTGCTTCATCCTGCTAAGGACAGAGGTAGTGGATGGATCTCTCCACTGGTTCTGGAGGGGGCATGGTGCCCAGAGTGCTTCATCCTGCTAAGGACAGAGGTAGTGGATGACAGTCTCCACTGGTTCTGGAGGGGGCATGGTGCCCAGAGTGCTTCATCCTGCTAAGGACAGAGGTAGTGGATGGATCTCTCCACTGGTTCTGGAGTGGGCATGATGCCCAGAGTGCTTCATCCTGCTAAGGACTGAGGTAGTGGATGAATCTCTCCACTGGTTCTGGAGGGGGCATGGTGCCCAGAGTGCTTCATGCTGCTAAGGACAGAGGTAGTGGATGACAGTCTCCACTGGTTCTGGAGGGGGCCTTGTGCCCAGAGTGCTTCATCCTGCTAAGGACGGAGGTAGTGGATGGATCTCTCCACTGGTTCTGGAGGGGGCATGGTGCCCAGAGTGCTTCATCCTGCTAAGGACAGAGGTAGTGGATGACAGTCTCCACTGGCTCTGGAGGGGGCCTTGTGCCCAGAGTGCTTCATCCTGCTAAGGACGGAGGTAGTGGATGGATCTGTCCACTGGTTCTGGAGGAGGCATGGTGCCCAGAGTGCTTCATCCTGCTAAGGACAGAGGTAGTGGATGACAGTCTCCACTGGTTCTGGAGGGGGCCTTGTGCCCAGAGTGCTTCATCCTGCTAAAGACAGAGGTAGTGGATGGATCTCTCCACTGGTTCTGGAGGGGGCATGGTGCCCAGAGTGCTTCATCCTGCTAAGGACTGAGGTAGTGGATGACAGTCTCCACTGGTTCTGGAGGGGACCTTGTGCTCAGAGTGCTTCATCCTGCTAAGGACAGAGGTAGTGGATGGATCTCTCCACTGGTTCTGGAGGGGGCATGGTGCCCAGAGTGCTTCATTCTGCTAAGGACTGAGGTAGTGGATGACAGTCTCCACTGGTTCTGGAGGGGACCTTGTGCTCAGAGTGCTTCATCCTGCTAAGGACAGAGGTAGTGGATGGATCTCTCCACTGGTTCTGGAGGGGGCATGGTGCCCAGAGTGCTTCATCCTGCTAAGGACTGAGGTAGTGGATGACAGTCTCCACTGGTTCTGGAGGGGACCTTGTGCTCAGAGTGCTTCATCCTGCTAAGGACAGAGGTAGTGGATGGATCTCTCCACTGGTTCTGGAGGGGGCCTGGTGCCCAGAGTGCTTCATCCTGCTAAGGACAGAGGTAGTGGATGGATCTCTCCACTGGTTCTGGAGGGGGCATGGTGCCCAGAGTGCTTCATCCTGCTAAGGACAGAGGTAGTGGATGACAGTCTCCACTGGTTCTGGAGGGGGCATGGTGCCCAGAGTGCTTCATCCTGCTAAGGACAGAGGTAGTGGATGGATCTCTCCACTGGTTCTGGAGTGGGCATGATGCCCAGAGTGCTTCATCCTGCTAAGGACTGAGGTAGTGGATGACAGTCTCCACTGGTTCTGGAGGGGACCTTGTGCTCAGAGTGCTTCATCCTGCTAAGGACAGAGGTAGTGGATGGATCTCTCCACTGGTTCTGGAGGGGGCATGGTGCCCAGAGTGCTTCATCCTGCTAAGGACTGAGGTAGTGGATGACAGTCTCCACTGGTTCTGGAGGGGACCTTGTGCTCAGAGTGCTTCATCCTGCTAAGGACAGAGGTAGTGGATGGATCTCTCCACTGGTTCTGGAGGGGGCATGGTGCCCAGAGTGCTTCATCCTGCTAAGGACAGAGGTAGTGGATGACAGTTTCCACTGATTCTGGAGGGGGCCTTGTGCCCAGAGTGCTTCATCCTGCTAAGGACAGAGGTAGTGGATGGATCTCTCCACTGGTTCTGGAGGGGGCATGGTGCCCAGAGTGCTTCATCCTGCTAAGGACAGAGGTAGTGGATGACAGTCTCCACTGGTTCTGGAGGGGGCATGGTGCCCAGAGTGCTTCATCCTGCTAAGGACAGAGGTAGTGGATGGATCTCTCCACTGGTTCTGGAGGGGGCATGGTGCCCAGAGTGCTTCATCCTGCTAAGGACAGATGTAGTGGATGACAGTCTCCACTGGTTCTGGAGGGGGCCTTGTGCCCAGAGTGCTTCATCCTGCTTAGGACAGAGGTAGTGGATGGATCTCTCCACTGGTTCTGGAAGGGGCATGGTGCCCAGAGTGCTTCATCCTACTAAGGACAGAGGTAGTGGATGACAGTCTCCACTGGTTCTGGAGGGGGCCTTGTGCCCAGAGTGCTTCATCCTGCTAAGGACAGAGGTAGTGGATGGATCTCTCCACTGGTTCTGGAGGGGGCATTGTGCCCAGAGTGCTTCATCCTGCTAAGGACAGAGGTAGTGGATAACAGTCTCCACTGGTTCTGGAGGGGGCATGGTGCCCAGAGTGCTTCATTCACCCCGTGACGGACTCAGTAGCATCAGCGCCCTTGCCGCTCATGGGCCAGCGGTGCTTGAGACGGCGGTGCCCTGTTCAGCGGTGTTTGAGACTGCAGTGCCCTGTTCAGCGGCGCTTGAGACGGCGGTGCCCTGTTCAGCGCTGCTTGATGCGGCGGTTCCATTGCAGGGACTCAGCTGCTGGTGGTCCTTCATGGCCCAGCGGGGCTTTTGCTGGCAGTGGCCTCCTGGGCAGCTGGGCTTGTGCTGGCAGTGGCCTCCTGGGCAGCTGGGCTTGTGCTGACGGTGGCCTCCTGGGCAGCTTGGCTTGTGCTGGCGGTTGCCTCCTGGGCAGCGGGGATGATGGCGGTCTTCTCCGCGGTGCTGCTCTTCCCAGACTTGCCGGGTTTCTTGTGGCCCTTCCCCACCTTGGATTGTGTCACAGCTGACTCCACACTCCCACCGGGACCCCTGGGAGCGGCTTTGGTGGCTGGAGTCTTCCCCCTCTCCCGCCGGGCACTGGCCAACTTCTGATGCTTCAAAGGTGGGGGACTGTCTGTGCTGTGGCTCTGTGCCACACTGGCTGCCCTGGTGGCCGGTGCACTCCAGATTCCAGTGACTACAGGCACCACTGGTCCCGGAGATGTTGTGGCTGAGGTGCTAGTTCGGGACCTAGGAGACGGACGGGGTGGGGGAGGTGTGGGAAAGAGGTCAAGGTTGGACAGGAAAAGTTTTTGGGACACACTGGGACAGGTAGCTGGAGGGGGTTTGGGAGTGGAGGAAGAGGTGGTGGTTGTAGGAGGTGTTTGTTAGCTGACTTTGGGTGAAGGTGCATGCGCTGGAGGCTGTCGTGAGGTGGATGGCTGTTGGGTGGGTGTGTGCCTGCGTTTGTGTATCTTGGGAGGGGGCGTCACAGACACACTGGGAGAGCACACAGGGGACGTGTGAATGGTAGTGGGGTGGTGACTGCACGTGAGCGGGGTGTGGTGGTGGGTGTGCTGGAGAGGGATGTAGTGGCTGTAGAGGTAGTGCATGCAGGTGTGAGTGTAGACGAGACAGGGAGGGAGGAGGGAGACGAGGAGGAGGGGGACACAGTGGAGGCAGTGGATGTTGGTCTGTCTGCATGTGTGTGATGCTTGCGTGAGTGCCTGTGGGATGTGTGGTGCTTATGTTTGCCTGAGCTTCCCTTGGGTGTTGACGTGTGTGCATGCTGGTCTGAAGGTGAGCTTGGGATAGGCTGAGGTAGAGGGGATTGGGTCTGGGTGGACGAAGTTGGAGGGGGGAGGCTAGACACAGGGACAATGGCTGCCATCAGTGCTGAGGCCAGAGTCTGAAAAGCTCGCTGAAGGGCCGCCTGACCAGGATGAATGCCCTCCAGGAATGCATTGGTTTGTTGCAACTGCCTTTCTACACCCTGGATGGCATTCAAAATGGTAGACTGCCCAACAGTGAGGGACCTGAGGAGGTCAATGGCCTCCTCACTGAGGGCAGCAGGGGTGACTGGGGCAGGGGCTGAGGTGCCTGGGGCGAAGGTGATGCCCACCCTCCCGGGTGAGAGGGCACGGGACGAAGGCTGAGGGGCTGCTGGGAGGGCGGTGCTGGAAGGGGCTGTACCTGTAGATGGGGGTGGCACAGATGTTGCCGCCACCACAAGGGAGCTCCCATCAGAGGACGACTCCATGTCACTGGTCTCAGCTCCTGTCCCCGCCGTGGAGCTCCCCTCGCCCTCCGCCCCACTGGTGAACTCCGAGTCTGTAGTGTGGCCCTCCAGGGCCATGTGGGATGCAGCCCCCTGGTGCTCCGGTACCACGCCTGATGATGCTAATACACACAAGAACAGGGAGACCACAAAAAGGGGGGGAATGACAGAAGAAAAACATGTTGAGTGCATGCATTACCACTACCGTTGGCGGACACGACAGACACAGAAGCCCCCTGCACTACGCCTCGCTCTTGGGCTCCACTGTTCAATTCCTGGGAAATGGCCTACAAGGCAATGGATGACATCTGCACACATAGATGACACAGGGGCATGACTAGGTGTACTTGGCACTCTACAGAGGTGGGGTGGGGTGCCACATGGCCTGCCTTATGGTGGGACCTTGCCTACGGAACTCGCCCTGGCCTAGTGAAACCCACAACCCACCTCCCCCACCCAGAACCCTCCACAGCGCGCATAGTCAGCAGAATGAGTGTGTACTCACCCCCTTGTGGCTGCTGTGATGCACTCAAGTGCCCATCCACCTCCGGGTACGCCACCGCCAGGATCCTGAACATCAGGGGGGTCATGGTGCAACGGGCACCCCTCCCACATTGGGAGGCCATCCCCAGCTGAGCCTCCGCCGTCTTCTTGCTCCAGTGGCGAATGTCCTCCCATCTTCTCCGGCAGTGGGTGCTCCGTCTGTGGTAGACCCCCAGGGTCCGGACGTCCTTGGCGATGGCACGCCAAATATCTTTTTTCTAGTGGGCGCTGACCTACATGAATTGTACATGGGGAAAAGAAAAGTTATTACCAACTGCACCATCACAGTCATTGGCCCCCATCCATACCCTTGCTATGTGGCACATGCACTCACCGTCGTTTCATGCACACCTCAATCTCCCCCCCCCATCTTTCATCCACCCCACTCCACACAGGCATAGCCCATACATCATGCTCCCAGTGTACTTACCTGTTTGTCTGGAGGACCGTAGAGTAGCGTGTACTGGGGGAAGACCCATCCACGAGTTTCTCCAACTCCTCCGATGTGAAGGCAGGGGCCCTTTTCCCAGACACTCGAGCCATTGTCTCTTCCAGACCGAGGTCACAGCAGCACTTGCAGTGTAGGTCCTCTCCTGTCGAAGATCAGGTATCGAGTGATTGAACAGATAGAAAATGGCGGTCATGTCCGCGGCGGTGTGTACCATCACCGCCGGTGTACATCGTCATTGGCTCCTGGGACCCATAGGGTCCAATGTTAACCAATGCAGCATTGCGCTGCGGTCTTCGACCGCCTACCGCGACGGTGTACAACGCCAGCGCAGTTACCTCACATCCCATTGTCCCACTTTAGAGGTCAGGCAGCCGCCATTTCAGGGGCCCACATGGCTTCATTTTCAACTGCGTCACACATGCCTAGGCCTAGACTCAACACACATACAGGCCACTTTTTGAGTATGAATGGTGTTCTGTGTAAGCTGTGGGTACGTACCTGTGAGTTGTTTGACTCTGTGCTCGCTGTTTTCCTTCATAGGCACCGTCCACTGGGACATGTGAGGAGATGGCGGCATCCTCCTGTGTACCGACCGTTGGTGGACCTGTCAACAATGGAGGAAAGACATATGATTATCACATACAGGCTTGACCGTGCCACAATCCAGGAACTGTGTCAGACCTGATGTCAGCTATCCGCCATCCCACAGGAATCCCCCCTCAAGTGCAGGTGCTGTCAGCGCTCCATTTCCTTGCAAGTGGGTCATTTCAAACAACAGTGGCCATAGCATCAAGGATGTCCCAGCCTATGTTTTCCAACGTGTTGTCCAGAGTGTTGTCTGCCCTTCTGAAACACATGCGGAGCTACATAATTTTCCCTCAGGTGGAGGATTTACCTACAGTGAAAGGTGATTTCTATGCCCTGGGACATATCCCCAACATCATAGGTGCCATTGATGGGCCACATGTGGCTTTGGTCCCCCCCCCCACAGGAGTGAACAGATGTACAGAAACCGGAAGAGTTATCATTCGATTAATGTACAGATGGCATGTTTGGCAGACCAGTACATCTCCCATGTGAATGCTATGTTCCCTGGCTCAGTGCATGACGCCTACATCCTGCGGAATAGCAGCATCCCTTATGTGATGGGTCAACTCCAGAGGCACCATGTGTGGCTATTAGGTGAGCACCTGGAAGCTAGTCAGTGGGAATGGTTGTGTGGGTCTGGGGATATCCCTACAGGTTAGTGTGTGTCTAACAGTTGTCCCTCGCCATTTGCAGGTGACTCTGGTTACCCCAACCTGTCATGGCTACTGACCACAGGGACTCAGTGATCCAGCAATATTTCCAGTGAGACACAGGTAAGAGTACAGACCTGCCTACTACATGTACTTAACCTCTCTACTGTCTGTCGTTTTCACCCAGTGTATGGTCACTGAGTTGTCACTTTCCCTTACGATTTCACAGATGTGGGTCCCACTGTGTGACATCTGCTTTGATTCCTCATGGACTAAAGCTGTGTGACATAGGTATGTTAACATTACCAATGAAAAAAGCTTTTTGCCACAGTTATTGCTCATACAGTATTCCGAAATCACAGGCAGACTCCAGATTGTTTTGTGCTTTAAGGGTGTCTATTTAAGTAAAATGGTGAGGGGTGATGGTGGAGGAAATGTCCATGGCAGAGTCCAGTCTATTAGTCTCACAGGTGCATTGCCCATATGGGCATAGGAAGTGGAGCTGGGGCAGTTTAAGTATGGACAGGGTGACCAAGGGGGACAGTAGGATGACAATCAGAGTGGTCTTATTTCTTGGCGGGGATCTTGGCATCGTTCTCTGTCTTGTTCCTGGATTTCTGGGACCGTTTGCAAGGTGGTTCTCCCTCTGCAGGGGGTGTGGTGTTGGTGTGGTGGTCCTGTGGTGGGGCGTCCTGTCCACTAGCACCGGCAGAGGTGGTGGGCAGTTCATCGTCCAGGCTAGTGTCAGGGGCCCCTTGTAGTGCCACAGTGTCCCTCCTGGTGTTCACGAGTTCCTTCAGCACCCCTACGATGGTGCCCAGGGTGGAGTTGATGGTTCTGAGTTCCTCCCTGAAGCCCATATACATTTCCTCCTGCAGGCGCTGGGTCTTCTGAAACTTGGCCAGTACCGTTGCCATCGTCTCCTGGGAGTGGTGGTAGGCTCCCATGATGGAGGAGAGGGCCTCGTGGAGAGTGGGTTCCCTTGGCCTGTGTGCCCCCTTTCGCACAGCAGCCCTTCCAGTTCCCCTGTGTTCCTGGGCCTACGTCCCCTGGACCGTGTGCCCACTACCACTGCCCCCAGGTCCCTGTTGTTGTTGGGGTGGTGGGTCAGCCTTTAGTGGTGGACACACAGCTGATTGACGTGTCCTGGGGACGGAGGTATGGGCCCGCTGGGTAGCTGCTGTGCTGGTGTTTCCAGAGGGGGGAAGCTCTGTAGTAGCCTGTGACTGTGTCAGGGGAACCAACTGTCCAGAGGTCCCCGATGGGCCGGGCTGGTCATCTAGATCCCGTTGGACAGAGCTGCTGTCATCACTGTGGGCCTCTTTTGTTGGTGGTGTGGACATGTGTGGACCCTCCTGTCCGGTGACATTGGGTAGGGGTCCTGCAGGGGTATAAAAGGATGGTTATTACATCTGTGTGTGTCATGGTGTGCAATGGGTGGGTGACCGTGTACCCCAGTGCTTGCATTCCTGTGTGGGACCTCGTGTGATGATGGTTTAGGGGGGTGTTTGGGTATGTGCAGTGGGCATGCTTTAGTGATGGGTGTCCATGCTTTGTTGTTGCATGCAGTGCTTGGTGTTAGGATGGGTGGTTTGTGATGTTGGGACATTTGTGAGGAGTTGGAGTGCTGGGGGTGAGGGTGAGGGTGGGGGTATGTGCTGGCATGCAGGTACGGTGGGTGATGTAATAGTTAAGATTTGTCTTACCAGAGTCCATTCCTCCACCTACTCCTGCGAGGCCCTCAGGATGCAGAATCGCCAAGACCTGCTCCTCCCATGTTGTTAGTTGTGGGGGAGGAGGTGGGAGTCTGCTGCCAGTCCGCTGAACCACCAGGTGGTGTCTTGAGACCACAGAACGCGCCTTCCCCCGTAGGTCGTTCCACCTCTTCTTGATGTCCTCCCGATTTCTTGGGTGCTGTCCCACTGAGTTGACCCTGTCCACTATTCTTCACCATAGCTCCATCTTCCTTGCAATTGAGGTGTGCTGCACCTGTGATCCGAATAGCTGTGGCTCTACCCGGATGATTTCCACCACCATGATCCTGAGCTCCTCCTACAAGAACCTGGGGTGTCTTTGCCGTGCCATGGGGTGGTGTAGGTGGTGTGTGGGGTGGTGTGTGGGGTGATAAGTGTGCTGATATGTAGTGGGGTGTTGTGTGAGGTGCGTGGAAGTTATGTGGGTGATGGTGTTGTGTGCCTGTGGATGCTAGTGTTCTTGCTGGTGCTGTCTCTCTCTGGCTTCCGTTTGTGAATTGTTGTCATAAGGGTTTGTGGGTGATGTGGGTGTGTGTTTTATATTGTATTGGGTGTGTGGGAGTGGTGTGTTTATGTGTATCAGGTGTGTGTATTTGGAATTGTCCAATGTGGCTGTGTTTTGTAAATGTGTGTGTATTTTGAGCGCGGCGGTGTGTACCGCCAATGGAATACCGCGGTTGAAAGACCGCCGCGTGGATTCGTGTGTCGTGATAGTGTGGACGTATTTCTGTTGGCGTGACGGTGGAGGTTTTGTTTTTGCCAGTTTATCACTGACCTTTGGTGTGGCAGACTTGTGTGGGTGTCTAGATTTTGGCGGAATCCGAACTGTGGGTCATAATAGCTGTGGCGAAATTCCGCGGCCGCGGCGCTGTGTTGGTGGTCTTCTGCACGGCGGTAAGCGGCTTTTACCGCCAATGTTGTAATGAGGGCCTCAATGAACAACTTCTTTATACTCAAGAAAAACCCCTCCTGTGAGAACAATGAACTTTCAATGGGCTCATTAGTCGGCTGGTCAGGTCTTGACATGCCCTTTGCTATTTTTCCTTTTAGCTGTAACGAGTTTTTCATTCACTTGGGGTATTGGTTCTCCCACTAAAATGTGAAGATCAGTATTCTTCAGCAAAGTTTTAGGATTGACATTTGTGACAGGTGAAACAGGTGGCAAAACAACCTGCAGAGATTGTTGAAATTCCCCCTCCTGATTATAGGTCTGGGCTGAATTTGGTTATTTAATCTATTTGAAGGTAATGAAGCTAGTGACAGTCTTCTCTCTGTCATTTCAATCTCCTTACTACGAGCACCCACTGCTCTTTGCAGAAACCCAACCAATGTAGAGTTTGCTGTGGCAGCAGCCAAAGGTGTCTTACGTCTGCCCATATTGCCTAAAATCGCATACAGGAGAGATAACCTGCACAACTTTTTCCCCAGACAGCGTTGAATGAGAGATTAACATAAAACAAAGTTGGACTCTATAACTTATACCTTAGTCCTTACTAGAGCGTAAGAGCAGCGAACCGGGATATGGACCAAAGGGCGTGGCCTAGCCCAGCCTTGACCGGCAGCGGACGGGTGCAGACGGGTCCGCTCTTGGCCCAGTCTTTGCCCGGGCATGCGCGTGTTCCACGTTGCAGAAGAAACATGCTGTCTTTAGGAACCTCCTGGCACTGATCACAAAATGGGGGAAGGGCCCTGGCCTCCCTCAAGTCCATTCCCTTGTATCCCGCACCGCAGGAGAAAATGTGCTGTCTTTATGCGCCTCTTGGAGCTGTTCACAAAATGGGAGAAGGGGCCCTGGCCTCCCTCAGGTCTGTTCTGCTGTGTCCCACATCACGGGAGAAACGTGCTGTCTTTATGCACCTCCTGGCACTGATCACAAAATGGGGGGAGGGGAGGGGATTGGCCTCCCTCAGGTCCGTTCCATTGTGTCCCGCGTTGCGGGAGAAAACGCCTTGTCTTTATCCACCTCCTGGTGCTGATCACAAAATGGGAGGAGGGGCCCTGGCGTCCCTCAGGTCCGTTCCGTTGTGTCCTGCGTCGCGGGAGAAAACGCACTGTCTTTATGCGCCTCCTGGCGTTGATCACAAAATGGGGTGAGGGGCCCTGCTCTCCCTCAGGCCCATTCCATTGTGTGTGTTAATATATGCTCTTTTGGGAGTGAGGTACGGAGTCCATGGTGGGAGGCCAAGTTATTGTTTGTGCAGCAGACCATAACTGGTACATTACAGGACTAAGAACTGCATTGTCACTTTAAGTGCATTGTTTTTAGTGAATGTCATAGGGTTTTTCCCCATGTAAACATGGTTTCTCCAGTGTTTGCACTACATGAACCATCATTTTTTAAACTTGTTTTTAATGAATATCTATGTTTTAAAAAAAGGATATCTGTGCTTGTAACACGCATGTGCACATGGCCAGGTCTTATGCCTATCCACCTGTGCATCTAGTCTCCTCCCACATACAACCAGCCAAAGGGTTAGGCGCAGGGCTTACACCCCCCATGCATCACACCCTATCACACATAAAGTCTGTGTCTGGTGTGGTCTCAGCTGTGGACAGGCCCTGCGTCCAGCTGGTCAAGTGTTGTAGCAGTTGCAGGCAAAGCTGCCTGCAGTCCAGACCACACACCCACCTGCCCATGTGTCACATTGTGCATACTACCAGGCCCTGAACCTACCCATGGACCTGCAATCTTATTCCTTTTTTACACTTTTTCTAAATTTATGAATTCCATGCAATTTGCAGACTCAGACCATTGACTCACATTTCTGATTGCAAAAAGGCAGCCCCAGTGCTTGTGAATTCTATATATTTCTCACATTTGATATATCCTAAGAGCATTTTTTGCTTATTTCTGTCCATTTTTTCCATACCTCATATCTACCCGGTTCAGGTGCTTAAAAGCAGTCATTGTGTCTTCCACTCTCTTCATAGACTTTCTTTTGTTCCTGTACCGTTGGCAACGTGGTGTTGTCAGCATTGCAGGAAGCGTGATTTATAACATATGTAGTGTGATTTGCTTACTGTACCCATTACATTTTAGTGGTTTTGCATGTTTGAACCAGAAGAATAACACATTTATTAGCTGCTTTTTCGGTGAATTCATAGTTTTTTTTTTCTAATTCACTTTATTTTCCAACCCAGCTGTGCCAAGGGGTGTTAAACACAGAGTCTGACCTATGGCCATGCTTGGCAGCCAAGCTGATTCAAGCTGCCAATGCCCTCTGCATATGGCCTATGATTGTGCAGCAGCTTTGGGAGCAAAAATAATTTGCGAAGTAACCCAACTGTTCAGCTATGTTGACTGCGGTTTGGTATTAGTCGTCATTAAAATGAACTGTACTGCATGTATATTTATTGACTACCTTAGAGTTACAAAATGCACGTATGAGCGACTCCAAAGGAATCATTGTCATTGTTCATATTATACTCAAATTCCTAGGAATACCAAGTGGCCCCAATCTTACTTTGTTGCAGTGCTTTATTTGTAAATAACGTGCCCAAAGCTCTCCTCTGAAACACGCGGCTGCTGCAATTAAATGTTCGAGCAAAGCAATCCTAAAGCCATCTCGGACCTCTTTAATCCATTTACAGGCACTCCTTGCCCCTTCAGCTCACTCTTGCAGCTTTCTTCCTTTGTGACGCTTTTTCATTTTTATCTTCCTCTAGCTTTCCCATATGTGTCTTTTGTTCACAGTAAATGCTGATACAAAAGAATAAGTTCCGCCCCCAAAAAATAAGTGCCAGTGCCCCCCCAATGGCATCCACTGGCTCAAATTAAGCATTGCTTTGTTGTTATGTGAGATAGACACTCGTCATAGATGTAACGAGGAAGGAGATGAGTGGTTTATTGGAGAAAAGAAAAAAGCTGTCTGGAAGCTGTTAGGGCTAATGCTTCTGCCCTACTGACCAAGCTTCAGAGAGTGTGACGGTGTGGATCAGCATAGATCAGTGGCATTAAAAGGATTCCACTTTCAAAAGGCTTACACATACCCATTTAATAATTTCCAAGAGGTAGAAGAAGTAGTTTTCTGATTATATTCAGCTTTAAATAGTTAACTATATTCCTCAAAGAATGTTTCTCAAGAGATAGTGTGTTCATTGAGTGTGTTTACACAAAAACATATTGACTATAAAGCATATGGTTTTTCATAGCTCCCTTGCACGATCAACTGAACCGGTATAACATTGTGCAGCGTTGATCTGATGTGCCCATACACACCTGGTCCCCCATGTGTACCTGGGGCACTTTGCTCTTTGCAAATAACCCCCACTGCTGATTGATAGCAGGGTTTCAGACGAGACATTTTCACAAAACCATTATTTGTGTATTCATATTATAAACGATAATAATACCTGCTGTATAGCAGAAATGTGGAAACGTGACTTCATGGATACGGCAGCTGGTGGTGTAGATAATCAGTCTTCCGGAGGTGCGATGCAACTACCAAACAAAGGGACAGATTTTTCAAGACTTGAGCCAATACAAAGTCACAGCGCGCAGTCTTGATAAAGTATTTACTTTTCAGGGCAAAACTTTTTTTTGTGCTGGAAAGTTGTCTTTAAAGTAGTGCAAATGGCACATTATGCAGGTTTCTAGATTTTAAGTGAAGGAGGTATTTGATTGGTAGATCTGGCTTTGTGGCAAAATTACCACCTCTTTGAAACAGGTACTAAGTTTGAGAAATGTTAATGATTTTAAACATTTCAAATCATTAGATGCTTGCTGCAATGTAGAAATGATAGTAAAACGGTCTACGTTTAGGAATTTTTTGTACTGTAAAAAACCCCTTGCAGGATTGGACTGATGCTACACAACACTCACACAACTTTTCACCGTGGTGCAAAGTTATGTACATGGCGCTAGGCAGCCTGTTTGTGCACCAAGGTATGGGATGGGAGGAACAACAGGCCATATTTAGTAAATATGCAACTTTGGTTGCTGCATTGCGCTATTTTCTTTATAGCAAATCTACCCCAATACGTTGGCAAAACCAAAATTATGTTCCTGTTTTGCTTAAGTGCAAAGCAATAGTTAAAAAGTTGTGACTAGTTATTGCTCACTTTTCCATGTACATAAGCCATATGTATCCAATGCTCTTAGTCATCAAACATTGAACACACCTTTAGCATAGGATATTAAAAGTGATATTAAAAGTGAGTTACATAATGATTACATAATGATTCTGTAATAACCCAGTCAAATCCCCCAGTGACTTAACAAATATTGAACTGATGGCTAACAACCTTTCTCTTTATACAAATATGCGTTTTGGACTCACCTGCCCATTTTGTAAACATTCTTCTTGACCTTATGCATTTAACTTAAGGACCTTATTCAACAAAAGAATCGTGATATTTGGATTGTTTTACACATTTCTGCTCGTGATCTTTCACTTACTGTACCCACATTGATAAAGCTTTCCACTGATGAAGATTATCACGGTTTTCTCGTTTGAAACACCACAAATTGTGAATTGTAATTAATATATTGTACAGCTTGAAAACTTACAAAATATTCATAATTTCTGCTCTCTCTCTTGTGCAAATGAAAAGTATAAACTGCAGAAAGATTATAAAGTATGACTACTAATTTTACTGTGTGATGCAATAGAATTATGTGTATTTATTCTGGATAAAAGTATATGGGGAAGACATTCCTTTCTTCATACATTGTGCAGTCGGTTCCTAGAACAGCAAACTCCATATCCTGCAAAGATCATGGCCAAGTCTAAGATAGGTATAGCAAGAGTTTATTACCAATAAATAAATCAATTGACGTGATGTGCAGACAGTTTTCTTCCTTGGTGCGTGGACCATTAAATGGTTTTCCCCTGCCTAGGACCACCATGTGCATGACAGTCCAAGGCAAGGAAATATAGCAGGTCTGGGCCTCTTGCACTTTGACCCAAGGTTTATGATGGTTAGACTTTTGAGTGGCGTGGGGGAACAGTGAGTTCAGCGGGTGGTGCATCTGTTGTTTTTGGCAGATGTCACGCAACCCCCAAACTCTAAATGACCCCTTAATTATGTGTAAAATATCAACAGTGAAATTGGGTAAAACATAGAAGTTGCAAAGAGCTGGAATTGCTGCCCATAGCTATTACAAACGTATGCCTTACATCAAACACCCTATGTGTATGGTACCCTAAAAAGGTTTACTATTCTCACATTCTATTTAATATGCACATCTGGCCCTTCCTAGTCTGTACAGAGTGTCACCTTAGACTCTAAGGGGTCGTTGGGTTAAAGGCTTCTTGTATGGGCATCATCTGTAATCAATATTGTTTTATTGCAAAAATTACAGTAAATTCAGTGATAAGAGGATGTGCTCTAGTTTGTGTGGCGGTCTGGTCCTATGTTAATGAGGTAACCCCTCTGGCCAGGGGCATGTTTCATATTACTTAAATTGTGATGGGCAAAAATGCCAAAGACAGATGAGATGATTCTGTGTCACCCAAGCAGTTGTGAAGAAATAGGATGCCCCTCTTGCTCCCTCTAGGTGGTCCACATAGGGACCCCAGAACCTTTTAGGGTCCCTGATAAGGGGAGTGCACAGTTGTAGATATCTTGCTAATAGAAGGCCAGGGTGCCCCTTAACAGGCAGGTTTACCAGCACCCCATGTGCATGTCTATCCTCTATCTCCAGTGCATAAACAACTCAATGAGTTATCACATGAACAGGAGTCAGTGCTTTTTTGCAAAGGGTACAACACTTTGGTCTGCACCTAGCACAACCAAACAGGTGATATAGACTGTCATTCTTTGTGCCCTCTAAATGACCCCTTAATTATGTGTAAAATATCAACAGTGAAATTGGGTAAAACATAGAAGTTGCAAAGAGCTGGAATTGCTGCCCATAGCTATTACAAACGTATGCCTTACATCAAACACCCTATGTGTATGGTACCCTAAAAAGGTTTACTATTCTCACATTCTATTTAATATGCACATCTGGCCCTTCCTAGTCTGTACAGAGTGTCACCTTAGACTCTAAGGGGTCGTTGGGTTAAAGGCTTCTTGTATGGGCATCATCTGTAATCAATATTGTTTTATTGCAAAAATTACAGTAAATTCAGTGATAAGAGGATGTGCTCTAGTTTGTGTGGCGGTCTGGTCCTATGTTAATGAGGTAACCCCTCTGGCCAGGGGCATGTTTCATATTACTTAAATTGTGATGGGCAAAAATGCCAAAGACAGATGAGATGATTCTGTGTCACCCAAGCAGTTGTGAAGAAATAGGATGCCCCTCTTGCTCCCTCTAGGTGGTCCACATAGGGACCCCAGAACCTTTTAGGGTCCCTGATAAGGGGAGTGCACAGTTGTAGATATATTGCTAATAGAAGGCCAGGGTGCCCCTTAACAGGCAGGTTTACCAGCACCCCATGTGCATGTCTATCCTCTATCTCCAGTGCATAAACAACTCAATGAGTTATCACATGAACAGGAGTCAGTGCTTTTTTGCAAAGGGTACAACACTTTGGTCTGCACCTAGCACAACCAAACAGGTGATATAGACTGTCATTCTTTGTGCCCTCTAAATGACCCCTTAATTATGTGTAAAATATCAACAGTGAAATTGGGTAAAACATAGAAGTTGCAAAGAGCTGGAATTGCTGCCCATAGCTATTACAAACGTATGCCTTACATCAAACACCCTATGTGTATGGTACCCTAAAAAGGTTTACTATTCTCACATTCTATTTAATATGCACATCTGGCCCTTCCTAGTCTGTACAGAGTGTCAACTTAGACTCTACGTGGTCGTTGGGTTAAAGGCTTCTTGTATGGGCATCATCTGTAATCAATATTGTTTTATTGCAAAAATTACAGTAAATTCAATGATAAGAGGATGTGCTCTAGTTTGTGTGGCGGTCTGATCCTATGTTAATGAGGTAACCCCTCTGGCCAGGGGCATGTTTCATATTACTTAAATTGTGATGGGCAAAAATGCCAAAGACAGATGAGATGATTCTGTGTCACCCAAGCAGTTGTGAAGAAATAGGATGCCCCTCTTGCTCCCTCTAGGTGGTCCACGTAGGGACCCCAGAACCTTTTAGGGTCCCTGAGAAGGGGAGTGCACAGTTGTAGATATCTTGCTAATAGAAGGCCAGGGTGCCCCTTAACAGGCAGGTTTACCAGCACCCCATGTGCATGTCTATCCTCTATCTCCAGTGCATAAACAACTCAATGAGTTATCACATGAACAGGAGTCAGTGCTTTTTTGCAAAGGGTACAACACTTTGGTCTTCACCTAGCACAACCAAACAGGTGATATAGACTGTCATTCTTTGTGCCCTCTTTTTTAACTAATAGGCACTCCATCCACACACTTATGAAGAATCTGTCCCTCGGCCCTCACACAAGTGCGACCATCTTGATGTTGCTCTCTCTGGCACCACCCAGACTGCCATATATTGAAATCTTTGAAGCAGGACAGAAGATGTTTGGCTGTGATTGAGGTGCGTGTATTGCTATATTGTATAATGCTCAGGGTTGAATTAATTACGATTTTTGTGTGTTTCTTGCATGGAAAGCAGGAATTATGCTAGTATCAATATCACATTTTTAACCCTATTACAACATTAAATGGGCAGCAAGAAGTTAGTGGCTTGTGATCTTTGTAATTTAGGTTCCTTTATCAGTCAATTGCCATCGTAGACTCGAGATTATTAAAGAGGCGTAGAGGCTCACGTGAGATGTTATCCGTGATCTCAATAACGGCATCTGGAGCACAAGTTATAGTTCGCTCAGTAAACTATAGCCGGTGAATTTCAGTGCTTGATTGTTTTAAAACAATAGTTTTTAAATATTATTATTAGGCCCAACTATAAAATCACTTTAGCCTTTGTCCTTTTTCAGTGAGTTTCTAGGGTATTTTAATGCAAGCTAAAATCATAGTACCTTACCTAACTATACATCACCTTAACCTTTATTTTCTTTTGTGAATTTCCTAACTTTCCTAAACATGAATGAGATATATTTACCAGACCTAACTATAACATCACTTCAGCCTTTGTTTTTTTTCGGTGATTTTTAAAAAAAAATCATATTTACCCAACTTCCTTATTTATCAGACCTTTTGACTGTGCACTCTAGGGGGTAGGACACAGGGACTGGATTCAGGGTCTGGCTTACCAGCTTGCAGGCAGCCAAACCTCCACCACGTGCACTCTTCTGTCGTGCAGGGTATGGAGTTGAATGCAGGGCCATGCTGGTGGTCAGTCCCTGTGCTCAACAGCACGTGGGTGGCCAACCCCCTCATGGACTCCCACCCCACATTTACTGTTTTTTTCCTTCTCTTTTTTGTTGTATTTTCAAGGGCTTGTGATACTCCTGAGGGACCACAAGGGAATCCTCACTGGGTCCCATGAGAGTCTCACTGTACCTCACAGGAGGCCTCACTGGGTCCCACAGGAGACTCCTGCTACCACACAGGAGGCCTCGCTGAGTTCTGCAGGAGTACAGTAGGGCCCACAGCTCAAATTATTTTCTTAATTAATCAAGGGCTAGTGGGTCGGGTAGCTTTTTCATTCCCCCTTATACTTTAATAATTGTTTTCAGTTTCATTACACAGGGACTACGTCCCTATGTGTTGTGAGAGAGTCCATAATACTTCTCTTGATTGGCCAGCCAATCAGATTGTTTAATTCCACTGGACCGTGCCAGTCCCATGGGACCAAAACGAGAAAAAAGCCCAATCAACCAATCATATCACTAATTTTTTTAATGTGTGGTTTTGTGGGACCCCTATGAAAACTCTGACCTAACTATACCTACAAAGTGGCAACTGCCACTGTGTAATATATGAAAAAATGGCAGGCCCAATTGAGCTCAAAAGGTTCATACACCTATATTGATTGACTTCTTCTCTGGAAAATGGAAGATCCACCAGTGCCCAACCTGAAAAAATATAGGGCTCCCAATTGATGCAAATCCCCAACACAATCTCTTTTTAATGCCCATTGCAGTGGCTCTATTTCACAACACTGTTCCGCACAAACCGTTCATGCCAGAACTTGATGTATTCATGAAAATACTAAAAAACACACAATTCTAATTCCTTTCCCGTTTCTATTATTTCTGTTGTGAAGGGTGTGCCTCCCTAAATGCAATTATTACGAAACTCTGCACCTCTGCATCACACCAATTAAAGTCTGGGGGGGGGGGCGGATTATAAACAAAAGAAAAAAATATTATCTGTGAGCCACAGATTTGGACAAAATGATGGCCCTAGAGCAACCAAAAAATAAATTAGCTCTATAAGCAGAGGAAAGGCACACAGAAATAGCATTTTAAATACAGGCTTTCAATGGGAATCACATGACATGTGAAACAAAAAGACTGCAGAGGTGTCAGAGTCTGAGATCATGAGAAAGGCATCAGCTCAAGCACATGGATAGACTTCAATCTTCACAGAACACGCGCAGTAGAACTAGAGCAAAACCATTGGAACAGCAAAGAGGCATTTCAAGGAAGTCGATATGATTGTGGACAAAGGAGCTCCATGGAGTAGGGTGGGCAGCACAGATGGTTTTGACATTCTTCCCAGTGTTGTGGGCTTGGCACGTGGCACAGAAATTACAATAATGTTTGGTAATTCAAGGCAGTAACGGGGTAATCCGTTATGTACCTCCAGCACTGATCAAGCCTTCTCTGCTTACCATACCAAAATCAACATCTGCTAGTAATTTTCTCTGGGGCAGGATTGACCTGAAGATATTTATCACAAACATCATAATTCCGATATATGAGGTACCCGCACATAACGGAATTTATTGGCCCACCCGAAATAAGAGCCTACATCAGCTATACTGCCAGGGTGGTGGACAATGTGTGTGGCAATTACTGACCGATTTCAGTTAATGCTCTCTGGTCCTTGTAATGTTTATACAATGAAGTTCTATATGCGTCGTAGGACTAGTCAGGGGTGAAATCATGTCTTTTCTTGTTTAAAGCGATCTTAGATATTTATGATAGATTGCAATACCTTGTCTTTCAATGATTTTATATAAAGCTATACTAATTAAATGAATGTGATGTTGTAAATGAAGCAGTGACTTTTTTGTATTAACCACTGCATTGGCGCGCAATGGGATTTTTGTTATATTTTACTAGACTTAACATACCACAGTATGTAGTCCTGGACACTCACTGGGGGTGATGGCCTCCCTAAAGAGGTTGGGGCCACTGTCACTGTGAACCAGGAGTCCAAATGCAGCTAGGCTGATGGATCAATGATGCCTGATAGTAGAGCCAGCTGCGGCAAAAGTGCCTTTTTTTTCAACCTCTATATTATTAGTTTTCAGTCCATTTCTTGTAACCTTTTAAATGTTTATTGGGGTACACTATTAGTTTTGCTAGTATATGTTGAGCCTCATTCTTGATTGTCTGAGGAATGGGTGTCTTCTCCCAGCAGCCACAGCTCCACTCTGCACTAAATACTACACGTGAAAGGTGACAAGTGTTGAGGGTCCAAGTTAGTGTGAACATGCACAAAGGGTAAAAAAAACAAACTTTGCAATCTTGCAGTTTTTGTTTGAGGATGACAGTTTATATAGACTGATTAGCAAGGCACTAAGCTTCCCCTAACATCAGGGAAGAGGAAAGAGCTAAGTCAGAATATCCAGAAGTAGGCCCTGGAAGAAGTTCAGACTGCAAGAAACAAAACCCATAGGTAAAATAGTAGCAAGGTTGGTGAAGAATGTGATGTAAAATAAGGGAATGCATAGCGACGCATACATCGTTTGTAAACGCCTTCTTGTGTTTGACTAAACCAGGAAATGACATCACAGGAAACAACTCTGGAAATCTCAGATAGAATTCTCTGGACAAAGCACCATCTTGAAAAAGGCAGTTTTCTAAGGCTTGTTCAAGCCTCTTTCCTGAATCTCATGGTGCCATTTTTTGTGCATGTGAAGAAAGCAAGCATGAAATCCTTTGCTCAGTGCTGAAATCCATTTTACTGCACCGCTCTTCTTTCCTGATGCCAGCAGCTCAAGGAACACTCTTTAAGCATGAAAAACCAGAGCATATTAGGTGTCAAGGATGTCTAACCACTCGCTGAGCACACCGTCTAGCAACATGCTGCCTGAGGGTGCGCGGACAGTACCTTCTTCCCCTGGATGCCTGCAAACTCTAATGAGCACTTGGCACAGATGCCACATTCACTGCAACTGACAGGTCCACCATGCAAGGCATGGCATCCATAAACAAAGAAACAAACAATCCCTGTACTCCCTGTACATAAGTCCCACTGTTATTTTTCTTTTCGGAAAATAAATTGCCCTTGGTGTTTCTTTTAGTAAAGCAAAATATTTTGCCAAGCAGGCCAAACAAACATGGCTGCCTGTTCAGCACTGGGCTGTGATGAAAGTGCCAAAATAGAGGATGCACTTTCTTTACAGACAGCCATGGCAGGCAGGTGGAAATCTATAAATGTGGTGAGCGTTCCTCCATCAATTTTCTAAAAAACTGAGGAAAAGCGTGGGTATTGTTAATGTGATTACGCAACCATAACCAAAAGATGCAATCAATAAGTGTTCCTCATCTTTAGGCAATATGATTCTAGGAAGGGCAAGCGAGCAGGGACTGTTAGTTCACACCAATACCCGTTTGCATCAAAAGCCCCCAGGACAAGAGTTGTTGTTTGGAATACCTAGAAAAGTGAAAAAGGCTAAGAAAGTGTGTCCCTTAAATTGATCAAAGCTGCTTTCTATATTTAAACAGATTCCCATGTTAGCTGAAATCTCATCAAACGACCTAGACTGGGTGGGTTTTTAGACTGGGGATGAGGGGAGAGAACTAACAAAAGCACATTTATCTCTCACTTGTTTGCAAATATAGTATTGTGTGCCATAGAGAAAACATCATAATTAGGATTGAGTATCACTCCCCCTCCTAAGGTAGAAAGTAAGGAGAGCATTATAAATCACACCTTCGCCTATCATGAGGACTTGACTGAGAAACAAAGAGAATACATCTCATCCCACTCTGGTAATAAAGCTATCCCTCATAATTGTCACTACGGTACCAGTCCCATGAGAAATGGTGACCTGTTATTCTTAATTAAACATATTACTATAGGCCAACTTCCATAAATGAAGATCGTAATAGGTACTCTTCTCTCATGGGTCTACAGGAGGGAGAGGAATGGGCTGGCTGAGCTGTCGATCAATAGAATACTGTATTTTCTCGTACCATAAAAATATTAAGTTTGATCAGTCATGGATATAATAGAACAAAAAGAGGATTACTTAGATTTATTATTGAAGGATGTATATATATTGCTTTTCGTCAGGAAATTTGATTACAAGAGAACACAAGCATAAATGGCTTAGTTGCCATCACTAGCCTAGGGACCAAACGTGGATAGGACACCTTTCAGTGGGTCTGTTGACTCTATTACCCACCAAAATATTAAGAGAAATGTGGAAAGAGTTTTGGATATGAGCAGATTACAAACAGCAATAGTGGAACTGGGTGTAAATAATAATGAAATCAAATTGTTTGCATTAATAAATATTTACATGCATAAAGTAGAACTGGCTGGGTGGCTTTGATTGCGTATTCAATGGTGTTTTTAACAGATATCCAAAGGCCAATTTGGTTATAGCAGGTGATTTTTATGCAAAATAGTTTCTGGAAACGTCTGATGATCTGTTGCAAGATCTATTGGAAGTTTGTATGGTACCTGTGGTATCCTTCCTAGTGGGTGTTGAATTTAATGCTTCTATAGTGTTGGGAAATTGGTTAATAAAAAGTGGCCTGATCTGCTTGAACGGCCATTTTTATAACGATAGTCTCACTGTACAAACCTCTCAATCAGGTCCCCAAGGTTGTTCTATAGATTACATCTATGTATTTGTTTGGCCATTTGGTTATTTTAAGGTATTTTGGTAGATTTTAAGGTATTGCACACAAAAGTAGTGATCATCGTGCAATACAAGAATGTTTGTGTTTTATGAAAACATTGGTATCTGAGAAAGAATTCCCCTTGGTTATGAACTTTCCTAGAAGGTTCACTACCCATATCAACCCTTTTGCATCTCAATCATCTGGCCACCTATCAGTATGAATATTGGTTATGAACTGACCCAGGATAAACTAGCCTGATATATGAATCGTGTAAGAAATGTACTTGATTGTTTTCTAATTAATATAATTCACAATTTGTTTACAAATTGAAAAGGAAGAGTCGGCCTCAGCCCAGCCATGGTTCGTTAAAATAATCCAAGTTAAAATCGGATCTGCATAGCATGCAGCAGAACTACAAGCATGGGGCCCCTCATATTACAAAAGAAGAAGTCTGTTGTTTAAGGAATAAGTATCAATCTTATATAAAGCAAACGAAAACTGCTTTTTTCAAAATCTCGGGTAAGAAATGTTTGAGATAATCTTTTCAGGTGAAGAAGTTCTGGAAAATAGTTACCAGTGTAGATAATGATCACCCTTGCTTATTGACATGTATGATTGTGGAAGGTACATGGATAGCCTATTTTAAGAATTTATATGGCTCTCCGGTCTTAAGGATTCTTCCACCAAATTTCCCAGCTGGTGCTGTCCCATATGACTACTTCTCTCAGGAAGCAATCTCATCCACAATGTTATCCCTGAAATTGAGCAGAGCTGCAAGCCTAGACAATGTCCTTGTTATTATCAAATGTAAGAGCAAATGGTGGACAGATTTATTGTTGCATCTGTTTCATTGAATTGCTCAACCTGGTCTATTCCCTGGTACTTGGAAGGGGTCTGTAGTTAAACCAATAGTGAACAAAGATGATTGTAGCCTGTCCTCATATTACAGATTGATCAGTCTTTTGGATAGTTCCAAAACATTTTTTTCTAAATCGTATTATCTTACTTGGATAAATGGGTGAAGTTAAACATGTTTCAGTGGATTGAATAGGGAAGATTCTGGGAGGGGCATTCCACCACCTATCACTGCTTTTCCCTCTGTGAATAAATCATTAGAGGTGAACCAGAGGCTGTGCTGATGTTTTATTGATTTCCACATAGCCTTTGATGCAGTGGAAAGAGGGCAGGTCTGGGAGAAGGGAAAAGGCTTGAATGTCCCTGGGGATCTTCCATTTCTCATACAGTCATTGCATATGGCAAGCTGGGCCCATGTAGTTTTGGACATTTCTGGTGGTTATCTAGCACAATTAGTACAATGAATGGCCTACCCCAAGCCTGTGTATTAGTACCCCGTCTTTTCAGCCTTTTTGTGTCAGGTTTGCCAGGGGTTTTAAAGCTACCAAGTTCTTCTTACCAAAGATGGGGTCTGAGCATATCCCTTGTCTTCTCTATGCTGCCAATGTAATTTTAATGGGCTATACAGGGATAAGCCTGTAGCGGAAACTTACTGGTTTAACACTCTACAATAGGGAACATTTTTCAAAAATAAATCTTGAAAAGACAAAGTTAACGATCTTTGGGAAAAAGGTAATCAAAACTAAATTGTTCTTGGATGAAAAGCAATTTGAGGTGGTCAATTAATTTAAATATCTAGGGCTGTTGTTTTCAAATAACCTGAAATGGGCTAGTTTTTAATGATGTTATGTAAAGATGATGGTTTATTTGATTGCCATATGTCTCAGTGATGCTGCTATTTATTTTTTTATTGACATATCTCTTAAAAAACTTATTATTAGAGGTGGGCAGAACTTGCAGAGTCTCACTCTATGGAATTCCGCAGAGCTACATGAAAACTCAGCAAGATTCAGCTCGTTCTAGAGCAAACAGCACCATGTAGTGCATCTTAGGGCGCTGCTTCTCAAGTTGGTGTGGCTAGCGCTCATGTAGATTTTCTACACAAGTGGCAGCCTTATCGCCGTGAACGGTCGCAAACTCCGTCATTGAGAAAACCACGCTTTCCTACCTCCCGAAAATCGGACTAGTTCTTGCTTGCCAACTTACTGTTGGTGAACCATGTGCTAGAAAAACCTCTGCCTGCGGCAGTTACCAGAGATTGACTGGAACTCCTTGTTACAAGCTTAACTCAGAATGGAATTGATTCCGCCAACTCCACCAGTGGAGTTTAATTTATTGCCCTCTCATACTTATTATTACTATCCCCTATTGATTTGGCATGGTGTAGGCTGCCTACATGTCACACATTCAAAATACTGATAGATTCAAAATAATTGTGAACTTGTGCCAGGTGACACTATATTCTGATAACTTAAACGCCTACCACTAAAAATCAATTTGGTAAAGTTAGTAGTAATTTGCGCACCAGCGTTTACTGAATGGATTTATATTTTGTGAACTGACCTATGTACTTATAGGTCAGTTCACAAAATGCAGTATTGTAATGGATCGCAATTCAACCTACCTCATTAATATTAATGAGGTAAGTCGCAAACTGTGATTTACCACAAGTGACTTCAATAACAGGGATGGTGGCCTTCTGAGAATGCATTTAAAAATAAAAATGAAAAGTTCAAAAAACTTTTTTAGGGAGTAGGCAGTGATCTCATGAAATGTTTTTGTGAACATTCACAATGGGGAAGTGGCCCCTAAGAAACACCCTTCCATTTGCAAATGAGTTACCACCTCCTTTGAGGTGGTGTTGAAATATGAATTCTCTGTGGCTCGATTTTGGTCCCAAAACACTAATACAGATGATGAGGAATCAGTATTTTGAACCTTGAACACAGCCCTCACAATACTGGTTTGTAATGGTTTCCAAAAATCCATTCAACAATTGGTAAAACCTTTTCCAAATCATTAAATGGGTCTAGTACATTTCAAAAATGGTTTTAGCATTCACAGGATCTATGGTTTACTGAATCAGAGGGTTTGTGTATACTAAAATCCATTGTACAAGAGGCCTATACTCAGGTTGAGTTATTGAGCCATAAGTACAATCTCTTAGGCCTTATTATGACATTGGTGGTCGGACCGCCGAAAAGACCACAGAATAGATGGCATCTCGCACGCCGCATTGTAATGTTACCGCTGGCTCAGCAGTGGTGTGCTTGATGGCGGTGACCCGGCGGGGGACGCAGTCATCAGTGCAAGGTATATTTTTCCATTTGTGTCGATGCAGGTGGGTACATATTGACTAAAAGGTACTCATATGCATGACACATGTGTAAAACTATGCTGTGCATGTACCATTCTATTGCTAGTGACTGGGCCACATTTGCCTAGTTCAGTCAATGGTAGAAAAATGTGAAATGTACTTACCTGTATTTTGTTTTCAGGGGTGCAGATGCTGCTATGAAGGGGCCCACTTGGAGACTGAAGGCAACAGAAGGAAATAGGAAGTACCACCCCATATCCTTTGATTCTGCCATCTCATAGCAGGCAGTCTCTCCTGCCATGATTGGAACAGCACATCCTAATGTTTCTGCAGCTGCCATCAAGGCAGTCAGCAGATGTCTGAGGGTGCCGGCGGGACTCCTGCGGTCTCTAGTTCAGCACACCGCCAACATCGTAATGCGGCGGTCAGACCACCAACATGGCAGCGGTCGGGGCGCTGCCATACTGGCTCCAGGACCACCAAACTCATAATCAGGCCCTTAGTACTGTATTAAACCCTATCCTGGAATAAGGCAACACTGTCCCTCAGTTAGTCCAATTAAAAGACTTCCAGGTTTTGTAGATAGAGACCTTTAGGCTGATTTATATGTTGGCAGAGAAGGAACATCATTGCAATTGTGACAAAGTTCCCTCCCCTACAACATAGTGATTCACCTGCCCGATTTAGATGCTGGAGGACCTTAAGCTCACCATAGCCAACCTTCTCCAACAGCCTGACGGAGTAAGGGCCATTGTAAAATTGGCTATATGTCAATCCACCCAATTAGGATGGGTGGTCATTTAGCCATTTTTTACTGTCCTTCACTGCCAGACAAACCATGGTGGTGAGAGTTTAAAAAAAAAAAAAATGCCTCCCTTACCATGAGAGAGAATTTTCATGGCAAGAGTGGCATTATCATTTTTATTGTCAAAAGGAAATCCCGCTTTTGAACTTTCTTTTCGGAAATAAAAAAAAAAACAGATTGGTGCAAGGCCATGTCATGTTGATTTGGATTACAGCACCAAACCGTTATAAGCACTGACGTGAACCGCCATGCTGGCAATTCCTGGTAATGTTTTTGAAATGACCACTATCTTGACAGTCATTTCTAAATCTGCCAGACGGTACCTCCACCAGGGCAATTGAGTAATTTACTCCGTCACCCTGTTGGAACAATAGACCATCCACCAGTATATAAATCTGGCCATTTTCTTCAAGGTTTGAATCAAAGACTTGATTACAATATCAACCTGTAATAAAATCCATATTGAACAACAATAGGCAATTTTAATTTCCTATACACTTTGAGACTGATTATAATGCATCATCTCTAGTTATCATTATCCTGTATAAAAGGCAACATTTTTAGGTATTTAGGAAAAAGAACAACCTTTCTTCCTTTGCTTCCCGGAGACAGTAAATAGTAAACATTGCCTTGCCTGGCCACCATGGCTTTACTTTCTGCAATGTAGTTAATAACTAGGTTGGCCAAGCATTTGCCATTTTGAGCCACCATATTAAGCACTGTTTATAAACTAAAATAACAATAACCTACAGCCCAGACTTTTAAGAATACACTTTCAAAATAGATTAATTGTTTCAACTTTTTGAGAGTTCTCAAAAATATGGAATGTACATGTTATTATCTTTCTTAAAACTGCAAATGTTTTTATGCTATCAAGTACATCTGTAAAGTGGAAAAGATAAAAACGGAATAGGAGAAAGAATAGCAACACAGACCCAAAGATAGAAAGCACTATTAAGTGTAAAAAATGAGTGGTGATGCCTAGACAACAACTAAAGGTATCCAGTTGTTATCTTTCAACAAATAAGAGGATTATACAAGGATCTGGCCATGATTATGAACGTGGCTGATAGCTAAGGCAGAAAGTGTTGAGCTGGAACTACAAATACTGCCACCACCCCTTCCTAGGTACGTAGGGCCCAATTTAAACTTTGGTGGAGGAGGTTACTCCATCACAAATGTGATTGATATCCCGTCCACCGTATTACGATCCCTTAATAGCCTGTAGAGATTGGAATACAGTGGATGGGATACCCGTCACATTTGTGACAGTGTGACCTGTCCGCCAAACTCTAAATCAGGTTCTTAGTTTGAGGGCAAGTAAAGTGGGAAATAATTTGAAGAAACATCTTGTCTGCTGTAATTCTGAAAGCTTTCATCAGGAGTAAAACACTGCCCAAACATCTCTGAGAATTACTGTGAGTTGTGAAATATTATTGGGTTTCTTCCACTGCACCTGCCCATAATAATGGAGATATTACTTTATTGGTGTGCAGTGGAAGAACTATCTAGTAACCTGATTACCAGACATTTGTTAATGGCCATATAATAATTGAGTCTATGGTGCCTAAATATCTACCAGGAACAATTGTAATCAACACCAATTTCAAAACAAGGTGTGATTGCGATAAGACTAGCAAGCAGATCAAGAAGAAAGAATAGGGCTCAGAAAGAAGTAATACGCTTCAAATGTTTTGAATGTATGTTCTACACCATGTTAACTATTTAATAGATTCCACATCAGAGAAGATTGATCCATTTAATCAACAGTGCACCGTGAACCACATATATCAATATAGCTTACTTCAGCTGTGACATGCTTCATGTGTAATATAGGAAATTTGCTAGTAGCTTAATTGCATGTTTATCCTTAACTTCCTAGTGTTATACTTCACTATTGTCTCTGGTGAAATCTTATAGGTGAGAGTTTACCTTCAGCTGCTTATCATGTTGTGGGTGGGCAGATCCATTTGGATCTTGCACAATATCTGGAAGGTTAGCATCAGTTCCAATGGAGGCCTATGTAAGGTCAGAAGTGCATATGTAAGATGAGATTTTTATGCCCAGGAATATTCAGGGTGTTTGGTTCTGGACAGTTGTTTTAACAGTGTTTTAGCTTTGAATATATTACACTAGTTCAGACAAAATGGCACTCAGACATAGAGCAGATGCACAGTCTCTTGGCCAATTCATCAATGGATAATTTTGGAGAGCATGTGGATTTTGAAATGGATACACCAGCTCCCTACCTTCACTTGTGGGATGAATGATAATAAAGAGGCAAGCAAAAAACCTTGGTTACTGACTATCCTTTTTTAGACTTGCCATATTCCCAGTGAAATAGGGCAAAGAAAGTTATGTTACTGGTCTTAGCATGTTGAAGATCTTTGAGTAGGCAATATTTTGTTACTGCCATTTAAATGAAATACAGACCACTGCACAGATAGGTGGTGAGAACATTGTATGTAAAATAGTCATATTAATATCCGCTGATCACCACTTAGTGATGACCCCACCAGAATCAACATTTTAAGGCTAGAGATGCCTCTGAGATTCCAATCTTGGTGCACTTTACCAGAAGCACTGCAAAACAAAATGCTCACAAAACAAAAATCTCACGTTTTCATTTAAGAAATCCTACAGTTATGCCGCACAGCAAGATGGCCTCTCCTTGCAGGGCTTTGCAGGCTGGCCAAAATCTGACATAATCCGCCTATATCAGGGTCCCCAGTGACGAGGCAATCAAATAAATAATGCGAAGGTGATGAGCATTAACAAATAGCGGCAAACACTGCCCGGAGTGTGGCCCTGGGGACGGAGCGACCTTCCGGATGCGGGCCTGGCCCGATACAGCGTAGGAGGGGAGGAGCCTGAGTAATCTATTGAGCCCCGCGCGCCTCGTCCCGCATCGGAGGTTGGCGGGACAGGAGGCACGGTGTGGCCCATGTGGTGTTGCCGGGTCAGGCGCCAGCAAAGGAAGCAAAGAAGGCACGGGCGAGCACCCGGTAAGTGGTGAACCAGGTGTGGAAATCAGGGTGCTGCTGAGTGGCGCCCCCACATAGGCAGTAAGGGGGGGAGACACAGCAGGCTGCTGGAAGAGCCCTGCCAGCCGGCGGTTGTGCTGTGGCGGGAGAGGAATCCAGGCTTCCCTCGCTAAGACCTTTGGGCCTGCTCGTGCTCCCCGCTGCGATAGGGTGGCGGGATCCCCACAAGCGACTACCGGATAGGAGGCGACAAAGCGCTTCAGCTCGACATTTTCATTGAATTTTTGCCCCCGATCTGTGAACCTTTCAAAAGGCCTGAGTGCCCTGTGACACTTCAAATTGGGGAAAACAGAGATTAAGCAGGCCAAACTATCATTTGAGGGGAAAAAGCGCATTCACCACAACGAAGGTGAAAGATCTCAGGGGGCAGGATCCAACCCCACTCCAGATGAAGACCCTAGCGAGCTCGATCTCAAAGTCATGCTACTGGAAGTGAAAAACAGTCTTAAAACAATAAATGGCAAACTGGACCTCCTTGCAGTCAGTATTGACCAAGTCAAACAATGTGTGGACTCGCATGAGAGCAGGCTTAACAACCTGGAAACTCGGACCTCAGATATAGATGACCAGCAAACTGACTCTAAGGAACACCTCTTAAAAATGGATAAAGTAGATTTTGTAATAGAACGAGCCCAAAGATCGCTTGGCCCCCGTCCTCCCCAGGGGCGCCCGCCAGACCTTATTATAGCCAAACTCCTTAGTTACAGAGATGGAGATGCTGCGCTTTGCCTGGCCCACGAAAAAAGCCCACTGCAGTACCATGGCAATGCTATCTCCTTATATCCAGACTTTACAATAGCCGTGCAAGCCGCGGTGTATGAATTTATTCCTGCAAAGAAGCTCCTGCAGAAATCGGAAATCCCACATGCAATGCTGTATCCCGCTAAGCTCCGTATCACAACCGATGGGTAAGCACATGCCGTCACTGATGCCAAGCTAGCCTTGAAATTTGCCAAAAGTGTCACCAAAAAATTAGGCCCGCCAGGGGAGGCATCTGAGGCCACAAGAATTACTGACCTGAGCGAAAATGATTAAGCAACATTATTGTTCTAATAGCTTGCCACCTTCAACTTTGATATGATACTTTTACGTCGCACCGACTGGGACTCTGGAACCTAACAGCCGGCCACCCAGCTACCTGTCTGGTAGAAACCAGGAGTCATCTCACCCCCAGGGAGGCTTCCCTCTGTGCTGCTTTAAAGTACAAGCTGGTTATGTCAGGACGGGAGATGGGGTTCTTTTCACAACCAAGTTCAGGGGTTGGAGTGGAAGGGGGAGGGGAGGGAAATTTATTGTTTTGTTGCCACGTGTTGCAAATGTTCAAGAACACACAAATGAGGTACGGGCTGACAGTCATTTCACCCCGGACATGTGACATTGCACCATATAATCCACACACATGACCCTAGAAAAGAAGGCAGAAATTTTCTGTTATGCCATAGCGCCATGACAACCCTAAAGTGCCTAACCTGGAATATCCGGGGCCTCAGCGATGGTGCATTCTTTTCTGGCCAGACATAAGGTGGACAAATGTTTTTTGCAGGAAACACATCTAGCTGACCCCGGCTCACCGCGCCTCAGGGCCAGGGGCTAGGACGCTGCCTACTTATCTGTTTATTCAACATACACGAGGGGGGTATCAATCCTGTTGCATAGGGGTCTAGCCTGGCACACAGCACAAACAATATCCAACCCTGAAGGCAGATACATACTTCTCGCCAGTTCTCTAGAGAGACAATCTGTATTACTCACTGCCGTGTACAGTCCCAACACTGATGACCCACGTTTCCTCTCAGCATTCTGGTCCAGGATGCAAAGTCTAGGTCCGCAGGTCATTATTTGGGGGGGCTTTAATGTCGTACTTGATGATGACATGGCTAGATCGGGGGGACCTAGGGAACCACACCCACATTCGTCCAACATGTTGCGTACTAAGGTGACAGATAATTAGCTGCTGGATGTCTGGAGACTATCACATCCTCGTGATCTTGAAGGTACCTGTATATCGGCCCACCATGGGTCATGGTCCCGCATAGACTTTTGCGTAGTTTCGCCGGTACCGTGGACCTGACTGTCAAGGGTCACTGATCTTCCCCATACTGTCTCAGATCAAGCTCCGGTTTTACTGGAGCTCCAGATTCCCCACAGCACACAACTGCCTTTCACCTGGTGCCTCCCTCCCGGGGCCCTGCATGACGATGTGTTTCGCAATGAGATCCGTGGGGAGATTGACAGTTTCTTTGCACATAATGTGAATTCAGTCGAATCTCCCTCAGTACTATGGGAGCCCTGGTGATAAGAGGGGCATGCATAGCCAAGCAAGCAGGGGTTTTAAAGGCCATCCACTCTACGTTGGCGGGCAACGAGGGGGGACGCCAAAACCTCGAGGCTCACTTCTTTCACGTGGGTGATACTGATCAGCTGGCGGTCATTAACTCTAAATTACAGGAATTCAAAGACTAGGCTATTCACAAGCCTCTGTATTTACATAAAGAAACACAGACGCGGAGATAAGGAGAGGGCAACAGACCGGGTAGGACCCTGTTGAAGCTAGTAAAGCCCAACCCCCACTCCTCCCATACAGCCGAAATCAGGGATGCCACAAACAATTTGGTCACAACCACACGTGAGATAGTGCAAGTATTCTCCAATTTCTATGAGGCACTATATCAAGCCACACCGGTGACAGAGGAACCAGACCTTCTCGCGTATTTCGACTCGATACAACTGGTGTGGTTAAGTCAGGCTCATCGTGCCTATTTAGATTCCCCCATCACCACAGAGGAAATAATAACTGTGACTGCTGGGCTCCCGGGTGATAAGGCCCATGGTGCGGATGGTCTCACTGCCCTATTCTATAAAGAATATGCCCAAATACTTGCTCCTCACCTCCTGGCTATGTACCAGGATTCTCTGTTGCGGGGACACCTCCCGGGCTCCCTGCGAGAAGCTATGATAATCACCCTTCTCAAGCCGGACAAGCCAGCAGAGAGTTGCGAATTTAATCAGCCCCTTTCCCTAATCAACGTAGATGATAAAATCTTTGCCAAAATTCTGGCCAATCGCTCATTGCCCCTCTTGCCCACCATTATCTACCCCGTTCAGGCTGGTTTTATTCCGGGCAGGTCAATGTCACATAACTTACGTACTATTTTCGCCATCATGCACCACTTGGCTCCACATGTCCAGGCCACAGCGGCCCTATTAGATGCCCTAAGGCATTCGACACATTGGAATGGGCGTACCTATGGGCGTACCTATTCCCCGTACTGGCAACAGTCGGACTAAGTCCTACATTTATAAAACATGTTCGCCTTCTATACACCCTACGGCCAGGGTGCATATAAATGGCACCGTCTCTGAACCCTTTCTGATCACCCAGGGAACCAGGCAAGGCTGCACACTGTTGCCGCTGCTGTTCACGGTGGCGATGGAGCAGTTGGCAGCATGCCTCTGACAACATCACACGAACAGGGGAATTGGCCTCACTTCCGGAGCCCTGCTCGTCTCCCTTTATGCTGATGACATAGTGCTCTATACCCATGACCCACATACCAACCTATCCCCTATGATACAGGAGGTGATTAATTTCAGCGGGCACTCGGAGGTGCAGATAACCTGGGGAAAATCTACACTTCTCCCCCTAACGGAGGAGACCCTGCCTTCCACTTTGAGTTTATGCTTCAGTGGGCGATGGAACCGGTCCGTTACCTGGGCATCTGGCTCAGTCGCGGGGTGGAGTCTGTGTGGCAGGCGAATTATGGCAGAGCAATGATTTGGCTAGAGGACAGAATTCCACTGGTTCTTATGGGCCGCATCTCTTTGGTTAAGATGGTAGTCCTTCCTAAATTTCTCTATTTGTTTCTCAACATACCCCTCCCTTTGACTGTCAGCTTTCTCAAATGCTTAAAACTGAATTTGTGCTCTCTGGTTTGAGCCGGCAAACAGCCCAGATCTACTCACTCAACCGCCATCTAGGAGAGGTCATGGGGCACCAGATATGTCCCTGTATGCCTATTGCACACAAGCACAACTTCTCTCTTGGTTACAAATTCAACTTTAAAAAAACAAAGATTGCCTTCCTCAGCGTCCAGTTCCTGGGACATGAGCTGTCAAGTGAAGGAAAGAGCCTAGTGCCACAATTCTTAGAAAAATGCGCACAGTTACAACCACCAAATACGATTAAAAAACTCCAATCTCTATTGGGTTTCCTAAATTTTGGCAGAACATACATTCCAGATTATGCTACACGCATAAAACCTTTATATGATCTAATATGTCCTGATTTTTCAAGTAAATTCTGGACAATTGAACATACACGCATTCTTCAAGAATTGCAAACAGACATGCTTGCAGCACAACACCCACACACGAGGGACAACAAAACACATTTGGTCATCAGAGTAATAGCTGGGGCCATCCGTTTCAGCTATGTGACATTCAATGAAGGTGAGACAGTCCCGATTGGATACAAATCACACTTATATTCAGCGGCAGAATAACGCTTTGCTCCCACTGAGAAAATTCTCACTGCTGTGCAGATGGCTGTCATTAAAGAAAGACCTCTCGTCCACGGAAAATGCATTATTGTCGTTTCTCCGATCCCAGCCCTAGAGGCTGTTACAAAAGCCAGCTTTCCAAACGCAAAAGCATTACATCCACGTTGGATACAATGGGCTATGTCTCTGACAGCCACTGATGTAGATTACATTTTTGACCCAAAGTTACAAACTCAAGAATTTTTACAATCCGAAATAGAATACCCAGTTCCAGCAAATACATTGCCTATTGAATAATATCATAGAGTCATGTACACCGATGGCTCAGCACAACCTGCAATTGGAACTAAACACCAATATTCTGCTGCTTGGGCAGTCGTAAGTGGCTACATGGAGGGCAATAAATGTTGTCCTCTACATACTGTTACGCAAACCCTAGGGGATTGCACAGCACAATTGGCAGAACTAAAAGCCCAGCTGATGTCACTGGAACACACGGATCCTGCACAGCTTACGCTGATTGTTTGTGATTCGCATTATTGTGTCCAGTCCTTTGATGAATACCTGCATTTTTGGCGCCAGAATGGGTTCAGAGATTCCAAAGGCAACACCATTAAACATAGACTTCTGTGGGGGAAAGTAGCAGATCTGAAAGAGACGCTACCAAATGTCCACATTGTACACACACTTGGAAACCAGCACATTGGGATACACGTGGCTGGAAATACATTGGCTGATGAAGCCGCAAAGTCAGCAGTGGCAGTGGCCACTGTAGCTGCAGTGACTCGTTTGAGTTCCAAACCGGACGCAGACATTTGGGCTGCCGTGAGAGCTACGGCTGATTGTAAGCCCTATCCTAAAGGATTTCCAAATAAATATTCATACCGAATGGGAGATCGCCTGAACGCTGAAGTTAGAATACCAGATGTAGGTGTAAGGGACATTCTCAACAAAGACATAAGACCAGGGTTGATTAAAGCAGCGCATGAGGGGGTGACATCTGCCCATGCTGGTGTGACGGCTACAATTTCGATCCTGCAGGCCCGTTATTGGTGGCCAGGTCTTTACAAAGGGACCAAGCAGTATGTCCTTTGTTGTTACATTTGTCAACAAATTAAAGTTTCCACTGCCAAGCGCCCGCCGCAGACACCCCTCTTAATTTCTAACAAACTATTACAATGCGTGTACCTGGACCATTGTGGTCCCCTAACACCTGTTAGTGTATACAAAAATATTTTAGTAGCTGTTGATTCATGCTCCAGATTGTTATGGGTGTGGCCACAACGCTCGGCTGATGCTCGGACTGTTATTAAAGATTTGCGAGTCTTTATCGGTACATATGCGGTTGTGGCCTTCCATTCGGACCGGGGCCCTGCTTTTGCCTCCAGGGCATTCAGGGACACCATGGCTTCATTGGGGGTCCAACTCCAGTACTCGTCTCCATTTCATCCTGAGGGAAATAGTGTGGTGGAGTGATTAAACCGTGATTTAAAGCAATCCTTAACAGCCAAAGACTTAGGTACGGGTCGTAGTTGGGTGGAAGATGATCTTTCCTTAGTTCCACTAATGTCAAATAACTTAGAAATATTTGACCAAGTTGACTCAACTCCAACACAGACCGATGGTGCTATCTATAGTGCACGACTACAGGAAACACCAACCCCACCACTGACAACGGCTCCGCCATTTGCACGAACTGCCTCTGGATATTTTGCCTACTTCAACGATGACTTCTCAGGCTCATTCACCTCTTCAACAGCTGACTTGTCAAGTGCACGGAAGCTAAAAAAGTGGTTTAAAGAAACATATTTTATCTTTCCATAGAACTATCTATGGCTCTTTTTGACTGTTTTAGCCTTTTTACTTTGCATTGGTTTTGTCATCACCTTTTTCTTATTAATACATGGTCACTTTCTTCCTGAAAGATCAACAGTTGAACTGGTGGAGGAGGTTTTAAAGCCACATTTTTCATCACATAAAGTCCGAAGAGACTTATCCTTTGTGAACATTTCCGCAGTACCAATTCCTGATGGGATTGTTTGGGACAGAGTAATGTTTGATATATATGGTCCCACAGAAGTTATTTAAATACCGTATGTGTTCAAGCTATCAATGAATAATATAGTAATACCAGGCATTGTTTCTGATGATTTGGATGTGAAAACAGTTGATTCTATGATGACTGAATTGCAATATTATACTGTCTTTGAAAACGAAGATGTTTACCAATTTAAAGAAAATTATGATGATATGTTTTGCTATAATTATTATGGGCACCATTTCATACATAGAGCGAGCAGCCCCAGAACGTTTTTTAATTATACGCAAAGGGAACATTGCCCGACTCCACCACAGGGGAGTTCCAAAACATACTCTGAAAAGTTTGCATATTTTACTGGGCACAATGTGAAAAATGCTGAGTCACATTATTTTAAAGTACTACCTACTAAGGATATACATATATTAATGACCAATACGAAATTTATATATTCGGAATCCTTTGTTTCCCGGTTATCGATAGAAGGCTATGAATATTGGCTGAAAATGATTGATCTGAACAGTGTGTGGGGAACAAGAAATTGGCAAATTAAGGAAAAGGAAGCTTTGTTTAGAGCATGCCTTATTCCCGTACAAATGATCTTTTTAAATTAAACAACACAACAGACTAGTTGTTTGGGCTTAGCTAAAATTAAGGAATTAAACATGCCCAGTATACCTGCCCCCGCAAAGTTTTATAAATGGCAAAAATATACAAATGCAACTGAAAATCAGCTCGATGAATGGGTCCAGAATGGTACGTTTAATGCATCACTGACATGTCCTGGCGGGTGGTTATTGTGGCCGATAGATAGCAACGGGTGTCATCAATGTTTTATTAACTCCTCTGGGGGCTTTAGGACGAGTAGACCAGACCCTCGCTATATGTCATCCGAACATGCTGGTATAGTTACAACATATAGGGGGTCATTCTGACCTCGGCGGTAAAAGGCTCTTACCGCCGGTCAGAAGTCCGCCATTCTACCGCCGCGGCAAACCGCCACAGGCATTCTGACCCACAACTGCCAAACCGCCAAAAACCCGACATCCACGGAAGGCCGCCTCATCAGCGGTCAGCGATAAACTGGAGATGGCCAAACCTCCACCGTCACGCCAACACAAACACGCCCATGCCATTACGACCCACGAATACACACACCTTTACAAAACACAGCCACATTGGACAATTCCAAATACACACACCTGATACACATACATACACCACTCCCACACATCCAATCAACTATAAAACACACACCCACATCACCCACAAACCCCCACTACTAGAATTTCGGAGAGAAGGCGAGAGAGAGAGAGAGAGAGAGCACAGCTATCGACAAACCCAACACACACAGGAACACAACATCATCACCCACACTACATCCACGCACAAAACACCACACACCACCACACACACCACACTCATCACCACAAACACCACCCCACACCACCCCATGGCACCCCAAAGACACCCCAGGTTCTCGGACCAAGAACTCAGGGTCATGGGGGAGGAAATAATAAGGGTAGAGCCCCAGCTATTCGGCACACAGGTGCAGCACACCACAATAGCTAGGAAGGCGGAGCTATGGCAAAGGATCGTCGACAGGGTCAACGCTGTGGGACAGCATCCCAGAAACCGGGAAGACATCCGAAAGCGCTGGAACGACCTACGGGGGAAGGTGCGGTCGATGGTGTCAAGACACAACATCGCTGTGCAGAAGACTGGCGGCGGACCCCCACCCACTCCACCCGAATTCACAGCATGGGAGCAAGAGGTCTTGAACATCCTGCATCCTGAGGACCTCGCTGGAGTAGGCGGAGGAATGGACTCTGGTAAGTCTAATCTCAACTACTTCTCCCCCCCCTCCCACCAGCATGCCAACCCACACACCCGCCCTCACCCCCAACCCCCCAGCACACATCCTCCCAGCCAATGTCTCACCAGCACAACCCACCCAACACAACCCCAATCCCTGAATGCCACCACAAACCATGGACACCCCTCACCTAAGCATGACCACTGCACATACCCATCCCCCCTCACAAACCACCCTCACAACTCCTCCCACAAGGGAATGCCAGCACTGGGGGACAAGGGCACCCACAAATCGCACCCCATGGCACACACAGAAGCAATAACCATACTCTTTTACCCCTGCAGGGCCCGAACACCAACACACCCGCCAGGAGGGTCCAGATTTGTCCATCCCGCCCCCAGAACAGGCCCCCAGTGATGACAGCAGCTCTGTCGACCTAGAACCTGATGACCAGCCCGGACCATCGGGGTCCTCTGGACAGTCGGTTCCCCACATACAGACACTGGCCACAGCAGACCCAACCCCCTCTGGGAATACCAGCACAGCTCCCACCCAGCGGGCCCATGCCTCTGTCTCGCGGACGCGTCAATCAGCGGTGTGTCCGCCACTACAGGGCACCCAGGCTGACCCACCATCCCAAAAACAACAGGGACCTGGGGGCAGTGGTAGTGGGCACACCGTCCAGGGGACAGAGGCCCGGGGAAACAGGGCAACTGGGAGGGCTGCTGTGCGAGAGGGGGTTGACCGGCCCAGGGAACCCACTCTCCAAGAGGCCCTCACCACCATCATGGGAGCATACCACCACTCCCAGGAGACGATGGCGACGGTAATGGCCAGGTTCCAGGAGATCCAGGCACAGCAGGAGGAACGGTACATGGGGTTCAGAGACGAACTCAGGACCATCGGTACCGCAATGGGGACCATCGTCCTGGCCCTCAACCAGATAGTCACCACATTGCGGGACCATGTGGCACCCCAAAGGGCCCCTGTCATCAGCCCGGACGACGAACAGCCTACCACCTCCGCCGGCGCTAGTGGACAGGAGGCCCCCACACCACGACAGGCCACCAGAACCCCACCTCCTGCTGAAGATCAACCACCCCGCAAGCGGAACCTGAGATCACACAAGAAGACAGAGTAGGATGCCAAGACCCCCGCCAGCATAAGATACCCTCTGATGTCATCCCACTGTCCCACATTGTCACCCTGTCCAACCTTGAACTGCCCCTGCTCCATCCTTCCACAGGCATATGGACAATGCACCTGTGCTACTGAGAACTGGACTATGCCATGGACATTACTCCACCCCCACCCATCACCGTTTTACTATCATGGACCTATACGCAGCACTTTAAATAATTCACCAATTGCACTTCAAATGTCAGGAGTCTGCTTGTATTCTTTACAAATGTATTACACATAACGGTGCAATAATGTTCATTTAACATTGTGATGACAACATACCAGTGTCAATAAGCATTAGTCCATGGGCAAACAAAGCAGAGGTCACGCTGTGGGTCATACAGCTCTGAAAAGGGAAGGGAAAGTAAAAAATCAGTGAAAAGGAACTGGGGGGAAACACAGAAAGTAGAGATAGAGGAGGCCAGAAGTAAATGTAAAATGGCGTGGGTGATTCTTACCTGTGTGCTACTGAAAATACTGTTGTATAACTGTGTCCCTGTTGTCCGTGTCGTCCCTGTCGTCTCCTCCTATTCACTCTCCACAGGCTCCACAGCTGCTACAACACCACCATCTGGACCATCCTCCTGCAGGAAAGGCACCTGGCGTCGCAAAGCCAGGTTGTGAAGCATACAGCAGGCCACGATGATCTGGCACACCTTCTTTGGTGAGTACATTAGGGATCCACCAGTCATATGCAGGCACCTAAACCTGGCCTTCAGGACCCCGAAGGTCCGTTCTATAATCCTCCTAGTTCGGCCATGTGCCTCATTGTAGCGTTCCTCTGCCCTGGTCCGGGGATTCCTCACTGGGGTCAATAGCCAAGGCAGGTTGGGGTAACCAGAGTCACCTATTAGCCACACACGGTGTCTCTGTAGCTGTTCCATCACATAAGGGATGCTGCTATTTCGCATGACATACGCGTCATGCACTGACCCCGGGAACTTTGCATTTAGATGGGAGATGTACTGGTCAGCCAAACAGACCACCTGGACATTCATCGAATGGTAATTTTTTCTATTTCTGTACACCTGCTCATCGTCTTTTGGGGGTACTAAAGCCACATGGGTCCCATCAATGGCACCAATGATGTTGGGGATATGTCCAAGGGCATAGAAATCACCCTTCACAGTGGCCAAATCACCCTCCTCAGGGAAAACAATGTATCTCCGCATGTATTTCATCAGGGCAGACAACACTCTGGACAAAACCTTAGAAAACATAGGCTGAGACATCCCTGATGACATGGCCACTGTTGTCTGAAAAGACCCACTTGCCAAAAAATGGAGTACTGACAGAACCTGCACCAGAGGGGGAATCCCTGTGGGTTGGCGGATGGGGGACATCAGGTCTGGCTCCAGCTGGGCACATAGTTCATGTATAGTGGCTCGGTCAAGTCGGTATCGAAGTATAATATGTCGTTCTTCCATTGTCGACAGGTCCACCAGCGGTCGGTACACGGGAGGATTCATCCTTCTCCTCGCAAGTCCCAGCGGACGGTGCCTAGGAAGGACAACATGGAGCACAGAGTCAAGCAACCCACAGGTTCGTTCACACAGCTTGCACAGTACACGATTCGCTATGCATTGAAAGGCTTGTATGAGTGGCAATGCAAGGCCTAGGCCTGTGTGACGCAGTAGAAAATAAGATATGGGGGCCCTTGAAATGGCGGCTGCCTGACCTGTGAAGTGTGACAGCGGGATGTGAGGTCACTGCGCTGGCGTGGCACACTGTGGTGGTAGGCGGTCGAAGACCGCGGCGCAAAGCTGCATTGGTTAACATTGAACCCTATGGGTCTCAGGAGCCAATGACGATGTGCGCCGGCGGTCGCGGTACGCACTGCCGCGGGCGTGACCGCCATTTTCCATCTGATTAATCACTCGAGACCTGATCATCCACAGGAGAGGACTTATACTGCAAGTGCTGCTGTGACCTCGGTCTGGAAGATACAATGGCTGCTGCGACTGGGGAAAGCGCCCCTGCCTTCACTTTTGAAGAGTTGGAGAAACTTGTGGATGGGGTCCTGCCCCAGTATGCGCTACTCTACGGTCCTCCAGACCAACAGGTAAGTCCACTGGGTGCACGTTGAATGGGCTATGCCTGGGTTGTGTATGGTGGATGTAAGATGGTGGGGTGGGGAGCAAATGAGGAGTGCAAGGCACGACAGATGAGAGCATGTGCCACATGGCAGGGTTGGGGAAGGGGGGGCAATCAAATCTAACATGCAGAAAATGTTGAAATTTTCTTTCCCACCCTGTACATGTCAAATAGGTCAGCGCCCATCAGAAAATCGACATTTGGCGTGCCATCGCCAAGGAAGTCCGGGACCTGGGGGTCCACAACAGACGGGGCACCCACTGCCGAAAGAGGTGGGAGGACATCCGCCGCAGGACCAGGAAGACCGCCGAGTCACTGCTGGGGATGGCCTCCCAACGTAGGAGGGGTGCCAGTCGTACCTTGACCCCCCTGATGTCCAGGATCCTGGCGGTGGCCTACCCCGATTTGGATGGGCGCGTGAGGACATCACAGCAGACACAAGGAGGTGAATACCAGCACATTCTGCTATCTTTGCACACAGTGGAGGCGTCTGGGTGGGGGAGGAGGGCTGTGGGTGACATTAGGCCAGGGCGCTTTCTGTAGTGTAGTCCCCTCCTTTAGGCATGGAAGCATTACAGCAATCCATGGTCCAGCATCACCCATGTGCGCATTTGTTGTCCATAGACCTGTTGGCCTAGTCACAAGTACTGAGTAGTGTACCCCAATTGCGCGGCGTAGTGCATGAGGCTCCTGTGTCTGTCCTCTCCGCCAACGGTGTTGGCAATGCATGCACTCAACCTGTTTTTATTTCTCCCCCCACCCTTTTTCTTTATCTTCTTGTGCATGTGTGCATTAGCATCATCAGGCGGAGGAGAATTGGCATCGGAGCACGAGGGAGCTGCAAGTCACAAGGCCCCGGTGGGCCATGGTACAGACACTGAGGTCACCAGTGATACGGAGGGCGAGGGAAGCACCACAACGGGGACCCGTGGTGACACCAGCGACACCGACACGTCCTCAGAAGGGAGCTCCCTAGCGGTGGCGGCAACATCCGAGCCCCCCGCCTCTACAGGTACAGCCGCCACCCAGCGCACCAGCTCCGCCCTCCCAGCAGCCCCTCAGCCTACGCTCCGTGCCCGCTCGCCCAAGAAGGCGGGCATCTCCTTCGCCCCAGGCACCTCAGGCCCTGCCCCTGTTACCCCTGCTGCCCTCAGTGAGGAGGTCATTGACCTCCTACAGACCATCATTGTTGGGCAGTCTACCCTTTTGAATGCCATCCATGGGGTAGAGAGGGAGGTGCATCGGAGCAATGCATACCTGGAGGGCATTCATTTGGGTCAGGCTGCCCATCAACGATCGTTCACTGCTCTGGCCTCAGCACTGACGGCAGCCATTGTCCCTGTTTCCAGCCTCCCTCTTCTGACTGCCTCCACCCTGTCTCTGTCTCCTGTTCCTCAGCCTATCCCATCCACACCATCAGACCAGCCTGCACACACCTCAACACCCAAGGGCAGCTCATCCAGACATAAGCACCACAGATCACACAAGCATTCACCCAAGCAACACCCAGATGCAGACATGCCAACAGTCACAACCACCCCTGTGTCCCCCTCCTCCTCGTCTCCCTCCTCCCTCCCTGTGACGTCTCCACTCACACCTGCATGCACACCACCATCAGCCAGTACTTCCATCACCAGCACACCTTCCAGTACAGTCCGCACATGTGCAGTCACCACCCCCACTGCCATTTACACGTCCCCTGTGTCCTCTCCCACTGTGTCTGTCACCCCCTCTTCCAAGACACACAAATGCAGGCAGCCACCCACCCAACAGCCATACACCTCACGCCAGCCTCCGTCACAAGCACCTGCACCCAAAGACAGCACACCTGACTCTCCTACAACCACATCCTCTTCCTCCACTCCCATACCCACTACACCTACCCTTTACATTGGTCCTAAAAAACTTTACCTCTCAAAACTTAACCTCTTTGCCCCACCTGACCCACCCCCTCCATCTGCTAAGAGTCCCAAGAACACCTCAGCCACCACCAGCCCTGCTTCAAGTGTCAGCATTGTGCACGGGTTTTGGAGTCCACCCTTTCCCAGCACAGATACATCGGCCAGCAGCAAGGGGACAGCCAGCCCCCCCCCTGGAAAGAGAACCCGTAAACAGAAGGGCAGCCGCGAGAAGGCTGACACGGCTGCCCCCAAGGAGCAAAGTCCTGGGCCGTCACCTGCCATAACATCCAGGGGAGGCAAGGGCCAGAGAGCCTCATTGAAGGAGGGCAAGGGCAGCAGGGCGGAGAAGACAGCCAGCAGGGGCGCGGACCAGGAGGGCCCCACAAGCCCCATCCCGGGTGTGAGGGAGGACACCCACGGGCCCAGGACTCCGTCAGCGAAGGGTCCAGCAACTGCACGGTCGGAGGGCGACTAAGCAGGGAGTCCTGGCCAGGTCTGGCTCCCTTGATTGACTGGACAAGGACCGCTGAAGAGGGCCCCGCCGGGCAGCAAGGCACCGCTGAAGAGGGCCCCGCCGTGAAGAAAGGCACCGCTGAAGAGGGCCCCACCGTGCAGCAAGGCACTGCTGAAGAGGGCCCCGCCGGGCAGAAAGGCACCGCTCCGCTGGGCCCCGCCGTCTCAAGCACCGCTCCGCTGGGCCCCGCCGTCTCAAGCACCGCTCCGCTGGGCCCTTCCTGTCAAGCACCGCTCCGCTGGGCCTCGCCATCTCAAGCACCGCTCTGCTGGGCCCCGCCGTCTCAAGCACCGCTCTGCTGGGCCCCGCCGTCTCAAGCACCGCTCCGCTGGGCCCTTCCTGTCAAGCACCGCTCCGCTGGGCCTCGCCGTCTCAAGCACCGCTCCGCTGGGCCCCACCGTCTCAAGCACCGCTCCGATGGGCCCTTCCTGTCAAGCACCGCTCCGCTGGGCCTCGCCGTCTCAAGCACCGCTCCGCTGGGCCCTTCCTGTCAAGCACCGCTCCGCTGGGCCTCGCAGTCTCAAGCACCGCTCCGCTGGGCCCTTCCTGTCAAGCACCGCTCCGCTGGGCCCCGCCGTCTCAAGCACCGCTCCGCTGGGCCCTTCCTGTCAAGCACCGCTCCGCTGGGCCTCGCCGTCTCAAGCACCGCTCCGCTGGGCCCTTCCTGTCAAGCACCGCTCCGCTGGGCCTCGCCGTCTCAAGCACCGCTCCGCTTGGCCCTTCCTGTCAAGCACCGCTCCGCTGGGCCTCGCCGTCTCAAGCACCGCTCTGCTGGGCCCCGCTGTCTCAAGCACCGCTCCGCTGGGCCCTTCCTGTCAAGCACCGCTCCGCTGGGCCTCGCCGTCTCAAGCACCGCTCCGCTGGGCCCTTCCTGTCAAGCACCGCTCCGCTGGGCCTCGCAGTCTCAAGCACCGCTCCGCTGGGCCCTTCCTGTCAAGCACCGCTCCGCTGGGCCTTGCCGTCTCAAGCACCGCTCCGCTGGGCCCTTCATGTCAAGCACCGCTCCGCTGGGCCTCGCCGTCTCAAGCACCGCTCCGCTGGGCCCTTCCTGTCAAGCACCGCTCCCCTGGGCCTCGCCGTCTCAAGCACCGCTCCGCTGGGCCCTTCCTGTCAAGCACCGCTCCGCTGGGTCTCGCCGTCTCAAGCACCGCTCCGCTGGGCCCTTCCTGTCAAGCACCGCTGGCCCATTGACAGTGCCGGTTCTGTGTCGAGCTAGTGTTCACGCTGCACTCGGGGCACCCTGCCTCCTCCATTACCTGTGGAGTCTGTAATCCACCTGATGGCCTGTGTCTCTGCACTCCCCAGGATGGCAGAGTGGGCAGACCACCCACTGTAGAGACTTGTGAGACTGTGGCTTTGCACTCCCCAGGATGGCAGAGTGGGCAGACCACCCACTGTAGAGACTTGTGAGACTGTGGCTTTGCACTCCCCAGGATGGCAGAGTGGGCAGACCACCCACTGTAGAGACTTGTGAGACTGTGGCTTTGCACTCCCCAGGATGGCACAGTGGGCAGACCACCTACTGTAGAGACTTGTGAGACTGTGGCTTTGCACTCCCCAGGATGGCACAGTGGGCATGGTGGACCCTTCGTGGATCTGGCGTCGTGGACTCATGTGGCTGAGGTGCCCCCCATTCCCTTCCCCCTGAGGTGCCTGTAGTTTTGTCATCTGATGCCCCAGCAGTGTTCTCTCCAACGGACTCAGGTCTCCTGTGTGGGCTTTGCCCATGTGTTGATACACTTTGGCCCACGGACAGTGGAAATTTAAGTGACTGTGCAGGACTTATTGCCTATGTTTATCGGTTTAGCAAGGTTCTTACTTGATTTTTTAAAAATCATATTGCTATTTTACCATGACTTCAATGACCCTCTTTTATACATAAATTTTGATTCTCACTTTAATTATGTGTTTGGATTATTCTGGGGGGTTTGGGTGGTGTCACTGTGACTTGGTGCTCTGCATTGGTGTGTAGATAGTTGGAGGGGGGGGTCACATATGTGTGTGCACGTAAGCTTTCGTCCTCCCCCCTCCCCTGTGTCGTAGGTGCAGTACTCACCGTTGTCATCTGCGCCGGCGTTCGTACTCGTGGTAGATGAGCAGGTAGACAAGAGCTGGTAGGATGTTTAATTCGGGTTCCATGCTGTTCTCCGTCCTCGTGGAGTGTGTATAGGTGAGCGTTTTCCCGTTCGTAGTCTGTTTCCGCCGTGTTTTTATCGGCGGGGCTCCCGCCCCGGAAAAGGTGGCGGATTGGTGAGTTGTGATAGTGTGGGCGGTACATTGTCTGCCGCCTGTCTGTTGGCGGTGACCGCTGCGCTGTTTGTTTGTGCCGCCGTGGCGGTTGGAGTGTTAAAGCGGCGGCCTGTGTTGGCGGTTCCCGCCAGGGTCAGAATTCCATTTTTTGGACCGCCAGCCTGTTGGCGGGTTGGCCGCCGCTTTAACACTGACCGCCAGGGTTGGAATGACCCCCATAGTGTAGGAAAATTGTGCCAACAATGGTTAAAATCATCCTCACTAAATTCGGTTAGAGATCACCTCAGTCTCCTGTAAGGCCCCAGAACACCACGTAGGAAGCATTTCTTATATGCAGTATATAATGAAATTTGGAAACTTTCTCTTCTGCTATAGACATTATACAATCAGATATGTCTTCTTTACACCATGGACAGAGTCAGATCAGATCCATTATGCAGTTAGGTTGGACGCTTCAAACATTGAAGGCGGGTCGCGTTCCCTGGCAGCATGTCAGTTCAAGGGAGATATTTTCTTTCTTTAATCTAACGCGACACCAACAACTAATGACTTATGTCATGCTTAACATCGAGAAATTAGAAAATTTGCCTTTTACTGTGGCCGAAATACCATCTGCTGAGTGGTTAATACATGGGGTTATTAATATGCCTATTTCAACACTTTAATTCACCTCCTGTTTAAAACACAATCCGGTAGGCAGATATGAAAAGCTGGGAGATAGTTACATCCATGAGGTGTGGGAGCTTCCTTTCTCGGACAAATGCTTCAGTGACATGAAAGAAGTCTTCTTAGCGGTAGTGAATGCAAGACTTCAGTCAGCCACTCAATGGTTTGTAAACAGCTGTCCTTGCATGTAATGCAAACTTGGCTTGTTATCTGAAGGGAGTTCCAGTCCCCTTGATAAGACCTACGTTCAGGTGCTTTCAGATGGCAGCTACGTCCTGCTTAATGGTGAAGACTGTTGTGGCATGCAGGACGCAATAGTTTAAGTTGTTTTGGTCTCTAAGGTCGTTACATGCTGCGGGAACATACTCTTTCCCCCCACTAAAATTAAGGAGTTAGCTGATATTTGGCCTCACATTGCTACTTCAAACATGAATTTTAAGCAGACTTAAGGCTTTACTGTTTCAAAAGCATGTGGCGCTTACATCTGCACGCAAGACCTACGTACTTCAAGTGGCAAGGTCATCGGTAGAAATACAGTCCCTGTTGAATACAAACTTTCCGAGACACTTTGGTGAACTCGTGGGACGAATATTTAAGGCGTCCAGCACAACTGGAATCACACATTTTTTCAAAGCTGTTGGTTCTGGTTTCGTTCACACGTCCTCCTCCATCTTCGATTTAATACCTTCAGCTATCCACTCAATTTTCTCTAGTATTTTCAGGGGATTTCCGATAACTTTGGCTTTATTAACTGGCATCCTGCTGTTGCTGTTGTTTATGCGCAATGGCTGTCCCGCCACAACGAGGAGAAATGACGGCGCCCCCATCAGCGCAGCTGTGTCGTGAACGTATGATGCAGTATTTTATTTTGGAGCAATACTCCTGGAGCAATTGGAGTGTGGCTGGTCTTTGTCATTCAGACCGGTTTTGCATTGTGTGCAGCCCGTGTTTTGGTGCCTCTTGTGCTCTTTCAAACATGCATTGGAAATCTGTCTTTCACAGCAGCGCTTCCCTGCAGTAGACGCTGATCTGTTGATGTTCGCACTGAGGGTTCATTACCGGACATGCGCATTGAGGTTGCGTTTTCTGCGTGAAGCTACTTATGCGTTACCCTTCCTGGAGGAAGTTGTTCACAACTCATCAATAGGCACACCACGGGTTGCCGCCTTGATTGACACTGGGGCTACGGAACACACCTGCTCCTTGATCCTTCTTGGCGAGGACTTTCCGATTTTAACATCGGCCGAAGTAGAAGATCTCCTATTCTCCATGACTCATTCCTAGATTGGAACTTTTCTAAATTGACATGCCCTTCAAATTTGGTTACATGCCACATGCTCATGTTTTAAATTGTCACATAGGATGCTTTTGTGTCCCTTTGACTTGTCCGAATTGACTTTGCTTTTATATATATATTAGGTTGAGCTTTTTAGCAATAAAATGTTAGCTTTGGGTTTGAACCACTTTCAACCGACAAGGGGAGGGTGTTGTGTAGCCATTTTAGTTATAGCTCCATGCACGTTATTTTAACATACTAGGCTGCTGTGCACTTTAACCTAGATATATTTTATTCAGCTACGCATTATTATTATTACAATAACCATTTTTACGGTCTTGTTTTATTTTCATTTATCTAACTGTTTTTGCCTAGGCCAGCACTCTGTTCTCAAACAAGACATTCTTGATCACTCTGTGCTTCATTCAAGGCTGCAGTTCGGTACATTGCCGGTGAACGTGGTAGAGGTTTACTCTCCAACACTAGTAGAAAATACACATCCTTATGTGGGGACATTTTCTCAGAACATCTGCTGTGTTATTATATAAACACTTCCTTGTCCCTTACACATTAGAGGGAGATTCTAGCCAGGGAACCATAACTGTATGCTGATTGCTGAATGCTTCGCTACAGATGCTAATGCAGACCACAGGCCTTTGCTCAGGTATGGAGGTTGATGTCTTCCCAGGGGAACCTGAAAGGCAGAACTAGGGCTTAACATGCTGTGCTCAAATTATAACTTAGATAGGAAATAGTCAATCGATCACAGTGACAATATGATAGCGTTGTTTTTATGCTTCACCCTTCTCATCACAATTTTAATACTGTCATGTTGTGTCATCCCAGTTATTGCAGCTCACGCTTTGCTATCTATTTTTTTAAACTCATTATTGAAATATATACTGCCTCTGTTTGTCGTTTATAAAGGAGACTGGATTGTAAATGAGAGAACCGGATGCGACCTGAGTGACCACGACTTCCCTGAGAAGCTTAGTATGTCATGCGCTCGGCTGCCCAATCATCACTGTCTTTGGGTAGAGATGAGGCACTGCTAGTTAGCTGGATCAAAACCTGGATTAGAGCAACAGGTGTCACCCGCAGTGGGTTAGACTCAGTCTCCCACATCGTGGACGAATCCAGTAGTCTCATTAGAATAATGAGAGCCTACGCGACATCTTGTAGGGATATACACCCCACTTTTCCTTCAGCACCACCTACACGGCCACCACTAGAGACTATCCTCACGGTCCTGAACCCCAAACAGCTGATCACTCACCTATACGCCTCCTCCCAGGCTGCTGCCCCGCCCTTGACGCTCAGGGCGCTAGCGTGTTGGGATGCAGACCTCTCCTCTCCACTAACAGACGAACAATGGGACTACTGCTGTGGCCAACTCACTCACCTCTCCCCTAACTATAGATTACGTCTCATCCATTTTAAATACCTGCACCGACTCTATAAGAGCTCTCTACAACTCATCAAGATAGGATTGCGTGCTGAGGCAACATACCCTAGATGTGGCAATGACCAGACCTCCTTCCTGCACCTAGCGTGGGCGTGCCCACAGGTATTGTCATTCGCAGGATATCCATCACATTTGTAACGGAGTAATCTCCTCCACCAAGGTCGTAATCAGGTCCTTAGTATGTTCTTGAAAAGACGAGATTCAATTTCAGGATATGTGTCCACCTGAAATTGCTCATAATGCAGCTGATTTGTGGAGCTGGTCTTACCTTATCTCATGGCAGCAGCAATTTATGTGCCTAGCAAGATTCAATTTCTGCACCAATGATGTGCCTGTTGGATTAAGTGATAATTAATTTCCTTTCTTCCTTACAAACTGAGCACTGTGTCTGTGATAAAGGTGTGGACTTTGTATGGAGTTACATGGCCTTTCCTAAGCTCTCAAGATCCCTTAATGCAAGCAATTTACATCCTTCAAAAAGAAAAATGTCTTTCTTCCATAGCCAGTGGGCCCACCCTAGATGACTCAAGGTTTACTCTCTCTTGATTGTGACACTGTATACAAGGAGGGTGAGTCACGAACTGTGATTCACCCTCTTCTCCCTCTCCCGATTTTTACACTAAAAATAATATAAACATTAAAAAATCTAAAAACCAAAAATTATTGTCTATAAAAATGTGCAAAAAATACTATAAATTCTATTTAACCAATATTGGGAAAGTGTTAGATGTACTATTACCAGTTTAAATAACAGTGGGGACAGTGTTGGGTTTCAGAGGGGTTAAATGTACTATTCCGACTCAAATCTAAGCTGCAGTAGGGAAGGTGTTGGATTTTGAAGAGATTAGATGTAATATTCCAATTCCAGTCTAAGCCACAGTAGGGAAAGTGTTTAACTTCATTAGGATTACATATATGAATACAGGTCCTATTAATTTAGTAAAATAATGTGAACACTTAATAAAAAAACTTTATACAATTACAATATACAGAAATAAATACATTAAAAAAAGAAAAAATAATATATAAATTGAAAAAGAAAGTGAAAAATATAATTATATTTAATAATATAAACTTCCCTAACAACCAAAAAGTAACAGAGATAGGAAATCATTAGTTATTTATTTAATTTAATTTAATAAGATGTAAGTAGCAAATATCATTGCACAAACACAATTCCACATATTTACCTTTAATAAAAAAAAATTAAAAATACAACAAATAATACATATTTTACAAAATTAATTGCCAATTATCATATTACACACAAATATCAATTAATATAAACAATGTATTAATTTTCTTCCCAACCTAGTCACCTTCAACACATAACACAGCATTAAAAAATACATGCATAGTAAACATTTAAAAATTGAAATACATAATAAAAGAAAACACAATACAACAATTACACAACATTTCATAAATTAAGTAATTTATATAATTCATAATGAAAGAACATGCAATTTAAAAGTTAGCATAAAGTGAAAATACATTTAATTTTATTTCACCTCTTATCCTATTCCCCTACAAACCCACCAGCCCACAACGAAAATATAACTTAAAAATAAATCAGCATTAAACTACTTACGTAACTATCAATTAATTAAGTGATTAATTAAAAACGAATTATCAATAATTTGTAATTAACAATAGCTGAAGTAACTTCCTACACAATACCCTGACAAACCCAACATCTGCTACTAAATTGTAACTATTAGGATTATAAAATTAAAATAGCAATTAAAGTTTAAAATTTAAATGCAAAATATATTTATATAATAACACTTTAGAAAATATACAAAATAAAAATAAATTAAATTAAAAATAAAACAAATTACCATTAAATACAAATATTTCTTATTTAAATAAAAGCTCAGCCTATCTCACCCTATGCTCCCACGTCCCGACCAGCCCATCAACCCACTGTGACACTATAAATTAAGAAATACGTTTTTAAAAACACTAAGGGCCTGACTTTGGTCTTGCTGGAGGGGAACACTCTGTCACAAGCGTGACAGATATCCCATCCGCCGTATTACGATCCCATTATCTCCTATGGGGACCGTAATACGACACACAGGATATCTGTCACATTTGTGAAAGAGTGTTCCCGCTGCCAAGGTTTAAATCAGGCCGGCTTTAGTACTGGTGGCGCCCAGTGCGAAAATACTTTTTAGCACCCACCTTGACCTCCTCCTCAGGTTTCCTCACTACCACCAGTCAAAGGTGCCCCTCATCTCTCTATAGCCCTACACTCACATACATTTCATTTGTTTTAAAGCACTGATGTTTAAATACTTTATTGTTTTCCGTTAATTAAAACCATAAGAATCTTATCAAGTGCAAAGGTGACACCACTTACAATCAGGTTAAAACTTATCATAAATTATTAAGGTAGGTTGTTTAAAATAATTTCTACTACAAACTAAAATTCCCAGACGGTGCTAAAATATTAACATTGTTACTTAATTGTCACCAAAAGCAATTAAATTCCTAGGGCAAAGGACCTCTATGTGCGACAACAGTCTCTATCTCCTCTGTGTAAGCGAATGGCCCCCGGTAGCCTCAAGGCAGCAAGCCGTGGGAGGTATTATTTCCTGCCGGCAGAGGCTTTATTCAGGAGTTGATCGCACAAGGTCAGAAATGTAATCAGTTTACAACTGTTCTGGGGTCTAAAGAGTGCTTTCGTTATTGCCATTCTGCAGTGCCTAAGCCCAGGATCACTAAAAGCATTGTTTAAAAGTGCAGCCCAGACATTCTTTAAGACACGACATATACAGACAAGATAAACAATATCTTCTTTGAAGGCACCGCAACGCCAGCATAGATTTGAACCAGTATGTTTCCATGCTGGAAGGTCGCTAGAGAAGGCAATACACCTAGACAACTGGCTAGCACCTTCTTTTTTAAATGTGCTGAGAAAGCCACATTGAGACATGGTGCCGGTTTCAGACTATTATAAGATTGCAGTATTATCCCTCATGTGAGCAACCAGTTAGAGGTTGCTTATCAATTAAAAGTGAACGCATATTTGCAGCTTTATTTAAAGCTTGGCAAAAAGTCGAATGGTATAAAGTCAGGTTCCATAAATCTGAAGTATTTGTTGTGACCAATGATGACAGCAATTATTCCCTGTATGTTGATTTGGGATCCTCTTCTAATGCCTGTCAAAGGGCATTGATTGACCTGTGTTCACAATTTGACCTCACCTTGTGCCATGCTTTGATGGTGAAGTATCTTCTAGCTAGAGACTGATCTGTGAGGCCAAATTCTAATCAAAATTGGACAGCTGAAGCTTTCTGTGGGAGTCCAAACGCCTACTTGTGAGCCTTAATTTGTAATGTGTCCAAGATCTGGGCATCCTTTGCTCGCATTACCATGCTCACATATGCAGTCACTGGAACTCAGACTGATGACGACGACGCTCTATGCACTTTCACCTATGCAACCTAGGGGGCGGAGCAGCAGCCGTGGCAGCAGGCAGCAGCGGAGCTCCGTAATGGAGCGCGGAGCACAGAGCAGCACCGGGCAGTATCGGGATGTTTGGGGGGGTTGTTCACTGTCCCCCCGTGCCTGTACCTGTACCTACGGCTACCGCCGGCCAGGTCACTTCCTCGCCTACAGAAATTGTCAAACAATCCGGGCAGCCAGATTGGACCAGGCCTGGTAACGGAGAGAGAGGCCATAGAGAGGCCCGGCAGATGAAGGAACTTCAGCAGCACTGCAACGGCAGCTGACATTCCAGGGCAGCCCCAAAGAGACCCCCGTGGTTCCCGAGGACAGACGGAACGGAACGAGAACCCCCGACTTGGCTTGGAGCGGTGAGTCTCTTTGGGCACCTTTAAGCTTGTTGGTTTGCAATTCCACCTGCAATTCCACTTCTCACTTCTCACTGCCTTTTCCAAAGACTTTCGCATCTGCTCTGCGCCTGCTTTGCCTCTACCTGTTGCCTTTACTTGTTTACCAACAAAAGACTACAACAGCTATAAATAATTTTGGTCCCTTGAAGCACCAAAAAGTGACCAAGTGACTAAATCTCGAGCACAAGACAGGCTGGCAAGTCGAATTCGAAGCGAAAAGCATGTTTACTAGAATATAACAGACTTGTCCAGACCGACGGCAAGTAACAACAGGGGATAAGGCGACAAAGCGTGCTCGTGCCCCCTCCTGGGGAGGGTGTGGAGGCACTCAACTCATTCCACCACAAGGCTAATGTAACTCGCTCAGTTTGAACAGCTTGAGCAGCTTGAACAAGAGGCTGCCCCCCCCTCCAGTCCGGGGACCCTCCAGGTGATCGTGGCCGCACAACTAGGTATGAAGCACCAAGAAGACAAAGATGGCAAATTAAGTAATTCCATTGGCCAGCTGCCAGTAGTGGGGAGAACCAAAGTTTGTTGGTCCACAGGATGGCCCTCAAGCGAAACGTTACTGGCTCTAAGAACATTTTCATCCATAACTATTTTACAAGAGCAAGAAGTGGAGCAGGAGAGTGAAAGGAAGAGGGGGCCGAACAGGTAGAACCTACAATATCTACAGATGCCCCCTTTTACAGGCACCAACTATTCTCCCAGTCCCATCATCGGAGATTAACTCAGCATCAGGGGCAATACAAACCAAGTACAAACAATAGTAAGAACAAGAATAAGGACCAAAGCCAAAGCAGGAGCAAGAACAAGAGCAGGACTCCAGCAGTAGCAGTAGCTTTGGCATGGATTCCTCAATAATTGGAGAGTTGGTCGAGCTGGCAGACACTACCTTGGAAGAGGGCTGGGATAGTCTCAACGGGAGGATCAACGTCAAAACCAAGGACAAAAACACCGCCTGTGAAGGAGACAGAAGATGCACTTGACGAGTCCACAGCATGAGCACGAGCACGCGCATGAGCTGGAGATACTAGGACTGACTTCTACAGGAGGGAGAGAAGAACTAGAAACAGGACAAGGGAAGATGGACCCCCCAAGTGAAAATAATTGGTTAAAGGTAGTGGAGGTCGAGGTTCACCAGCTGAACCAATCGCAGAGTGAGGTGGTCCAGGTAAAAAAATTCATGGACAATGGACTAGTCTGCTCCACTCCACTACATGGCCTCTTGAATGCCTCAAGGGAATGGCCAGTCATAGCAGGGCAAGAGGGACAAGATGATCGGCAAGAAAATTGGCCAATATGAAAAAGTAACACAAGAGCATCCTGTTCTGGGAAAGGGCCTAAAAGCCCCCAGGAGGGTTACTCATCCCAAAGCCCCCCCCCCCCAACAAGGAAAGAGGAGAGGCGGCAAGACCAGACCAGATTATAGACACCATCAATGACTCCCTACTAGCTGCAGTGAAAGCTTTAACTTGGACCTACCCCGGGAACGCGGAGCAGGGGTAGGTGCAGACTACCTTGTGGATCTGAAGAGCGGGTTAATTACACCAGTTCGGACCACTGATGCGTGCTGCCATCCCGATGGGGCCCATCCTTTAATACAAGGAGGGTTCCTGTGAAATGGCTTGATTACTAATTAGATTATAATATGTGGATTAGGTACGTTTTGGTCCTGACGAATCGCACTGATCTTAAATGACTTAATATGCGAGAAACATGTTGACCTTTCTAGTAGCAGTATAGGGATTTCTGTACTGACATTCTTAACATTCTCTGAATTTAGGGACTGTAGACTTAACTTTAATTTTTGTCCTTTGAGGGTGGATTTCCCCACATTACGGTTTTTAATCATGGCAGGGTTCTGATTTTGATTAAATAAGAGTTTTGCAGACCTCTTGCCATTTTTAATCTCACATACTTATATCTTTCTATACCAATCCCATATTCCAGCACTCAACGACTGTCATCTCTATATCTAAAAGATCTCTGGCAAAGAGCCACCGTGAGTGGCCCGTCAGGCATTGCAGTGCCGGCCTGATGAGGAGCAAAAGCCCGATGACGAATCATGTCACCAATTGGTGAGTGAGGGCTCTTGCTCTAAAGAAAGCAGACTCACGGGATATATTATTTTCTATTCAGTGCTTTTATAAATAATTCACTGTCTGGAACTGTGTACCCTTTGTTTTTGTTAAATCTTCAGCAGGTACCTGGTCAGCCTGAGACATATCCAATCTTCCTCCAGAAACTGCAAACAAAGGTGAAACGCAAAACCTGCATTCAGACATTTTTAAGCACGGAAAACAAGCAGCCTGGGGTAGGGAAGGAAATGTCACCTCAGGGCTCAAACATGGAAGATCGCTCAAACACAGGGGTGGAAAAATATACGGTGGCCTCAGATCAATTGTTCCTCAGTGACCAGAGACATGAAATAGTAAGGGTCTACCCAAATGAAATAGGAGAGCAAGCAGTTCCATTGATCAAAGAGGCAGAGGACCCCAAAGCCCAGAGATATGGGACATGGCCGAAGGAGGTGAGGAAGACGAGGTTGCTACAGAAAGAGCTCTCAATAGGAAGCTGCCTCCCCCAATTCACCAGCCGGCCCTAGAGGAGAGGGGGAGTTTCTCATGGTCCAAGGGAGTAGTGAACCAAGCACATGAAATTAAGGATGCTCCCAAATGGAACGAAACTTACAATAGAAAGGTCACGGAGAGCCCTGATAAGCGACATCAACTCCAGGAAACGCTCACCCAAGGATCTAGTACCCAACTTAATAGAATTGAACAGGAAGGGAGACAAGAGGACCATCTCCGCACCACCCACGGACTCAGTCCGAAAAAAAGGAGTCACCTATGAGGCCATCGAAGAAAACTTTGCATACACGGAAACCACAAAGTCTGCACAGGAGCGTGCATGGAGCAGAGAATACAGACAGCAAACACCTGCTCACATCACCCAACTACCATCACATGTCATGATATTTAGGCCAGAAAAGGCGGGGGAGAATCAGGGTACCACTAAGTCAAACAGCATAAACAGGAATGAAATCAATGAACAACCGACACTAATATTTTCTCCCCTATATACATCATAGGGGCCCTGGGTCATACTTAACAGAACAAATATTGTGAGATTATTGCAGCATACACCATCGTTATCGACCCTCAGTTCAAGGGATTTGCTACCAGTAAATTTCACCAAATATCCATGGATCTGTCCAGGAGTGTCAACATTAACATTGTGGTCCAACCAGGGTCTGGCAAATAGAATCTTTGAACTTGAGGGCCTCCTGGAAGAATGGGGCATAGAAATCAGTATACCAAGAAACAAGCATTACCCGCAAGTATTGACAAGAGAACCCCAAGCCACAAGCCTGCCGAAAAAATCCTTCAGTACTCTGAGGGGCACCCCGGCGGTAATACCTCCGACAATAGACAACAAAATTAAAGTACAGTTAACAAAAAAAGGTGTCTTGCTCCAACCAAAGATAGCTACTACGACCCATCGCACTGGGGCAGACCGACCTGGGACCGGCACATCACAGCTTTGAACCCTGGAACAAATATTCAACTTTAATAACTTTGGGTCCCTAAGCAGTAAGTCAGAGAAAGCAATTAAGGTCATGTGTTGGAATGTGGCAGGGATGGCCTCGCTAACTACGAACCCTGAATATTGACGATTTAAAAAAAAAGGAAGATATTCTATGCTTTCAGGAAACCTAGATGAAAGAATCACAAACCATACCTGGTTTTGCAACTATGTATATTCCCGCATAAAAGAAAAATCTGTTCGTGAGACATATGGATGGTCTTGCTACATACGTTAAAATAGATTGGGCGGTGAAACTAGTCTCCTGGGAGAAATCAACCAGCGATGTACATGTAATAACCATATATGGTCTTACAATGACCAACAAAGCTACACAATAGCGATTATAAACCTATATGTCAACCCTAAACGAGAAACTAAACAGAAAAAACTCAAGTCAATTTTGGCTTTACTAAAGGAATATATATACGAGTATCTGGAGCATGAACTTCTAATTGTTTGGGACTTCAACACCCAACATCATGGGCAGGTTTCGAGTCCCCCCCGGAGACATCTCTAGATCTGCGCTAGAAACTTTCTTTATAGAACATCAACTGAGATCAACACATGTAAAGACTACAAGCCCTGAATCAACTATTCCCACTTTCAAAAACAATTCTGCATTAGACTACATTTTCCTAAGCCAGGCATTATGGCACAGATGCCTAAATCATGAGGTGACTCGAAGAATGGAGAGTGATCATAATCCAGTTACAATAGAAATAGTCCTTGAAGGAGCGAGACTGCTGTCCTATATGACCAGCAGCCAACAACTTGAAACTAATCTATGCCAATTGACAAAGAGAATTAGTTGGAGCGAAGAGGACATGGCAAAATACAATCTTTGGAAGCAGGATCATGGTCCCCCAATATTAGACGGAGAATCTAGCGACGCCTGCTCACAGTGGACACACATGATAAAGAACTTACATACTTCTTTAAGCCACCAAGCACAACAAGGGCTTTCAAATATTAAAAGCCAAAGGATACGGCCGCCAATCACAATAAGAGAATTCACACAAAACAAACGAAAGTGCAGGCAGCTAGAAAGAAGATATAGAAGCAATACATCCCTGGCAGTAGAAACCCTTAGGAGACAGGCAAGAAAAAATCTCAAGGGCAAGGCATGGAAATTGAAGCAGAAGGAGATCGAAGAACACTGGACCCACTTACAAGCCTTGCTACCCCTGAATAAAAGCAGAGAGTTTTGGGCCTGCATTAAGTCATGAGAATATGGAACAGCAAGAAAGGCCAACGCAATCTCCGCCAGTGCATCGGAAACACATGTGGGCTCCCTTAATGTGGACTCTGGATATATGGAAGCACAGGGCACCAGGGAGATGCAATTGGAGTACGATAGCCTAGAAAACACCACATTACAGGTCAAAGTTAAATCGAACAAAATGATTCTTAGTAACATCAGGCGGGACGGTGCCCCAGGCCCAAACAGTTTAACCCGGGAGCATATTTAAGGACGACCAAGATTTCTGGACCATCCCCTTGACTAGGCTTTTTAATAACTGTCTTTGCCATACAGGGATTTCTACAGCCTGGAAAGGCTCAATACTGCACACAGTTTACAAAAAAGGAGACCCCACCCTCCTGGGAAACTATAGGCTGATAGCTCTTTTGGATGTGGATGGTAAGGCCTATGCAAGGGTTCTGCTTAGAAAATTGGAACATTGGATCACTGAAAATAATATCATTCCATCGTACCAACCAGGCTCATCCACTCTGAACCAGACATCCTGGTTCTCACATATTTGGGCCAGAAAACCTTGAAACCAGCCGCCCAACTTCTCTTTGCGTGCTTTATTGACTACCGCGCTGCCTTTGACGGCGTAAATCGGCACATACTCTGGAAAAAATTGGCAACCTGGGGGATACCAGGGAACTTACTAGAAGCCATCAGGGCACTCTATTCTGACACATGGGTGAGAGTTAAGGTCTCACCTACGTATGTGACCAAAAGGATAAATACCAATAAAGGCCTAAAACAAGGATGTGTCATTGCTCCAACTTTGCTTAACCTGTACACGGCCGATCTCGGAAAAGCTTTACTTAGAGGAAACACATTCCCCCCGAAATTGGGTAAGACAGTGCTCCATATAATCCAATATGCCGACAACATAGTCCTACTTGCCCAGACTCAATTAGGCTTGAAAAGGAGCATGGCCATTCTGCATGAATACAACAAAACAAACGCCTTGAAGGTTAACGGAGCAAAAACTAAGGTATTGGTCTTTGGATGTCAGACGCGCTAATATCCAAGAATATGGAAGCTCGGTGTATTGTGTATAGACGTAGAAGACAAGTACCAGTACCTGGGTGTATGGCTATCTAATACCGGCAAAATAGCCCACCAGGTAATGGCTCTGGGCAGTAAGGCAGAGAGATTCACCTATGCTCTAGCTAAGCTACATCACCGGCTTCAGGCGTCTGCAACCAAACCAATAAGGAGGATCATAAAAGCAAAACTATTACCCATGATCACATATGGCCACTTGGCATATCCCGGAAGGTTAATAAACTCCCTAGAAAAATGGCAAATTAGAGCTTACAAAAGGATATTTCAAGCCCCCAAACTCACCAGACACGCGAGGATCCGCCTAAAATTTAACACAACTAGTATGGATATAAACTGTAAAAAGGACATAATTAAGCTATTCTATGATGTTTCTAGGGCCAAGGCCAATAGCTTGAGGAGCTCGCTGAAAGAAAATTTTAAGGATGCCTCTAGTTGCTGGGCCAACTACTTGAAGCAAGCCGTGGCTCTTTTTGACCTAGACCTCACGCCTTTATTGGATCCCAGAATCTCGAAGGCCCATCTAAAAAAGATACTGAATGAACTTGGCACATAAATCTCCAGAGAAAAGGACACTGCCACAATCAGGGAAATCAGGGGGGCAGAGGGCTTGGCCGAGTCGTACAGCTCGGCCAACCTCCAGCCGTATATGAAAGCAGCCCTGGGTACTCGAACTTTTCAGGGCATTTTACATATTCGGCTATTAACCTTACCTGTTTGGGATTTTAGATGCAGTTGGAAGTCGAAGGGGGGTCTCACTCCGGAATGCCCTCTTTGTACCTATCACATTGAATCTATCAGAAATTTAATATGCTGTTGCCTGGGTTTGGCCCCAGAGAGACGTCGACTATTAAAACCCCTTTTTCTGAAGCATGGCCTACGGACTTGCAAAGAAGCGGTCAAATACATATTCACTGCTGAGGCCCCTGTGGAGCTGGCTCGCTTAGGGAATTTTTTTTCCCTTATGAGGAAAAACCTACTATCAGCACAGGCCTACAATGGCTTGGAAAGTAAAAGGTGGCAGCAGCTCCAAAGGTTACGTTACTAACAAGGTGGCTGATGCACCCCCTGAAATGTTGATCTCGATTAGGCTTAATGGAGGTTAAGTGTCTGTTGTATTGATTACGGCTACGATCCAGATGTCCCTACATTCTCACCCTTAATGTTTTAAGCATTTTTAGGTACCTTCTTTTAACTCTTTGTGTGCTTAAATACACTTCCCTTAGGCAAAAGGGTGGCGCTCATGCAACTAACAGTTTGCACCTATATTTCGCAGGTACTCTGCACTCTACATACTTGAGCAGTATTTAGTCACTCAACCGCTTTTAATAAGCATCCTGCTGTGAATTGATAATCTTTGTATACTAGGAATTTTAGGCATGCTCTCTGCTTTATTATTGATTTTGCTTAAGAGAGTTTTAGGTAACTGTGCTACGATAGATGACGTGATGACACTCCTAAAAACGCAATTGTATCTGTTTGTCTTGTAGTAATCTATGATAATTTATTATGTAACATGTTTTTTGCAAAGGTTTTAATTAATCATGCAAATAAAGTTTCACAGTCACTGGAAGAAATTTGGTTGCAATAACAGCTATTAATGGCTCAAATGAGGGGTCGACCAGCCTCTTGGACAGGACATGTAACGCAAATATCAATGCATTTCTTTTCATCATTACATACTGTTTGTGCTTGTTAAAGGCCATCTTCTTATTAATAAGCAGCCCAAGATACTTAGACCTTTTGACTTCCTCCAGACTAGTGCCTCTGATCTTGTTCGTGGTGGACTGTCCTAATCGGGTCTGGATAGATATAGTTTTAGATTTAGTCGTATTAATTTCTAACTTGTTTAGCTTGGGATGTTCCACAAGTTCTGAGCATAGCTGCTGCATGCCCCATCTTGTATGACTAAGAAGAACTATATCATCAGCTTAAGCCACACGTGTCAAAGTTAGAGGACCCAACTGCGGTAGAAGCAAGTGTATCAAATCAAGCTTAGGGCTAAGGTCGCCCATAAACAAGTTGAACAGATGAGGGGCTAGCACACACTCCTGCTTTAGGCAAACTCCAGTAGGGATTGTTCTTGATAGTTTGGAGCCATTGGCCAGTCTTACATATATCCTGGTGTGCAAGTAAACTAGTTTGATAGTATGTAATATTTGTGACAGAAGACCGCAGCCTCTTAGTTTTTGACACAGTAAATGTTCATCCACTCAGTTGAAGGCTGCTTTGAAGTCAATGGCGCATAAGAACAACTTGTTCTCGGACCTCTTACATCTTTCACAATCATTGCTAGTGCTAGGATATTTATGGTGGTCGCAAATCCATGCCAGAAGACTGTCTGGTTAACAGGAACTATGTTGTTGATGGTGGACCACTCACCTAGACCTTCCAAAATTAGCGAGGCGTAATACTTTGCCTCTGCATCTATAAAGGATATTAGTCTATAATTGGCTGGGTTAGCTCGATCTCCCCCTTTGAAGATTGGGTTCATTACTGATGTTCACCAGCTGTTGGGGAGCGAGCTATTTAGTGCCTTCTCGTTAGATACTGCAGACAAGCGAAAAGTCCAAAAAGCTGGGTCAGGTTGTATATGGTCTGGGAGATGCCATTTGGTCCAGGTGCACCATCCTCATGATCATTCGTTATCACTCTAGCCACCTTCTCCATCGTATAGGTTTTAAGCACCTGCACAGCCTGATCCCCAATGGTGTTGGTGCATATGGAAGTTCTCTATTTTTTAATAGAGGCGATGTTGTCAGACCAGCACCCCCAGTCAGTGTTATTATCAGCTGACCATGAATTATTAGCGAAGGTATTAGTCAGATGAGCAACCCAGACTTCTTCTGTTCTACTTGAGCCATTTATTGCTGTTAGATCCTTGCAGATGCCATATACTGTTATCCAGAATGCTCTAGAGTTTGTTCGTTTGGCATAAAAAATAAGTTTTGTCCATCCAGCCATGGATTATGACACCATTTGGCAACCCGAGTACTGCTGCAGAGCGTGCCTACAACGACGCACATATGAGGACATGCAGCATTGTCGAGAGGACCTTTGGCATCCTCAAGTCAAGGTTCTGGTGCCTCAACATCACTGGTGGTACCCTCCTATATTCACCAGAGATGGTCTGTAGGATCATCCTAACATGTGCAATATTGCACAACATTTGCATCAAAAGGAACATTCCCCTCCTGGAACCAGAGCCACACATGCCTGAAGAAGAGGAAGAGGAGGATGCTGGCCTGCAACATGAGGGGGAACTACAGAACACGGCCGCTGGTATACGCAGGCGGCAACAGATCGTCAACAATTTCTTTTGAATATAATCACCTTCACCACTTTAGTTAACTAATTTAAACAAACACCTATAATAATCACCATATCATGGTCTGGCTATTCATTTTTGCACACCTTCATCTCTACTTATCAGAATAAGAGTGTTGCCTCATGGAGCATTGCTGAGATACTGATTAGGACACTGAACATCCCAGAGCTAATGTGATGCCTAACATACAATGGTCACATACACACACACACTGTTAATGACATATATCATGTACATTTCTCCTTTGAAGGCCAATAGCAGAGGACCACAACTATTTCACACATACATGTTGAAATCAAGGTCCAACGCAGCATATGGCACACAACTAAGACACCATCACTCAATAAGGGGAAAACAAGCCTCATACATGAGGCAGACAATGTGCTTTTGCATCAGTAACAGGAATGTCTGACCAGACCCTTGACACCAGTAAGTCCAACTGCATCAAATATTTGCAAGGACTATCTGTGACCAGAGTTCCATAGAAGCAGAACATAGACAGCGCAAGTGCCACACATATGAGCAGCATTGCACACATGACATTCCATGTACATGTCAGCCCATTTCCTAACTCCTGACACACCCATGCACCTGGTCACAACCCACCTGTCGGAAGAGGTCCCTGGAATACTAAGATGTGTACCCTGATATTCCCTCCTCTACACACACAGACCAACATTAGCAATCCAGTGTGCTACACCTTTTCCTATGGTAGGCCATTGTCATAGAACATCTGACTGCATGGACGTCAGGTTAATTTATTCACTGTCTTCTAGTTTCAAAGCCCTGTTAGCACCTGTAGATTGCTTCCCGTGTGAAAATGTCTGTTGGCCCGTAGAATGCAAGTCTCACCTACAGGAATGGTGAGAAACAGATGCAGCCCACACCTGTGATCACCTCCATGCACACCACCCATTTCAAAAAGCACTGTCCCTGCTGATGCCTGGAACAGCATAGGAGTTGCCATTTAGTCAATTACACCGTTAAGCATTGATACTAATTAAGCTGTGTAACACAGCCCTTGGGTTCATTTGTCACCTTCAAAAACACAGGACATACACAGTTTGACATGTCAACTCTCTAGTTTGTCCTCCAAACAGTCTGAGTCAGACCACTGATTATGGAAATTGTCAAATTGCTGGATCCTGATTCACCCTGTATTCTGTCAGCCTGACTGGCATCTGTCTGTGCGTCACACTAAAGTATCCCTGTTTCTACATATGTACCACACTTGCGTTAGCAAACCTCTCATTCATCAGGGGGTATTGGGCATGGGCTTCTTCAATGCATACACAAATACATTGTATAGCATCATCTGCCTTTTAACTGTACCATTTGAGTTAAATCCTCTGGGAAAAGCAAAATTCATGGCCCATCCCTTGTCTGGATCGCATTTATGCATGAATGACAAAGTGTGACAGTGTCCCAGGGCCGTAGGCAGGGATTGGGTACGGGGCTTTCAGCACAACCAGCAACCTCTGATAATGTCCATGAAAAATACACACATCAGGACCATGACAGTTCACACACAGAATCACAGTGCTCACAACATAGTGATGGGCCGTGTGTGGTGAATAGCTGCAAGAATAATCAGCACAGAGGCTATGATGTTCCCAGATGCAGTGGGAATTGCAGAGGCTAACCTGTGTACAAATGTGGTAATGACACCTGTCGGAACATGACACCTGAGACATTATCTCACTCAGCACACCAAGGTTGCCCTGTTGACTGTCTCATTACACGTCTTTAGTGACAGGTGGGACCACCCCCATGTAGGTTCACATGTCCACATCCACTTTACTCACATTGATCAACCAAGGATACTCAGTAGATACAGGAATAGCTGCCACTGACTCATGATGAGTCATGGACCGAACTGTGACAAATTACACCCCAAACAATATACAGGATCATCATTGGACCACACACATGAACAAGACACCTATGTGCAATTGATCACTGGAAATATGTGGACATGTGCTGTCTTGTATGCTGGTCCACCACAGCCACTTGATAGTTGGGGCGCACTTCTATGGCCTCAACTGTGGTGTCATCATACATTTGAGATTCACCCTTGTCTGTATGTGCAAACAACATGGTACCCACTTCCTCAATGCATGTGTATGACTCACTGTGGGATTCACCAACTAGTGCCTAGGAAGCTGTTACCAATACTCTAGGACATAGGATGTAGAAAATGTGGACCATTGACATGAACAAGAGTCTACCATCTATCTGGTGCATGCTATGTCACATGTGGTGTCTACGTGACCCTAAATCTTGGAAGTCCACTTTACGGATGTTGCTACATGTATGACTAACACATGCCCTCTCTCATTTCCACAATGACTTGCATCTAAGGATTGGACACATGGACATCACATTCATACAAGCATATGTACAAATATGCTTCATGTGATACACACACACAACTCAAATACATTAGTTGCCAAAGCACACACTTTGAGCCAAAGGCATTTAGGTATTGTACATATGTGCGTCACATTGCTATCCTCTCCTGATGCCAAACATGTACAATTTGTGCAACACATATATGTAGGCCACACTTATGACCAACTATTGCGTCAGCCAACCGTAAAAATACTGTGAAGGGAGTAGCGGATCATGGTCCGCTGCAGTATGATGTCACACATGTGAACATACACCATCAACACCATAGTGTCTTCAATCAGCCTATCTCTGATTTGTCCCAAATGTAACATAACAAAAAAACAAGAAAAATTGCCCAAAACCAGTTAATGCACTGAAATTTTGACGTTCCTAGCGTTATGCGTCATTTTTTGTGTACCAAAACTATATTTGCGTCATTTTGTTTGACGCACAGGAGTGAAAATTAGCCCGCATCCAGATATTTGTACAGGCCATGTACTATTATGTGGATGCAGGCTAAATTTCACTCCTGTGCGTCAAAAAAAATGACGCAAATACAGTTTTGGTACACAAAAAATGACGCATAACGCGAAAAAGGCAGGACTTTTCATACAGGAATTGATGTAATAGGATATCCTGTTTACAGATCATGTACAGTGGGTGTACTTTCACTTTCACTTTGCAGTCTATGATCCTTCTAGACTGTGTGGCTGTGTAGAGAGTGGTGTCCTGAGATTTTGTGCTTTTTTGTCCTTTTGTGCTATCTGTAAAGTCCATTTGTAAAATAAATATTGTTGCTCTATACTGTACTATTGTGTTTTGTCTACATTTGTCCATTTATCTTGTGTTTTTGTTGTTTGTGGGAGTCTGTTGTAGGTAGTGTTAGTTTGGGGATAGTTGGGCTCTTTTAGTGGTTAAGTTTACTTTTCATCTGTATTTGTACCCCTACTTTCCCCCTTTTCCCCTTTCTATTTCTTTTACCCCTATTCCCTTTCACTTTTCAAGTATGTCTGGTAGGCCATGTCTTAGCAGGATGGGTGAAGAGGAATTGGGGGGGTTCACCTGGCTTGTGTGCCATTTCTTGCCACTCATGATCCAGGCAGGGGGCAGGGTGATACAGGGGTATCCAACAGAGGCGCACAGAATCCGGTGGGGAAAGGTGCTGCATCACCTGCAGCGTGTGTATGCCAGCCAGAGGAGTGACCACCAGCTGAAGCACCGGTGGGCTGACCTCATCACCAGGGAGCAGGATCTCTTGGACCAACTGGAAATCATGATCGGTGGCACTGTTGGTGAGTACTAATCATGTAAATGTGCACCATTAAATGCTTTGTAGTGACATAAGAGGATTTGTACAATGTCTGCCAGCTAACTTGCTGACTGTGTGTAATGCTGGGGAAACATAAAGGGATAATTGATGCACTATGGCAAGGATCACAATTGCTAGCTGTCAGGTAGCACGTGCTCAGCATACTTACAGGATACTTTTCCATGAAGTAAATTGGTGCGGCCTTTTTGTCAGAAAACCAAACAAAATAGGAGCCAATCATGTTTATATAGGGTACTATTGACAGAGAAGTAAAGATGTACCAACATATTGGCTAACTTTGTTGAGGCAATAGCTAGACTGACTTTAAAATCACTTCATGATGCTAAAAATGAGTGCTGCCTTCACGTCAATTGATAATAGCAAAGTGGCTCAGACATATGTCTCATGTGAGTCTGGTGAGTGTGGAAGGAAAGCGTTCACGGAAGTACTATGAATGTTTGGGATTATTATGTTCCTTCATCTTTTTGAATACATGTCAGATCTGGATTTGAAAACATTGTGAAAAGGTGTAAGGTGCCCTCAGCTAACATCTTAGGATGTTTGTTGGAGTTAGTTGTGCCACATTCCAAATATGGATGGCAGTCCAAGTATATGCACAAGGCATCACATCTCCATGGTTGGTGCAAATCACCATAGCTGGGCCACATCAATTGAATCAAATGTAACAACAGGGGGGCTTACAAAAGTCCCTGCCCCGCCCTCTGTACATTGTACCTATGTGTCATTAATGTGTCATGGCCACAAGGCATGTTTGACTGGTAATGCAGTCCTCAAGTAACCAGGCTTTGGATGTCTCTCTTGGATGCACATGATGAGACGATTACACTCCATATTTTTTTCTGGTCACCAATTACGGGGCATGTTTGCAACCACATGATACTTAGGGCCAATGTATGTGTGCAGATATGTGTGTAACTGTCACAGGAGACCCATGCTATGTACAAGTTGGCCGTGATATATCAGATGCAGTACCATCATGTCTGAATGGCTGCCATTTCCTTATTCAGCCTACACATTGTATATGTTTATAAAATTGTTGCACTGTGCACAGATTTTGAGCACATTTCTTCCTTCCATACCTTACAGGTGGACCGGCACCCTACACTGTGGGAGAGGTGGCGACATTTGAGGACCCCGACCACTCCAGTAAGTGTTGATATGTCTGTTATGTGTTGTGTTTGCTGGTTCTGGACTCGTGTGAGTTGAACGCATAGCAAGGTGTGATGCGTTGGGCAAGCTCTTGTTCCATGAGATGGAATTCAGTTTCTCACATGTTTTGAGTTGGCCAATGCGTATCCAATGGTATTATGTAGGGATTGTAGGCCATTCCTGTAGGCCCCACTGTGAGTACAGGGGTTAGTCATGTGGATGACACTTGTATCAACAAGAGTCGCACTGGAAGTCAGCTCCGATTTAGTCAGCCTGTCAGACCCACATTCTCCAAGATTGGTACAGCAAATTGCTTTCCAATAGACATCTGCTTCCCTATTTACCAACGTAATTATGAAACAGTAGGTAGAACCTCCTAGCACCATGTACGTCCACATGTAGTGCTACAAGTATGTGGAACTTGAGTGCAATGGCCTAGGTGTGCATGTAATTCATGATCATGGGTGTTCTTGCAACTATGTGTCTGATGTAAGTCAGGCCTTACTGGAATTATATGTTGTGTACCAAGTTCTGCATTTCCTGACATGTGTGGCCCTATGATTGCTCTAGGGTTTGCTGACTCCTAATTGTTGATAGACCTTACCTGTGGTGTGTGTGTAGAGCCAAACATGTGTGGAATTTTCTATACACTCCTCGGTGTACATGTTGTTGGAAATTGATAGTTGTTTATCCACCCCCCCACCCTCAAACACGGGCATGGGTTTGTGAATGGGGTACCTAGTACTGATGCTACCAGTATGTTACACATACATGTGAATAAGTGGCGGTTTGGTTGCAACCTAGTATACACACTGAGGTTTGGCACTTGGTACTATACCGGCAAGTCCAATTACATCTTGCAGACCATGTGGCTTGGGTTTTGCTTTCCGTACACTGACATTTGTAGCCCAGGTATTGGCGGAGGATGTGCAGCATGATTCTTAGCTGATAACTGGCAGAACTCAGATTGCAAGTCAAAGCCAGTTGTTACCCATCTTGTAGGTTATGGATGTGCTATGTGTGATGTGACCTTTGTAGGCTGGCCTGCCATGTACATCCTCAGGGACATTCAATGATCTGTATTGTGATATGAGCTGTTACAAATACAGTAGATGTATTGTCTGATTAACTTCTTGTGCCATTTCACACAATGCAGTTACTAATGTAGAATATCTGCATTTGTCTTCACAGCTGCAAACATGACTCCAGACCAGGTCCGTGAATTCCAGCGCCGGGCCATGAGATACCAGCACATCCTGCTGGTGGAGTCGGGGTTCAGGAGGATGGCCCGGCGATATCGCCATGAACGGGCCTCCGGGGCATGAAGAGCCTTCCCACAGGGTGGCCCTACTTTGCCCACCACAGCCACCACCAGCACAACCACCAATCCAAGCCAGGTGGCCCCACCCACAGCTGGGACTGTTGGTCCTACATCTGCTGGACTTCCAGGCCCCAGCATTGCTACCGGTGCAGGACAGCCCACTAGGCCTGGCACCACACACACACAGACCTCCTCCACCGGTACCCAGACTGCCACAGCTCCATCTTTTGACCCTGCAGCCTTCCACAACATGGAACGTAAGATGGACCGTGTGCTGCGCACGTTGAGCCACCTGAGCTGGGATGTGCGCCACATTAACTGGCGTGTTAAGTCTATTAAGAGGACCCTCCGGAGGGCCAACCTCTAGACATTTTTTGATGGACATGATTCCCTCCCCTCCCTCCTCGTTCCTTGTTCTTATAGTTAGTGGGCTTAGTGTTAGGTTAGTATAGGCTGTTAGTTTAGTTAGTGTTAGTGGGTGGGGGGTCCAGATTCTTTATATTTTTACTTATTAAGTGTGTGGGTGGGTGGGGGGCTGTGTTGGGGTTCTTGTGTGTTTAAATAAATAAAAAATAAAAAAATATATATATATATTTGTTTAGGATAGTATAGTATGTGTTTAGGTTAGTATGTGTTGTCCTCCATGTGTCCCGTCTCATAAGGGGGGTGGGGGTTAGATGTTTAGAATGTTTCGTTGCATGTGATAAGTAAGTGTAGCTTAGGTTAGTTAGGGACAATTGTGGGTAATGAGTAGTCAGGGTAGATTAGGGTAGGTAAGATTTTTCCCTCAGTTTCCTCTTCTGTGATTAGCATTTAATAAATATTTGGTTAACCCTTAATAGTATGTGTTGAATGGTACTTGATCGTGGGTTTGGATTCAGTGTACATAGATTTTGTGCTATTATATTTGTGTCCTATGCTACAAACAAATCCCAACTGAGCTGTACGATTGGCAGCTAGCCCAGAGCTACCTTGCAAAGTGTCGACCCTTCGTTACAACCACCAATCACAGTTAATATGGATGACAATGTGTTTCTGTTGATAAGTGTGTTTTGAAAGTCACAAACAGTGCTTCCAGACTTGGTATTGGGGAAACAGTTTTAGGTCTGACTGCAGTGTGATGATCATGGACATCCTTATAGGATGAGTTCTCATTGGCAATCTTGTATTCTTGACTTCATGACTCTCATACATCATTTGTGACCCAGTTCAGCATGATTACCTATTTGTATGCAACCTCAGACACCTTCATGTATGCAGTTTTTGTAGTGTTTGCTTAGATTAGTGTGCCATGTTATTTGTGTTATTTTTGCATGTTGACAACATTTTGCGGCCACTATTTGATGACTTAGTTATCCCCTGAGGAAGCATTATTCTGTCCAACACAGCATGATGGTGTATGGTTTCTCACTTCATCAGATTTGTCCCTCAGGATGGGCAGAGTATGATGCAATCATGGGCACTGTGCAGATTTCTCTGACTACATATTATCAGGACAGTTGTATTGACAAGCTACGTAATTTGACAGTAGGCACATTTCAGTTATCTACTGCACAGTTGATATGTCACATTACCCAGAGACAGATTTGTTGTGTAAGTGCTATTTATTGAAAAGTGCTGTAGTGCTATCTGTACATTGTCCATGACTGTGAGTCCATTATAGTGACATCTTACATTGTGACCCAACACAAAGGTTTTCCAAAATGCTTTTGACATGCTGGGGTTGCTGTTTCAGACAGTGCAGAGGGACAGAATTTGCCAATGAGTAGGAGAGAGACAATCACTGGGCTGGGTGACAAGATATACAGTGGTTTGCAGAACAGTGCTTGAGTACAGTTGTTGCAAGACTGGCAAGTTACAAAGCGCAGGTCCTTGGTATATGTTGGCCATGTGCCACGGACTAGTGCTTCTGGGTCATTTTCCTTGTGAATGTGATCTGTTCTATGTCTTCTTCTGATGTGTGTGTTGCCTCCTCTGTCCTTGTTGTTGTTGGTTGTGAAGGGGCAACACACACCTCAGTGTTAGAAGACGTGGAGTCAGACATCCCGGTCGCTGCTCCCTGTGAAGGTCTTAAGGGCAGTACTGCAGCAAGGAGTATCTGCTGGTTCTTGAGAATAGCAGCCACATCACGATAGTAGGCAGCCAGGTCGGCCCTGAGGGGTTCAATGTTGAATTTGTGCACGCGTTGACAGGATTGCTGTTGTAGGTGTTGGGTCAACTGTATTACAGCTGTGCTGATTTCCTTCTGGGTTTTCTGCAGTTCCTGCAAGTTAGATGTTAGGGCTTGCATAGCTGCTGCCTGATCTGCAGATGACATCATGCATGAACGCATCCCCTCAAGGCTGGCTGCCATATTTTGCATCCCCACCCGCACCTCCTTGGCCAGCTCCCACTGTACTCCAACTACAGTTCTCTCAAAGCTGGTGCCAGTGTCGTCTGAGTCCTCAGCTGTATTGGAGCTGGCAGGTCTTACAATTGGGGTGGTGGGTGGATCCTCTGCGATGGCTGCTTGTTCTGTGCTCCTCCTTGTGACTGGAGGTGGGGTCTGGAGGGTTTCAAGGACCTTTTGGATAGTCTCCTGGGGAATGTTTATCGGCTTGTCATCCATGTCATCAGGGAAATCTGGGACAGGCATATCCGCAGGAGATCCATCTTCCTCTGCAATGAAACAGGGTACAATTAGTGTGTCTGTGTTGTGGCAATTTTGATGTGACGTGCCTGCCTTTGATGAATTCACTTTGTGATCTTGTTTTGTGTTAATTGATCCAGTCCTTCAGATGGGCATTCTTCCAGGCCTATGGCCCACCTGCATGTCACATGTATGTTATTCAGTTATTAGACTTGTCAGCATCATCGCCTCTAGGTGTTGGTTTAGGGCAAATAGAGAATTGCCATCTTCTTTTCCTACTCAAGCCTCCGTCTACATCCATTCTCATGGTGGGACCTTTCACTGGCTGTGGGTGTTCTGATGGCCCTGGCAGCACACGTAACAATCTGGACCTGCCCCAATCTCTGATCTTTCACATCCATTTAAATGTATTTGACATGTGGCATATCCTATGCATGGCAATGTTATGATCTGATATGGATGTTGACATTGGTAATGTGTACTGCTGATGTTGGGGAATGTGTGTTACATTGGATTGCCCTGATAATCGTATAAGTGTCCTATTTCCTCCTCTGACTGTGCAGGTGCATTTTAGTGACCAGTTACATGTGTCCCCCCCTCAATGCTGTTGTCTGAGCAGTATGATATTTGGGATGTTGTATTGTTACCCAGGCACAGGATGGACCCTGACATATGCAGCATGGGTGTGTCCTCAGTGCTGTGTAGCTCCTATTGTTGTTTACATTGGCTGATGTTTGCGATAACTATGGGCATTGACATTTGAGAGTACTGGGGCCTTTGTCTTGTTTCTGGGGATTGCTGAAGTTGTCATCCTCACCCCCTAATTTAGGTGTGTATGATCCATGGGGAGGTTACTGCCATTGGCTACTTGAGCTGCACACAGAGCGGAGATGGTAGTGGCAGCTGTTGTTGCAGTTACATTCCAGTTTTCGGTATGGCTAGAGGTTGTTGAGAAGGCCCTGGTTAATGTAGGGGTATGGTGGCTGACGTGTGCCGGGATGTCAGTTTGACGCTGTGGCCTTCCCTCCTGGCGTGGCTTTCCCTTTGCTCCATCGTTGGCATGACAGCATGCCCCCATGGGACTGTTGTTGGTGTTGTGTAATGGTGTGCCCCATGTATAAGATGACTTCCATGCATTTTGTGGTCGGTATCCCCCCCCTGTTGTAGATGACATTAGTGCATTATAATTCCCAATGCAACTTACCCTGCATGTGCGTTGTCTCCTGATAGTCTGCGCTGTCCTGTCCTTGAATCCCTGTGACGATCTCCTCAGGGATGACGGCTGCGACCATCTCCTCCATGTGGTCCAGGGCTTCCTTCTGTGCTGGACTCCCCCCTCCAGTCTGCAGTGCTGCCTTCCTGTTCCTGGCCATCTTTTCCTTGGTCCTGCGCTTGCAGTCATGCCAGCGTTTCTTGCACTCGATGACTGTTCTGCGTACTTCAGCCACACTGTTAATCTTGTCGACAATTTGTTGCCATATAGCCTCTCTCCTACTGATTGGCAACTTTGAGGTGACAAACAGTTGGTGCTGGTGTTCCGTCACCTCTTTAACCAGAATTTCCTGCTCCTCTGCACTAAAGCAACACTTTCTTTTCTTCTTAAAAGTGTCCTGGTTCTTGTGTGGGTCATCCTGGCTGGTTCCTGGTCTGCTGTCATCTTCCTGGGGTCTGTAGTGGCATCTGGGATCCATTTTGGCTCTCCTCTGCTGAAATGGCAGTGTTCGCAGGTTTTTTGATGCTATTGCGTAAAAAAACAGCGCATATCTGGTTTGCGGGGTCTTAAATCGACCCACAGTCATTTCCACCACGTTAACGTCATTTTGCTTTACGACTTGACGCTGCGGTGTGCGTCAAAAATAATGACTCCCACCTGTGGTTTGCGCCGCGTGGTGCGTCAAAGTATAAATATGACACCCACACGGCGCACCAAAATGGCGTTAGCCGGCGGTAATATTTTTGACGCAAAACTGCGCCGGCGCAGTTTTGCGTCAAAAAGTATAAATATGGCCATCAATCTCTGTGACGAAAGCAGTAATTCACTCAACCATCCACATAAAATACAGATCTGTGATCTGCACTGTGTGTGTGCATTGCAGCAGACATAGTAACCCTCTGTGCTACTTTGTGGTGAGTTAAAACTGCCACTCGACAAAACGCCGATCTCTTTCTCAAGCAGGAATATTATTCACAAGAGTCATCTTGACATGCTGCCTGAAAGCTGGATGCACAAAGAACTCTGCAGAAGGAAGTCAGCGCCCAGTGAGGCCGTAACGGTCACACTGCCCTAAAGTCGGCCCTGAAATCAGGTCCTAAATCATTTAAAAATTGTACACTCTGTTTTATTAAATTAATTACAAATATACCAACAATGCTATTACTTAAAAGTAATATATTAACTAAAACACACTAAAAGAATGATACTGAAAATAGTGTTAAAAACCATGTTATGTTTTAAAACAATATTATGTACCAAGAAAAAATATTCTTCACAGCATTATTTTTTTCCGATATTTATGTTTTCCGATATTTTAAACTCAACATTTTGTCGAAACAGCCCTAGGACATTTGAGATCCTCTGAGACACTATCTGTCCAAAAATGTAGATGGTGCAGAGCCAATAACTATAAGCGATGATGGGCTTTAATGAAAAAACAGGCTCGTGAAATGAGGGTTGTTCCCGCATGATGCAAGGGCCAAGTTTGTGAGGGATGCATTTTGTGTTTTTATATTACCATACACATATTTCATCGAGTTGCTCTGTAGTGATGAATCACATGTACTTTCCTATTGCTTGACCCTAGGAACTATTTTTAATGGTGTACTGTTAAGCTACGAGCAACCTGATGCAAGGTTTCTTTATTTTTTAACTTAACTCTTAAGTTTATGCATGTGCTTGTCCACTTTTATTTTAAGTTATGTTTTGTATTTTTCTGAACAAAATAAATCAATCAAATTTTAATGATTATACACCTCTTCCACTCATAAATAATTGTAACCCAAAACATTTCAGTTCAACCGCCTTCTTTTCCTTCCTGACGGTATCTATTCTGCCTTATCACCAATTATGTTTAGGTCTGTCCTACAGACAGCAGTCTCCCAGGCCTCATGTTGTACAAAAACATCATAATAAACATACATACAAATACAAACATACACATGATCTCTTCTCGTGTTTTTCATATTTTACCATCACCCACCACTGCGTAAAATATGGGCCAGTGGATCATCCCAATTCATCTATTGACTCACTTTTTCTCTGTGAATGATGGAATGTTTCTCTATTACAAGGATGCAGCTGCCTGAAAAGGCGCTTCAGCGCTAGTGATGGCATGCATGAGCTGTTTGCCCACTTCTTTACTTTTATAATCAGCATTTTTGCCAGTTCACAAATAAAACAAAGAAAATCTATATGTTCACCATAGCCAGACAGATTGCTGTTACCAATGCTTGTTTTAATTACTTCTATACTCTTCTACTTGATCAATCATACACCCTTGGGTAAGATATAAACGTGTTTAAACACTTTTGAGCTAATGTCATGTCACAAAACATCCTGGTTGTGTCCTTGCTCCTGTGGTCGTGATTCTTAATGGTGGTCTACTCGCTGAGGATGCAGCTATGACCTTGAGCGTGCTGTTCTTATTCATGACACCTTCTTGTTCCTCTGTTGGTGTTCCAAGTTGTTTCTTGCTGCATGGCAGGATGCGAAGCAGGGTTGGGAGTGCTGCGCCTATCACTTGTCGTGAGGCCGTGTTCAGGTTTTGAGCTGCTTAGTCAAATTTTCCAAAGCTAGTAAGTAGGTGATGAAGGGCCCATCACAATAGCCGTGGTATGGTTTGGTCAAAGAAAACTGTTAGCACCAAAACGTTATATTTCAAGGATAGTGCTCACTTCTGCACAAAGAAGGCCAATGATGGTAATAAAAGGAACCAACAATTATGGAGTCAAACATGATTTTAAATGTTTTTAACTTTAACAGTACAGCATTAAAAACGAATGTGATGCCGGTGAACGTGGTAGAGGTTTAGTCTCCAACACTAGTAGAAAATACACATCCTTATGTGGGGACATTTTCTCAGAACATCTGCTGTGTTATTATATAAACACTTCCTTGTCCCTTACACATTAGAGGGAGATTCCAGCCAGGGAACCATAACTGTATGCTGATTGCTGAATGCTTCGCTACAGATGCTAATGCAGACCACAGGCCTTTGCTCAGGTATGGAGGTTGATGTCTTCCCAGGGGAACCTGAAAGGCAGAACTAGGGCTTAACATGCTGTGCTCAAATTATAACTTAGATAGAAAATAGTCAATCGATCACAGTGACAATATGATAGCGTTGTTTTTATGCTTCACCCTTCTCATCACAATTTTAATACTGTCATGTTGTGTCATCCCAGTTATTGCAGCTCACGCTTTGCTATCTATTTTTTTAAACTCATTATTGAAATATATACTGCCTCTGTTTGTCGTTTATAAAGGAGACTGGATTGTAAATGAGAGAACCGGATGCGACCTGAGTGACCACGACTTCCCTGAGAAGCTTAGTATGTCATGCGCTCGGCTGCCCAATCATCACTGTCTTTGGGTAGAGATGAGGCACTGCTAGTTAGCTGGATCAAAACCTGGATTAGAGCAACAGGTGTCACCCGCAGTGGGTTAGACTCAGTCTCCCACACCGTGGACGAATCCAGTAGTCTCATTAGAATAATGAGAGCCTACGCGACATCTTGTAGGGATATACACCCCACTTTTCCTTCAGCACCACCTACACGGCCACCACTAGAGACTATCCTCACGGTCCTGAACCCCAAACAGCTGATCACTCACCTATACGCCTCCTCCCAGGCTGCTGCCCCGCCCTTGACGCTCAGGGTGCTAGCGTGTTGGGATGCAGACCTCTCCTCTCCACTAACAGACGAACAATGGGACTACTGCTGTGGCCAACTCACTCACCTCTCCCCTAACTATAGATTACGTCTCATCCATTTTAAATACCTGCACCGACTCTATAAGAGCTCTCTACAACTCATCAAGATAGGATTGCGTGCTGAGGCAACATACCCTAGATGTGGCAATGACCAGACCTCCTTCCTGCACCTAGCGTGGGCGTGCCCACAGGTATTGTCATTCGCAGGATATCCATCACATTTGTAACGGAGTAATCTCCTCCACCAAGGTCGTAATCAGGTCCTTAGTATGTTCTTGAAAAGACGAGATTCAATTTCAGGATATGTGTCCACCTGAAATTGCTCATAATGCAGCTGATTTGTGGAGCTGGTCTTACCTTATCTCATGGCAGCAGCAATTTATGTGCCTAGCAAGATTCAATTTCTGCACCAATGATGTGCCTGTTGGATTAAGTGATAATTCATTTCCTTTCTTCCTTACAAACTGAGCACTGTGTCTGTGATAAAGGTGTGGACTTTGTATGGAGTTACATGGCCTTTCCTAAGCTCTCAAGATCCCTTAATGCAAGCAATTTACATCCTTCAAAAAGAAAAATGTCTTTCTTCCATAGCCAGTGGGCCCACCCTAGATGACTCAAGGTTGACTCTCTCTTGATTGTGACACTGTATACAAGGAAGGTAAGTCACGAACTGTGATTCACCCTCTTCTCCCTCTCCCGATTTTTACACTAAAAATAATATAAACATTAAAAAATCTAAAAACCAAAAATTATTGACTATAAAAATGTGCAAAAAATACTATAAATTCTATTTAACCAATATTGGGAAAGTGTTAGATGTACTATTACCAGTTTAAATAACAGTGGGGACAGTGTTGGGTTTCAGAGGGGTTAAATTTACTATTCCGACTCAAATCTAAGCTGCAGTAGGGAAGGTGTTGGATTTTTAAGAGATTAGATGTAATATTCCAATTCCAGTCTAAGCCACAGTAGGGAAAGTGTTTAACTTCATTAGGATTACATATATGAATACAGGTCCTATTAATTTAGTAAAATAATGTGAACACTTAATAAAAAAACTTTATACAATTACAATATACAGAAATAAATACATTAAAAAAAGAAAAAATAATATATAAATTGAAAAAGAAAGTGAAAAATATAATTATATTTAATAATATAAACTTCCCTAACAACCAAAAAGTAACAGAGATAGGAAATCATTAGTTATTTATTTAATTTCATTTAATAAGATGTAAGTAGCAAATATCATTGCACAAACACAATTCCACATATTTACCTTTAATAAAAAAAATTTAAAAAAACAACAAATAATAAATATTTTACAAAATTAATTGCCAATTATCATATTACACACAAATATCAATTAATATAAACAATGTATTAATTTTCTTCCCAACCTAGTCACCTTCAACACATAACACAGCATTAAAAAATACATGCATAGTAAACATTTAAAAATTGAAATACATAATAAAAGAAAACACAATACAACAATTACACAACATTTCATAAATTAAGTAATTTATATAATTCATAATGAAAGAGCATGCAATTTAAAAGTTAGCATAAAGTGAAAATATATTTAATTTTATTTCACTTCTTATCCTATTCCCCTACAAACCCACCAGCCCACAACGAAAATATAACTTAAAAATAAATCTGCATTAAACTACTTACGTAACTATCAATTAATTAAGTGATTAATTAAAAAACGAATTATCAATAATTTGTAATTAACAATAGCTGAAGTAACTTCCTACACAATACCCTGACAAACCCAACATCTGCTACTAAATTGTAACTATTAGGATTATAAAATTAAAATAGCAATTAAAGTTTAAAATTTAAATGCAAAATATATTTATATAATAACACTTTAGAAAATATACAAAATAAAAATAAATTAAATTAAAAATAAAACAAATTACCATTAAATACAAATATTTCTTATTTAAATAAAAGCTCAGCCTATCTCACCCTATGCTCCCACGTCCCGACCAGCCCATCAACCCACTGTGACACTATAAATTAAGAAATACGTTTTTAAAAACACTAAGGGCCTGACTTTGGTCTTGCTGGAGGGGAACACTCTGTCACAAGCGTGACAGATATCCCATCCGCCGTATTACGATCCCATTATCTCCTATGGGGACCGCAATACGACACACAGGATATCTGTCACATTTGTGAAAGAGTGTTCCCGCTGCCAAGGTTTAAATCAGGCCGGCTTTAGTACTGGTGGCGCCCAGTGCGAAAATACTTTTTAGCACCCACCTTGACCTCCTCCTCAGGTTTCCTCACTACCACCAGTCAAAGGTGCCCCTCATCTCTCTATAGCCCTACACTCACATACATTTCATTTGTTTTAAAGCACTGATGTTTAAATACTTTATTGTTTTCCGTTAATTAAAACCATAAGAATCTTATCAAGTGCAAAGGTGACACCACTTACAATCAGGTTAAAACTTATCATAAATTATTAAGGTAGGTTGTTTAAAATAATTTCTACTACAAACTAAAATTCCCAGACGGTGCTAAAATATTAACATTGTTACTTAATTGTCACCAAAAGCAATTAAATTCCTAGGGCAAAGGACCTCTATGTGCGACAACAGTCTCTATCTCCTCTGTGTAAGCGAATGGCCCCCGGTAGCCTCAAGGCAGCAAGCCGTGGGAGGTATTATTTCCTGCCGGCAGAGGCTTTATTCAGGAGTTGATCGCACAAGGTCAGAAATGTAATCAGTTTACAACTGTTCTGGGGTCTAAAGAGTGCTTTCGTTATTGCCATTCTGCAGTGCCTAAGCCCAGGATCACTAAAAGCATTGTTTAAAAGTGCAGCCCAGACATTCTTTAAGACACGACATATACAGACAAGATAAACAATATCTTCTTTGAAGGCACCGCAACGCCAGCATAGATTTGAACCAGTATGTTTCCATGCTGGAAGGTCGCTAGAGAAGGCAATACACCTAGACAACTGGCTAGCACCTTCTTTTTTAAATGTGCTGAGAAAGCCACATTGAGACATGGTGCCGGTTTCAGACTATTATAAGATTGCAGTATTATCCCTCATGTGAGCAACCAGTTAGAGGTTGCTTATCAATTAAAAGTGAACGCATATTTGCAGCTTTATTTAAAGCTTGGCAAAAAGTCGAATGGTATAAAGTCAGGTTCCATAAATCTGAAGTATTTGTTGTGACCAATGATGACAGCAATTATTCCCTGTATGTTGATTTGGGATCCTCTTCTAATGCCTGTCAAAGGGCATTGATTGACCTGTGTTCACAATTTGACCTCACCTTGTGCCATGCTTTGATGGTGAAGTATCTTCTAGCTAGAGACTGATCTGTGAGGCCAAATTCTAATCAAAATTGGACAGCTGAAGCTTTCTGTGGGAGTCCAAACGCCTACTTGTGAGCCTTAATTTGTAATTTGTCCAAGAGCTGGGCATCCTTTGCTCGCATTACCATGCTCACATATGCAGTCACTGGAACTCAGACTGATGACGACGACGCTCTATGCACTTTCACCTATGCAACCTAGGGGGCGGAGCAGCAGCCGTGGCAGCAGGCAGCAGCGGAGCTCCGTAATGGAGCGCGGAGCACAGAGCAGCACCGGGCAGTATCGGGATGTTTGGGGGGGTTGTTCACTGTCCCCCCGTGCCTGTACCTGTACCTACGGCTACCGCCGGCCAGGTCACTTCCTCGCCTACAGAAATTGTCAAACAATCCGGGCAGCCAGATTGGACCAGGCCTGGTAACGGAGAGAGAGGCCATAGAGAGGCCCGGCAGATGAAGGAACTTCAGTAGCACTGCAACGGCAGCTGACATTCCAGGGCAGCCCCAAAGAGACCCCCGTGGTTCCCGAGGACAGACGGAACGGAACGAGAACCCCCGACTTGGCTTGGAGCGGTGAGTCTCTTTGGGCACCTTTAAGCTTGTTGGTTTGCAATTCCACCTGCAATTCCACTTCTCACTTCTCACTGCCTTTTCCAAAGACTTTCGCATCTGCTCTGCGCCTGCTTTGCCTCTACCTGTTGCCTTTACTTGTTTACCAACAAAAGACTACAACAGCTATAAATAATTTTGGTCCCTTGAAGCACCAAAAAGTGACCAAGTGACTAAATCTCGAGCACAAGACAAGCTGGCAAGTCGAATTCGAAGCGAAAAGCATGTTTACTAGAATATAACAGACTTGTCCAGACCGACGGCAAGTAACAACAGGGGATAAGGCGACAAAGCGTGCTCGTGCCCCCTCCTGGGGAGGGTGTGGAGGCACTCAACTCATTCCACCACAAGGCTAATGTAACTCGCTCAGTTTGAACAGCTTGAGCAGCTTGAACAAGAGGCTGCCCCCCCCCTCCAGTCCGGGGACCCTCCAGGTGATCGTGGCCGCACAACTAGGTATGAAGCACCAAGAAGACAAAGATGGCAAATTAAGTAATTCCATTGGCCAGCTGCCAGTAGTGGGGAGAACCAAAGTTTGTTGGTCCACAGGATGGCCCTCAAGCGAAACGTTACTGGCTCTAAGAACATTTTCATCCATAACTATTTTACAAGAGCAAGAAGTGGAGCAGGAGAGTGAAAGAAAGAGGGGGCCGAACAGGTAGAACCTACAATATCTACAGATGCCCCCTTTTACAGGCACCAACTATTCTCCCAGTCCCATCATTGGAGATTAACTCAGCATCAGGGGCAATACAAACCAAGTACAAACAATAGTAAGAACAAGAATAAGGACCAAAGCCAAAGCAGGAGCAAGAACAAGAGCAGGACTCCAGCAGTAGCAGTAGCTTTGGCATGGATTCCTCAATAATTGGAGAGTTGGTCGAGCTGGCAGACACTACCTTGGAAGAGGGCTGGGATAGTCTCAACGGGAGGATCAACGTCAAAACCAAGGACAAAAACACCGCCTGTGAAGGAGACAGAAGATGCACTTGACGAGTCCACAGCATGAGCACGAGCACGCGCATGAGCTGGAGATACTAGGACTGACTTCTACAGGAGGGAGAGAAGAACTAGAAACAGGACAAGGGAAGATGGACCCCCCCAAGTGAAAATAATTGGTTAAAGGTAGTGGAGGTCGAGGTTCACCAGCTGAACCAATCGCAGAGTGAGGTGGTCCAGGTAAAAAAATTCATGGACAATGGACTAGTCTGCTCCACTCCACTACATGGCCTCTTGAATGCCTCAAGGGAATGGCCAGTCATAGCAGGGCAAGAGGGACAAGATGATCGGCAAGAAAATTGGCCAATATGAAAAAGTAACACAAGAGCATCCTGTTCTGGGAAAGGGCCTAAAAGCCCCCAGGAGGGTTACTCATCCCAAAGCCCCCCCCCCCAACAAGGAAAGAGGAGAGGCGGCAAGACCAGACCAGATTATAGACACCATCAATGACTCCCTACTAGCTGCAGTGAAAGCTTTAACTTGGACCTACCCCGGGAACGCGGAGCAGGGGTAGGTGCAGACTACCTTGTGGATCTGAAGAGCGGGTTAATTACACCAGTTCGGACCACTGATGCGTGCTGCCATCCCGATGGGGCCCATCCTTTAATACAAGGAGGGTTCCTGTGAAATGGCTTGATTACTAATTAGATTATAATATGTGGATTAGGTATGTTTTGGTCCTGACGAATCGCACTGATCTTAAATGACTTAATATGCGAGAAACATGTTGACCTTTCTAGTAGCAGTATAGGGATTTCTGTACTGACATTCTTAACATTCTCTGAATTTAGGGACTGTAGACTTAACTTTAATTTTTGTCCTTTGAGGGTGGATTTCCCCACATTACGGTTTTTAATCATGGCAGGGGTCTGATTTTGATTAAATATGAGTTTTGCAGACCTCTTGCCATTTTTAATCTCACATACTTATATCTTTCTATACCAATCCCATATTCCAGCACTCAACGACTGTCATCTCTATATCTAAAAGATCTCTGGCAAAGAGCCACCGTGAGTGGCCCGTCAGGCATTGCAGTGCCGGCCTGATGAGGAGCAAAAGCCCGATGACGAATCATGTCACCAATTGGTGAGTGAGGGCTCTTGCTCTAAAGAAAGCAGACTCACAGGATATATTATTTTCTATTCAGTGCTTTTATAAATAATTCACTGTCTGGAACTGTGTACCCTTTGTTTTCTTTAAATCTTCAGCAGGTACCTGCTCAGCCTGAGACATATCCAATCTTCCTCCAGAAACTGCAAACAAAGGTGAAACGCGAAACCTGCATTCAGACATTTTTAAGCACGGAAAACAAGCAGGCTGGGATAGGGAAGGAAATGTCACCTCAGGGCTCAAACATGGAAGATCGCTCAAACACAGGGGTGGAAAAATATACGGTGGCCTCAGATCAATTGTTCCTCAGTGACCAGAGACATGAAATAGTAAGGGTCTACCCAAATGAAATAGGAGAACAAGCAGTTCCATTGATCAAAGAGGCAGAGGACCCCAAAGCCCAGAGATATGGGACATGGCCGAAGGAGGTGAGGAAGACGAGGTTGCTACAGAAAGAGCTCTCAGTAGGAAGCTGCCTCCCCCAATTCACCAGCCGGCCCTAGAGGAGAGGGGGAGTTTCTCATGGTCCAAGGGAGTAGTGAACCAAGCACATGAAATTAAGGATGCTCCCAAATGGAACGAAACTTACAATAGAAAGGTCACGGAGAGACCTGATAAGCGACATCAACTCCAGGAAACGCTCACCCAAGGATCTAGTACCCAACTTAATAGAATTGAACAGGAACGGAGACAAGAGGACCATCTCCGCACCACCCACGGACTCAGTCCGAAAAAAAGGAGTCACCTATGAGGCCATCGAAGAAAACTTTGCATACACGGAAACCACAAAGTCTGCACAGGAGCGTGCATGGAGCAGAGAATACAGACAGCTAACACCTGCTCACATCACCCAACTACCATCACATGTCATGATATTTAGGCCAGAAAAGGCGGGGGAGAATCAGGGTACCACTAAGTCAAACAGCATAAACAGGAATGAAATCAATGAACAACCGACACTAATATTTTCTCCCCTATATACATCATAGGGGCCCTGGGTCATACTTAACAGAACAAATATTGTGAGATTATTGCAGCATACACCATCGTTATCGACCCTCAGTTCAAGGGATTTGCTACCAGTAAATTTCACCAAATATCCATGGATCTGTCCAGGAGTGTCAACATTAACATCGTGGTCCAACCAGGGTCTGGCAAATAGAATCTTTGAACTTGAGGGCCTCCTGGAAGAATGGGGCATAGAAATCAGTATACCAAGAAACAAGCATTACCCGCAAGTATTGACAAGAGAACCCCAAGCCACAAGCCTGCCGAAAAAATCCTTCAGTACTCTGAGGGGCAACCCGGCGGTAATACCTCCGACAATAGACAACAAAATTAAAGTACAGTTAACAAAAAAAGGTGTCTTGCTCCAACCAAATATAGCTACTACGACCCATCGCACTGGGGCAGACCGACCTGGGACCGGCACATCACAGCTTTGAACCCTGGAACAAATATTCAACTTTAATAACTTTGGGTCCCTAAGCAGTAAGTCAGAGAAAGCAATTAAGGTCATGTGTTGGAATGTGGCAGGGATGGCCTCGCTAACTACGAACCCTGAATATTGACGATTTAAAAAAAAAGGAAGATATTCTATGCTTTCAGGAAACCTAGATGAAAGAATCACAAACCATACCTGGTTTTGCAACTATGTATATTCCCGCAAAAAAGAAAAATCTGTTCGTGAGACATATGGATGGTCTTGCTACATACGTTAAAATAGATTGGGCGGTGAAACTAGTCTCCTGGGAGAAATCAACCAGCGATGTACATGTAATAACCAGATATGGTCTTACAATGACCAACAAAGCTACACAATAGCGATTATAAACCTATATGTCAACCCTAAACGAGAAACTAAACAGAAAAAACTCAAGTCAATTTTGGCTTTACTAAAGGAATATATATACGAGTATCTGGAGCATGAACTTCTAATTGCAGGGGACTTCAACACCAGACATCATGGGCAGGTTTCGAGTCCCCCCCGGAGACATCTCTAGATCTGCGCTAGAAACTTTCTTTATAGAACATCAACTGAGATCAACACATGTAAAGACTACAAGCCCTGAATCAACTATTCCCACTTTCAAAAACAATTCTGCATTAGACTACATTTTCCTAAGCCAGGCATTATGGCACAGATGCCTAAATCATGAGGTGACTCGAAGAATGGAGAGTGATCATAATCCAGTTACAATAGAAATAGTCCTTGAAGGAGCGAGACTGCTGTCCTATATGACCAGCAGCCAACAACTTGAAACTAATCTATGCCAATTGACAAAGGGAATTAGTTGGAGCGAAGAGGACATGGCAAAATACAATCTTTGGAAGCAGGATCATGGTCCCCCAATATTAGACGGAGAATCTAGCGACGCCTGCTCACAGTGGACACACATGATAAAGAACTTACATACTTCTTTAAGCCACCAAGCACACCAAGGGCTTTCAAATATTAAAAGCCAAAGGATACGGCCGCCAATCACAATAAGAGAATTCACACAAAACAAACGAAAGTGCAGGCAGCTAGAAAGAAGATATAGAAGCAATAAATCCCTGGCAGTAGAAACCCTTAGGAGACAGGCAAGAAAAAATCTCAAGGGCAAGGCATGGAAATTGAAGCAGAAGGAGATCGAAGAACACTGGACCCACTTACAAGCCTTGCTACCCCTGAATAAAAGCAGAGAGTTTTGGGCCTGCATTAAGTCATGAGAATATGGAACAGCAAGAAAGGCCAACGCAATCTCCGCCAGTGCATCGGAAACACATGTGGGCTCCCTTAATGTGGACTCTGGATATATGGAAGCACAGGGCACCAGGGAGATGCAATTGGAGTACGATAGCCTAGAAAACACCACATTACAGGTCAAAGTTAAATCGAACAAAATGATTCTTAGTAACATCAGGCGGGACGGTGCCCCAGGACCAAACAGTTTAACCCGGGAGCATATTTAAGGACGACCAAGATTTCTGGACCATCCCCTTGACTAGGCTTTTTAATAACTGTCTTTGCCATACAGGGATTTCTACAGCCTGGAAAGGCTCAATACTGCACACAGTTTACAAAAAAGGAGACCCCACCCTCCTGGGAAACTATAGGCTGATAGCTCTTTTGGATGTGGATGGTAAGGCCTATGCAAGGGTTCTGCTTAGAAAATTGGAACATTGGATCACTGAAAATAATATCATTCCATCGTACCAACCAGGCTCATCCACTCTGAACCAGACATCCTGGTTCTCACATATTTGGGCCAGAAAACCTTGAAACCAGCCGCCCAACCTCTCTTTGCGTGCTTTATTGACTACCGCGCTGCCTTTGACGGCGTAAATCGGCACATACTCTGGAAAAAATTGGCAACCTGGGGGATACCAGGGAACTTACTAGAAGCCATCAGGGCACTCTATTCTGACACATGGGTGAGAGTTAAGGTCTCACCTACGTATGTGACCAAAAGGATAAATACCAATAAAGGCCTAAAACAAGGATGTGTCATTGCTCCAACTTTGCTTAACCTGTACACGGCCGATCTCGGAAAAGCTTTACTTAGAGGAAACACATTCCCCCCGAAATTGGGTAAGACAGTGCTCCATATAATCCAATATGCCGACAACATAGTCCTACTTGCCCAGACTCAATTAGGCTTGAAAAGGAGCATGGCCATTCTGCATGAATACAACAAAACAAACGCCTTGAAGGTTAACGGAGCAAAAACTAAGGTATTGGTCTTTGGATGTCAGACGCGCTAATATCCAAGAATATGGAAGCTTGGTGTATTGTGTATAGACGTAGAAGACAAGTACCAGTACCTGGGTGTATGGCTATCTAATACCGGCAAAATAGCCCACCAGGTAATGGCTCTGGGCAGTAAGGCAGAGAGATTCACCTATGCTCTAGCTAAGCTACATCACCGGCTTCAGGCGTCTGCAACCAAACCAATAAGGAGGATCATAAAAGCAAAACTATTACCCATGATCACATATGGCCACTTGGCATATCCCGGAAGGTTAATAAACTCCCTAGAAAAATGGCAAATTAGAGCTTACAAAAGGATATTTCAAGCCCCCAAACTCACCAGACACGCGAGGATCCGCCTAAAATTTAACACAACTAGTATGGATATAAACTGTAAAAAGGACATAATTAAGCTATTCTATGATGTTTCTAGGGCCAAGGCCAATAGCTTGAGGAGCTCGCTGAAAGAAAATTTTAAGGATGCCTCTAGTTGCTGGGCCAACTACTTGAAGCAAGCCGTGGCTCTTTTTGACCTAGACCTCACGCCTTTATTGGATCCCAGAATCTCGAAGGCCCATCTAAAAAAGATACTGAATGAACTTGGCACATAAATCTCCAGAGAAAAGGACACTGCCACAATCAGGGAAATCAGGGGGGGCAGAGGGCTTGGCCGAGTCGTACAGCTCGGCCAACCTCCAGCCGTATATGAAAGCAGCCCTGGGTACTCAAACTTTTCAGGGCATTTTACATATTCGGCTATTAACCTTACCTGTTTGGGATTTTAGATGCAGTTGGAAGTCGAAGGGGGGTCTCACTCCGGAATGCCCTCTTTGTACCTATCACATTGAATCTATCAGAAATTTAATATGCTGTTGCCTGGGTTTGGCCCCAGAGAGACGTCGACTATTAAAACCCCTTTTTCTGAAGCATGGCCTACGGACTTGCAAAGAAGCGGTCAAATACATATTCACTGCTGAGGCCCCTATGGAGCTGGCTCGCTTAGGGAATTTGTTTTCCCTTATGAGGAAAAACCTACTATCAGCACAGGCCTACAATGGCTTGGAAAGTAAAAGGTGGCAGCAGCTCCAAAGGTTACGTTACTAACAAGGTGGCTGATGCACCCCCTGAAATGTTGATCTCGATTAGGCTTAATGGAGGTTAAGTGTCTGTTGTATTGATTACGGCTACGATCCAGATGTCCCTACATTCTCACCCTTAATGTTTTAAGCATTTTTAGGTACCTTCTTTTAACTCTTTGTGTGCTTAAATACACTTCCCTTAGGCAAAAGGGTGGCGCTCATGCAACTAACAGTTTGCACCTATATTTCGCAGGTACTCTGCACTCTACATACTTGAGCAGTATTTAGTCACTCAACCGCTTTTAATAAGCATCCTGCTGTGAATTGATAATCTTTGTATACTAGGAATTTTAGGCATGCTCTCTGCTTTATTATTGATTTTGCTTAAGAGAGTTTTAGGTAACTGTGCTACGATAGATGACGTGATGACACTCCTAAAAACGCAATTGTAACTGTTTGTCTTGTAGTAATTTATGATAATTTATTATGTAACATGTTTTTTGCAAAGGTTTTAATTAATCATGCAAATAAAGTTTCACAGTCACTGGAAGAAATTTGGTTGCAATAACAGCTATTAATGGCTCAAATGAGGGGTCGACCAGCCTCTTGGACAGGACATGTAACGCAAATATCAATGCATTTCTTTTCATCATTACATACTGTTTGTGCTTGTTGAAGGCCATCTTCTTATTAATAAGCAGCCCAAGATACTTAGACCTTTTGACTTCCTCCAGACTAGTGCCTCTGATCTTGTTCGTGGTGGACTGTCCTAATCGGGTCTGGATAGATATAGTTTTAGATTTAGTCGTATTAATTTCTAACTTGTTTAGCTTGGGATGTTCCACAAGTTCTGAGCATAGCTGCTGCATGCCCCATCTTGTATGACTAAGAAGAACTATATCATCAGCTTAAGCCACACGTGTCAAAGTTAGAGGACCCAACTGCGGTAGAAGCAAGTGTATCAAATCAAGCTTAGGGCTAAGGTCGCCCATAAACAAGTTGAACAGATGAGGGGCTAGCACACACTCCTGCTTTAGGCAAACTGCAGTAGGGATTGTTCTTGATAGTTTGGAGCCATTGGCCAGTCTTACTTATATCCTGGTGTGCAAGTAAACTAGTTTGATAGTATGTAATATTTGTGACAGAAGACCGCAGCCTCTTAGTTTTTGACACAGTAAATGTTCATCCACTCAGTTGAAGGCTGCTTTGAAGTCAATGGCGCATAAGAACAACTTGTTCTCGGACCTCTTACATCTTTCACAATCATTGCTAGTGCTAGGATATTTATGGTGGTCGCAAATCCATGCCAGAAGACTGTCTGGTTAACAGGAACTATGTTGTTGATGGTGGACCACTCACCTAGACCTTCCAAAATTAGCGAGGCGTAATACTTTGCCTCTGCATCTATAAAGGATATTAGTCTATAATTGGCTGGGTTAGCTCGATCTCCCCCTTTGAAGATTGGGTTCATTACTGATGTTCACCAGCTGTTGGGGAGCGAGCTATTTAGTGCCTTCTCGTTAGATACTGCAGACAAGCGAAAAGTCCAAAAAGCTGGGTCAGGTTGTATATGGTCTGGGGGATGCCATTTGGTCCAGGTGCACCATCCTCATGATCATTCGTTATCACTCTAGCCACCTTCTCCATCGTATAGGTTTTAAGCACCTGCACAGCCTGATCCCCGATGGTGTTGGTGCATATGGAAGTTCTCTATTTTTTAATAGAGGCGATGTTGTCAGACCAGCACCCCCAGTCAGTGTTATTATCAGCTGACCATGAATTATTAGCGAAGGTATTAGTCAGATGAGCAACCCAGACTTCTTCTGTTCTACTTGAGCCATTTATTGCTGTTAGATCCTTGCAGATGCCATATACTGTTATCCAGAATGCTCTAGAGTTTGTTCGTTTGGCATAAAAAATAAGTTTTGTCCATCCAGCCATGGATTATGACACCATTTGGCAACCCGAGTACTGCTGCAGAGCGTGCCTACAACGACGCACATATGAGGACATGCAGCATTGTCGAGAGGACCTTTGGCATCCTCAAGTCAAGGTTCTGGTGCCTCAACATCACTGGTGGTACCCTCCTATATTCACCAGAGATGGTCTGTAGGATCATCCTAACATGTGCAATATTGCACAACATTTGCATCAAAAGGAACATTCCCCTCCTGGAACCAGAGCCACACATGCCTGAAGAAGAGGAAGAGGAGGATGCTGGCCTGCAACATGAGGGGGAACTACAGAACACGGCCGCTGGTATACGCAGGCGGCAACAGATCGTCAACAATTTCTTTTGAATATAATCACCTTCACCACTTTAGTTAACTAATTTAAACAAACACCTATAATAATCACCATATCATGGTCTGGCTATTCATTTTTGCACACCTTCATCTCTACTTATCAGAATAAGAGTGTTGCCTCATGGAGCATTGCTGAGATACTGATTAGGACACTGAACATCCCAGAGCTAATGTGATGCCTAACATACAATGGTCACATACACACACACACTGTTAATGACATATATCATGTACATTTCTCCTTTGAAGGCCAATAGCAGAGGACCACAACTATTTCACACATACATGTTGAAATCAAGGTCCAACGCAGCATATGGCACACAACTAAGACACCATCACTCAATAAGGGGAAAACAAGCCTCATACATGAGGCAGACAATGTGCTTTTGCATCAGTAACAGGAATGTCTGACCAGACCCTTGACAGCAGTAAGTCCAACTGCATCAAATATTTGCAAGGACTATCTGTGACCAGAGTTCCATAGAAGCAGAACATAGACAGCGCAAGTGCCACACATATGAGCAGCATTGCACACATGACATTCCATGTACATGTCAGCCCATTTCCTAACTCCTGACACACCCATGCACCTGGTCACAACCCACCTGTCGGAAGAGGTCCCTGGAATACTAAGATGTGTACCCTGATATTCCCTCCTCTACACACACAGACCAACATTAGCAAACCAGTGTGCTACACCTTTTCCTATGGTAGGCCATTGTCATAGAACATCTGACTGCATGGACGTCAGGTTAATTTATTCACTGTCTTCTAGTTTCAAAGCCCTGTTAGCACCTGTAGATTGCTTCCCGTGTGAAAATGTCTGTTGGCCCGTAGAATGCAAGTCTCACCTACAGGAATGGTGAGAAACAGATGCAGCCCACACCTGTGATCACCTCCATGCACACCACCCATTTCAAAAAGCACTGTCCCTGCTGATGCCTGGAACAGCATAGGAGTTGCCATTTAGTCAATTACACCGTTAAGCATTGATACTAATTAAGCTGTGTAACACAGCCCTTGGGTTCATTTGTCACCTTCAAAAACACAGGACATACACAGTTTGACATGTCAACTCTCTAGTTTGTCCTCCAAACAGTCTGAGTCAGACCACTGATTATGGAAATTGTCAAATTGCTGGATCCTGATTCACCCTGTATTCTGTCAGCCTGACTGGCATCTGTCTGTGCGTCACACTAAAGTATCCCTGTTTCTACATATGTACCACACTTGCGTTAGCAAACCTCTTATTCATCAGGGGGTATTGGGCATGGGCTTCTTCAATGCATACACAAATACATTGTATAGCATCATCTGCCTTTTAACTGTACCATTTGAGTTAAATCCTCTGGGAAAAGCAAAATTCATGGCCCATCCCTTGTCTGGATCGCATTTATGCATGAATGACAAAGTGTGACAGTGTCCCAGGGCCGTAGGCAGGGGTTGGGTACGGGGCTTTCAGCACAACCAGCAACCTCTGATAATGTCCATGAAAAATACACACGTCAGGACCATGACAGTTCACACACAGAATCACAGTGCTCACAACATAGTGATGGGCCGTGTGTGGTGAATAGCTGCAAGAATAATCAGCACAGAGGCTATGATGTTCCCAGATGCAGTGGGAATTGCAGAGGCTAACCTGTGTACAAATGTGGTAATGACACCTGTCGGAACATGACACCTGAGACATTATCTCACTCAGCACACCAAGGTTGCCCTGTTGACTGTCTCATTACACGTCTTTAGTGACAGGTGGGACCACCCCCATGTAGGTTCACATGTCCACATCCACTTTACTCACATTGATCAACCAAGGATACTCAGTAGATACAGGAATAGCTGCCACTGACTCATGATGAGTCATGGACCGAACTGTGACAAATTACACCCCAAACAATATACAGGATCATCATTGGACCACACACATGAACAAGACACCTATGTGCAATTGATCACTGGAAATATGTGGACATGTGCTGTCTTGTATGCTGGTCCACCACAGCCACTTGATAGTTGGGGCGCACTTCTATGGCCTCAACTGTGGTGTCATCATACATTTGAGATTCACCCTTGTCTGTATGTGCAAACAACATGGTACCCACTTCCTCAATGCATGTGTATGACTCACTGTGGGATTCACCAACTAGTGCCTAGGAAGCTGTTACCAATACTCTAGGACATAGGATGTAGAAAATGTGGACCATTGACATGAACAAGAGTCTGCCATCTATCTGGTGCATGCTATGTCACATGTGGTGTCTACGTGACCCTAAATCTTGGAAGTCCACTTTACGGATGTTGCTACATGTATGACTAACACATGCCCTCTCTCATTTCCACAATGACTTGCATCTAAGGATTGGACACATGGACATCACATTCATACAAGCATATGTACAAATATGCTTCATGTGATACACACACACAACTCAAATACATTAGTTGCCAAAGCACACACTTTGAGCCAAAGGCATTTAGGTATTGTACATATGTGCGTCACATTGCTATCCTCTCCTGATGCCAAACATGTACAATTTGTGCAACACATATATGTAGGCCACACTTATGACCAACTATTGCGTCAGCCAACCGTAAAAATACTGTGAAGGGAGTAGCGGATCATGGTCCGCTGCAGTATGATGTCACACATGTGAACATACACCATCAACACCATAGTGTCTTCAATCAGCCTATCTCTGATTTGTCCCAAATGTAACATAACAAAAAAACAAGAAAAATTGCCCAAAACCAGTTAATGCACTGAAATTTTGACGTTCCTAGCGTTATGCGTCATTTTTTGTGTACCAAAACTATATTTGCGTCATTTTGTTTGACGCACAGGAGTGAAAATTAGCCCGCATCCAGATATTTGTACAGGCCATGTACTATTATGTGGATGCAGGCTAAATTTCACTCCTGTGCGTCAAAAAAAATGACGCAAATACAGTTTTGGTACACAAAAAATGACGCATAATGCGAAAAAGGCGGGACTTTTCATACAGGAATTGATGTAATAGGATATCCTGTTTACAGATCATGTACAGTGGGTGTACTTTCACTTTCACTTTGCAGTCTATGATCCTTCTAGACTGTGTGGCTGTGTAGAGAGTGGTGTCCTGAGATTTTGTGCTTTTTTGTCCTTTTGTGCTATCTGTAAAGTCCATTTGTAAAATAAATATTGTTGCTCTATACTGTACTATTGTGTTTTGTCTACATTTGTCCATTTATCTTGTGTTTTTGTTGTTTGTGGGAGTCTGTTGTAGGTAGTGTTAGTTTGGGGATAGTTGGGCTCTTTTAGTGGTTAAGTTTACTTTTCATCTGTATTTGTACCCCTACTTTCCCCCTTTTCCCCTTTCTATTTCTTTTACCCCTATTCCCTTTCACTTTTCAAGTATGTCTGGTAGGCCATGTCTTAGCAGGATGGGTGAAGAGGAATTGGGGGGGTTCACCTGGCTTGTGTGCCATTTCTTGCCACTCATGATCCAGGCAGGGGGCAGGGTGATACAGGGGTATCCAACAGAGGCGCACAGAATCCGGTGGGGAAAGGTGCTGCATCACCTGCAGCGTGTGTATGCCAGCCAGAGGAGTGACCACCAGCTGAAGCACCGGTGGGCTGACCTCATCACCAGGGAGCAGGATCTCTTGGACCAACTGGAAATCATGATTGGTGGCACTGTTGGTGAGTACTAATCATGTAAATGTGCACCATTAAATGCTTTGTAGTGACATAAGAGGATTTGTACAATGTCTGCCAGCTAACTTGCTGACTGTGTGTAATGCTGGGGAAACATAAAGGGATAATTGATGCACTATGGCAAGGATCACAATTGCTAGCTGTCAGGTAGCACGTGCTCAGCATACTTACAGGATACTTTTCCATGAAGTAAATTGGTGCGGCCTTTTTGTCAGAAAACCAAACAAAATAGGAGCCAATCATGTTTATATAGGGTACTATTGACAGAGAAGTAAAGATGTACCAACATATTGGCTAACTTTGTTGAGGCAATAGCTAGACTGACTTTAAAATCACTTCATGATGCTGAAAATGAGTGCTGCCTTCACGTCAATTGATAATAGCAAAGTGGCTCAGACATATGTCTCATGTGAGTCTGGTGAGTGTGGAAGGAAAGCGTTCACGGAAGTACTATGAATGTTTGGGATTATTATGTTCCTTCATCTTTTTGAATACATGTCAGATCTGGATTTGAAAACATTGTGAAAAGGTGTAAGGTGCCCTCAGCTAACATCTTAGGATGTTTGTTGGAGTTAGTTGTGCCACATTCCAAATATGGATGGCAGTCCAAGTATATGCACAAGGCATCACATCTCCATGGTTGGTGCAAATCACCATAGCTGGGCCACATCAATTGAATCAAATGTAACAACAGGGGGGCTTACAAAAGTCCCTGCCCCGCCCTCTGTACATTGTACCTATGTGTCATTAATGTGTCATGGCCACAAGGCATGTTTGACTGGTAATGCAGTCCTCAAGTAACCAGGCTTTGGATGTCTCTCTTGGATGCACATGATGAGACGATTACACTCCATATTTTTTTCTGGTCACCAATTACGGGGCATGTTTGCAACCACATGATACTTAGGGCCAATGTATGTGTGCAGATATGTGTGTAACTGTCACAGGAGACCCATGCTATGTACAAGTTGGCCGTGATATATCAGATGCAGTACCATCATGTCTGAATGGCTGCCATTTCCTTATTCAGCCTACACATTGTATATGTTTATAAAATTGTTGCACTGTGCACAGATTTTGAGCACATTTCTTCCTTCCATACCTTACAGGTGGACCGGCACCCTACACTGTGGGAGAGGTGGCGACATTTGAGGACCCCGACCACTCCAGTAAGTGTTGATATGTCTGTTATGTGTTGTGTTTGCTGGTTCTGGACTCGTGTGAGTTGAACGCATAGCAAGGTGTGATGCGTTGGGCAAGCTCTTGTTCCATGAGATGGAATTCAGTTTCTCACATGTTTTGAGTTGGCCAATGCGTATCCAATGGTATTATGTAGGGATTGTAGGCCATTCCTGTAGGCCCCACTGTGAGTACAGGGGTTAGTCATGTGGATGACACTTGTATCAACAAGAGTCGCACTGGAAGTCAGCTCCGATTTAGTCAGCCTGTCAGACCCACATTCTCCAAGATTGGTACAGCAAATTGCTTTCCAATAGACATCTGCTTCCCTATTTACCAACGTAATTATGAAACAGTAGGTAGAACCTCCTAGCACCATGTACGTCCACATGTAGTGCTACAAGTATGTGGAACTTGAGTGCAATGGCCTAGGTGTGCATGTAATTCATGATCATGGGTGTTCTTGCAACTATGTGTCTGATGTAAGTAATGCCTTACTGGAATTATATGTTGTGTACCAAGTTCTGCATTTCCTGACATGTATGATTGCTCTAGGGTTTGCTGACTCCTAATTGTTGATAGACCTTACCTGTGGTGTGTGTGTAGAGCCAAACATGTGTGGAATTTTCTATACACTCCTCGGTGTACATGTTGTTGGAAATTGATAGTTGTTTATCCACCCCCCCACCCTCAAACACGGGCATGGGTTTGTGAATGGGGTACCTAGTACTGATGCTACCAGTATGTTACACATACATGTGAATAAGTGGCGGTTTGGTTGCAACCTAGTATACACACTGAGGTTTGGCACTTGGTACTATACTGGCAAGTCCAATTACAAATGGCAGACCATGTGGCTTTAGTTTTGCTTTCCGTACACTGACATTTGTAGCCCAGGTATTGGCGGAGGATGTGCAGCATGATTCTTAGCTGATAACTGGCAGAACTCAGATTGCAAGTCAAAGCCAGTTGTTACCCATCTTGTAGGTTATGGATGTGCTATGTGTGATGTGACCTTTGTAGGCTGGCCTGCCATGTACATCCTCAGGGACATTCAATGATCTGTATTGTGATATGAGCTGTTACAAATACAGTAGATGTATTGTCTGATTAACTTCTTGTGCCATTTCACACAATGCAGTTACTAATGTAGAATATCTGCATTTGTCTTCACAGCTGCAAACATGACTCCAGACCAGGTCCGTGAATTCCAGCGCCGGGCCATGAGATACCAGCACATCCTGCTGGTGGAGTCGGGGTTCAGGAGGATGGCCCGGCGATATCGCCATGAACGGGCCTCCGGGGCATGAAGAGCCTTCCCACAGGGTGGCCCTACTTTGCCCACCACAGCCACCACCAGCACAACCACCAATCCAAGCCAGGTGGCCCCACCGACAGCTGGGACTGTTGGTCCTACATCTGCTGGACTTCCAGGCCCCAGCATTGCTACCGGTGCAGGACAGCCCACTAGGCCTGGCACCACACACACACAGACCTCCTCCACCGGTACCCAGACTGCCACAGCTCCATCTTTTGACCCTGCAGCCTTCCACAACATGGAACGTAAGATGGACCGTGTGCTGCGCACGTTGAGCCACCTGAGCTGGGATGTGCGCCACATTAACTGGCGTGTTAAGTCTATTAAGAGGACCCTCCGGAGGGCCAACCTCTAGACATTTTTTGATGGACATGATTCCCTCCCCTCCCTCCTCGTTCCTTGTTCTTATAGTTAGTGGGCTTAGGGGGCTTAGTGTTAGGTTAGTATAGGCTGTTAGTTTAGTTAGTGTTAGTGGGTGGGGGGTCCAGATTCTTTATATTTTTACTTATTAAGTGTGTGTTGGGGGGCTGTGTTGGGGTTCTTGTGTGTTTAAATAAAAAAAAAATAAAAAAAAATATATATATTTGTTTAGGATAGTATAGTATGTGTTTAGGTTAGTATGTGTTGTCCTCCATGTGTCCCGTCTCATAAGGGGGGTGGGGGTTAGATGTTTAGAATGTTTCGTTGCATGTGATAAGTAAGTGTAGCTTAGGTTAGTTAGGGACAATTGTGGGTAATGAGTAGTCAGGGTAGATTAGGGTAGGTAAGATTTTTCCCTCAGTTTCCTCTTCTGTGATTAGCATTTAATAAATATTTGGTTAACCCTTAATAGTATGTGTTGAATGGTACTTGATCGTGGGTTTGGATTCAGTGTACATAGATTTTGTGCTATTATATTTGTGTCCTATGCTACAAACAAATCCCAACTGAGCTGTACGATTGGCAGCTAGCCCAGAGCTACCTTGCAAAGTGTCGACCCTTCGTTACAACCACCAATCACAGTTAATATGGATGACAATGTGTTTCTGTTGATAAGTGTGTTTTGAAAGTCACAAACAGTGCTTCCAGACTTGGTATTGGGGAAACAGTTTTAGGTCTGACTGCAGTGTGATGATCATGGACATCCTTATAGGATGAGTTCTCATTGGCAATCTTGTATTCTTGACTTCATGACTCTCATACATCATTTGTGACCCAGTTCAGCATGATTACCTATTTGTATGCAACCTCAGACACCTTCATGTATGCAGTTTTTGTAGTGTTTGCTTAGATTAGTGTGCCATGTTATTTGTGTTATTTTTGCATGTTGACAACATTTTGCGGCCACTATTTGATGACTTAGTTATCCCCTGAGGAAGCATTATTCTGTCCAACACAGCATGATGGTGTATGGTTTCTCACTTCATCAGATTTGTCCCTCAGGATGGGCAGAGTATGATGCAATCATGGGCACTGTGCAGATTTCTCTGACTACATATTATCAGGACAGTTGTATTGACAAGCTACGTAATTTGACAGTAGGCACATTTCAGTTATCTACTGCACAGTTGATATGTCACATTACCCAGAGACAGATTTGTTGTGTAAGTGCTATTTATTGAAAAGTGCTGTAGTGCTATCTGTACATTGTCCATGACTGTGAGTCCATTATAGTGACATCTTACATTGTGACCCAACACAAAGGTTTTCCAAAATGCTTTTGACATGCTGGGGTTGCTGTTTCAGACAGTGCAGAGGGACAGAATTTGCCAATGAGTAGGAGAGAGACAATCACTGGGCTGGGTGACAAGATATACAGTGGTTTGCAGAACAGTGCTTGAGTACAGTTGTTGCAAGACTGGCAAGTTACAAAGCGCAGGTCCTTGGTATATGTTGGCCATGTGCCACGGACTAGTGCTTCTGGGTCATTTTCCTTGTGAATGTGATCTGTTCTATGTCTTCTTCTGATGTGTGTGTTGCCTCCTCTGTCCTTGTTGTTGTTGGTTGTGAAGGGGCAACACACACCTCAGTGTTAGAAGACGTGGAGTCAGACATCCCGGTCGCTGCTCCCTGTGAAGGTCTTAAGGGCAGTACTGCAGCAAGGAGTATCTGCTGGTTCTTGAGAATAGCAGCCACATCACGATAGTAGGCAGCCAGGTCGGCCCTGAGGGGTTCAATGTTGAATTTGTGCACGCGTTGACAGGATTGCTGTTGTAGGTGTTGGGTCAACTGTATTACAGCTGTGCTGATTTCCTTCTGGGTTTTCTGCAGTTCCTGCAAGTTAGATGTTAGGGCTTGCATAGCTGCTGCCTGATCTGCAGATGACATCATGCATGAACGCATCCCCTCAAGGCTGGCTGCCATATTTTGCATCCCCACCCGCACCTCCTTGGCCAGCTCCCACTGTACTCCAACTACAGTTCTCTCAAAGCTGGTGCCAGTGTCGTCTGAGTCCTCAGCTGTATTGGAGCTGGCAGGTCTTACAATTGGGGTGGTGGGTGGATCCTCTGCGATGGCTGCTTGTTCTGTGCCCCTCCTTGTGACTGGAGGTGGGGTCTGGAGGGTTTCAAGGACCTTTTGGATAGTCTCCTGGGGAATGTTTATCGGCTTGTCATCCATGTCATCAGGGAAATCTGGGACAGGCATATCCGCAGGAGATCCATCTTCCTCTGCAATGAAACAGGGTACAATTAGTGTGTCTGTGTTGTGGCAATTTTGATGTGACGTGCCTGCCTTTGATGAATTCACTTTGTGATCTTGTTTTGTGTTAATTGATCCAGTCCTTCAGATGGGCATTCTTCCAGGCCTATGGCCCACCTGCATGTCACATGTATGTTATTCAGTTATTAGACTTGTCAGCATCATCGCCTCTAGGTGTTGGTTTAGGGCAAATAGAGAATTGCCATCTTCTTTTCCTACTCAAGCCTCCGTCTACATCCATTCTCATGGTGGGACCTTTCACTGGCTGTGGGTGTTCTGATGGCCCTGGCAGCACACGTAACAATCTGGACCTGCCCCAATCTCTGATCTTTCACATCCATTTAAATGTATTTGACATGTGGCATATCCTATGCATGGCAATGTTATGATCTGATATGGATGTTGACATTGGTAATGTGTACTGCTGATGTTGGGGAATGTGTGTTACATTGGATTGCCCTGATAATCGTATAAGTGTCCTATTTCCTCCTCTGACTGTGCAGGTGCATTTTAGTGACCAGTTACATGTGTCCCCCCCTCAATGCTGTTGTCTGAGCAGTATGATATTTGGGATGTTGTATTGTTACCCAGGCACAGGATGGACCCTGACATATGCAGCATGGGTGTGTCCTCAGTGCTGTGTAGCTCCTATTGTTGTTTACATTGGCTGATGTTTGCGATAACTATGGGCATTGACATTTGAGAGTACTGGGGCCTTTGTCTTGTTTCTGGGGATTGCTGAAGTTGTCATCCTCACCCCCTAATTTAGGTGTGTATGATCCTTGGGGAGGTTACTGCCATTGGCTACTTGAGCTGAACACAGAGCGGAGATGGTAGTGGCAGCTGTTGTTGCAGTTACATTCCAGTTTTCGGTATGGCTAGAGGTTGTTGAGAAGGCCCTGGTTAATGTAGGGGTATGGTGGCTGACGTGTGCCGGGATGTCAGTTTGACGCTGTGGCCTTCCCTCCTGGCGTGGCTTTCCCTTTGCTCCATCGTTGGCATGACAGCATGCCCCCATGGGACTGTTGTTGGTGTTGTGTAATGGTGTGCCCCATGTATAAGATGACTTCCATGCATTTTGTGGTCGGTATCCCCCCCCTGTTGTAGATGACATTAGTGCATTATAATTCCCAATGCAACTTACCCTGCATGTGCGTTGTCTCCTGATAGTCTGCGCTGTCCTGTCCTTGAATCCCTCTGACGATCTCCTCAGGGATGACGGCTGCGACCATCTCCTCCATGTGGTCCAGGGCTTCCTTCTGTGCTGGACTCCCCCCTCCAGTCTGCAGTGCTGCCTTCCTGTTCCTGGCCATCTTTTCCTTGGTCCTGCGCTTGCAGTCATGCCAGCGTTTCTTGCACTCGATGACTGTTCTGCGTACTTCAGCCACACTGTTAATCTTGTCGACAATTTGTTGCCATATAGCCTCTCTCCTACTGATTGGCAACTTTGAGGTGACAAACAGTTGGTGCTGGTGTTCCGTCACCTCTTTAACCAGAATTTCCTGCTCCTCTGCACTAAAGCAACACTTTCTTTTCTTCTTAAAAGTGTCCTGGTTCTTGTGTGGGTCATCCTGGCTGGTTCCTGGTCTGCTGTCATCTTCCTGGGGTCTGTAGTGGCATCTGGGATCCATTTTGGCTCTCCTCTGCTGAAATGGCAGTGTTCGCAGGTTTTTTGATGCTATTGCGTAAAAAAACAGCGCATATCTGGTTTGCAGGGTCTTAAATCGACCCACAGTCATTTCCACCACGTTAACGTCATTTTGCTTTACGACTTGACGCTGCGGTGTGCGTCAAAAATAATGACTCCCACCTGTGGTTTGCGCCGCGTGGTGCGTCAAAGTATAAATATGACACCCACACGGCGCACCAAAATGGCGTTAGCCGGCGGTAATATTTTTGACGCAAAACTGCACCGGCGCAGTTTTGCGTCAAAAAGTATAAATATGGCCATCAATCTCTGTGACGAAAGCAGTAATTCACTCAACCATCCACATAAAATACAGATCTGTGATCTGCACTGTGTGTGTGCATTGCAGCAGACATAGTAACCCTCTGTGCTACTTTGTGGTGAGTTAAAACTGCCACTCGACAAAACGCCGATCTCTTTCTCAAGCAGGAATATTATTCACAAGAATCATCTTGACATGCTGCCTGAAAGCTGGATGCACAAAGAACTCTGCAGAAGGAAGTCAGCGCCCAGTGAGGCCGTAACGGTCACACTGCCCTAAAGTCGGCCCTGAAATCAGGCCCTAAATCATTTAAAAATTGTACACTCTGTTTTATTAAATTAATTACAAATATACCAACAATGCTATTACTTAAAAGTAATATATTAACTAAAACACACTAAAAGAATGATACTGAAAATAGTGTTAAAAACCATGTTATGTTTTAAAACAATATTATGTACCAAGAAAAAATATTCTTCACAGCATTATTTTTTTCCGATATTTATGTTTTCCGATATTTTAAACTCAACATTTTGTCGAAACAGCCCTAGGACATTTGAGATCCTCTGAGACACTATCTGTCCAAAAATGTAGATGGTGCAGAGCCAATAACTATAAGCGATGATGGGCTTTAATGAAAAAACAGGCTCGTGAAATGAGGGTTGTTCCCGCATGATGCAAGGGCCAAGTTTGTGAGGGATGCATTTTGTGTTTTTATATTACCATACACATATTTCATCGAGTTGCTCTGTAGTGATGAATCACATGTACTTTCCTATTGCTTGACCCTAGGAACTATTTTTAATGGTGTACTGTTAAGCTACGAGCAACCTGATGCAAGGTTTCTTTATTTTTTAACTTAACTCTTAAGTTTATGCATGTGCTTGTCCACTTTTATTTTAAGTTATGTTTTGTATTTTTCTGAACAAAATAAATCAATCAAATTTTAATGATTATACACCTCTTCCACTCATAAATAATTGTAACCCAAAACATTTCAGTTCAACCGCCTTCTTTTCCTTCCTGACGGTATCTATTCTGCCTTATCACCAATTATGTTTAGGTCTGGCCTACAGACAGCAGTCTCCCAGGCCTCATGTTGTACAAAAACATCATAATAAACATACATACAAATACAAACATACACATGATCTCTTCTCGTGTTTTTCATATTTTACCATCACCCACCACTGCGTAAAATATGGGCCAGTGGATCATCCCAATTCATCTATTGACTCACTTTTTCTCTGTGAATGATGGAATGTTTCCCTATTACAAGGATGCAGCTGCCTGAAAAGGCGCTTCAGCGCTAGTGATGGCATGCATGAGCTGTTTGCCCACTTCTTTACTTTTATAATCAGCATTTTTGCCAGTTCACAAATAAAACAAAGAAAATCTATATGTTCACCATAGCCAGACAGATTGCTGTTACCAATGCTTGTTTTAATTACTTCTATACTCTTCTACTTGATCAGTCATACACCCTTGGGTAAGATATAAACGTGTTTAAACACTTTTGAGCTAATGTCATGTCACAAAACATCCTGGTTGTGTCCTTGCTCCTGTGGTCGTGATTCTTAATGGTGGTCTACTCGCTGAGGATGCAGCTATGACCTTGAGCGTGCTGTTCTTATTCATGACACCTTCTTGTTCCTCTGTTGGTGTTCCAAGTTGTTTCTTGCTGCATGGCAGGATGCGAAGCAGGGTTGGGAGTGCTGCGCCTATCACTTGTCGTGAGGCCGTGTTCAGGTTTTGAGCTGCTTAGTCAAATTTTCCAAAGCTAGTAAGTAGGTGATGAAGGGCCCATCACAATAGCCGTGGTATGGTTTGGTCAAAGAAAACTGTTAGCACCAAAACGTTATATTTCAAGGATAGTGCTCACTTCTGCACAAAGAAGGCCAATGATGGTAATAAAAGGAACCAACAATTATGGAGTCAAACATGATTTTAAATGTTTTTAACTTTAACAGTACAGCATTAAAAACTAATGTGATGCACAAAATATATTGCTTTTTGAAAGTATGACCACTGAAGAATGTTTGGCATTAACATGTATAAAGGCTTCACATCAAGGAAACTGTGAATAGTCTCCACTATTCTCAGTTGATGCCAGGATCAAGGCTAATGTCCTGTGCGCCATGCATAAGACAATCTAAAAGAAGCAACCAGAAAACGTGCTACTAGACCATGCAGTATGCTTGAATCAAGAACTCCAATCTGGCCAACTTTGGCCTGTCTACCAAAGTTCAAAATCATAAAACATGGTGGCAGATGCTTGGGAGTACAGGGCTCACACCTCTGGAAGACCCATCCTGCAGCCATGAAATGAAGCCACTCTATCTAACCTTAATGACACTACTAACAAATAAGCTGCTCAGGCAGTCATGCAATTAGAAACTAATAATACACAGCCTGATATTTGGATTCCAGCACCATGCAACTGAATTGATGTGAATTTACCTACAACTTAATAAATCACTTTTATTTTTCAGTAGTAACAATATCTACCCTTAATTTCAAGAGAAATGTCAACAGACCTAACACCATTTATCAGTTTGCAACTGTATCTCCATCCTGCTTACTAAACACATACTAATTAGAAAATGAGGCAAACCCGGTAACCCCTGGACCTGGGTAAGTAAATATGAAACAGAAAAAATTGTCCCTAAGGGGGATGTGCAATAACTCAAATAAGTGTGTGGAAACCTTTTTGTATCTCCTTTCCGCCTTTCCGGAGATGCAAGTTGGCGTCCTCTGTCTCTCTGAAACAAATCTTTGAAAAATAAAAAGGAGATTTTCGGGATCGGAGGAATTAATTACCGATCCTAGATTGTAGACGTAGTTCTTGACGGAAAGGAGATACGGACATGGCAATTGACTCAATGGTGGAACATTTGAGGTCAACTGTGAAAACCTATGAATCAGAAATACTCTCACTGAAAAGTAGTTTTGACTAGGGGGTGCTTCCTATAAAAGACTATCAGTCCTGATGATAACCCATTATCGATTGGTTCCTATATGTTGGGATAAAACATCAACATTATTGATGTGGATTAATGTTGGGGGGCGTGGCCAAGCCGCCCAGCATGGCGGACGCGAGCTGCTTGAGCACCGCGCCACGCCCGGCTTATCCGACACCATCGGAGGGGACCAGGGAAGCATACCGCTCCCTGGGCAACCGGACTGGAACCTGGACGACTTCGAGGCTCATCGAAGCTGTGAACGGGCCCCCGGCGGTGATCCGTGGCAGAACCGTGCAGCGGCCGCGCGAGTCGGGCCTGTGGGCTGAGCCACGGGGTGGCGCGGCCGCGTGAAGAGGAGCGGCTTGAGCGGCTGGGGCCGTGTGCCTGGACCGAGATGCCACTGCGACGCGCTCGCTTGGCGGCGGCTGCACCCCGGGGAGGTGAGGTGATGCCTCCTCTAGAGTCGAGGAGAACGAGACGGATGTGCGGTCCACGTGGGCCTCTTTGGGGACCGGTGGTGGGCCCGGGCAGAGCCCGCGGGGCCCCCTTGGAGACCGGCGAGGCCCTGGCGGCATTTACCTTGATCCTGACTGCGATGATGGGGGGGAGGCCTCCTCAATGGACTGAGTCCTGTGCTAGGGCACGGTGAGGGAGTCGCAGGGAGGGGGTGCTCCGGGCCCTTCCGGACCTGCGCGGAGTAACGGATCTGTGCCCACCCCGGCGTTGAACTTAGCTAACCCGCTAGATACCTGCGAACTATCAAAAGGACTCTTGAGACCAGAGTGAGTGGCGGAGGATTGTAGTTGAGGAGACACTTGGCCGGGCTGCTCGTGCTGTCGAGTGGGGGCGGCCTGGTGCCTTCCGACAAGCGGGCCCGGCCTTCCCCGTCATCTTGGGTGTCCGAGCGAGCGAAGGATACGCGGAAGCTTGCATTACCAGCTAATTGTTAATAACGCGGAGAACGCTGCGTAGAGGGCATCGCTTGGTGCGACTCTCGACTGGACTGGCCGCAGGTGGGGATCTGCAGTGCGGAGTTGGAGGCACCCACTGGTGGTACTGACTGGTGTCAAGCTGCGCATCTTTGGCGGTGAGTCGCCCGTTTGCCCCCCTTTGCCCCAACTAAGACTGAACAAAAACACGGAGCACACACAGTGGCTGGTAGAGCGGTGAGTGACGACTTGGGGCTAGACAGAGGCTCCTTGTGACCTGAAGCATGGCCGGGACGGGGCGTCTGCGCTCCGGTGCCGGGAAATCACAAGACTCGACAATGCAGGACAGTCATAAACTAGATGCAGTACTTGCCGCGGTAGAACGCATTGGAGACTCGCTGGAGCGTGCCCGCACATCGTTGGAAGCCAAGATAGACAAGGTGGCGAGTAACCTTGTCCTGCTACATGCGGATCATCGCAAGTTGGCGGAAAAAAACAGCGAGATCGAGGCTAAAGTGGATGACCTAACACCCACGGCCTCCCGGCTGAAAACAGAAATGGAGGATGTGCAGACCAGGGTGGTGGAGTTGGAGCGCCGGGAGGAAGGCGCAGAAGGCCGCTCTAGGAGAAACAACATTCGAGTGGTGAACTTACCGGAGGGCGCCGAGGGCCGGGATCCGGTGGCCTACTCGGAGAGCTGGCTGCGGGGGCTGGTGCCAGAGGGTGAGCTCACCCCCTTCTTCTCTGTGGAACGTGCCCATCGAATTCCAACATGGTTGAGGCCGCTGGGGAGTGCCCCGCGCCCATTTATCGTTCGCCTCCTCCACTATGCAGACAGAGACATTATACTATGAACGGTGAGGGCCGCCCCACCTCCCCGAGTGGATTGCGTGCAAATCTTACTATTCCCAGACTAAAACCTAGCGGTGCAGAGGGACCGAGCCTCCTATCTGCCTCTGAAGCGTAAGCTACGATCCCTCGGCCTAAATTACTCTTTGCTATTTCCCGCCAGGTTGCGTGTTGTGGCGGAGAACAAATCACACTTCTTTGCCACACCAGAGGTGGCATGGGAGTGGCTTGAGTCATCGGGACTGGCTTCAGGTGGCACAGCCGAATGGACTGGGCCGGAACCTCGAGGCAGACGCAGGCGGGCCAGACGGGACCGAAGGAGAAGTGAAGCTCGCACTGACCCTGCGGCGTGCGCGCCAGACCTTCAACAACTAATTCAAGAAAGAAGGGAAGCGATCCACACTGCTGCGGCGATAAGTGCGTCCCCCCTGGTGTCGGGGTCAGACACAGAACTCTCGCAGCCAACTAGCGACCGGCCTGTCACACCGGACCGCCTGTCGGAATTAGGCCTTACTGGAGGCCCTCCTGTGACGCCGGCCACCGCGGATGAGCTCTTTTAAAAGATCCTTGAGTTGTGTCGACAAACTGTACGTTGTTGGAACCGGTGAACTTAACTATGGTATGTCTTCATACACAGCAATTACCTGGAATGTGAGAGGCATTCACACCCCCAAGCGGCGATACGCTATCTATTCCTATCTTAGAAGACACTCAGTCCATTTGGCGTTTTTACAAGAGACGCACCTGGTGGGGCTGGAGATCCCCCGGTTGCGCCAACGCTGGAGAGGGTACTTGTATGCGACAGGTCATTCAGCATACGCCAGGGGTGCATTGATTTGGATTAGGGCTGGCACCCCCTTTGCGGCGGAGGAGCAGATTGTGGACCCAAAGGGTAGATTTGTGTTGGTTCGTGGGAGGCTGGCGGGTTATACTGTTGTATTAGGCTCTATATATGCCCCAAACACAGACCAGACTTCCTTTCTACATGGCCTGTCTCAGCACCTGGCAGGTTGGAGTGGCTTTCCATGGCTGCTGGGAGGGGACTTTAACAGTGTACTTGATGTGGATTTGGACTGCTCCTTCCCCCGTTGCCCACGTCACCGGTGGTGGCTGCCTCGCGTGGTCTGGTGAGATGGACTCAACAGTGGCAATTGGTAGATATATGGCGGCAGCGAACGTGGCGGACAGGGTCTACTCCTTCTACTCTGCCCCACACTCCCTCCATGTGCGCCTAGACAGAATGCTTTGCACCGCGAGCTTCTCCCCGTTGATAGTGAACTCGGACTACTTGGGGCGCACACACTCAGATCACAACCCGTTGCTTCTGCTCCTGCATTGGGGGTCCTCCCGTCCGGCTGGTCCCACCTGGAGGCTGAGGCCGGAATTGCTAGAAGACACTACTTTCACTGAGCGCTGTAATTCCAGAATTTTTTTAGCACAATGAAGGCACGGCTTCATCAGGTCTGGTAGAATGGGATACATTCAAAGTTTTCATCCGAGGGCACTGTCTGGGAACTCAGTGTAACTTGCGTCATTCCATTGAACGCAATCTGACCCGGGTGGAGCGGGTTCTGTTACGACCGGAAGGGGAGGTAACTAGCAGTCAGACTGAAGATTCGATGTTACCAGCGATATGCACTGAACACCTGTCGCTGCTAGAGCGTCTGCGATGTCTGAATTATACTGCGCACTCTGCGAGAACCCATGCTACAGCTGACAAGGCGGGTAAGCTCTTAGCCTGACTGATCCACCGAGATTGAGAGAGGAGACCGATAGTGGAAATCCGCTTACAGGCGGGGGAACTGATACACACACCCGGGGAGATACAGGCCGAATTCATGAGGCATTACAGGGCGCTTTACGCCTCTGGCGCCTCCCGGGGATGATTCCGGTGCCGGGTTTCTCGCTGGGGTGGAGCTGCCGTGCATAGAGGACGCTCAGATTGGGGCACTTGAGGCACCTCTCGACCTTGAAGAGGTCAGTTCTAGTATCCGTGAGCTTGCATCTGGCAAAACGCCGGGCCCGGATGGTTTGCCAGTTGACTTCTACAAGGCCTTCGCACTACAATTGGCACCCAGGCTGCTTCGTGTATACGAGGCAGCTGAGCAGGGGGGTTATCTATCGGCTACTCAGAGGAAAGCATTGTTGGTCTCCCTTCCCAAGCCTGGGAGGGATCCAGTGGAAATGGGTTTGTACAGACCCCTGGCAATGCTGAACACCGATTATAAAATGTTAGCTAAGGTACTGGCGACACGCCTTGCGCCGAGTGTGCCGGGCCTGATCCATCCCGACCAAAACGGGGTTATACCAGCTAGAGACACCTCCCACAAAATCAGAAGGTTGTTCCGGGTCATGCAGTATGCGAGGCGTGATTGGCCGCAAGCAGGCTGCCTTGTCCTGGATCTGGAGAAGGCCTTTGACTCTCTAGAGTGGCCGTACTTGTTTAGGGTATTGCAGCAGTTTGGTATGGGACCATCCTTTATTCGTCTAGTTAAACTGCTGTACACCAGGCCGCAGGTCCGGGTGAGGCTGGGATCTGAGATATCAGAGCCGATCCGGGTGTGCAGGGGCACGAGACAGGGCTGCCCTCTTTCGCCGTTGTTGTTTTCACTCACTATGGAACCTTTGGCAGCGGCCTTGCGCAGAGAGGGGAGTGACAGGGAATCCCTCTAGGAGACGACCTGCACATAGTGTTGTTGTATGCTGACGACCTCCTTCTGTACTTCAGAGATGTCACGCAGATCCCGCCGGAGGCTGGGTCGCTCCTACAGCGCTTTGCGTTGATATCCGGCCTTAAGGTCAATTGGTCTAAGTCGTGCCTCTTTCCCTTTGACCCGGGGCTTTCGGATCCGGGACTTAGTCTGGCCGGGAGCTCTGTTCCATGGCAGCCATGCACGTTCAGATATCTGGGCATTCGCGTCTACCATCGCGAGGAAGATATATTCGAGGGCAACCTTGCAAGACCGGTGTCCTCGGTCAGGTCTCAAATGTCGTTTTGGAGGACATTGCTGCTGTCGGTGGCGGGCAGGATAGCACTCCTAAAGATAGTGGTCCTATCACGACTTTTGTATTTTTTCTCTAACCTCCCGCACTATATTCCCCTTGGTTTCTTCAGGGCCCTGGAGACGGGGCTGAGAGACTTCATCTGGAATGGCGGCAGATGCAGAGTTGCCCTAAAGAAGTTATACCTGTCACCCGACGGGGTGGGCTGGCAGTCCATAATTTGGAACACTACTATCTGGGGGCCCAGCTTCAGTGGATATCCAGGTGGTTGGCGGACGCCCAGCTCGCAGACACAGCGTCGGAGCAGTGTCCATGGTCGCTCCAGCAGATACAGCACTTATTTCACCCGCTTACACGTGTACTAACCCCACGGCATTTGTTTCTCAAGGTAGCCTATAAATCTTTCTGTAGATCCCTCCGCCTTACAGGGTCGGTGATCCCCTTTGCGCCAGCCCTAGTGCTGTCAGGTACGCCACGGTGCCCCAGAGTTACGTCGGACTCCGAATTACGCGTGTTGCATGAAATGGAGTTGTGTACATTCGGTGATCTCTATGAGGAGGGCCAGGTGCTCCCGTTTGCCAGGCTACAGGAGCTGGGGTTACCGCCTGGTCAGTTTCTATTATACTTCTCCCTGTTACGGGCCCTGAAGTTCGGGTGGGGGTATGTCTCGTTGGCCCCTCCCACCCATTTGCTGATTCAATACCTGCAGGTGATGGGTCGGGTCATCGCCTGATTAGCTGGCTTGCAGATGCGCTGAGAACTCACACTGCCCTGGAGAGTGAAGCGCTACACATGGCGTGGGAAGTGGACACGGGCGGTCCAATTGCGGAAGCACAGTGGAGGCTTGCTCTCTCGGGCCACCTTAATGTGCCCCGTAACTCTCGATTTCGTTTAATTCAGTACTATATAGTACACAGAGCCTACCTTATGCCATCCCGCGTGAACAGATACTTTGCCCGCTGGGATGCGGCTTATCCCCGGTGGCGCAAGGTTAGCGCAGACTTGTTACACATGGTGTGGTCCTGTTCTAGCTTGTGCTCCTACTGGAGGGTGGTAATTGACAATTTATCTGACTGCACAGCACAACGGATTCCCTTCACGTGGGAGGCATGTATACTGGGGCTATTCCCCAGAAGCAAGCAACACAGAGCAGAAGTGTGCTTCACAGACTTGGGGCTTATTGTGGGAAAGCGATTAGTGACTCATAGGTGGAAGTCACCAGATCCCCCGCCGGTGCGGGCCTGGAGGCGCTCTCTCGAGGTGTGGGTGGGGGCAGAGGGTACTGCACTGAAACGGGAGGAGGTGTTGGGGCTGCACCAGTTTCCGCTGTTTACCTGCTGGGAGGAGCTGATGTTGCGGCTGCGGGCGTGGGTGGGGACCCAGTGGAGGGAGGCCTGGACTAGTATGAATGAGTATCTATTGAAAAAGAGATGCATTGCGTAGGGGGACTGAGTGTGGGAATTGGTGAGATCTGCTATAGCGCTAGGAGGTGGGAAGACAGTATTTACTGAACTTTATACTTGGCTCAGCCCCTCTACCGGCATGCCGATCTGTTGCAATATGATCCACAATCTGATCGGAAAGTGATTACATGTGGAAAAAATTGTATAGATGTCCGCAACCTGCAGTTGTTACTGTTGTTTTTGTTTTAAGGTTAATTTATATAAAGTTCATAGTATCTGCCCCCTTAGCAAAGACACCCAAGTTGTAAACTTGTGATGGAAACAATGGTGCGCCTATTAACTATTAACTTCTTAGGCTGCACCTGTGAAACAGGTTGATAACGGAAGAGTACACCAAATGAGAAAACACTGCTGGACATAAATCGCAGGTAACGCAGCAGATAAGCTAAACATCTGAGCAATTGCAGGTTTATGCTGAATAATATATTACACCATAGCATTATTGTCTTACGAACAATACTCAATGCTGTTGTCACTGCACACTGCACTATGTTAAAATGATATTGCTACACATACATGATGTAATGTAATGATAAAATGGTAATAAACAGATTTATGAGAAAAAAAATTGATGTGGATTAATGTTGAGGTTAATGGTGACTTCTAGACACCTGTACGGAACGGGTCCTTCTGAAGATCATTTGTCGTTTTAACCACAATGTTGTATGCATTTTATATATCACTTTGGCACTTTATATATCACGTCAATCACTTTCACTGCGTCGTTACTTTAGGAGCACCTATGTCTGTTTTTAGGATTGAATTTTAGATTTTTTGATTGGCAATCATGAGAAACTGTTTATTGAATAAAATATATTAAATAATTGAAAACCTTATTAGATACAAAAAGGTTTCTATACACTTACTTGAGTTTTTGCTGTGGAAATCAAGGCGTACTTTTCCCCCCTGGGGGTCAATTTATTCTGTTTCATACTAAACAACCACAGCAGCAGCTGGTCACCACACAAGCTCACATTCTTTAATTTTATTTTGTTGTATGCGAACATTCCAGAGTGGCTGAGAGATGACATGTTGGTGCGAATATATCAGTATAATAATTAAAAATACATTTCATCCAGCAATATTATAGGATGATTATGTGCTATCCAATGCCATTTCTGCCCTACTGTTATTCTCAGGCTATAGCAGGCACAAAATCACAAATACTTCAAGTATGGGGAAGGCGACTGACTAATGGAAATGGAAATGGTTGCACTAACATATTTCAAAATCAGCCGGTATCCAGACATATGGTGTTCGGAGATGACTGCAAAGGTTAATGTACCTGTTTGGGGAGTGCAATTCCAACATACTGATACAACAGGGTTGCTGGCACTAGGACCCAGCTGTTACTAAGAAGCTGCCTGGTATAGACCGTGTATGTGTGTGCCATAGTGTCAATGATTAAATAAATAAACATCCAGCCATCCTTTCCCAAAATGGTATTAATAGGGACTAATGGCTGGATGTAGGAAACATTTTGCATGGTGCAAACTGCGAAAATCGCAGTTTGCGCCATGCAAAATGCTCATTGCGATGCTCATTCACAATTTGCGAGTCGGTACCGACTCGCAAATTGTGAATGCGACTCGCAAATAGGAAGAGGTGTCCCCTTCCTATTTGCAACTCGCATCGCAATGCTAAATTGCTTTGTGAACTGAATGCGGTCGCAAAGCAATTCGCAGTTACCACCAGTGTCACACTGGTGGTAACCCATTCTTAAAAGGGAAGGGGTCCCTATGGGACCCCTTCCCCTTTGTGAATGTTGCCCAAAATGTTTTTTCACTGCAGGCAGTGGTCCAATGGACCACTGCCTACTCTGAAAAAACGAAACCAAATGGTTTTGTTATTTTTTTTATTTTGCAACTTGTTTTCCTTTAAGGTATACGGGCTGCAAAATAAAAACAAAAAACTGCTTTATTTAAAAAGCAGTCACAGACATGGAGGTCTGCTGTCTTCAGCAGGCCACCATCCCGGTGAGTGCAGGGACTCACTATGGGGTCGCAAAATGTGACCCACCTCATTAATATTAATGAGGTGGGTCTTTGCGACCCCATAGAGAATCGCAGACAGTGTCTGAGACACCGTTCTGCATCCGATTTTGCGAATCGGAAATTGCGAGTCGCACCGACTCGCAATTTCCGATTCGCAAAATCGGAACTTCCTACATCTGGCCCATACTGATCCTGACGAAAGCCACTAGATTGGTGTATGTGGCAGAAACTAGTCCATTACACTTAACGGCCAAAGAGTGATAGTAACTTCAACTAGCCAGTTTTCAACCTTGTGAGACAGACCCGGGAATAGATACTGATTTGGGCACGGTCTAGGCAATTTTAAAGATTGCCTTATATAGATCTCACACCCTTTTTCTTTAAAAACTGCACCCTTGTAAGGAAAGAGGATGCAGCATGTCCTGACCCTCAAACTCAGAGAGTCAGGAGAACTCGATGATGAAGCATGTTACTGGAAAACATTCAGTGAGTGATAGTTTCTTTCAGAAAAAGGTATTTCACCTATATCCAGTGGCCCCACCCTACATGACTCGAGGTTGATGCTCTTTTGATATGGTCAACCTTGTTCCAGTCCATATGGCCAATCTACTTTGAGATTCAATGTATTGAGCACACCACATGTCTCCTGTCCAGAAGCCAGTCATAGGATCTTATGGGAAGGTCAATTATGCAAGTGTGCCTCTTAAAATATCAACAGGGAGTTTTAAATTACATTATTTGATAAATGGCATTTGCATCTACAGACAAAATAATATCCCTTCAATTTGCTAATCCAACACAGCAAGAGTCAATTGTTCATGTCAGATTGTTACATTTCAAATCTAAAAACTATTTAAACTCAAACAATCAATTAAATGACATCAAGCATAAAACTGTATCCAGCTCCTTTCAGGAGTCTAAGCTGATGAGCCTTTGTCCTCCTCCTAATATTAGCAGTCTGATTTTAGTCAATTAGTTACTGGCTATTCAGTAACAATTTCCATAGTTATACCCTGTCTCTTTCCTGTGATTTGCAGAGCAATAAATAATTGCTGCATCCACTCCCATGTACTCAACCCTTCAAAGAATCCACCCCCTTTTTGGAGGAAAGGTTATGCCAGTCTCCAGCATATCCAGACATCTTTGCCTGCAGCCTACAAAAGTGCAATGAAATTCGTTGGTGTCTATACATTTACAGAGCATTCTGTAACTCTCTTCAGTGGTGACCAATACCATTTGACTAATGGTAAGGTCACAACAGACTTAGGGCCTGATTGAGATATTGGCAGAAGTGCTACTCCATAAGCATATCCCATCCGCCAAAATCTAAATCTCATAGAATATAATGAGATTTAGATTTCGGCTGACAGGATATCTGTCACCGTTGTGACAGAGTAACCAGTCCGCAAGTATCTAAATCAGGCCCTTACTTTTCAAAACCTCAGGCAAGTAGAATTTTCCTGACAAATGTTTGTAAAGTGCTCCTCATATCCTCAGCATTGATATTCCTCATGGGTGCAAACTGCCAATTGCAAAAGACTATCAAAATGGCCAATAAATCAGTTTATTTACACCGGCACATCCTGAGTCATACATGTGAATGATAAGCACATTAAGGACATTGACCACAAGTTTAATCCATTCTTAGCGGCAAAAGGGTAAAACTGCCCACCATAAGGGACACCCAAGTCTCTGCAAATACTCTCCACCCTTCTTCAACTTGTTGCTGTATCAGAATCTAGCAGAAAAGGGTATTAAGGTCAAAGCAGCCCACAGCTGAAATTTGATGAGTTGGTGGACATGATAGCAAAATGAAAGACAAAGGCCCTCATTACAACATTGGCGGTAAAAGCCGCTTACCGCCGTGCAGAAGACCGCCAACACACCGCCGCAGCCGCGGAATTCCGCCACAGCTATTATGACCCACATTTCAGAATCCGCCAACATTCAGACACCCACACAAGTACGCCACACCAAAGGTCAGTGGTAAACTGGCGAAAACAGAACCTCCACCGTCACCCCAACAGAAAAACGCCCACACTATCACGACACACGAATCCACGCGGCGGTCTTTCAACCGCGGTATTCCATTGGTGGTACACACCGCCGCGCTCAAAATACACACACTCTTACAAAACACAGCCACATTGGACAATTCAAAATACACACACCTGATACACATACACACACCACTACCACACACCCAAAACAATATAAAACACACACCCACATCACCCACAAACCCCTATGACAAAAAATTCCGAAAGAAGGCCAGAGAGAGACAGCACCAGCAAGAACAACAGCATCCACAGGCACTCAACACCATCACCCACAGAACTTCCACGCACCTCACACAACACCACACTACATATCAGCACACTTATCACCACACACTCCACCCCACACATCACCTACACCACCCCATGGCACGGCAAAGACACCCCAGGTTCTCGGAGGAGGAGCTCAGGGTCATGGTGGAGGAAATTGTCCGGGTAGAGCCACAGCTATTCGGATCACAGGTGCAGCACACCTCAATAGCAACGAAGATGGAGCTATGGCGAAGAATAGTGGACAGGGTCAACGCAGTGGCACAGCACCCAAGAAATCGGAAGGACATCAGGAAGAGGTGGAATGACCTACGGGGGAAGGTGCGTCCCGTGGTCTCAAGACACCATCTGGCGGTTCAGCGGACTGGCGGCGGACCCCCACCTCCTCCCCCACAACTAACAACATGGGAGGAGCAGGTCTTGGCGATTCTGCATCCTGAGGGCTTCGCAGGAGTAGGTGGAGGAATGGACTCTGGTAAGACAAATCTTACATCCCCCACCGTACCTGCATGCCAGCACATACCCCCACCCTCACCCCCAGCACCCCAACTCCTCACATATGTCCCAACATCACAAACCACCCATCCCAACACCAAGCCCTGCATGCAACAACAAAGCATGGACACCCATCACTAAAGCATGCCCACTGCACATACCCATGCAACCCCCTAAACCATCATCACACAAGGTCCCACACAGGAATGCAAGCACTGGGGTACACAGTCACCCACCCATTGCACACCATGACCCACACAGATGTAATAACCATCCTTTTATACCCCTGCAGGACCCCTACCCAAAGTCACTGGACAGGAGGGTCCACACATGTCCACACCACCAACAGAAGAGGCCCACAGTGATGACAGCAGCTGTGTCCAAATGGATCTAGAAGACCAGCCCGGCCCATCGGGGACCTCGGGACAGTCGGTTCCCCTCACCCAGTCACAGGCCACCACAGACCTTCCCCCCTCTGGAAACACCAGCACAGCACCCACCCAGCGGGCCCATACCTCCGTCCCCAGGACACGTCAATCCGCTGTGTGTCCACCACTACAGGGAACCCAGGAAAACCCACCACCCCAACAACAACAGGGACCTGGGGGCAGTGGCAGTAGGCACACGGTCCAGGGGACGGTGGCCCAGGAACACAGGGGAACTGGGAGGGCTGCTGTGCGACAGGGGGCGGAAAGGCCAAGGGAACCCACTCTCCACGAGGCCCTCTCCTCCATCATGGGAGCCTACCACCACTCCCAGGATACAATGGCAACGGTACTGGCCAAGTTTCAGGAGACCCAGCGCCTGCAGGAGGAACAGTATATGGGCTTCAGGGAGGAACTCAGAACCATCAGCACCGCCCTGGGCACCATCGTAGGGGTGCTGAAGGAAGTACTCAGCACCAGTAGGGACACTGTGGCACAACAAGGGGCCCCTGACACTAGCATGGACGATGAACTGCCCACAACCTCCGCCGGCACTAGTGGACAGGACGCCCCACCACAGGACCACCACACCAGCACCCCACCCCCTGCAGAATGAGAATCCCCCCAGAAACGGTCCCTGACATCCAGGACAAAGACAGAGAACGATGCCAAGACCCAGCGCCTGCAGGAGGAACAGTATATGGGCTTCAGGGAGGAACTCAGAACCATCAGCACCGCCCTGGGCACCATCGTAGGGGTGCTGAAGGAAGTACTCAGCACCAGGAGGGACACTGTGGCACAACAAGGGGCCCCTGACACTAGCATGGACGATGAACTGCCCACAACCTCCGCCGGCACTAGTGGACAGGACGCCCCACCACAGGACCACCACACCAGCACCCCACCCCCTGCAGAATGAGAATCCCCCCAGAAACGGTCCCTGACATCCAGGACAAAGACAGAGAACGATGCCAAGACCCCCGCCAAGAAATGAGACTACCCTGAATGTCATCCTACTGTCCCACTTTGTCACCCTGTCCATACTTAAACTGCCCCAGCTCCACTTCCTATGCCCATATGGGCAATGCACCTGTGAGACTAATAGACTGGACTCTGCCATGGACATTCCTCCGCCATCACCCCTCACCATTTCACTACCCCCTCCAATATTGAGCACTTAAATAAACACACTTAAAGCACAAACAATCTGGAGTCTGTCTGTGACTTCGAAATAGTGTATTAGCAATTCCAGTGACAAAATGCTCTTTCAATTGTAATGTCAACAAACCTATGTCACACAGCTCTAGTCCATGAGGAATCTAAGCAGATATCACACAGTGGGACCCACATCTGTGAAATCGTAAGGGAAAGTGACAACTCAGTGACCATACACTAGGTGAAAACGACAGACAGTAGAGAGGTAGTAGTGTTAAAGTACATGTAGTAGGCAGGTCTGTACTCTTACCTGTGTCTCACTGGAAATATTGCTGGATCACTGAGTCCCTGTTGTTCATGTCTTCTTCCTCTGCTTCCTCGTCTTCACTGTCCACAGGCTCCACAGCTGCCACAACACTGCCATCTGGACCATCCTCCTGCAGAAAAGGCACCTGTCGTCGCAAAGCCAAGTTGTGAAGCATACAGCAGGCCACGATGATCTGGCACACCTTCTTTGGTGAGTAGAATAGGGATCCACCTGTCATATGGAGGCACCCGAACCTGGCCTTCAGGAGGCCGAAGGTCCGCTCGATCACCCTCCTAGTTCGCCCATGGGCCTCATTGTAGAATTCCTCTGCCCTTGTCCTGGGATTCCTCACTGGGGTCAGTAGCCATGGCAGGTTGGGGTAACCAGAGTCACCTGAAAATGGCGAGGGACAACTGTTAGACACATACTAACTCCACAGACCCAGACAACCATTCCCACTGTCTTGCTTCCAGGTGCTCACCTAATAGCCACATGCACGCTTCGGTGCCTCTTGAGTTGACCCATCACATAAGGGATGCTGCTATTCCGCAGGATGTAGGCGTCATTCACTGAGCCAGGGAACATGGCATTCACATGGGAGATGTACTGGTCTGCCAAACATACCATCTGTACATTCATCGAATGATAACTCTTCCGATTTCTTTACACCTGTTCACTCCTGTGGGGGGTACCAAAGCCACATGGGTCCCATCAATGGCACCTATGATGTTGGGGATGTGTCCCAGGGCATAGAAATCACCTTTCACCGTAGGCAAATCCTCCACCTGAGGAAAAACGATGTAGCTCCGCATGTGTTTCAGAAGGGAAGACAATACTCTGGACAATACGTTGGAAAACATAGGCTGGGACATCCTTGATGCTATGGCCACTGTTGTTTTAAAAGACCCACTTGCAAGGAAATGGAGCATTGACAGCACCTGCATTTGAGGGGGGATTCCTGTGTGATGGCGGATTGCTGACATCAGGTCTGGCTCCAACTGGGTACACAGTTCCTGGATTGTGGCACGGTCAAGCCTGTATGTGATAATCACATGTCGCTCCGCCATTGTCGACAGGTCCACCAACGGTCGGTATACCGGAAGATGCCACCATCTCTTCACATGTCCCAGCGGACGGTGCCTATGAAGGACAACAGCGAGCACAGAGTCAAACAACTCAGAGGTACGTCCCCACAGTTTACACAGAACACCATTCATACACAAAAGATGTCCTGTATGTGCGTAGAGTCTAGGCCTAGGTATGTGTGACGCAGTTGAAAATGAAGCCATGTGGGCTCCTGAAATGGCGGCTGCCTGACCTGTAAAGTGGGACAATGGGATGTGATGTAACTGCGCTGGCGTTGTACACCGTCGCGGTAGGCGGTCGAAGACAGCGGCACAATGCTGCATTGGTTAACATTGGACCATATGGGTCCCAGGAACCAATGACGATGTACGCCGGCGGTGACGGTACGCACCGCCGCGGACGTGAAAACCATTTTCTATCTGTTCAATCACTCAATACCTGATCTTCGACAGGAGAGGACCTACACTGCAAGTGCTGCTGTGACCTCGGTCTGGAAGAGACAATGGCTCGAGTGTCTGGGGAAAGGGCCCCTGCCTTCCCATCGGAGGAGTTGGAGAAGCTTGTGGATGGGGTCCTCCCCCAGTACACGCTACTCTACGGTCCTCCAGACAAACAGGTAAGTACACAGGGCGCATGTTGTATGGGCTATGCCTGTGTGGAGAGGGCTGGATGTAAGAAGGAAGGGGGGAGAGTGCTGCGTGCATGAAAGACGGTGAATGCATGTGCTACATGGCAAGGGTAGGGATGGGGGCCAATCACTTTGACGGTGCAGTTGGTAATAACTTTTCTTTTTCCCCTGTACATTTCATGTAGGTCAGCGCCCACCAGAAAAAAGATGTTTGGCGTGCCATCGCCAAGGACGTCCGGACCCTGGGGGTCTACCACAGACGGAGCAGCCACTGCCGTAAAAGATGGGAGGACATTCGCCGCTGGAGCAAGAAGACAGCGGAAGCTCAGCTGGGGATGGCCTCCCAACGTGGGAGGGGTGCCCGTCGCACCATGACCCCCCTGATGTTCAGGATCCTGGCGGTGGCCTACCCGGAGTTGGATGGGCGCTTGAGGGCATCACAGCAGCCACAAGGGGGTGAGTACACTCTCATTCTGCTGACTTTGCGCGCAGTGGAGGTGTCTGGGTGGGGGAGGTGGGCTGTGGGTTTCCCTAGGCCAGGGCGAGTTCCGTAGGCAAGGCCCCTCCGTAAGGCAGGCCATGTGGCACCCCACCCCAACTCTGTAGAATGCCAAGTACACCTAGTCATGCCCCTGGGTCATCTATGTGTGCAGATGTCGGCCATAGCCTTGAAGGCCATTTCCCAGGAATTGAACAGTGGACCCCAAGAGCGCAGCGTAGTGCAGGGGGCTTCTGTGTATGTCGTGTCTGCCAACGGTAGCGGTAATGCATGTACTCAACATGTCTTTCTTCTGTCGTCATCCCCTTTTTGTGGTCTCCCTGTTCTTGTGTGCATTAGCATCATCAGGCGGAGGAGCAGTGGCACCGGAGCACGAGAGAGCTGCATCCCACATGGCCCTGGAGCGCGAGACTACGGACTCAGAGTTCACCAGTGGGACGGAGGGCGAGGGGAGCTCCACGGCGGGGACAGGAGCTGACACCAGCGACACTGACTCGTCCTCTGATGGGAGCTCCCTTGTGGTAGTGGCAACATCTGTGCCCCCGCATCTACAGGTACAGCCGCCACCACCCCTACCAGCACCGCCCTCCCAGCAGCCCCTCAGCCTTTGCCCTGTGCCTGTTCACCCAGGAGGGTGGGCATCACCTTTGACCCAGGCACCTCAGGCCCTGCCCCAGTCACCCCTGCTGCCCTCAGTGAGGAAGCCATTGACCTCCTCAGAACCCTCACTGTTGGGCAGTCTACCATTTTGAATGTCATCCAGGGTGTAGAGAGGCAGTTGCAACAAACAAATGCATTCCTGGAGGGCATTCATTCTGGTCAGGCGGCCCTTCAGCGAGCTTTTCAGACTCTGGCTTCAGCACTGATGGCAGCCATTGTCCCCGTCTCTAGCCTCCCCCCTCCAACTTCCTCCACCCAGACCCAATCCCCTGTACCTCAGCCTATCCCAAGCCCACCTACAGACCAGCATGCACACACGTCAACACACAAGGGAAGCTCTGGCAAACATAAGCACCACACATCCCACAGGCACTCACGCAAGCATCACACACATGCAGACACTCCAACATCCACTGCCTCCACTGTGTCCCCCTCCTCCTCGTCTCCCTCATCCCTCCCAGTCTCGTCTACACTCACACCTGCATGCACTACCTCTGCAGCCACTACGTCCCTCTCCAGCACACCCACCACCACACCCCGCTCACGTGCAGTCACCACCCCCACTACCATTCACACGTCCCCTGTGTCCTCTCCCAGTGTGTCTGTGACGCCCCCTCCCAAGATACACAAACGCAGGCACACACCCACCCAACAGCCATCCATCTCACGACAGCCTCCAGCGCATGCACCTTCAACCAAAGCCACCAAACGTACACCTCCTACAACCCCTACCTCTTCCTCCACTCCCAAACCCCCTCCAGCTACCCGTCCCAGTGTGTCCCAAAAACTTTTCCTGTCCACGCTTGACCTCTTTCCCACACCTCCCCCACCCCGTCCATCTCCTAGGTCCCGAACTAGCACCTCAGCCACAACATCTCCGGGACCAGTGGTGCCTGTAGTCACCGGAATCTGGAGTGCACCGGCCACATGGGCAGCCAGTGTGGCACCGAGCCACATCACAGACAGTCCCCCACCTGTAAAACATCAGAAGTTGGCCAGTGCCCGGCGGGAGAGGGGGAAGACTCCAGCCATAAAAGCCGCTCCCAGGGGTCCCGGTGGGACTGTGGAGTCAACTGTGACACCTTCCAAGGTGGGGAAGGGCCACAAGAAACCCAGCAAGCCTGGGAAGAGCAGAACGGCGGAGAAGACCGCCATCATCCCCGATGCCCCGGAGCCCACCTCCAGCACAAGCCCAGCTGCCCAGGACAGGACCGCCAGCACTAGCCCACCTGCCTAGGAGGGGCCCGCCAGCACCAGCCCACCTGCCTAGGAGGCAACCGCCAGCACCAGCCCACCTGCCCAGGAGGCCACCGCCAGCACCAGCCCACCTGCCCAGGATGCCACCGCCAGAACCAGCCCACCTGCCCAGGAGGCCACCGCCAGCACTAGCCCGCTGGGCCATGAAGGACTGCCAACAAAAGCCCCGCTGGGCCATGAAGGACCGCAGCAAAAGCCCCGCTGGGCCATGAAGGACCGCCAGCACAAGGCCCGCTGGGCCATGAAGGACCACCAGCAAAAGCCCCGCTGGGCCATGAAGGACCGCCAGCAAAAGCCCCGCTGGGCCATGAAGGACCGCAAGCAGCTGAGACCCGGCAATGGAGACCGCCATCTCAAGCACTGCTGAACAGGGCACCACCAACTCAAGCACCGGTGAACAGGGCTCTGCCGTCTCAAGCACCGCTGAACAGGGTACACCAACTCAAGCACCGCTGAACAGGGCACCGCCAACTCAAGCACTGCTGAACAAGGCACCGCCATCTCAAGCACCACTGAACAGGGCACCGCCGTCTCAAGCACCGCTGAACAGGGCACCGCCAACTCAAGCACCGCTGAACAGGGCACTGCCAACTCAAGCACCGCTGAACAGGGCACCGCCGTCTCCAGCACCGCTGAACAGGGCACCGCCGTCTCAAGCACCGCTGAACAGGGCACCGCCGTCTCAAGCACCCATGAACAGGGCACCGCCAACTCAAGCACCGCTGAACAGGGCACCGCCGTCTCAAGAACCGCTGAACAGGGCACCGCCGTCTCAAGCACCGCTGAACAGGGCACCGCCAACTCAAGCACTGCTGAACAGGGCACTGCCATCTCAAGCACCGCTGAACAGGGCACCGCCGTCTCAAGCACCGCTGAACAGGGCACCGCCGTCTCCAGCACCGCTGAACAGGGCACCGCCGTCTCCAGCACCGCTGAACAGGGCACCGCCGTCTCCAGCACCGCTGAACAGGGCACCGCCAACTTAAGTCCTGCTGAACAGGGCACTGCCAACTCAAGCACCGCTGAACAGAGCACCGCCGTCTCAAGCACCGCTGAACAGGACACCGCTGTCTCAAGCACCGCTGAACAGGGCACTGCCAACTCAAGCACCGCTGAACAGGGCACCGCCATCTCAAGCACCGCTGGCCCATGAGCGTCAAGGGCACTGACGCAACTGAGTCCGTCACGGGGTGAATGATGCACTCTGGGCACCATGCCCCCTCCAGAACCAGTGGAGACTGTCATCCACTACCTCTGTCCTTAGCAGGATGAAGCACTCTGGGCACCATGCCCCCTACAGAACCAGTGGAGTATCACATCCACTACCTCAGTCTTTGGCAGGATGAAGCACTCTGGGCACCATGCCCCCTCCAGAACCAGTGGAGAAAAGCATCCACTACCCCAATCCTTGGCAGGATGAAGCACTCTGGGCACCATGCCCCCTCCAGAACCAGCGGAGACTGTCATCCACTACCTCTGTCCTTAGCAGGATGAAGCACTCTGGGCACCATGCCCCCTCCAGAACCAGTGGAGACTGTTATCCACTTGTGAGACTGTGGCTTTGCACTCCCCAGGATATGGCAGTGGGCAACCCACCCACTGTAGAGACTTGAGAGACTGTGGCTTTGCACTCCCCAGGATTGAACAGTGGGCAATCCACCCACTGTAGAGACTTGAGAGACTGCGGCTTTGCACTCCCCAGGATGGAACAGTGGGCATGTGGCCCCCTCGTGGATTTAGCATCGTGCACTCAAGCGGCTGAGGTGCCCCCCCTTTCCCTCCCCCTAAGGTGCCTATTTAGTTGCTCTCTGATGCCCCTGCAGTGTTCTCTCTGTCATGGTCGGGGATCTTCTGTGGGCCTCGCCCATACCGTGTGGTCCCAGTGTTCCACGGACTTTCTTAGAGCACTACCTGGACTACTATGTTTGGTATATATTATGTACATGGTGTATATATATATTTCTGCCTACTTGCTTTTAATATATTACAATGGTTACACTCATTTTCTATTGTCTTTGCATTCTTCCGCGGGGTTTGGGGGGTGTAACTGTGATGTATTGATATGCATTAGTGTGTGTGTTGTAGTGGGTGAGGGTGGGGGTGTTGCGTGTGTGTGTCCCTGTTTTTTCCCTCCCCCTCCCCTGTGTTGTAGGTGCAGTACTCACTGTGGTCTTCGCCGGCATTCGTGCTCCTGGTAGAGGAGCAGGAAGACTATTGCGGGTAGAATTTGGAGTTCCGGGTCCATGGTGTCCTCGTTCCTCGTGGGGTGTGTAGAGGTGAGCGTTTTCCCTTTGGGATTCCTGTTTCCGCCGTGTTTTTATCCGCGGTGAATCTGCCCCAGAAAAGGTGGCGGATTGGCCTGTCATAATAGTGTGGGCGGGACATTGTCTCCCGTCTGTCTGTTGGCGGTGACTGCCGCGCTGTTTGTTTGTACCGCCGTGGCGGTCGGAGTGTTAAAGTGGCTGTCTTTGTTGGCGGTTTCCGGTCGTAATTGCACATTTTTTACCGCCGGCCTGTTGGCGGTCTTACCGCCACTTTAACACCGACCGCCAGGGTTGTAATGACCACCAAAGTCTGGCTCCCATGGGGTGTGCCAGAGAGCTGGCACACAAGATGGCTACACTGTTCTGAGGCTCCAGCAACCGGGGGGCCAAATTAATCATAATCCTATCGAATGCCATCCACCCCTAAAAACTAGCACAGCAGCATGGAAGAGTGTATACATATAACTGCTATCTGTGGGGGTCTTAGAAGTGCCTTTAATTCAGGTGCATCAACAGTGATGGGCTGGGACAGATCAGCTGGGGCTACAGGCTTGTGAGACGCGGGGCATAAGGAGAGACAGTCTCAGGCTGCCTGACTTGCCAAGGCCATTCCACATCAGAGTATGAGCCCTGACAGGAGTAAGAGGACTGTGGGGCTATATGTGGTGAAAGTCCAGGTGGTGTGGCCTGCAAAGCAGTGGAGGGAGCTGGTGCGGTGGGTGGATGTTTTTGGCACACCACTGGAGACTGAGGGGGTCATTCTGACCCTGGCGGGGTCGGCGGTAGCACCGCCAACAGGCTGGCAGTGCACCGCCGGGCATTCTGACCGCGGCGGTACAGCCGCGGCCAGAAGCGGAAAGCCGGCGGTGTACCGCCGACTTTCCGCTGCCCATGGGAATCCGCCATGGCAGCGCAGCTTGCTGCGCCGCCATGGGGATTCTGGCACCCCATACCGCCATCCAGTTCCTGGCGGTTCACCCGCCAGGAACAGGATGGCGGTATGGGGTGTCGTGGGGCCCCCGTAAGCTTTGCAGACACTGAAATTCGCGACGGGTGCAACTGCACCCGTCGCACCTTCCCACTCCGCCGGCTCCATTCTGAGCCGGCTTCCTCGTGGGAAGGGTGTTTCCCGCTGGGCTGGCGGGTGGCCTTTTGGCGGTCGCCCGCCAGCCCAGTGGGAAACCCAGAATGACCGCTGCGGTCTTTTGACCGCGGTACGGTCTTCTGGCGGTTCCCACTTGGCGGGCGGCTTCCGCCGCCCGCCAAGCTTAGAATCAGGGCCTGAGTGTCCTGGTGAGGGGACTGGACCTCAGGCATGTTCACCAAAACAATCCTGGGCGGAACAGCTGGAGCCACTGCCATCCTGGGAGAGGAGGCCTGAGCAGTTCTGTGCCCAGACAGGGCTCTAGTGGAGCTGGCCTCGGGCTGCCCTGCTTGTGGCGGGGGTGAGCAGGCATCTGGACTGTACCCAGAGGAGGTGACAGCAGTGCAGTCAAAGCCGAGGAGGAAAGGGCTGTAGTTTTCTGACTGCAGGACCTGGTGCAGGCATAAAGGAGCCTCTGATGCAGTACTGGTGAAATGGCTCATACATCCCTGGGGAGTTGACACCGGAGAAAGAACAGATATGGGCCCTGGATCTGCTCCTTCCCTCCCAACAGTTGTGGTGCCAGGGGAGAAGACGGCATAAGTGGAGCCGCCATGGGGCCACTGAGTACTGCATTGTCCCTCACATACTGTCATAGCAGAATCCCTGTATACAGTGTTGTGATTTCGGGTCCCATGGTTTGTTTAACCTCTGTGCCCTGCTTGATGCCCCCTGGGATAGAGCTTGGAACAAGGAGAGATCATGGGTAAAGCAGACAATCCTGTCTCCCTTTGGAGCTTGCAGGGACACCCAGAAGCTGCCACATGATAGCATGCAGGATGATCTCACAGGGGTGATGTCAGGCCCTGATGCAGAGGGAGCTGAGGTGAAGGCTGTGCTAAAGGCAATGCAGGTGATTCTGACGTCCATAGACTTTAAAATGGACTCCCTACATGCCGAATGGACTCCGTAACCACCAAAGGGGATAAACATAGGGGCGCCTCAAGGAAGCAGAGCATAGAATATCTCCAGCGGAGGATGAGATGAAGATAAAAGGTGAGGTGCTGCACAATATGGAAAGAGTACTCCATGTAAAAGCAGCCAATAATAAAGATTTAGAAACTTGATCTTGAAGCAACAATAGCTGCATCCTGGGACTTCCGAAGTCGGTAAACACATTTTGCATGCAGAAGTAAATCGACAAAATGCTTCAGGAGCTGTTTGATCAGGAGGCCTTCTCGCGCCTTTTGGTAGTAGAAAGGGTGTACAGGTCCCTAGTGGCCAGACCCCTGTCCAGGGCACCTACTGGCCCCATAATAGCACGCCTGTTGAACTTCCGGGACCTTGAAAGTGGAGCTTCGCATGGTGAGGTAGACGAAACAACTCACATTTGATGGCAGCCAGATTTCACTGTATCCTAACTTTATGGCAGCCATGCAGGAGGCCAGGAGGAAATTCCTGTTGTCAGGCAGCAACTCCTCAAAGCCAACATCCAATACGCCATGCTCTATCCAGCCCGCCTAAGAAACGCACACAATGGCAAACAACATTTCTTTCAGACCCCGAAGCAAGCATATAATTTCATTAAAGAGCTTCCCGGGCGAGATAACTCGAGCCCAGACAAACTCAGACCATCACAATACCACACGGATCTGAGATAGTGCAGATGTAGGGCCAGATGCATAGCACTGGCATGTTAACATGGACCCTCGTTAATCTGCCCTTGGATACACTGCCCCTCATGGGCACACAAATTAAAGATTCCACCAGCACCCGTACATTTCTCTTGCAGGTGTACCTGCTGGCCAACCTAGTGCACCTTTTGGGAATTACTTGGTTATTTCTTGTTGGTAACCTTTCATGGCTGTTAACTTCGAACACTGTTTTTTGCTGTATTAGGAATTTAAATGGGTAATTTCCTGATGGATTTGGACCATTCAGGCTGAGTGGGAAGAGGAGGTGGGTCTTTTTTTTCTTCTCTGGCTATGGGCACAGGATCGGCCACACAAGACAACAACGGGCCACTCCACGCAGCATTCCATCATCTCAGACACACACATATGGTGCAGATGATACCTTCATGTTCTTCCCCTGATGTGCCAATCACAGACATTGAACGAGGGGCAACTATCTTGTGCCTAACATGGAATGTGAGAGGGCCGGGCAACCTGCAAAAGAAAGGCAGGTACTTGTCTATTCAGACAGACAGCATCTCTGTGGCATTGTTGCAAGAGACGCACTTTGATCAATACTTTGACACCGCTTTTGTGATGCAATGGTCGGTATACGTGCATAACTCATGTTTCTCATACGTCCTGCGGGATGGTCGTTCTCATCAAGAAGGGCAGTCTCTTCACTCTGATGGGTTCATGCGGTGATGACCAGAGATGATTTGTTATATTGTGGGGGAGCTGAATTGCCTTTGTTAACTGCTATGGCGCAAATATAGATGAGCCTGGGTTTTTTGCCACATTGTGGAATAGACTGCTGGCCACTGGCACCAGCTCCGTACTTTGGTGTGGCAATTTCAATTGCACTCTCCGTGACTACATGGATAGATCCCATAAACTCCCTGGGGGGAGCGCAGGCCTCCAGGCACTGTCCCTGGCTCCTTACTTTGGGGTGGAGATTTCAGTAGCACTCTCCATGAATACATGGATTGATCCCATAAAAACCCAGGGTGGAGCGCAGGCCTCCAGGTGCATTTGGGCTATTGTGACTGATCATGCGCTGGTGGGTGTGTGGAAATGGTGAAATCCCCAATGACGGGAGGTCCCACACTATTCTGCCATTCACGACTCATGCTCAAGACGGGACTACTCGCTTCCACAAGGGATGTTGACATGTGTTGTGGTGGTTCGCCACTTGGCATGCACGCTGTTGAACCACTTCCTTGTACTGCTGACCCTGCGGGTCCCGGGGGTGATGGCTGGTACAGTGAAGTGACGGTTAATTACAGAGGCCCTCCTGAATAAAGTGCTTGCCTGCAAGCTTCACAAGGTTATCACTAAGCATTTTGCATTGCACCTGGGGTCAGTGGAGGAGATGGGAACTCAATGGGAGGCCTTCAAGGGTACTATATGGGGAGTCTATATCTGCATGCTGGGTGGCATTCATCGAGACATGAATGCTCACTTACTCGGGCTGGAGACAGAACGTAAGGTTCTGGAAGGAAAACTGCAAGTGGGAAATAATGATAATAAGATATACATTACTTAGTACCACAGAGAGCTCACATCCATGTGTTTAGACCTTCTTCAGTACTTGAAGGCCCTTGCTTTCTCATCTGAGAATAATTCCTCTCAACCAGATGGCATCTATTCTCTTCTTCACCAGAGCCACCAGCACCGACCAAATTAAATCTGGAAACGACCCTACCTTTAAAAAGTCCCTGAGGCCCATAGACACACTTCAGAAAATAAGTATTATGGCTGCGATTTAATCTATGCCAAATGTGTTGCTGATCTGTACCATTGTGACCGGAGTCTGGACCTTTCTACTCCAGATTCACACTGTCCTCTTGTTATTTTCAAGGGCATACACTCTTGATGCAGCAACTTGTATCCACACAGGGTAGTTAATCAGCAACAACATCCTAAATCAAACACATGTGGGTATTTGGCTCCTCCCAGATGTAGTATATTAGGGCCACATTGAAAGTATGGGAGGTTGGGCTCCTGGCAGAGGACTGCTTGTCCTACTTAGAAATAGCTTCCACTCTGGAGCAAAATTGGCAAAAACTGAAATGGCGTCTGTAACCCATGCACAACAGCCCATCCCCATCACAATTTGTTCTCCAGAGCAGAGGCCTCTTTCTGCACTTTTCTTCACTTCAGTGCATGCCAAGGCACAGCAAAAGAAATATGATAAGAATACAACTCCCTTAAGATAACCTACCCCGGTAGACCACATAACAGACAATCCCATGCAACATGCACTGACCACAGACCACTGAAATCAGCTCTGCAACCGCAGAACAGTCTCCCAGTCAATGACGGCCTGAAGCTCTCCGGCTTCAAGGCTGAGTTATCAGACCGAGCTGGGGATATCAGCACTGCGGTCCTTCTAGTCTCATGTTCCGGTTTTCTGTTCTTTTGTGGAATGTGTACTTTTCCTACTACCACCTGGCATTTTTTTACTTTATTGTAAACCAACAAGAGCTTTTGCAAGTCGTAACTTGGATGTGTTCTCATTGTTCAGGTCTACAATGGCCCTGATTGAGTAGCTAACCACAACACATGTTTAAACACACCGCTTTCATTGGCAGGATGGACGGCATGGGGCCCAGCACATTTACACCATCACGCCTTGGGCGGAGACTTGTTCTCACACACGGATTCCTTGTTAGCTTCGCAACAACATAAGCCTAGTAAAAATGATAGTTGATGAAGAATTTCCCTTGCATAATGTATATAGTTGTTGCTTTGAGAGTAATACCTTTAACAAGAAAGTCTACACTTGTATACTTGAACTGTAGACTGGAAAGAAACTTTGTCTCAGGTCAGCTGCACATCATCGCACAAGGCTCTCTACTTAATCCCTTACATACAGAGATAATAAAAGCAGAAAAGTAATGTCATCTCATTTTGTTATTCCATTTCCTGCTCGGCTGTGAAATCATCCTCTTTACCTAGATCGGCTGACATTTACTCCTTCTTATAGAACATAGGGCATAAGGTACAAATAAACAGATCGCAAATTGGTCACAAATTGTGCACTGACCTTTTCTGACCTGTTTCTGATATTAAAATGCCTATAATATGATTGGCTTTGTTCCAAATCCCCAGTCATAGGATGTCTCAGAACAGCATGCCTACTATATATTACTTAGGCTGGTCACTATTTGTGACCCCCTATGATTGGCCACAAACATAAGGGACGGTGGTCTGCGGTTATAAGTACTGTATGATGGCCTGGAAGGCACTCAGACCACCATCCCTGTGTTTGCATTACATTCACAAACAGGAAACTTTTTCGTTAAAGCAGCCCTTGTTCCTTAAAGGATAGTGTGCTGTGTTCCTGTAAACTTCTGTCTGCTGCCTCTGAGGTCAACGGACATGATTCATAAAAGGGAATGTGTCCCAAAGGGACACCAGGGACGCTCTCCTCATTGTGAATCAGTTACTACACAAACTCGGGGGCCAGTAACTAATCAATGGGTTGCGACTGCAACTACAGTGAATAACCTTTGATACATTCCTATCCGAATCTGAAATAGGAGAGGGCACTTCTTTCAAGCCCTCTCTTTTTTGTGATTCAGAAAGGATTGCAAAATTGTAAAAGGGCTTTGTACGTTCTAAAAAACCCTTTATGCGTTCACAAAACCTGTGATTTTGCAACTCACAGAGTTGACAACTGCAAACGGGCTTTCTATATCAGGTCCACATGCTGCAGGCAGAAACCTAATAGGGTGGACTATCCACAATTCAAGGTCACATTCAGGGATGCGTATTGGTAGAAGGCAAAAAATAGTACACACACATTTTGGCGCCCCCTCATCTCCTTACCGGGGAAAACTCACACCACTCCAGAATTAACTGCTCTTAAATGGAGGAGTACATGCCATTTGACAGTTTTTCTATGAGGTGGATGGTAGAAGAAAAGCACTGAGGGTAAAGGAAACCAGAATTGCAATGAGACTTGTTCTGTTTTATTTTTCTGTGTTACTCGAAATGATTATTCTATTCTGGAACTGATTCCGAAATTGCAGGATCTTGTTACACAACACTATTTGAGCATGTCTCTACATTACCTAACTTTTGGTCCCATATCAACTTTGAGACAACCACTAACCTAGATCTATCTATTCCTTCACTAATTGGCACCACTTTTAATTTTGAGCATGCCACACATCTCATGATGGGGCTCGAAACACCCTTGAAGGCTCCATATGATTTAGAAGAATGTGTGTGAACCCAAAATTGGTCTATGGGGAGTGAATTAGGGTTGGTCTTCACAAAAGCATCATAATCATGCATTCAGATTTCTTTACGACCAACTGTATGTTTTTACTGTATCAGCATATTATAATGTCTTAACATGTCTCCCTTAGATTTGATACTAATTAGTGCAGTAAACACACACTACTACTCTTACCTTTGGGCATTTGAGATTTAGATCTTCCCTTGTAAAATAACCCATCAGGAAGCTATGATCATCAATTTGAAAACTGCTGAAAATACATCTCACGTTCCTCCAGAAGAACTAACATATTGATGCAACAAGCTGAAAGAAAGTCATTAGTAATCATAGAACGTGGAGTCCACATGTGTCAATCAGATGTTTCACTGAGGTGTGAACATTAGTGATTTTTTGCATTACAGTAACCACCTCTCATCCCCTTGCATGCTTCCAACACCTGGCAGGATTAGCATAGGACCTGCCCCATGATACAGCAAGTCCTCACCACTAAAAAGTGTAAGCCTCTAGAATGTATTTGTCTCAAAACCTATGAAGAAGAAGCCAAAACCAAGCTGAAGATAAGTGGTAAAATGTATGCTGAAGCCTGTTGTAAAGCCAGGGAGGGCTACTATTAAAAAAATATTGCTAATTCTCAAAATTCATCTAATGAGCTCTTTGGGATTGTTAAATCTTTGCTAATTCCCGTGCAAGTCTCTACCTCTGGTGTTCGTTCTATGCTAGCTGTGAATACATTGCACATTTTTTCTATGATAAGATAGCTAACACATATTCTTCTTTGGCTGTTTCTGAAAAACTAGCGCAGTGATTAGACATACACAATTTCCAGAGAATTGATATGATCCACTCCTGTTAATTTAATCTATTGTAGATCAAATTGTTAGAACTATTAACACTCTAATCCCCTAGAGATCCCATACAATTCCATAAAAATCTTGCTCCCCGAGATCCTCTATCTCCGGAGCCGATGAGGAAGATTAATACTATGTTGTATCCCCACCTATTGTTGCTCTTGAAATTTTCTTTAACAAAATTTCCTTCATCATGGAAACATGCCATTTGTTGTCCCTCTACTTTAAAACACGACTCTATATCCTAAAGATAGCAGCCCCATTTGCTCCTTCCTATCAGTGCCAAGATCGTAGAAAAGCATGTTAACATTCAGCTTTCTTGTTCCTTGGAGACTTCTGGTCTGTTGCATCCCTCTCAGTCAGGATTCTGTCCTGGCTTCAGAATGGAATCTGCTCTTCTGGGTGCAGTAGAACACTTCGAGAAACACAGTGAGCTTGGAGACACTGCTGCCCTTATTCTTCTAGACCTCATTTCTTCCTTTGACATAGTATTTTATCCGGTTTTGTTTCAGAAACTGGCGGACATTGGCATCCAGGTCACTGCCCTCTCCTGGCTTTTATATTTGTTGCAGGATCAGACTTTTCAGTTGTTTTCTAAACCATATGAGCCATCTACAATCTCTCTCCTGTGAAGCCTTACACAGGGCTCCTCACTGAGATCTACACTTTTTAATATTTATGTTAGGCCCCTGGCTGATTTTGGTGAAGGTTTTGGCCCGTCACTTGTCATGTATGCCGATGATACTCACATAATTGTTACACTGAGTGCAGAGAATGAGAATAGGGTGACCAATTGTCACCTCTGTCTTGCAGAGGTTTCAAGGTGGATAAGATTCAACTTTCTCAAACTGAACGGGGACAAAACACCAGTGTTGCTGGGGGTAATCAACCCCCTCTCTAAGGTGGCCCACTGATCTTAGGTCTTTACCTACTCCTTGAAAAGCTGTCAAGAGCCTGGCTTCTGGTTGGATCATCGGTTTCTTATGGATGTCCAAATTTCTAAAATTGCTGTCCACTGTTTTTGGATACTTAAATATCTTAAGAAAATTCTTTAGCTTTTACTCATATCTGCTCAAAAATGGGTGGTTCAGGTTCTGATTTTATCCATGTTGGATTATGGAAACGTGCTTTCTTTAGGTGCTCCAAAAATACTGAACCTACTTCAGACTGTACAAAATTATGCAGCACGGTTGTTGTACCACAAGCGCATGAATTTATCTGGCCCTAATCAGCTCCCCTCTTTTCATTGGCTGATGACAGAGAAGCACATCCATCTAAAGCTTTATGCTTCATACGTGGGGCTTTGTACGCTGATGGTCCTTCTTATCTTAGAGCTGTGGTACAATGGTATTCTCCTAAGTGACCTTAACGTGCACAAAATAAGTTCCTAACATCACACCTCGCTACAAACGTGTATGACGGGGAAGAAGATCTTGTGTCGGGCTTGCCCCTACTATTTAGTACTCTCTTCCGTTAAAAATCCAAAAATGCACCGCTTTTCTGGTTGTCCATAAGCTGCTACAAAACTTGTACTTTTAGGTACCTCTTGGGTATCTTTGTCTCTTCCTTCTTATCAGTTCTGATAAACTCTTTTTTGAGGAGCCATATGCTTTAGAAATTCTGTGATTGATTGATCTATGATATGCACTTAAGATACATTGGATTCAAGCCAGTCTGCAATGGGTAAGGATCATTGGTAGCAATTGTAAACTACATATCCCGCCAGCGACTCCCCCCCCAACTGTTCTGGCTGCAGGAACTAAATGGGTGCTTCTGTTATAGTCATCCTCAACACCATGCAATGTTATGCTTCTGTTTCTGATTGAACTGAATCCTGTTACACCTCAAGGCAGGTAAAGGACTTGGTGTGTAAGTAGTCCGCTGAGTAGTGTCAACTTCTCTATACATGCACATCAAAATTAATCATCGTATGTATATCAGTAAAACAAAATCCCAAAAGGCAGAGCTCCACTTCCATGAGAGTCGCCTTGTATAGCCAACACTGAAAACCACTCTCTGTTACTTGTTCATATTTGACTCCCCATTGCCATTACTCACATGAGGTTTGATGATGTTGCGAGTTTTTTCCAATGGGTCTAGATCCTTGAATTTCATTGTATGTTCTCCAGAGACATTTGTGTTTACATACTGGGGTAAGATTGTGCCAGGTTGAAAATTTAACTTTATCGCTAGTAGAATCAACCTGATGAATGTAAGAGTACAGCATTTAGTACACTTATGACAAGACACCTTAACTAAACCATCATAATTACTGTTATATGTACATGGGTGTGAGTGAAATGAGTACATGGTGATTGTCTTTGGGAGTATAGGAAGAAAGAGGTCAGAGTAACACAATAAGAGGATGGATAGTCAAGCCATACTCGTAGAAAATGCACATCTAAGGAAGGATGTGCGTCAGGGGCAGAGAGATTATGACACTTCGTCTACTGATAATGGTGTAATACCCATTTTTGGTGACCCAAGAGAGAGCAGAACTTCCAAGCCTAACCTAGGTATCAGATGTGCTTATGTGGGTGTGACGGGGGACACAAGCAGCGACTGCTGGGGACGGCCTTGGAGTGCCCCGGGGGTACTCCTGAAAATTGACTCCCACAATTCCTGCCATGGCACAATGATGTCAGGAGAGACGCTGGCATCCCGGAGAGAAAAGAGGAACAAGGAACAAAATGAGAGGAGAGGGAGAGGGAGAGCGGAGCCGAAAGCGATGACTACGGGCAAGGAAGCGAGCGAAACGCCATCCCCAAGATCATCCATATGAAAGGAACTGAAGGGGATTCGAGGGAGGAAATACCGGTTCCCGATTGCTGCGACAAGGAAGATGAACTCGACAGAGAAAGAGAAGGAGATGAGCGAAGACACCAGCGGGCTCCCACAGTACGGAATCACGTAAGCGGTTCAATAGGACCTTCAAGTGGGAGGGCGGGGAAGGAGCAGGGAATGTTTAAGGGGGGAAAGGGACATAGAGGCATGCACGGCATAGTGAATAAAAAAAAATAAAGGAAACAGCCAGGAACTGAATGTCCTCAGGTCGGCTAATCCCAGATACTTTTGTTGTTGGGATTGTTGGTTTTGGTGTGTGCGATATTTCTCTTTTGTTATGTCACTTTACACAACGGTACAAACCCATGTAAAGGAAAGCACTTCTGGGGAACATTATAACTAAAAGAAAACCCTAACTAATCCTAGGGAATGGATTAAACAAAGTGGTGAGGTGGAACCCGTACTACAAGTGAAGAGAAGAAGAGATATTAAACAAACAAAACTAGTCACTTACCTGACATGGGGTTTTATAATTTTCTTTTTCTCCTTCCTCTCTCTCTGCCTTTGTGGTAGGTTTTCTCTGGAGTCACAACAATTTACCTAAGAAGAACAGAAAAATAAAAAGAGCCATGAACAAAGGAGAAAGGTCTATGAGAAGAGCAATATAGACTTATACAAGAAGAGCTTTCTTGACAATATACTTATGGAATACTTGACCACTGATCAAAAGAAATAATCAGACTCATGCATCACTAGAACCAGAGTAATATACATATTACTTACCTGTTGCAGTGGGCCAGTGAGCAAATTACTCATCGTCATTTGCTGCAAGCAAGATCATGGCAGACGGTGGTGGCAGATGTAGTAGCAAAGGAAAGGAGGTAGAAGGTAAATCTGGGTGGTCAGTGACAAACAAACTGCACTGGTATTTGGAAGGTGGGTCTTTTGTTCCTCAGATCAGATCATGTCGGAGCTGCACTGTGAAGTGATAAAGAAAGCACAAAACTACATGAGCAGAACACTAACTCTCAACATCAGAAACATTGGCAAAATCAGCCTATAATCACACTGTACAGCTGGTCATAAGGAACGGCAACACATAGTAATTCCCTCTTCAAAGACAGATAGTTTTTGAATATTGATGAGTACAGGAAGTAGTACTACAACTAATGAAGGAAGTGCTATTTAGGTGCTCTAAAATGCCTCTCAAAGTATAACTCTCAGTGCGCAGCAGCTTTCTGAATGTGTGTAGAGACGGCTGGGCTCCGACCTTTGAGTAGAAGCTGAGGTTGCCGCCCTGGAGCAGGACCTTCATGTGACCTTCCTTAATTCCATGGATTTTTCAATTCATTTTAAAGATCAGAGGTAATAGGCCTTTGACTGCCATGCATAAATGTAATGTGTTAGTTGCTCAGGGCTAAAAATGTGTGTTATACAAATTCCTCCAGCTACCCGGTGGGAGAAAATAGGTTTAAATAGGTTTTTAAACGTCTCCAGGGTCTGACATTATGTCCTTCATCATTCATTATCTATTGATTGTTTTGCACCATTCTCTCTCTCCCCTATGCGTAACCATTCGGAGGAAACCAGAATTGTTTATGGACTGAGTGAACAATGAATGGATTATAAACAGCGGTGTTGTTGAAAGCATTTAAACATCTGAAGCCATTTCAGGTACAGTGGGATTAATTAACAAAGGTAATTTACACTCTTGGGTAATTTTACTACTTTTAAATATTGACAAATTGCCTTTTGTAATACACTGCACATGGCCAACCGCTGGTATTACAATACCCTTCCATGGAAAGTAATGGCTGCAGGGACTTACTACAAAAGTGTAACCTACTACAAAAGTGTAAGTGAAGAGCGGTAAGTATTAAACTTACTCAAAAATGTAAGCTACTACAAAAATGCAGTTTGTAGTGGATTGTTTAGTACCTAGTTAGCAGCGGTGGCTGGTAATTGTACGAGAGAGGGGCCGGGGGAGGAGGAGGTTACACATGCACACATGCACCTCACTCACACCTATTCATTCACACACACACTCACACACCAATTTACAACACTCACTAACAATTACACATACATTCATACATGTGCGCACCAAACATAAAAAAAATAAAACTTTCCTCAGCAGCTCCAATAGGAAGCCTCGGAGGTCCCAGGAGGGTTGGGACTGCTGCCTTCCCTCATTGGCTGACCTTAGCTCAGCCAATGAGGGAACGCAGCAGTTGCAATCTCATCATAGAGTGGGATGGGGTCAGTGAGACTGCTACACCCCACCCCCCACTCCTTGATCGGCCCTGGGTACTTCAGGGCTTAGAATTGAAACACCCAGGTTCAAAGCAATCGGTGATGTTCCCCAATGTCATGAAGGGGAGGGCCTCAAGTCACCTTTGCCAGGCTGAAGAGTTCATGCCCACAGTGCTGTTACTTCTTCAGCCCAGCAGAGTTTAGCTCATGCAGCCAGGAATCTGCACATTTAGCGCATGTCCAGCTCCTGGCTGCCTGTCTTGAACCAGAAGACTATCTGTCAAGCTGACTTTTGTTCAGCCTGACAAACACTCTTCATGCCAGGAAAAGTTAGGGGGCGTGGCCCCTCAGCCCATATAGGCAGGTCGCTGCTTTTCTGTAGTACTACAAAACATACTACAAAGTACAGTTTGTGAATCAGGCCCTCTGTGTGCAGAGAATGGGTCCACCTTACAGGTAAAAACTATAGTACAAACTGGAGGCTAAAATTGAAAAGAGGACATTGTGCTAGGGGAATTAGTGGCTCCCATGATTTCTGTGAACCACATAGTTATAAACCAGATAGCTGTGGCCAGCCCATGAAGCATCAGTGTGACCACACTAAAGGCTCCCATTGTACACAGAGGGTGCTACCATTGAGGGCCTCCACGGACTGTAGAGTGCCCCTAGAGGCACTTGTGGTACAGACTCTATGCCCAAGTGCTCAAGACTACCTAGACCCCACTATGCACTGTAGTTATGGCTCCACATGGTCCACTGTGCGTGCTCATATATCATATTAGAGCTTGTGTAAATACACTGTTTCTTTACACTCTCTGGTTGTCTCTGCGTATATTGGAGCAGTCAACAAACGCCCAGGAAGGGTGACTGCTCTGTCCTTGCAATGCCAACATCATTGCCTATGTACGGGCATTTGTCCGCATTGTTTGCTGTTGTCTTTTTAAAACCCAATAAAGAAATGTCAACAAATAAAAATTCTGGTAGCAATGAGATTAAACATTTGCCCAAACACCTTAAACACGTGTAAAAATGACAAACTAAACAAATAATGCTGTCAAAATCTATGCCACATTGCACCACATAATTCACCTTTTCTTGCTGCATAGTTTAGTCAACACTACTTCCCTCCCCTGCACACAATTCCAGAGGCCTTGGCTATAAGCTTGATTCGTATATTGAGAAATTTTCTGTCAGATGCCATGGTCTGCTTTGTCTTTTCTGAAAATGTATGACAAAGGCATAATCGCTAACTGATTTATTGTCAAAAGCATATATAAAAGTCAATACACCCTTATTGATGGTTTAGCATTAAACTCTGTTTAAACCTGTAAATAAGTAATTTGTTTTATGGACTCTCACAGATTAACATAGTAGGCAGGGGGTTTGGTGATGGTTACCCACTATTGACAGACTTTGGAGAAGGCAAATTGGCCATGTGAGAATCCTTGTTACCCCCGATAGTAGGGTTTGTACATTAATTTACTAACTGTAATTAAGTACATATTTGTAAATTTATTACTGCATTCCTGATGATTGCCTTTTACAAAAACTTATGCACATTACATTAGGCCTTTAAGTGTGGATTATTACACTGCATTAACGTCTGCAGAGAGGCATTGTGTTACATAGGATCTGACATATTACTGATGTAGGCAAAGGCTTCACTGTTGAGCCAAGACTAAGGGGTGGCACATCACAGTATGCTTTCTGGGGTTGTTATGTTCTATAAGAGCTGCAATGGAGAATAAAGCACACAACCACCCCGACAAACCATGGATAAAAGATATGTGTTAGACATGGGGCTTCTGGTTGGCTAGGGTACGCACCTCAGCCAAGCAGAAATCATCAACTCTATTCAAGGCAAAAAAAATACACAACTAAATTGACCTGTGCTCACCCCTGGTAGCTTGGTGCAGATCAAGCAGGCTTATCTCAGCAGGCAGCATGTAATGTATTTGTGCAATTCTTCTCACAGTGACCCAATGCAAGCACCACAACAAGAAGAACTCTACACCATACTATTAAGAAAAACCATAACAATTCACTTACAACTGCTTAAGAAGGCACCCTTCGGTAATGTTATCTGTGGTCTATGAGAGGGGTAGGCCTCACAGTGATGAAAAACCACTTGAGGCGTTTTTCATTACCAGGATATGGAAACTGGAAGTATGTGTTCTGCCTTTTTACTTAAATGGTACTCTGTCCTATGGGCTCCTTGGTACCTAGTTGAGGGGTGACTTATCTATAAGAAAAGGGGAGTGTAGGAATTGGCAGGAGGTTTTAAATGCAAAGTCAGGGTGGCAGTGGAACTTTGTATATAGGCTCTGCAGTGGCAGGCCAGAGACATGTTTATACGTCTACTGAGTGGGTGGCACAACCCTACCCAGCCTCAGTAAATTTGGGTGTAACTCAGTGTGTCAGATCTTAGTCCCAGGATCTGCACGAGGCGGTGTTAGCGGCTTGAAGACTTTGGGCATCCAACTTGCCCCACTTCCTGAGCTGTTGTGTTCCTGTGCTGGGAACAGGAAGCCAGTCAGCTGGCCCTCAGAGGAGAGCGCCTCCTGGAGGAGGACATGTGAAATGTGTCATGTAGTTATTTAATAGATATTCAAAAAGATATGACACATGACTGACATATGCGGCATAACTCAGAATCATAGGAGAGGTCTTACCAATGACGGAGTCCTGAGGGTCTTTCTACTATGAGAACATCAGAGTAAATTGTGATGCCAAATAAGTTGATCAGGAGTGATTCCACAAATATTTCTGGTTGCCCATAGCTATGGATTCTGTAAGGCCCATTGTCTTGAAGTTGTTCTGCCTAGTCCTCGCTTCCAGGTCCTTACTCTTCACATGATAAATTCCAGGTCTTTCTATATTTGTAGCACTTTCTCATCATGGCCCAGGGTGTAATCTTCCAGGTCAGAGACCTGCTGCTTTGCCATATCTATCCTTGTTCTGTATGATGGTCCATTCTTATGGACAGAGTGTTGATTTTACAGTCTGTGGCCTCTGCCGAGTGCTGAGCTAGCACAGTTTTGTTTGATCTCGTGGCAAGCTTGGAATCAAATATTTCCTCTGTCTAGTGTTCTCCCTGGCCCTGCCCATCTTCAATAACTAGCATGGACAAAGAAACCTGAGACCTGCGGCTCTCTTCTTGAATCCTCCAGACTATCTTCCAGTTTAGTGCATGATTTACTGCTCCAGATGATACTGCCCAGACTTTCCTGTACGGTCTTTTTTGTGTCCAGAAGATGTTAATTCTCAGGCTTATAATACTTGCTATATCCTCTGATGAATTCAACCACTTTTTTACTTTGCAGAGAGGAACACTCCAAGCAGTTCTTTCAGTTTTAGTATCAGTCTACTCCAATATTCTCAACTGCCACATAACCTTACAGCCCAATTGCCTACTTCTTTGAAAGTTTTCATTAAAACATACAAATCAATATATTTAATTAACCTGAATAAGTGAAACTAAGCCTAACCAAAGCTGCCTTTTCAAAATCGAGCCTTCATTTTAAACTTTGCGTGACCTATGTTGCTTGATTTGCTCAACTGCTATCATCAACACATTCTTTAAAACTTGACTCAACATAAATGTTTCTGTTCTAACCTTTGCATGGCCTGTGCATGATACAAACTTCTTCCTGGCCTGTCACAACAAGGAAGGCTGTATTTATATTATTATTTTCTGTCTTATTATCCTGCTTTGGAATGCACAGAAGATTAGCTAAATTAATCTATAAAATTGCATCTTTATGAATGGGCAGTGTGGATGATGTGTGAGAAGGATGCTACCCCTCCCCAGCCTTTAACACCTATTTCCAAAGGGAGAGGGTGTAACACCCTCTCTCAGAGGAAATTCTTTGTTCTGCCTTCCTGGGACTGGGCTGCCCAGACCCCAGGAGGGCAGAATCCTGTCTGTGGGGTGGCAGCAGCGGTAGCTGCAGAGAAAACCCCAGAGAGCTGGTTTGGCAGTACTCGGGGTCCATAGTGGAGCCCCGGGGATGCATGGAATTGGCTCCCCAATACCAGATTTGGCATAGGGGAACAATTCCATGATCTTAGACATGTTACATGGCCATGTTCGGAGTTACCGTTAAGAAGCTACATATACTGTAGGTATTGACCTATATGTAGTGCACGCGTGTAATGGTGTCCCCGCACTCACAAAGTCTGGGGAAATGGCCCTGAACTATGTGGGGGCACCTTTGCTAGTGCAAGGGTGCCCTTACACTTAGGCCCATATTAATATTTTTTTAGCGCCGCATTTGCGCCGCTTTTTAACGCAAATGCAGCGCAAACTTACAGAATACAAAAAAAGTATAAATATGGGCCTTAGTAACTTTGCACCTAACCTTCAGCAAGTGAAGGTTAGACATATAGGTGACTTATAACTTACTTAAGTGCAGTGAAAATGGCTGTGAAATAACGTGTGCGTTATTTCACTCAGGCTGCAGTGGCAGTCCTGTGTAAAGGTTTGTCTGAGCTCCCTATGGGTGACAAAAGAAATGATGCAGCCCATAGGGATCTCTTGGAACCCCAATACCCTGGGGAACCTAGGTACCATATGCTAGGGAATTATAAGGGTGTTCCAGTATGCCAATAAAAAATTGTAAAAGTGGTCACTAGCCTAAAGTGACAAATTTAAATGCAGAGAGAGCATAAGCACTGAGGTTCTGATTAGCAGAGCCGCAGTGACACTGTTAGTCACTACACAGGTACACACATTCAGGCCACAAACTATGAATACTGGGGTCCTGGCTAGCAGGATCCCACTGAGACGAGCAAAAACAAACAGACATACATGTAAAAATGGGGGTAACATGCCAGGCAAGATGGTACTTTCCTACATCCTTGCACCACAATATGCCTGTGGTGATGTATGCAAGAGGGACAAACTCACACAGGGAGGGCAGAACAAATGGGGCAGTCAATTCATAAAGAGTTCACTGTGAGATCGTTTAATGTCATTTGTAAGGCCTGCCAAAGGCAGACTTTCAAGTGACACACCCATTGTAATCAATGGACCTCCCTGTGCTTTGCTGCACTAGTGCTATAATTTATGTTGCTAATGCAGTAAAGCACCAAAATAGTGGCATGACTTGTGAGTCTACTGTGGAAATGTCCACCATGGTGCACTGTAATGTAAATATGGTGCTACCGTGGTGTTGATAGGTAGGCTAAGGGGGTGCAAGAAAAGTGGTGCATTGGGGTCAGTGCACCATATTCATATAAGTTGTGCTCTATGTGTGATGCACAATGCAACACACATTGAACAACTACATTCATGGGACATACAAAGATCTCAAACACCCACTTGTCACTCCTACACCACCCTTGAGTTTTTGGACTAAACTGAAGCAAACTCTAATGTGACAAATTTGAAGGCATCAGAAGCTGGGTGGGTTACACATGTGTTGCATGGGAATCCCCACAACAATACATATGGAATACCAACTACATGCAGTGTCAGGTGTGAGAAGGGCACACAAATACCAGGCCATCATGAGACATGCAAGGTGCCTTTCCTTGGCATGGCAAATCTGAGCTAGTTTGCTGCACCACTGGAGTGTAAGGTAAACAGTATGCACTGGTGGAGCACTATGATGTCAGTGTCTGAGAATTGTGGCATGTATGTACCCATATAGGAGGAAAGATGCAATGTAATAGCCCAGTTTGCTGTGCTGCATCATTTTAAATGTGAAGGGATATGTAGTTGTCACTGATATAAAATGCATCCCTTAATTACCTTGGTGATGGGCAAATAAATGATGGCCAACACCAACACAGCCACACAATCAGCATGGTGTAGGGGTGCCCCTATTGCAGGTCCAAATTCACATGTTCAGGAAGGGACACATCCTGCGACATCAACTAACAGGAATTCTGTCTGCCACTTACAGTGACTGATGATGATTGCAACACACTTTGAAAGATGCAAGAATTAGGCCAACAACAATGTTAGTCCTCCACTACTACAATGCCACCATCTACTACAGATAATCCAAGATTGACTTTTCACTATTCCATTGCAGAGGATGATGCCTTACCTCCTGAAGAGCTGCCTGTCCTGGACTTCTCTGATGAATTGGATGACTAGCTGCAGACCATGAATGCCGACACTCTCCAGGACATCCTGGGTGACATTCAGACACCATCTCCAGTGGCAGGGAGGACACACAGCATTGTAGGGTCTCCACATGACAACAACCAACACACACCACCGGCCAATTCAGCCACAGCCCTGGACTCTCAGGACCCAGACATTAGCTTACAAAAAACAGCAGTAGGAGCCCACAAGGAACTGGCACAGCAGGTGCAGGTGGGAAGGGAGACCATGGCGGGCAGCCTAGAGGGAGTGTAGAGATGCCTCAGTCCAAATAAAATATTACAAAACTACATTGGTCCATCAGGAGAAAAATTCTCATCAATGGTATTCCAGTGATAGTCCATACACAATAACAATTATATTCCAAACATTCCAAACATGCAGCATAACATAGTAAAGAACATTAAGAATACATCAATTACTCCATATAGACAAATATACACTTTTAATAATTCCCTATACATTTATAGAAAATCCTACCATATCAAAACAGAAAAAAGGACAGAAAAAGTGCAAAAGTAAAGTGCTTATGATTAGACACACAGATATCGACAACTAATCTCCTGCATATCCACTAACACATTGAATTTAAAAGCCTGTTTGTTGACCATTTCCACAAAAAACTCACATCTGATCACCCCTCACACCAGAACAAGCACCACACAACCTCTCACAAGCACAGACAAAAAGACTATAAAGGGAAAGTGAAAGTAACTTCACTTTTCCATGGTAGCAGCAAGGAAGTCCAGTTGCATCACTTCCTGGGAGTATGCAGCACATTTTGATAACATGCAACATGTTTTTGATGCATGATGGCTATGCGTGTCATTTTCAAGGATGACTGACAGGGCATAACGTTTTACTTTAGACAAACTGGTGCAATGCATCAATTTCTAAAAATGTGATGGTTTAAAATGACCATATGCGTAATTTTTTTTGATACATGGCGGCCATACCTGTCTTTGGAAAGGATGGCTGACAGGGCATAGTGTTTTCCTTTAAACGTGCCGGTGCGATGCGTCAATTTCTGAATACGCGATGGTTTACAATGACTATGCATCATTTATTTTATGCATAACGGGCATGCGTGTATTTTTGAGGGACGGCTGACAGGGCGCTCAGTATTAGATTTCACGCACAGGTGCAATGCGTCATTTTTAATAAATGCTAAGGCTAAATATGAATGCATGCATTGTATTTTTTAATGCAAATGCTGAAATGTGTTTTTATATATATTGGTCTGTGGGATGCATAGGAGGAGTGATATAGCACGCAAATGTGCGTGTGTCTCATACAATTTCTACATTCATTTCTGCACATGTGTACAATGTGTGTATTGTGAGAGTACATATGTGATGGAACTTCAATTGTTGGTCTGACACCTCACAATTTATGAATTTCCACTGTTTGTTTTATAACACAGCTTCTAATAGCTGGCCCATGTGTGAAACATGCTCATGCACATGATACCCTTGACAACTGTATACCTAGAGATGCTGGTATATGATCCACCAGCCCAGATCTATGTGGGTGCATGTGTGTGACAATCTATGGTGTGTTCCAAGGGTTAGACATCATGATGTAATGCAACATGTGTAATTTACAAATACCCATGCATGCAATTTGTTGGATATGGTGGAGGGACATGTGTCATGGTTAGAATGTATGTAAAATGCTGGTGAGTGGAAAGTGTTTTTCATGTGTGATCCATAATGCATACTACAGTGGTGTGTTTAGGAATGTAACTTCTACAAATTTAGAAATCCACCATGGATAATTGTGCACCATCGTTGCAAAGCTGTGTGCTCATATCAGTGTTTAGCATGTTCTCCTATGCAGATACATGTGTACTCTAAATACATGTTTAGAGTTATTTTTTTTAACAGACACCATGCCATATGTTGCATGTTTTCATATATCAATGCACAAAGTTGCAGGCCACACCAAGCCTGGGCCACCTAGGTGGAACAGGTGGGAATTATTTTAGTAACAATTTTGTTAGCACATAGACTTTGACTGCACAATTACTCGCCCTGTGAATGGGCCTCTTTGCCCCTGATCGGTCCCCCCTAGTTAGAGTTCTTCTGAAAATGGCAAACCCCAAACCAACTGACCCTTCAGAGCTACAGGTGTTGTGGAAATGCTGGAATAGATGCCTATAAAAGACGCATACCTCACTCCCCGGACATGCCACTGACTCTACTCTTATCGTTACCCCAAGAGGAGGAGTGCGGAGACATGTTGGACTGGGTTGCAGCAGGAGTTACAAAATTAGGGGATATGTACAGAGAGGGGAAGCTGCTCCCCTTTGCTGAGTTCCAGCAAGAATTTGCACTCCCACTGGGTCACTTCCTAGCACACCGAGTGGTTACCCTGCCAATTAGAAAACATTGGCGCAATGGACGGCTCTAACTGCAACCACACACTGCTTGCCGTTACATAGTATTGTTGTTGGGCACATTTAAAGCGGTAACATGCCTTTATACAGTTATTTGAACTGATGTTACAGGCACAACAATGCTTACTGCACTGGTTCCCACACAATCCTAAGAACAAGACCACAAACAGATTCCAGGACCTTCGCTATATATTAGCCAAGAGAGAGATAATGAAGCATTGGAAGGACCCAAGGGGACCCAGAAGTCATATTTGGAAAAGGGAACTAACTGAAATGGGCAGGGTGTAAGGGTGCGGTTCAGTTGCGGTTTTGGGACGCCAGGTAGGGCAGGGGATCACTGGATCTGGCTAGGGCCTGGGAACTACTGTGGGTTGCCTAAAGGAGTGAGATACACTAACATCGGGACCCCCATCTAGGGCCTCTCCAGGCATTAACTAAAAAGCCCCACTCTCCTGTGATTAAGCCCGCAAACCATGTTATTGGTGCGCAGCAGGTGACAGTCTCCCTCACCCACTACTTACTAGCATGCACAGGTGTCAATATCAGAGAAATACACCATCCTTTTGACCCGCATTGTTATTCATTCAGCGGGAGGGGTGGCACAAGTGATTTTAGGATTGTCGATTACAGTAAGTAGACCTGTGAATGATCATGTTACTACTACGGTATGAAATATTGTGACTGTAGATTGTATTGTTACAAAAAAATAAAATCTGTTTAAAATAACAATTACTCACCCTGTTGTTTTGCAAGACTTCCCTTTTAGCACACAATTTGCATGGCAGGGCTGCTCTCAGATGGTGATGGCAGGCTACTCATCAGTGCTACTGTGGCATTTTATACACCCACACAGCCCTATAGTTGCTGTGCACCCAAGACGAAGGTGGCCCCCTCAGCACACTTCACTGTGCACAGGGCGCAGGTACCTGACTATGTACATAGTGGATGTAGCCCACTCTGGGGACATGGGGGGTAGCATACTAATGTTTAAATTCTTAAATTCAGCACTGCAGTGCACAGTCAACTGCAGCAATCCAACTACATAGTTGAAGCCCCCTGCCCAACTATATATATGGGGGCTATTAGGTTTTTGATGTCTGCCTTGCCCCATTATGCACTAGGGACTTACCGGTTGTTGGTTTTGAACTTGTCTCATCATTTACTAGGGTTTGACATGACTATGGCCCACAATAAGACATTGGCAGTATAAACCGCCTACCGCCGTGGTGACGGCCGCCAAAAGACCGTCACTGCAGCTACCATCCGTTCACCAGATTATGACCACAACCGGATTTCCACCAGAAGAAGGGGTGAAATCCAGCTGTGACCATACTGGCAGATGGTGGTAAGGTGGTGCAGCTACCACCAGCACCACCACGCCAGTAGACCGTCGCCAGCTGTATCATGATACGGCCTGGCGATGTTCTGCTGGCGGGCGCTTCTAGTGGTAGCAGTGCCCCTTCCCATTCCCTGATGAAGACCACTGGGATGCAGGTAAGTTGGGCCTCTGACAGGGGAGGGGGTGGAGTGTGTTGTGTGTGTGTGGGGTTGTGTGCATGAATGTGTGAGTATGTGCGTAAATGCGTCTGTGTGTAGTGTTGTTTGCTTTGGTGTGTGCATGTGTGTGAATGCGTATAAGAATGGAAATGTGAATGCGTGTCTGCAAGCCAGAGTGAATGTGTGTACGGATGTGTGCGAGCATGAATGGATGTATGTGTGAATGAATGCTTGTATGCCAGTGTGAGTGAGTGGGTGTATGCGTGGTGCGTGTCTGCGAGTGTGTGCGTGTATGGCGAGTGGGGAATAAGAAGGGGGGAGTGTCGATGAAGGGTGGGTGGGGGGCATCTGGGGAGTGTTTGGGGGGGGGGGTGGGTCAGCCTCCTACCAGTGACAGGGAATGGATTCCCTGTCACTTGTAGGGCCTACCAACAAGGTTTTCGTGGCGTTGCTAACGTCACGAAAACCATGGTGGTAGGCAGGCTCAAAGTGCTGCTAAGCTGGAGATTGTTATCTCCCACCAGGCGGCTGATACCGCCATGGCGGTAGGAATGGTAAATTGGCGGGTTGGCTGCAGCCAACCTGCCAATGTCATAATGTGGCAGTATGTACCGCCAGCCTGTTGGCTGTACTACCGCCACATTACTGCCTACCTCCGGGGTCATAATGACCCCCTGTGTATTAATATTAGAGTTTTGTTCCTCTGATGCATTGTTAGGTCATGGGTAGATAATGGAACAAGGTCATATCTGCAGACCCAGGGTACAAATAGTGTCAGTTGCCACTTGCTTCAGCCACACTTTTTTGTGCTGTTCAAGCACTGTTGTTGTTGATGGCAATGTGACTGAGATATGTACTGTCCTACACAATGTATGTGAATATGTGTCTGGTGTTACATGGGTACAATGTTGTTTTGTACAGTGAGTATTTGACAATGTGTGATCATTCACACATATTGAAGCCCGATGGTATGATGTAGACTTCTAGCTCAACATTGCTGGCACAGTTTCTGCAGATTTCCCTTGAACTCATCTTCCTTATCCTCACTGTCCCTTCATTCATGCACGTCATTGTAAGTCATACTTGTGAACTTTACCAACGGGCATTGCTTCTTCTACAGGCTAAGCAATATTTGCCATATCATTTCCATTGTTTGCAAGATGAGATGACTGACCCCCACCACATCTCTCAACACCAACCACAGCATTTGTGTAGTGTCTGAGTCACCTCCACATATTGGATGTCAAAGTTAGGTAGAGGTGTGTCTCAGCTGTCTTTCCACATATCTTTGTCATGAGCACTCTCACACAGCTGCATACCCCAACATTTGTTGCATGAATTATAAGTGTATTTAGATTGTGTGAATACTCCTCACAGCTCTGAGTAGAACATGCAAGTTTGAACATGTCTGTGACCTTATTCATGCATACTGTTTATCAAGAGTTTGTGACTTGTTTTGACATTGCTTGACATGCGTGCAAGATACAAACTGGATGGAGTCTGACAGACCAAGACATTCAGGTGTTTTGTCCTCTGTATTTGACTCTTTATTAACCATACATGTGAGTACCACTGAGGCGTATGGTGTAAGTTGTCACCTGTGATTGTGACATTTAGACATTGTTTGTTACATAGCAGACACAGACCTACTGTTGTTGGTACTGACTACTCTTGTCCTACCTAGGCCAAACATATAAACAGCAGTCTTTACATGTTTTTCCTGTGTGGCTGCTGTTAAATGTCAACCAAACACACTTGTGTGATATGTGTGTTGCAATGTAAAATATTTGTACAACAGACTATGGCCTTCATTACAACCCTGGCGGCCAGTGTTAAAGTGGCGGTAATACCGGCAACAGGCTGGAGGTAACAAAAATGGAATCACGACCACGGCGGAAACCGCCAACACAAACAGCCACTTTAACACTCCGACCGCCACAGCGTTAGCAACAGACACCGCAGCTGTAACCGCCAACAGCCAGGCAGAAGACAATGTACTGCCCACCCCATTACAACACGCCCATCTGCCAGCTTTTCCAGGGCGGTACCAACGCCATCAAAAGCACGGCGGAAACAGTACTTTGAAGGGAAACCACTCACCGCTCGACACTCAAGGAAGAACCAGGATGCCATGGAGCCTGAACTACAGGTGTTACCCATGCTGGTGTATCTTCCCATCTACCAGGAGTACCAACTGTGGCGGCGACAACCACAGTGAGCACTGCACCTAGTACACGGGGGGAAGAGAGTGACACACACACAGGCACCTGGGGGGGCTTGGTGCCCAGTGTGCTTCATCCTGCCTAGGATAGGGTAAGTGTATGCCTTTCTCCACTAGTTCTGGAGGGGGCTTGGTGCCCAGTGATGCTGCACATGGGGGGGTGCCAGGTCACAGTCCATCACCTGGGTGTCAGAGCCACGAGATTTGCAGTGGCCAGGATGCATGATAGTCCATGGAGGGAGGGCTACAGTCCATCTGCCGCCGGCTATGGCTGCACAGAGTTGGTAGTGCCGGTGCTGCCAGTTGTGGGGGGATGCTCCAGCCCTTCTACTGCAGCCTCGGACGGCTGCCCACTGGGGCTGCTGCTGCTGGCAGTGGTGCTACTGTCAGCAGTGCAGGTGCCGGTGCTTGCGGCAGTGCTTGCGGCGCTGCTTGCGGCGGTGCTTGCGTGATACAGGTGGTGGTGCTGGCAGCGATGCAGGTGCTGGTGCTGGCAGTTGTGCTGGTAGCTACCAGGCCTTCAGCTGCAGGCTCGGATGGCTAATGTGGCTTGGCTGGTGTTTTGTGCCCCTTCCTGCCCTTGGCAGATGGTGGTGTCACCTTGGATCTGGCAGCTGGAGTCTTTGAGGTGGCCTTGCTTGGTGTTTGTGGCTCCTTCCCCTTGCTGGATGCTGTCCCCTTCTTCACCTTGCCAGGTGGCGGAAGGTTCTTGCCCTTGGCAGGGGTTGGTGGCACACTGGCTGGGCTGACGGGTGCCCCCTTTGAGCCTCTGACAGCTGCAGATACCACAGCAGACGTGGATTTGGTGGCTGAGGTGCTGTGCTGGGTTTTGGCCACCCTGGCCCGAGGTGAAGGATGGGGGGGTAGGGAAGAGGTCAATGTTTTCAATTAACTAACATGACAACAGATAACCTTGCTATATGGCCTCACATTCCCATTAGTGTAGAGTGTAGTAATGGTGCTCAATACATTCTGAACATGCCTGTTGTCAAACATGTATTCTGGAACAAGAGAACTTGTACCAACAACTTATAGCTCAAAATTAGGAATGGAGCACACCTAAACAAGTGAAAGGGATTACAATTTCTAGTTCAATACATGGAATCCATAATACTGTTGATAAATTTGATAAATAGACGTACTGTAATTTAAGAGAAAAATAGACCTACGCTGTAAGACAATGGTGTATAATGTATCCGAGACTGTACTGTTACAATACTTTTAATACCAAGCATATCTATAAAATGTGCATGTGTACAACAAAAGATTTGTGAAAGACCAACAAGAAATATATAATAAAGCCAAGTCAAATATAAACAAAAACACCACACATTTGTCCCAAGACCTATGACTTAGTCACAGCCTCGTATTTTGTGTTTTGGCAATGTCCAAGCCTCATGCTGCAAAAAGTTCATCAGTAGCCGAATAATGTCCAATTCATTGGTTCGTTGCACTGAAAGTTCTTGTCATCCAATATGGAAGATCAACATGTAATTTAATAATCCATTTCAGACCGATGTAGAAAATAAATTTGTAGATCAACAATCCAATTCAGCCATAATCCAATTCAGCCGACACGTGTTTCGTCCCAAGCGGGACTTTATCAAGGCTGATAAAACAAATCATATCATTTCTTAATATCACTTGTTTTTCCATAAATACTTTGACCAATCTACCATCTTGCACCAAAGAGTGAATTTTAAAATCCAATGTGATACCACACACCAACTACGTGTGAACACATCTAAGCACCTAAAAGTGTGATAAGAAAAGGACCTCTACATCAAAACACCAGTCAACATGCCAACAAAATTCTATGTATTCAAAGTAGTATTAGACTTACACAATATATCTAAAACAGTAGCTTTTGTATTAATTGAAATGCCAGAAAGAAGACAATAATTATCAGGTAGAAAGAGGGAAGAGAGAAGTGCATGCTATGTTCATGCAAGTTGATGTTAAGTGTTGCACCAAGTAAATCAGCAACACGATATCCTGTCACCATATGTTCAAGTGAAAGGAAATATCTATTCTGACGATGAGTAAACGGCTCTAATAAAGAGCTGAGTGGTGTAAAATGAAAATTTAGATATTTATATCCTGTACCTTGCTTTTCTGTATTCTTTGTAAATAGAATGTCCTGTTTCAGATTGGGTAAATCAATTTAGATGCAGCAGCACTGTAGAGCTACAAAAAGACAAGGTCAGTAAAAAACCTTTAGGTTTTCCAGGTAGCCAAGTTGATGATTTCTCCTTAAAAGGTGGTAGAAAGCTCTTACATATCAGATCCCTGATTGTGATGCCTTTTTTGTTTTTTCAATTGTAGCAGATGTAACATATGTCACCTTGCTCTACACAAGACACATACCTTTAATTTCAACGGTAGTAAATCATACAAGATCCAAGATTTTATAAATTGCAATACAAGATATGTTGTGTATGTCTTGGTATGTGAATGCATGAAGATATAACATGTACGGGCCTTGAGGAATAATGATACAGCCTCTCCAATAGTACGCCATGTGACTAAGGAACACTCCCTTATGGAGACTCCTGTTTTTAAGTACATGGGTATTAGTCAAACACGAGCACATCCCAGAGGAGGCAATCGGGAGTTAGAACTCAGAAAAATGAAGCTAGATGGATAATCAGGCTGAAGAGCATACAACTAGGTATGAACGTGGATCATGAAATGTACCATTTCCTATGAAGCTACATGGCCAGAGTAATAACATGTACTTATGTATGCCTCTCATGTTTTCTAACTACATATGTCGTGACTCTTACACAGTTTTGCATATGAGCTGTGAAAAACTAATATGTATCTTAATATGGTTAAAACATGGTTTGCATGACACTCTATAATCTCCACTAACCATTGATACTTCTAATTCACTTCACAATATAGACTAACAGTACTGCAAATAGCCATTATCTACATTGAGAGACATAATGTGACAAGTGCGTCAAAATCCTCGTAGTTGTACAATAATCAAATATTGCCTTTTGGAGTCCCCGTAACCTTTAGGTCGATACTAGACACTTGCGTTTCCCTGCAATGGGCCGTGTGTGCTAACGAAACACTCGTTGCACACTCTAAGATGGCGGCCGCGGGTAGTCCTATTTCAGTTTCTAGCTACTACAGAAAGACGCCGTCAGGAGACATTCCGGTTTGCGTTGCGTACACGGAAGGACTTTCGACACAGTCCGAACGGACTACAAACTAGGTAGGAGACGGCATTAAGGGTTCTGTGTGTGAGGACTTATTGCGTGTATGCACTGTATAGCAATTAGCATACACATGTACTTAACAATCTTAAATTGTTTGGATGCCGAGAATTACTTTGGCAGTAGGGTTTTCTGGCTCTTTTCTATTACTTGCTACAAGATTTTGCGTGATGAACATCTGTTAAGTTTTCTGTTTGTACAACTTATTACAGGTTACACAGTGTATAAATCACCCATACCTGTGAATTGCACATTCGGATTTTATTGTATAAACAATTACAGGTTAGTGATACTCTTGGGCTTATTGACTTCGGGACACCTTTGTTGCTATCTTCATTTGACATGGTTTACTGACCTTGTCTTTTTGTAGCTCTACAGTGCTGCTGCATCTAAATTGATTCACCCAATCTGAAACAGGACATTCTATTTACAAAGAATACAGAAAAGCAAGGTACAGGATATAAATATCTAAATTTTCATTTTACACCACTCAGCTCTTTATTAGAGCCGTTTACTCATGGTCAGAATAGATATTTCCTTTCACTTGAACATATGGTGACAGGATATCGTGTTGCTGATTTACTTGGTGCAACAACTAACATCAACTTGCATGAACATAGCATGCACTTCTCTCTTCCCTCTTTCTACCTGATAATTATTGTCTTCTTTCTGGCATTTCAATTAATACAAAAGCTACTGTTTTAGATATATTGTGTAAGTCTAATACTACTTTGAATACATAGAATTTTGTTGGTATGTTGACTGGTGTTTTGATGTAGAGGTCCTTTTCTTATCACACTTTTAGGTGCTTAGATGTGTTCACACGTAGTTGGTGTGTGGTATCACATTGGATTTTAAAATTCACTCTTTGGTGCAAGATGGTAGATTGGTCAAAGTATTTATGGAAAAACAAGTGATATTAAGAAATGATATGATTTGTTTTATCAGCCTTGATAAAGTCCCGCTTGGGACGAAACACGTGTCGGCTGAATTGGATTATGGCTGAATTGGATTGTTGATCTACAAATTTATTTTCTACATCGGTCTGAAATGGATTATTAAATTACATGTTGATCTTCCATATTGGATGACAAGAACTTTCAGTGCAACGAACCAATGAATTGGACATTATTCGGCTACTGATGAACTTTTTGCAGCATGAGGCTTGGACATTGCCAAAACACAAAATACGAGGCTGTGACTAAGTCATAGGTCTTGGGACAAATGTGTGGTGTTTTTGTTTATATTTGACTTGGCTTTATTATATATTTCTTGTTGGTCTTTCACAAATCTTTTGTTGTACACATGCACATTTTATAGATATGCTTGGTATTAAAAGTATTGTAACAGTACAGTCTCGGATACATTATACACCATTGTGTTACAGCGTAGGTCTATTTTTCTCTTAAATTACAGTACGTCTATTTATCAAATTTCTCAACAGTATTATGGATTCCATGTATTGAACTAGAAATTGTAATCCCTTTCACTTGTTTAGGTGTGCTCCATTCCTAATTTTGAGCTATAAGAGGTCAATGTTTGCTAGGAAGAGCTTCTTAGGGACATTGGGGTGGGAAGAAGGTGAAGGTTTGGGAGTGGAGGAGGTTTCAGTCTGCTGTGTTTGGGTGCACGTACATGAGCTGGATGCTGAGGTGAGGTGGATGGCTGTTGGGTTGGTGTGTGCTTGCGTTTGTGTACTTTGGGAGGAGGGGTCACAGACACAGTGGGAGAGGACACAGGGGACATGTGCACGGATGTGGGGCTGGTGACTGCTAGTGAGGGGTGTGTAGTGATGGGCGTGCTGGTGATAAAGGTAGTGAATGAGGATGTAGTGCATGCAGGTGTGAGTGGAGACGCTACTGGGAGGGAGGTGGACAAGGAGGAGGAGGGGGACACAGTGGAGGCAGTGTGTCAGAGTCACCAGATCTCCGGGGTCTGTGCACGTTCCCAACACTTTCACCACAAGACAGCTCCAATACTCTGATTAGATTTTTCACAGAGTCTAAGAGAGTCCAAGTGGGGAAAAGGGGATTAGGAAGGGAACAGCTGGGAAGGAGACCTGTAGGAAGCAAAAGCTTAAAACACACAACATCAAAATTACATCTCATGAAATCAGTTCTATGCTATAACTCCAAGCTTCGTCATTCTGAAAACATGAACAACCCCAGGATAGTCCTAAACTGACTAGGCTTTAGATGACCAAATACCTGAGGAGGAAACAAGAAACGTTCAATAGAATTTTCAGATTCAAGTACTTTCTTTAGCATGAGAATCAGGAAACAATCGGAGTAATTTCTAAACCATCATATGAATCTCCATTTAAGAATACATTTCATGAACACACAGCATTACATCTAGAACTCTTGTCTTGTTGTGCTCTTCTCAAAACATTGAAAAGTGAATTGCTCACATTGCAGGTTTTTATATGTGTATTGAACACCATAAAGGATTGTGCACCATGAAATCACACAACGTAGATTCAAAGAATAATTCACGCGACTTGTTAACTCGAAATGTTACCAAGGTAATGCCTTAGAATGGTAGCGCACAGTAATTTACATTATTTATACACGTTGAAAAAATCGCGTGTCTTGCCAATTCGAGTGCAACCATGGAACTGCCAAAAAATGGTAGCGCATTATGAATAACGTGAATTAAACATGAGGAAGGAATCGCACATCTTGCTGATTCGAACGCCCCCATGAAATTGCCAAGAAATGGTAGCGCACAATGAATATCATGAATTAACCACAAGGAAAAGAATCGCGCGTCTTGACGATTCGAATGCCACCATGAAAATGCCTCGGAAATGGTAGCGTACAATGAATGTCAAGAATTGCACACAAGGAAAGAATCGCGCGTGTTGCCGATTCGAATGTCAGCATGAAACTGCCAAAAAATAGTAGTGCACTATAAATAACATAAATTTAAACTCGAGGAAGGAATAGCGCATCTTGCCGATTCGAATGCCATCATGAAAATGCCCAAGAAATGGTAGCGCAAAATGAATAACATGATATTGCACTCAAGGAAAGAATCGTGCGTCTTGCAGATTCCAATGCCACCATGAAAATGCCTCGGAATTGGTAGTGTACAATGAATATCAAGAATTTCACACAAGAAAAGAATTCTGCATGTTGCTGATTCAAATGTCACCATGAAACTGCCAAAAAAATGGTAGCGTACAGTGAATATCAAGAATTACACACAAGGAAAGAATTGTGCGTGTTGCCGATTCGAATGCCACCATGAAACTGCCAAGGAATGGTAGCGCACAATGAATAACACAAATTAATCCCAATGAAAGAATCGCGCGTCTTGCCGATTCGAATGCGTGCATCCAAATGCCATGAAAAGTCTAAACGTACAATTACACGCGCAAGAGCAAAATGTTGTTATCATCAAGAATTAGGCCCAAGAATTCGAGCGTCTACAATTACGGGGTCAGGGGCCCAGCCCAACCTCCGCTTTACCGCCCTGACTGAGGATCACCACTGTAGTATGAAGCACAGAGGCCTGGAAGGTCAAGGTAGGCCACCGGAACAGGAGCTCAGGAAGTTGCTGCTGCTCTGCACTGGGACCTCTGAATAGTGAGCACATAGAGCTGGGCTGACTCCCTTTTATAGAGTCTTGGCCCAGCCCACAACCACACCCAGGCATGCTGCAGGGAAAGCTTCTAGAAGGCCCTGGAAAGGGACCACACCCTGACTCACTCTGGAAGCCTGCAGTAATACATTGCAAATGAACAGTATTTATAAGCACCTTAAGAATGAATTTTCTGGATTGAATTCTGCAATGCAAAAGGTTCAACAATAACATATCATTACAATGCATAAATTAAATTAACTTGAGAGTGTTGGTTTTTTGCATTCTAGACACCCACAGAGCGTGCACTGTCCTGATGTAGGTGTGTCTGCATGGGGATGGTGCTTGCGTGAGTGCTTGTGAGATGAAGTGTAGTGCTTGTGTTTGCCTGAGCCACTGTGTGTTGATTTGGGTTTATGCTGGTCTGAAGGTGTGCTTGGGATAGGATGCCACGCCAGTGTGAATGCCCTCCCCTGGATGGCATTCAGTATGGCTGACTGCCCAACAGTGAGGGATCTCAGGAGGTCAATAGCCTCCTCACTGAGGGCAGCAGGGCTGACTGTGGAGGGCCTGAGGTGCCTGAGGCAAAGGAGACAAAGATAGTCACCAGCCCATGAGGTACCTAGCATAACACCATCAGTTGCACACCTGAAACAAACAGGGCCATGACCAGTAGGAGATGCCCACTAACACCATTGGGGTTGGAGTGCTTCAGACCCTGCCCAAAACAGGACCTACCCTGCCATGTTCGCCCTGGCCTAGGGGCACCCAAAGTCCACATCCCCACCCCCTGTACTACCTTAACACGGGCAAAGTCATGATTCTGAATTTGTACTCAACCCCTTGTGGCTGCTGTGATGCCCTCAGGTGCCTATCCAGCTACGGATAGGCCACCGCCAGGATGTGGAACATCAGTTGGGTCAGAGTACGATGGGCACCCCTTCCTCGTTGGGAGGCCAGCCCCAGCTGGGCCTCCGCCATTTTCCATGCCCAGCAGCGCAGGTCCTCCCACTGTTTGCGGCAGTGGGTGCTCCGCCTGTCAAAGACCCCCAGGGTCCGCATCTCCTTGGTGAGGGCACACCAAATACCCTTTAAAAGATGGGCGCTGACCTGCAGGAAAAAGACAGCAGAAAAGGGATTAGTCATACCGTCCGGACTGTCATACTCATGGCCACCATATCCCTCCCATCCCTTTCCGCACATACATTGACCACCATACATGCAGCACTCTGCCCAGGACACCTCAGCCCCCCATACATGTGGCCTACACACACAGCACTCCATACATTCATGGCCCACTCATCATGCTCACAGTGTACTCACCTGTTTGTCTGGAGCACCATAGAGTAAATGTACTGGGGTAGGACCCCATTCACCAGTCTCTCAAACTCCTCCGAAGTGAAGGCAGGGGCCCTTTCCCCAGACACATGAGCCATTGTCGCTTCCGGACACAGGTCACAGCAGCACTTGCAGTGTAGGCCCTCACCTGTTGAAGGTCAGATAGCAAGTGAGTGAACAGATAGAAAATGGCAGTGACGTCTGCGGTGGTGCGTACCGTCACCGCCGGCGTACATCGCCATTGGATCCTAGAACCCAGAGGGCCTAACGTTAACCAATGTGAAGTTGCGTGGCGGTCGCAGACCGCCGACTGCAATGGTGCACAACGCCAGTGGAAATACCTTATTTCCCCTTGTCCCTCCTCACAGGTCAGGCAGCGCCATTTCAGGGGGGCACAGGCCATAGCTCCTAACTGCATCACAGCAGGCATTGGCACATCAACTGACTCTCGGATTTCCATACTGGTTCTGTAAATGAAGACATGCATCATTATTACAATAGATGTGTAAATATGACCCTCTGCTCACCGTTTTCCTCCCTAGACTGCAACCGCTGAGGATGAATATGAGATGGAGACATCCTCCAGTGTACAGACCCCTGGTGGACCTGGCGACAATGGAGGACAGGCACATTATCCTAACATACAGACTTGATTGGGCCACAATCCAAGAACTGTGTGCCCAATTGGAGCCAGACCTGACTTCAGCTATCTGCCAGCCCACAGGTATCCCCCCTCTAGTGCAGGTCCTGTCAGTGTTTCATTTCCTGGCAAGTGGTTCCTTCCAAACAGCAGTAGCCATGGAATCAGGGATTTCTCAGCCAATGTTCTCCAACGTGTTGACCAGAGTGTTGTCTGCCCTCCTGAAACACATGCACAGCTACATCGTATTCCCCCAGCTGGAGGATTTGGCCACAGTGAAGGCTGACTTTTATGCCCTGGGACATATCCCCAACATCATTGGTGATTGATGGTACCCATGTAGCATTTGTCGTCCCCCCCGGGAGAAATGAACAAGTGTTTAGGAATGGAAAGAGCTATCAATCTGTGAATGTGCAAATGGTGTGGTTTGGCGGACCAGTACATCTCCCATGTAAATGCTAAGTATCATGGCTCTGTGCATGTTGCCTTTATCTTGAGGAATAGCAGCATCCTATTTGCGATGGCTCAACTTCAGAGGCACCGGGTGTGGCTAATAGGTGAGCCCAAGGTCCCCATCTAGTATATATTGGTGGATGGGTATGGGGTTGTCCCTAAAGGTGAATGTGTGGCTAACAGGTATACCTCGATATTTGCAGGTGACTCTGGTTACCCCAACCTCTCATGGTTACTGACCCCAGTGAGGAATGCCAGGACAAGGGCAGAGGAACGTTACAATGAGGCACGTGGGCGAACAAGGCGGATAATTGAAAGAACCTTCGGCCTCCTGAAGGCCAAGTTCAGGTGCCTCCATCTGACTGGTGGATCCCTGTACTACTCACCCAAGAAGGTGTGCCAGATCATCGTTGCATGTTGCATGTTGCACAACCTGGCCTTGAGACGCCAGTTGCCTTTTCTGCAGGAGGATAAGCCTGGAAATGGTCTTGTGGCAGCGGTGGAGCCTGTGGACAGTGAGGAAGAGGAGGCAGAGGATGAAGATGTGGACAACAGACGTTCTCTCATACAGCAGTACTTCCAGTGACACACAGCTAAGACACTGTAACTTCACTTCACATTGCAGTTTTGTGTTGGACATTGGACATGGCTGCATGATTTCCCTATGTCTATGGCCACTTACTGTACTCTTTGGCATCTCTATTTTCTGATCTCTGTGCCCCACTCTGCCTCCTGGTGTGTTTACTGCTGCCCACTACAGGTCATACCAATGTATTTATAACTGTACATATGAATTGCAATGCATACAGATTGTTGAACTAATACATATTTCAATCAATTGACAGACTCCAGACTTGTATTTATTCCAAGGTGTTTATTTAAGTGCTAATAGGTTGAGGGGGATGTGCAATGGGCTTGGGTGATGGTGAAGGAATGTCCAGTTAGAGTCCAGTCTCTTTGTATCACCAGTGCATTGTCCAATGGGATATAGGAAGGGGAGCAATGGCAGTTCAAGGTGGACAGGGTAACAGAGTCGGACACAAGGGTAACAATGAGGAGAGTCTTGTTTCCTGGCGGGGGTCTTGACAATGTTCTCTGGCTTCTGCCTGGATCGCAGGGACCGTTTGCGGGGTGGTTCTCCTTCTGCAGGGGGTGAGGTGCTGGTGGCCTGTTGTTCCAGTGGCGGGGCCTCCTGTCCTCCTGCCGGCGGAGGTGGAGGGCTGTTCATCGGTGTGGCTAGTGTCAGGGGGCTGGTGGTGTGCCACTGCCTCCCTCATGGTGTTGGCCATGTCAGCCAGCACCCCTGCAATGGTGACCAGGATGGTGTGGATGTCCTTCAGGTACTCCCTGTTCCCCAGGTACTGTCCCTCCTGCAGCCGCTGGGTCTCCTGCAACTTGGCCAGTATCTGGCCCAAGGTCTCCTGGGAATGTTGGTATGCTCCCAGGATCCCTGCAAGTGCCTCGTGGAGAGTGAGTTCCCTGGGCCTGTCCTCCCCCTGTCGCACAGCAGTCCTCCCAGCTTCCCTGTTGTCCTGTGCCTCTGTCCCCTGAAATGTGTACCCACTGTCACTGACCCCGGGTCCCTGATTGTCTTGGGTTTGTGGGGTTGCCTGGGGTACCTATAGTGGTGGACAAACTGCTGACTGACGTGTCCTGGGAACAGTGGTATGGACCTGCTGGGTGGGTGCTGTGCTGGTGTTTCCTGAGGGCGGAGAGTCTGGGGTGGTATGGGACTGTGCCTGGGTACCCGACTGTTCAGAGGTACCTGATGGGCCAGGTTGATCATCATGATCCAGGCGTGCAGATCTGCTGTCATCACTGTGGGCCTCTTCTGTGGGGGGACTGGATGTTGGTGGCACCTCCTCTCCGGTGACATTGATGGGGTCCCTTGGGGATATAAATGCAGTGTTATTGTATCTGCGTGTGTCATCTTGTGCATGGGTGTGTTTCCCTGTATGGTTGTGATAGCCCTGTCAGCTTTGCCTTGCGTGCGTGGTGATTTTGTGGGCTAGGTGATTCTCTCTAATGGGCATGCTTTAGTGATGGGTGTCCATGCAGGTCTGTGATGGGTGTCCATGCAAAGGTGTTGCATGCAGGGCTTGGTATTGGGGGGTGGGGGGTTGTGATAGTTGGGTATTTGTGAGTTGGTGGAGTGATGGGGTTGAGGGTAGGGGTAGGATTTTGTGATGGCATGCAGGTAGGGTGGGGGATATAGTAGTAAAGATTTGACTTACCAGAGTCCAGTCCTCCTGCTACTCCTGCAAAGCACTCAGGGTGCATTATTGCCAAGACTTGCTCCTCCCATGTTGTTAGTTGTGGGGGAGGAGGTGGGGGTCCACTGCCAGTCCTCTGTACGGCTACCTGGTGTCTTGCAACCACGGAACGCACCTTCCCCCGTAAGTCATTCCACCTCTTCCTGATCTCATCCCTTGTTCTGGGGTGCTGTCCCACAGTGTTGACCCTGTCCACGACTCTCCGCCATAGCTCCATCTTCCTTGCAATGGACATCTGCTGCACCTGTGATCCGAATAGCTGTGGCTCTACCCGGGTGATTTCCTCCACCATGACCCTTAGCTCCTCCTCTGAAAACCTGGGGTGTCTTTGGGGTGCAATGGATGTGGTGTGAGTGGTATGTGTGAAGATGTGTGGGGTGGTGTGTTGGGGTGTGTGCTGTGAGGTGCTTGGATGGTGTATGGGTGATGGTGTTCTGTGGCTCAGATTGAGTGGGTGTGTCAGGAATAAGGCCATGCGCGGTCCAGGTCCCGCCCAAAACTCCCCTGCGCGGCTCTGCGGCGCTTCATGCGCACCAGTTGTCATCCCCTTTTGTTCCAAAGGTGGCCATCAGCGTTGTCTGCCCTGTGGCAAAGCTCATAGAGCTGTAGGTTCATGACATTGGTGGACAAGATGCACTTATCAGTGCTATTCCATGAAGGGACTGCAATTCCCATGTTTTTAGAGGCAGCAGCCATCTTGGGATGTGGCAGGCCTATAAAGCCCAGCCACACCCAAGCACGTTGCTCACTATTTTGAAGACTTGGATGCACTCAGACCTTGTTGGGGTTCTCTGAAGAAGAGCAGAGTTGCTGGATGGCAGAGTGACATCCAATCAAAGTATCCTTGTTTCCATGGTGAATTCAAAAACGAGTAGGTCGTACTCGTGGCGGTGTGGCCTTGATGAATCCAATTTTGGAGGAAGTCATTACTTCCAGAAGTAAAGCGCCCCTTAGCACAACAAGCAAAGCATTTTCAGTTTTCAGAATACAGCGGCCTTGGCGCTACGATCAAAGGCGTTTCAGAGCACAGGTGTAAAGCGCTCTTTGCACGACAATTCAAGTGCTTCAGTTCACAGATGTAAACCGCTCTAAGCACGGTAATTCAAGCGCTTCAGTCCACAGGTGTAAAGCACTCTTGGCACAGCAATTCAAGCGCTTCAGTCCACAGGTGTAAATCGCTCTTGGCATGGCAATTCAAGCGCTTAAGTCCACAGATGTAAAGCGCTCTTGGCACAGCAATTCAAGCGCTTCAGTCCACAGGTGTAAAGCGCTCTTGGCACAGCAATTTAAGCGCTTCAGTGCACAGATGTAAATCGCTCTTGGCACAGCAATCAAAGCGCTTCAATCCATAGTAGTAAAAGGCTCTTTGCACAACAATCAAAGTGATTCAGGCCACATGAGTAAAGCGCCCCCTTAGCAGAACAAGCGTAGCTCCTCAGGCAAGGCAAGTAAAAGCGCTTCCTGGTATTATAAGTAAAGCACTTCAAGTTCAATGAGTAAAAACTTTTCGGCCTTTATAGTTGTGAATGTAAAAGTATTTTTGGAGATAAGCAAATCATAGTTATCGTTGTTTTTTGGAAAGCATAATATGTGAAAAGCATATTTAATTATTTGAGATTTTCTAGGTCATGATCAAAGGTTTATGTTTTGAATGCATAGATGTTACAGTTTGAATTGTCCAATGTGGTGGAGTTTTGTAAGTGTGTGTGTATTATGAACGCAGCGGTGTGTACCGCCAATGGTTGAAAGACCGCCATGGTCATTCGTAGGTCCTGATACTGTGGGCGTATTCCTGTTGGCATAACGGTGTGGGTTTTGGTGCCGCCAGTTTATCACTGACCTTTAGTCTGGCAGAGTTGAGTGGGTGTCTGTATAGTGGCGAATTTCTCTGTGTGGGTCATAATACCCGTAGCGGTATACCGCCGCGGTCACGGTATGTTGGCGGCCTTTAGCACGGCGGTAGGCGGCATTTACTGCCAATGGTGTAATGAGGGTCTATGTCTAGATTTCACCCACACATTCATGTAATAGTGCATTGTGTGTAGTTTGTTGTTCCACAGTGTGTTCCTAACTTACTTTCAACTTTTGGGCCTAGTCATGATTTCAAAGATGTGGGTGAGTTGATAAGGTATTTGACGGTGTAAATACCTACTCCTTGACAAATCTGTGTTCAAGTGATTCATTTACAAAATTGTGCCCACTTATGATTTGAGTACAGTCTCTAACTGAAGAAGTTGTGCATAATATTGTCCCTTCTGCGTGCTCCAGCAGCATAGTTTTGTTCTTCCCCATCCTCCTGCCGTGCATCATTGTCCTCATCCTCCTCCCTGGGGACCTCTAACTGTTCCTTCCAGGGGACATTGGTGTGAACACAGATGTTGTGCAAAATTGCACAGACTAGTATTATTTTGCATACAAAGGGTGGAGCATATAATAGACTTCCTCCAGTTTGACCTAGGCACCTGAACCTGGATTTCAGGATGCCACATGTCCTCTCCACCACATTCGTGGTCCTTTTATGTTTATGTTCTTCATTGTCAGCTTTCTCAGCATCTGTATGCTGGTTTGCATATTGGGTCATGACCCATGGCTGGATGCCGTGATCTTGGTCCGCTGCAGTGGATGGGAAGATACAGTGTCAGATGTGCATTTGTGTTCCTTTCTAAATGGGCACCAACTGTTTCTTTGTATTTGAGTAGTGATTCTGACTTACATCTGGTATTGTGTATGCTCCTGTTTGCATGCATGGTTGTATTGGTGTGTGGTGGTGTACTTTCCAGTCATGGTTTGAGTCTCAGGGGCATGGTGATTATGGGATATTTTCCGGTAAGACAGTTCACCCATGCAGAATATGTGTGATGTTGAATATAATTGTCCTTTAGGCCCATTACTTTTGACTTTTGAATGGTGCATGTTGGCTAGGTTTGTACCTATTTTGTGTGGTGTGTGCTGTGAGACGGGTGTTGTGCCCTATGTGTTGCATGTGAATCCTACCCCCTTGGACATGGTACACCTCCCTTGCACACAAAGTTGTTGTAGCAATTTTCTTGCTAGCATGCATATGAGTATGTAGAGATTGTGCACATTGTGGCATAGTTGTTTGAGATGCATTGCCATGTATATGACAAGTTTACGAACTCCTGTGGCACAGGACAGGGCATAAGGTGCTTTTCTGCACTGCTCTGTATCACCAGTACAGGCGAACAATGTGCCATGTCTTCTTGATTTTGTGCGTTACTGATCTCTACCAGTACGCTGACAGTAGTTCAGCTGCCAAAGTCCACTGTAGGCACCCTTGTAGTATAGTAGTAAGATATCAGCTTTGTGAGGTTACACATGATCTATCAATTATGACAAATTTCCTATTTCTATGTGTGTTGCACTATGCACCACACATGGGAAAAGTTTACATAAAGAGAGTATCAGGCATTTGTCTTGATAGGACAATGGAGATGTTACCACTATGGTGGCATTATTTGTTGGTGCAGCCTCAGGTTTCAAAATTAGGGTAAACGTGGGGCAGTGCCAATATGGGAGTTGGTTGACGGTGACATGCCCAATGCAAAACCCATTACTTACCAATTCCACGCTAAGTGATCTGTGTGAAGAGGCTATGTTTTCGATGCAACCTCAGAACACATGTGCTGGTTTGACACCACCGTTTGAATACAGAGTGGGCATTACTCCACCAGACCATTATTAAAAGTGACAGTCCAGGGGTGCAAGCAACTTGTATATGTGGCCATATGTGAGGGTGATGTACATTGAATGCTGTGGAGTGATGCATGTAGCATGTGTGTTGTTTTATGAGCATACGTGCATCCCTGTCCATATGTGTGTAGTGTGGTGTATGTGTTATTTGTCCCACATGTTTAGTGTGTTGTATGCGTTATGTTGTGTATGCTGGCTTACCTACAAGTAGGTCATTACCATATTGTCCATCCTGGAAGCGTTGGCTTATTATTCAGTGTCAGAAAATGTAGGGATCATACACGCTGCCCGGATATTTGGCAAGTATGTTGGTGAATATCCCACGATGGTCCACAATGGCCTGCAGGTTCATTGAGTGTGTGTGTTTCCTGTCCCTAAAAAGGTTTCCATAGCAGCAGGGGGGACAAGTTGGACATGTCTGCAGTCCAATGCACCCAGCACATGCGGGAACCCAGCAATTTTGTAGAATCCTTGTTTTGTCTCCAGCTGCTGCGGCTGGGTACTGGCGAGCAGGATGTGGTGGGGCGTGGGGCATCCAGGACCATGGGGAGGAAGGCAGTAAAGGATAGTTGTGAAATACCACCCACTCGTGCTGCAGTGGTCTGAAATGAGCCAGAGGCCAGCATGTGGAGCACAGCAAGGAGCTTGGTCATGGGTGGTATGGTTGTAGGACTTTCCACTCTTGCCGTGATGTCAGGAGGAATGTGGTGCAGCAGCCGAATGAAGGACTCCCACTTGAGATGGTTAAGTCTCATGACATCTTTTTCCCTGAGGCCAAGGGAGGATGTGCATTGGTGAAATATTCTCTCCCTCCTTCTGCGCTGCATTTGTGGCTGCACTTGTGGTGGTGCTGGTGGCATTTGGCATCATCATTTTGACGCTCTGACTCACCCTGCCAATTTCAACCAAATGCAGTCCTTCTCATTTTGAGTGGGCACTGAACAGTGCACCCCTTTCATTCTTGCCAGGTGCCATTATTTCTAGTGTTTTCTCCTTCACGGGGCTAAATATTTTAAGATAGATTTAATGGCAGGGTGCTCCTAGGCAGCCACCTCGTACCACTGTTGGACATGCCCTCTCAGCCTGTAAACTTCATGGATGTTTGTTTGAAAGTTCATGCTCAATACAGTGGGTCGTAGTTGGTTATTTTGTCAAGTCAATAAAAAAGTTAGATGCTTGATTGCTTGTCTGGGAAAAGTTTATCAGATGCTACAGGTCTGCCCTGTTTATACTGAATGTTATGACAAAGATGGCTTGCCTTATTGTAAAAAGCATTTGCAAAAGCCAATACCCCTTTAAGTGTGCATTCTTATTACAATGACCTACAGACTGTAGATGTATATTTTGTTACATGTAATCTAACCATTTATCATAGAGGTCAAGGATTTCTGTGTTCATTGCTCATACTAACAAACCCTAGGGAGAGAAGATTTGCACTGTTAGAATCCTTGTTAGGCCCCTATAAGAAGGGTTGTATAATGTTTGGCCAAATCTTAAGCTGTATGTATGTACTTTTAAACTCTATGACTGAAGGTCGTCTTCTGGAAAAACATATGCGCAATACACTAGGTTTGAGTTAGTTTTGGTGTGAAGCCAGTTTTCACGGCTATAAGCCTCATTGATGTATCGGAAAAAGGTATGTCAGATGCCACAGGTCTAATCTATTCATTATGAAAAGTGACAACAAAGGCTGCAGGCTTGGCTTATTTATTATTAATCATCTGCTATTAATGAAAGGTAGATTGTTACAATGTTTGATCGATGTTTATTAGGACACAGAGAGGGTAATTTTTGTGCATATGTTTTGGCGATATTTGGACAAAATATTGAATCAAAAATGTTTAGTTTCAGAAATGTAGAGTTTTTAATATTGTGGCACAGAAATATCTGGTGCAAAAATATTGCTGGCAAGAATATTGATTTTTTAAGGTAAGAAATATTGTTTTCTAAGTTTCTTTGGGGGCCATTAGGAGTTTGGCAGATAGAAACACCTGTCCCCCAAACTCACAACGAGGAGACCGCTGCAGTGCTGGCAGTCTACCCACTGGCCCATTACAACTTTCCCACTGGGCTGATTGTTTTCCCAGTTGGAAAGATGCAGCGGCATTGTTCCCGGCTCATAACTGAGCCGACGGAAATGCTGCTGCACGCAGGGTGCACCTGCACCCTAGAAAAGTGCACTGTCTGCACAGCAGACAGTAGGCATTTCACGGGTGCTGGGCAGGGGCATGGGCAGTGCAGGGGTCCCACTGTGGCCCCCTGCACTTGTTCTCTGCCAGCCTTGTCATGGTGGTGTAACCGCCATAAAAAGGCTATTGGAGAACAAGATTGGAATCAGCAGAGCGGTGCTAAGTTCAGCGCTGCCCTGGCTGATTACAATCAGGACCACCGTCAGACCATCAAATTCTTGGATCCTGGCAGGGACGACAGTAGGTTGGCAGGTCTGCCCACCAACCTCGTAATGTGGTGGTCAGACAGCCACAGCCAGGGCGGTCCGACCTCTACCGCAAGTCTGGCGGTCTCGTGACCGCCAGACTAATAATTGTCCCCCACATGTGTAAACAATATTTTTATTGTATATGTTTAAAATTGCTTGTGTACTTGTTGTAATGTTTTTAAATATAGTTTGTAATTTTAAGTTATTTATATTTTTAATTTAATCGAAATTTAATATTTAATTTAATATTGATAATTTATTTGATAATTAGGTTTGTAAATTGTGTAAATATTTTTTTTTTAAGTTATATTTTAGGTGTGGGTTCTTGGGCTTGTAAGGTTATAGGGTGGGAAGTTAATTAAATAATAATAGAATAATTATTAATTATTGCTAGATTATTATTTGATTGTTAATTATATAAATTGTGTAATTATTATAGTTTTTAATTTACATTTTAGGTGTGGGTTGTTGGGTTTTGTAGGGTTATATTGTGGGAAGTTAACTGAACTAATGATTAATTATAAATTGTTTATTTAGTAGTAATTAATTGTTAATTAGTTATGTAAATTGTTTAATTATGATAATTTTATAATTTAGTTATATGTTAAATGTGAGGCTAGCGACTATAGTGTAGGAATTTAATGAAATAATTATTAAATAACATTGTTTTATAATAATTATTTAAAAGTGTATAGCTATTTTAATTGTTTATTTTTTTAATGTATATATTTATTTTATGTTAATAGTTTTATAAAGTTATGAAAATAATACTTGTATTAAAATAGGGCATGTGCTTTCCCTACTGTTGCACAGACTGGAGTGGGAATAGCACATTTTACCTCTCCTGGATCCAACGTTTTCCCTACTGTTGCACTGACTGGAGTGGGAATAGTGACTCCTGAGTCCAACGCTTTCCCTACTGTTGCACCGACTGGACTGGGAATACTAAATTTCACCCCTCCTGAGTCCAACGCTTTCCCCGATGTTGCACAGACTACAGTGGGAATAGTAAATTTTACCCCTTTTGAGTCCAACGCTTTCCCTACTGTTGTATAGGCTGAGGTGGGAATATTACATTTTACCCCTCTTGAGTCCAAAGCTTTCCCTATTTTTGCACTGACTGGATTGGGAATAGTACATGTTACCCCTCCTGAGTCCAATGCTACTGTTGCAGAGACTGAAGTGGGAATAGTAAATTTAAGCTCTCCTGAGTCCAAAGCTTTCACTACTTTTGCACAGATTGGAGTGGGAATAGTATATGTATTATTTCTAGAAATGTATAGTTTTGTTCATATTGTTTAAAATTATATCATTATGTCCCTGTGTATTTTAAATTATAGTTTTTTAAATTAGTACAGTTTGCGATATATATTTTTTGTAAAATGCCTTTTTGTATATCGCTTACTTTTTAATTTGTAATTTAATTTGTATGGTTTTTCATTTTTTGTAGTTAGTTATGTTTTTTTTATTTATTGTATGTATATATATATATATATATATATTCATATGTGTTGATAGAAAAATAATATATAGTTGTTATTTTCTTAAATGAAAGAGTTAGTAAATAATAATATAAATTAAAGTTACTATTTTAATAATGGTTGTACATTATAGATGTGTAAATAAACATATACATGTACATATATATGTATGTGTTTGTTTAAATAAGTTAGATTTATATCTTTTTATATTATTTGAATACATTTAATTTACATTAGATTTCTGTTACATGTTAATATATGTAATGTTTACTATGTTTAATTATATATTGGTTAAAAAAGAATATTTTTGTATCTATTTTTCAATATTAGTGCAAAACGATATTTTTTTCCTATTTTGTCATTTCAGCTATATGTACAGGAAAACGATATTTTTGTGCTCAATATTCTTGACAGAATATTTTTTATCACAACATTTAGGGTTTTGATACTTTGTCAGTGAACCATTTAGGCACTTATTAGGGCCATATTCTCAATGTAAAATTGTACATTTGATTAACGTTTGAATGAAAGGCGATGTTACAGTCCTTCTGCACACCCAGGTGCTTATTGCGACTTTGGCAGTCTTAGCAGAAGACCACCCTCTGTGCGTGCACTAAAAGATCGCCAGAGTCTGTGGTCTCACGACTGCCGTATTACGATTCACCAACTGCAGACCGGCCAAAAGCAGCCAGAAATCCGACACCGAGGCCTGACCGAGGGTGGGAGAGAGCCGGTTCCACCACCAGAACCGCCACGCCAGCAACATCCCACCCTCCAAATTACGCCCCACAAATCAGCACAGTGGTCTTTGCACTGTGGTAATCCATTCACGGTCCAAACCTCTGCGATCAAAAACTCAACTCTACCAGAACACAACACCATATTGTACAGTACGAATGCCCCACACCTGACACACATACACACACACACCTGATCACTGCACTATAAAACACACCCCCACACATACCCACAACACTTTGCATCTTGAATTTATCACAGAGAAAGGGAAGAACGAACAAATAGAAGATACTGCACCTGGACACCATAGGCACTATCACACATAACACGTAGCACACACTACACAACTGCACCCCTGCACACAACAAACACGTTGCCACTGCACACAACCACCACATACCACAAGTACACCGAACCACACAACCTCACCTCACCAAACAACACACCTTGCACCCCTGCACATTACACACCTTACACCCACAACCAGTGGCAGTTTGCGGGGCACAGAAGAGGTAGGGTGGTGCATGGAGGGGGGAAATAAAAACTTTAATTAATTAAGAAAAAAAACACTTACCTCCTCACTGCTGCGCCATTCCACTCTGCTCCTCTGTCTTCTTGCTGTAGGCACAGACTCCCAGCCTGCCTTGCAGCCAATCCTGATGCTGCTCAAAGTAGTGTCAGGATTGGCTGCGAGCACCCAACCAGGGCGCTCCAGGCAGGCTGGGAGCCTGTGTAGGCTCGCTCCAGCCCAGTAACTGTGTTGCTGGGCTGGAGAGAGCCTACTGCGCAGGGGGTTTGGCTGGCCCGAGATGGCTGGCCAAACATATAAGCGCAGTGAGGGGGAGTGCTGTGCACTCCCCCTCACTGCTCGTCACCCCGTGGCCCTGCCCCTTTTAAAGAAAACAATAATAAACATAGTTCATTATCGTTTTCTTTGAAAGGTTTTGCAGCTGCCGCTTCTGGGTGGGCCAGCCCTGCCCACAACACATCCACCATGTCTCGAGAGAAACACCCATGATTCACAGACGAGGAGTTGAGGGTCATGGTAGATGAAATCGTCAGAGTGGAGCCAGAACTGTTTGGAGCACAGGTCCAGCATACATCTATAGCCAGGAAAACAGAGTTATGGCGGGGATTGTCAACAGCATGAACTCAGTGGGAGACCATCCACTCACAAGGAAAGACCTCAGGAAGAGGTGGAACGACCTATGGGGGAAGGACCGGTCCATGGCGGCAAAACACCAGATAGCCATCAACAAGACTGGTGGTGGGCCCCCACCCCCTCCCCCAGAATTATCATTGTGTATCATTGTGGGAGGAGAAGGTCTTGGCCATCCTGCACCCAGAGGGCCTGACTGGAATACCAGGAGGACTGGACTTCCCGTACTCCATGTACTCCTGCACAGCGTGTACCCCCACCACCTTACACCCCCTCACAGCACCCTTACATGCACCAATCAACCCTGAACCCAATACCCTCCCTTGCATGCCACACCTCCCCACTACCATTAATCCCACACTGGCCCACCAAGTGCATGGATATCTCCCACTGTGGCAAGTACTACAACTACCACAAGACAACACTCACTACCCTTGTAAACTGCTAATTTCACTCCACATTACGACACCTGCACGTATAACCATGTCACCCCCTTCACCTGGTCACCTGCTCACTAGTACACGGCAATGACAGCATTGATGACCACAACCTTCTATACTACAAGCACACAACAGCACTCTCCATCAGCCTTTAAACATTGCCAGTGGCCAAGCAACTGTCATTGCCATCACTGAAAAGCATGTCAAGGCTATGATTGCAAACAGCCATGTGAACAAGTACATTTCAACAAAGTAACACACTTCCTCTCCATCTACAGATATCCCTACTAATGCCACCCAGCAGAGGATGCCAGAGACAGACAGTCAGCCCCTGGAAGTAGGCCCAATTGAGGACTACAACTCTGAATTTTTGGAAGGGGGCGCCTCACCTGTCCCATCCTGGATGACTGGTCAGTCCACCACCACCAGCCTCACCCTGCCCACATCTGAGTCCCCCATCTCTGTGGCTACTGCAGCACAGAAAACCCCTCATCCACAAACCTGTGTCCCAAGGACAGATCAAGCTATAGTGTGCCCCATAGTACAGAGACCTGAGTCGACCCATAACATCCAAGACTGTGAAGGTCCTGGTGTCAGTGGGAGTGGGCACACTTTTTCAGGGTCACAGGCACAGGGGGCAAGGGGCAGTGGGAGGGCAACTGTAGGTCAAGGGATAAGGCACCAATGAGACACAACTGGCCAGGAGACCATCTCCAGAGTCCTGGTAGCATACCAGCAATCCCAGTACAGGATGGGTCAAATACTGACAACCTCACAGGACAACCAGAGGCTGCAGAGGGGATACCACCAGGAGGTCATGCGGGGTCATGATGCCCTTCCTGCATTGTAATCTTATGCCAAGAGTGCCAATAGTCATGTCTGAAAGCAGAATGGAACCACGCCTGACCTGATGATAGAACAAGATAGTGTAAATCTTCAATGAAGTCTCCCATGTTGCCCATCCAATACACATAAAGGACGTTATGCAATCCACAAGAATCACGTTGCAGTGGGGAGGTCACCACATATCTACAATGTAGGACTGTAGGTCACACACATGCAGAGTAGAAAACCATTTCTCATAGCTAACATCACCAACAGAAGCCCTATCTTGCAATGTCTAAAACAGGTAGGTACCAGACATTAGCTTTGGGAACAGTGTGGATGGGTAGCTGGACTGTTATGTGATAGGATTAGGCCAGACCATACACATCCAAACTGCAGTTGTGGAACCATGCAACATGGGGGACCCTATGCTGAAGCCATGCCATGCCAACAGCAAGTACCACATGGCTTTGGCAGTATAGCAGTTACACCTCGCCTGATGGTGAGTCAGCATCCCATCAAAATGCATAACATAGATGGATGGATGTAGTGCACTCATATCCCCTGGTGCAAAACACAAAGAGGGACAATGTCACTAGGCAGACAGGATTAGCAGTTCCATTAACTTTAGACCACACATACCTGGCATTCATGGGAAGAACTGCCGAATCAACTCAGTTCTAGAGTTAGCTGCATACTCCTCATCGGCCTCCTTGCCAGTTCCAGAGTCATCAGCCTGAGCCACTGGTCTAGCTGCCACCTTCTCCTCATCCAACAGTGGAATGTGTCTTCTCAGGGAAAGATTGTGTAGCATGCAACATGCTACGATGATTTGGCAGACTTTCTGTGGTCTGTACTGTAGGATACTACAGGACACATGTAGGCATCTGAATATTGCTTTCAGTAGTCCAAATGTCCTCTCCATTACACGCCTCTTTCGGCCGTGAGCCTCATTGTAACTGTCCTTCCCACCAGTTGGACGGTACCTCACTGGTGTCAGGAGCCAGGGCAGGTCGGGGTAGCCGGAGTCACCTGTGTGCACAAAGGTACAAATCATTTGGAAACTATGAGAGGCATAGAGCTGAGTGTGAAGTGAAGTAGCATAGATGTCAGACTTAGACAGTGGTACACTTACCAATGGTCCAGGCCCTCTCTCTCTGTAGTTGTGACATCATTTGTGGGACACTGCTGTTCCTCAAGATGTAAGAATCATGTACAGATCCAGGAAACTTTGCTGTCACATGGGATATGTATTGGTTGGCAAGACACCCCACCTGCACATTGACTGAATAGGGATTCTTCCTGTTCCTGTAGACTTTTCTTATTGGCCTTGGAAGGAACAAAAGCGATGAGGGTCCCATCAGTGGCCCCTATTACATGTGGAGCATGTGCAATGTCATAAAAGGCAGACTTCACAGTGTACAGTGTACAGATCAAAACGTTGTGGGAACCTGATGTAGCTGTTCAGGTGCTTGAGTAAGGCATCCAGTACAACCTGTAACAGAAAACTGAACATCGGTTGTGACATTACTGCAGCCAGTCCCACTGTCACCTGAAAAGATCCTGAGGCGAGGCAATGCAGGAGAGATAACACCTGTACTATTGGTGGGATGGCATGTGGATTATGTATGTTGGGCAGGAGATCTGGCTCACAGTTCCCTGATAATCTGTGTCTTTCTTCCATGGTAGCAAGGTTAACTAGGGGACAGTAGACCGGTGCATTTCTCAATCTTCCCATTGGACGGTATCTAGGTATAGGACAAAACACATTTCAGCACAGTAATGGCTTACGTGTTATCATTGTCAGCAGTACCATTTAATGTGAAAGATTTACATTGAAATGCAAATACAGATGTCAATAATTCTGACAGATGGACAGATGTGGCGGGAATGTCCAGCAGGTTGGTCATGACTCCCTTCCTGCATTGTAATCTTATGCCAAGGGTGCCAACAGTCATGTCTGAAAGCAGAATGGAACCACACACCTGACCTGATGATAGAACAAGATAGTGTAAAGCTTAAATGAAGTCTCCCATGTTGCCTATCCAATACACATAAAGGACATTATGCAATCCACAAGAATCATGTTGCAGTAGGGAGGTCACCACATATCTAAACTGTAGGAATGTAGATCACACACATGCAGAGTAGAAAACCATTTCTCATAGCTAACATCACCAACAGCAACCCTATCTTGCAATGTCTTAAACAGGTAGGTACCAGACATCAGCTTTCGGAACAGTGTGGATGGGTAGCTGGACTGTTATGTGATAGGATTAGGCCAGACCATACACATCCAAACTGCAGTTGTGGAACCATGCAACATGGGGGACCCTATGCTGAAGCCATGCCAACAGCAAGTACCACATGGCTTTGACAGTATAGCAGTTACACCTCGCCTGATTGTAAGTCAGCATCCCATCAAAATGCATAACATAGACGGATGGATGTAGTGCACTCATATCCCCTGGTGCAAAACACAAAGAGGGACAATGTCACTAGGCAGACAGGGTTAGCGGTTCCATTAACTTTAGACCACACATACCTGGCATTCATTGGAAGAACAGCCGAATCAACTCAGGTCTAGAGTCAGCTGCATCCTCCTCATCTGACTCCCCATCCGTTCCAGAGTAATCAGCCTGAGCCACTGGTCCAGCTGCCACCTTCTCCTCATCCAACATTGGAATGTGTCTTCTCAGGGAAAGATTGTGTAGCATGCAACATGCTACGATGATTTGGCAGACTTTCTGTGGTTTGTACTGTAGAGTACTACCGGACACATGTAGGCATCTGAATCTTACTTCCAGTAGCCCAAATGTCCTCTCCATTACACGCCTCTTTCGGCCGTGATCTTCATTGTAACTGTCCTTCCCATCTGTTGGACGGTACCTCACTGGTGTCAGGAGCCAGGGCAGGGTGGGGTAGCCGGCGTCACCTGTGTGAACAAAGTTACAAATCATTTGGAAACTATGAGAGGCATAGAGCTGAGTGTGAAGTGAAGTAGCATAGATGTTACACATAGGCAGTGGTACACTTACCAATGGTCCAGGCCCTCTCTCTCTGTAGTTGTGACATCATTTGTGGGGCAGTGCTGTTCGTCAAGATGTAAGAATCACGTACAGATCCAGGAAACTTTGCTGTCACATGGGGTATGTATTGGTCGGCAAGACACACCACCTGCATATTGATTCTTCCTGTTCCTGTAGACTTTGCTCATTGGCCTTGGAAGGAACCAAAGTGATGAGGGTCCCATCAGTGGCCCCTATTACATGTGGAACATGTGCAATGTCATAAAAGGCAGACTTCACAGTGTACAGTGTACATATCAAAGCGTTGTGGGAACCAGATATAGCTGGTCAAGTGCTTGAGTAATGCATCCAGTACAACCTGTAACACAAAACTGAGCATCGGTTGTGACATTACTGCAGCCAGTCCCACTGTCACCTGGAAAGATCCTGAGGCGAGGCAATGCAGGAGAGATAACACCTGTACTATTGGTGGGATGGCATGTGGATTACAGATGGTGGGCAGGAGATCTGGCTCACAGTTCCCTGACAATCTGTGTCTTTCTTGCATGGTAGCAAGTTTGACTAGGGGACGGTAGACTGGTGTATTTCTCAATCTCCCCATTGGACGGTATCTAGGCATAGGACAAAACACATTTCAGGACATCTGTTACACTGTTGTTACTAAAGTACACCATAGAAGTGGAAAACAGGACAAGTCATGTAAGGTATTTGAAACTTGACACAGGGAAACAGTTATTCACAAACTACACAACCACGACATCCTGGCTGCCAATTCCATTGCTATACTTGTCACAAGGGGTCTGTACAAAGATGGAAGTCAAACATAGTAAACTCGTCCCTAAGTCAGATAAAGTTATCCAATGTCCACACATTGAAAAGATAATACATCGGACATATTGGCAGGTGATACTCACTTCACTAGTGAGTTCGCATGAGTTGACACTGTACATCAAGAAACTAGTAATTAACATCAAGCTATGACGCACTAGGATGACTTAAATATCTTAAAATATGTAAAATGGCAGCCCCCTGTCCTGCATGCAGAGGACAGATGGAAGTGACCTAATTCTGATGGCATTAGTCGTCATGGCGGGAGGCGGTCGGAAACGCAGTGCAACTCCTCATTGGTTAACATAGATATCTATGGGAAACTGGGGCCAGTGATGAACTGCGGCAGTGACGGTCATGACCGCGGTGGTCATGACCGCCATTTTCTATAGCCCAGCTCACTTGACTCCAGACACTCAAGCAAGCAAGACATCCACTGCGTGAGCTGCTGTGTTAAGTACCTGGAAGCCACAATGGCACGTCCTGCAGGAGATAGGGCACCAGCCTTCACTCCGGATGAAGTAGAGAAACTGATGAAAGGGGTCCTACCCCTGTACGGACAATTGTGTGGGGCTCAGGATAAACAGGTCAGTACAATCTGGAATACTTATCAGCTAGGGTGGTGTTTGACAGTGAACGTGTGTGAATAGTGACATGGCATGATTGGCTGCTGGGGTTGTGTTGTATGAATTATAATGGCATATTGTGTACTCTGTATGAGCATGTGCTGTGCATGCTGCGTGTAGGCCACTGCTGTAGGTGTACTGTAACTCTACATGAATATCTCTTTTTGTCTGTGTCTCCCATGCAGGTCAGCACCTATCAAAAAAAGGGGGTTATGGAGAGCCATCGCCAAGCAAGTGTGGACCCCAGGAGGTCCACAGCCGGTCTAGCGCCCACTGCAGTAAGCGGTGGGAGGACTTGAGACGCTGGGCCCGGAAGACTGCAGAGGCCCAGCTTGAGACGTCCTCCCAATGAGGGAGGGGTGCCTGTCAGACCCTGACCCTCCTAATGGCCCGCATGTTGGCAGTGGCCTACCCAGAGATAGATGAACGCTTGAGGGCAGCACAGCAGCCACAAGGGAGTGAGTATAGACTGTTATCAGTTGTATGGGCTTCTATTGTGTCAGTTAGATTACTTAGGAACTAATGAGGTGTGTGTACATTAGATAAGATTATAGTCCTGGCTATTACTCCCACTGTTTGGAAGTGGTATAAGTTAGCTTTTAAACATCATGCAAGCAGTAATCTGTTGGTGCTATACCACCTTGTTCAGTTAAGTTTAGACACACTACTATGTTGAGTGATTTCCAAACCTTAATTCCCTATCCCTGAGTCTGCTTTAGATGTCATCTAGTTAGGGCTGATATGGAGTAATATGTCCTGTGAGTAGGGAACTTCTACTGTGAAATCAATGCATTGTCAATGGACTTCTGTACATCATGAGTCCTTTACCAACCTGTCCTATAATTTGTGTACAATGTACTTATCCAGGACATATGAGAAACAATGTGTCAAAAGGGTCAGACTGGTAAGTATCTGTGGGTAGTTGGTAGTTTTTACCATTGTAGAACAACTGATGACAGACAGCAGTGTGTCCAAACTAATCATTTTGTTGGAATTAGCAGGTAACAGCTTGAATATTAGGTTATGTCTTCATGACCAATATTTGGGGACAATGGATCATAGCCAATCCTTGCCACGCCAGAGGAGGAGTAGATTACTTGTTGGTATGTGTACTAGCTGGGTAGGTATTGACCCTTTCCTCCCTTTCTTTCTCTCCCACCCTCTCTCCATATCTTCTTCTATCCTTATGTGCATCAGCATCATCAGGCAAAGGAGAAAGGGCACCGGCGAGTGGGGAAGCTGCAGCCCACGGGACCCAGGAGGCAGAGTCTACTGACACCGAAGGAACCAGTGGGACGGAGGACGAGGAGAGCACCACGGGAGACCAGTACAGCTACATCATCTCCAGGTTCCTCCTCCGATGGAAGCTCCCTGGCGGTGGTGGGCTGATTTGGGTCCATTCCAGCACCATCCTTGTCCGCCACCCCCTTTACCAGCACCACCCTCCCTGTAGCTTCCTACCCAGTTGCCCATGCCCACTCACTCAAGAGGGTGGGTCTCCTCTGCCACAGGCACCTCTGCCCCTGCCCCAGTCAGCCCTGCTGCCCTCAATGAGGAGGCTATTGACCTCCTGAGGTCCATCTCTGTGGGGGCAGTCAACCATCGTGAATGCCATCCAGGGACAAGCATCCCAGATGCAACAAAAAATTGCCTACCTGGAAGGCATTCATGGTGCCTTGGTTGGCCAGCAGAGATTGTTTCAGGCTCTGGCCTCCTCTTTGATGGCACCCAGTGTCTCTTCACCTTCAGCCCCCCCCCAGCTACCTGTGCCCAATCCAACACCTCTTTCCCCTCACCCATCCAGAGCACACATACAGATCACCATTCACCCACCACAACAGACAAGGTGTGCAAACACAAACACATGCACCACAGTACAATACACACCTGCAGACACAAGAACTGCTACTCCATTCACTGACTCCACACCACCTCCTCCATCACAGTCACATCACCACTCACACCTGATCCTGCCACCAGTCCTGTCATACCCAGACACCACAAGAGCAGACCTGCAGACATCCACCCCACTCACCACGACAACCTTGATGACTACATGCAGCACATCCACCTTACTTGTAGTGACCACCCCAACATACACTCACACATCTTGCATACCATCTCCCTGCATCTCTTCCCCCTCCTCACAAAAAACATAAATGCCCTCACTCACCCACCTAACATACACCCACCACACACAAGCACACATTGCACACACCTGCATCTACGTCGAGCACACCAGCACCTCCTATAACCACTCCCTCTACCTCCACTCCTAAACCTTTTACCCATGACTGCCCCGTGTACCTAAAAAGGTTTTTCATGCCAGTCTTGACCTGGTCCCTGCTCCTGTCCCATCCTGTAATGCCCCTAAGCGCCATGTCTCCCTGTCTTAACCCAGACCTTCCACCTCCCTGTCCTCCCGCGGCCCCCCAGTAGTGCCCATGCCCCCCCAGCAAAGAAACCACCACTTCCAAAACCTAAGGACCCTACTCAGACCTCAAATCCAAATCTCCTCCCCCCACAATCAAAATCTAAGTGTAATCCCCCAAACCTAAACTCAAAGGCCCACCTTCCAAACACGCCTAGCGTCAAAATATTGGAGATAGCACAATTTTTTGGATGCATGCACCTACCTTGTGTCAATGAGATGCAAGGTAGGCATTCCCATCTAAAAAATGACGCTAAAATGATGCACGGGTGGGAGGAGGGGATAAATAATGGTGCAAAGCTTACTTTGCACCATTATTTAACGCCTGGATCAGACCAGGCGCTAGGGGACCTCTGGAACCATTTCCATGGTGAACCACCATGGAATGGGCCCACAGGGGCCCACCCCAAACCCCAAGAACAGCCCCACCCACACCAGAGGGACACCATAGGATAGGGGACCCATCCCAGGGAAGTGGGATAAGTATAGGTACGTATTAAAAAAAAAATTAAGTGCCATTGGGGACCCTGAAATGGGCCCCCCTGCACGACACTGGGTGCAATGGCCATCCCATTGGTCATTGGGGTGGTGGGCATGACTCCTATCTTTTATAAGACAGGAGTCATGTGGTATGGATCGTTTTGGTCAGGAAATGATGCTAGGCTGGTAAGAGGCATTTATTTTGCCTCTAACCAGCCTAGTGTCATTTTTTGAGGCAAAACCCCCTTCAACCGTACCACCACCCTCACCTGGCAAACGTAATTTTTTCTGAAACTAGCCCAACCAGAGCGTCAGCTTGCGGCATTCCATAAATTTGGTACCCGGCTGCCACTTTGGAATGAAGAAAGCCGGCGCTATCGTTTTTGCTGCAAAACTGCGTTTGCTCAGTTTTGCGGCAAAAAGTATAAATATGGGGGATAGTTTTTACGGTTAATTTAATTTTTAAGCACAGCTGCCCACATAACTGTGGATGTCAAGGTTGAGATATTTTCTTGGATTTCCTTCAACATGGTTGTGTTATATCTGTATGTTTGTGTTGTATGTGTATGGGATGTATCTATGTTGCTGCATGCGCTGGGTTGATGACTTGTGCCATGTACTTGTTGTGATGTGTTGTTATGATTGTGTGTGGCATTGTAGTGTGTGCGTCCATGTGTATAATGATGCATCTGTGATGTCCTTTGTATTTTGGTTGGATATGGCGTGTCACCTGAGGCCTTGTTTGGATGTCTGTACTATTTATATGACTGCGTGCTGCTGCTACGTATTGCTGCCAGTATGTGTTGTCAGGTGGAGTTGTTCGATGTGCCTTTCTGCCAATGCGTTTGTTTGTTTGTGATGTTGTTGTCGTTGTGTGATTGTGGTATGTTGTGTATGGATGTGTTTGACAGTGGTGGGGGTGTGCGGTGTGCTGTGTGAATGGCACGTGTCTGTTGGCCGTGGTGTGTGTATTTAGAGTATGCGTTTGTGTAATTAGTATGTGCATGTGTGCCTGTAGATATGTGTGTTGATACGGGTGTTTGCGCTTGTGTGGCCGTCACTGTCCGTGCCGGGTGTGTGTGTTGTTTGTGGGTGTGTAATACTGCCCTTCCCTCCAGTGTGTGCTAGGTGGGGGTACTTATGGTTGTCGTCTTCGTCGTTATCGCTGGTCCTGGTTGTGTATCGCGAGATACAACAGTGGGAAGACTTCCAGTTTGGGTTTCATGGCGGTCGCAGATGCGCCTGTGTACCTGGAGGTGAGTGTCTCCTTTTATACTAGCAGTTTCGGCCAGGCTTTTTGTGGCGGTCGGAGCCCCCGGAAATCCTGGCGGTCTGCTGACTCGTAATTTGGTGGGCAGTGAATTGGTCCCTGCCGGCCTGGAGATGGCTACCGCCGTCAGCAGCAGTCCGACCGCACTAACAGTACTGGCGGTGACTTGGCTGTGTTGCGGTGGGATCACCGCCATGATCATAATATGGCGGTCTGCACTGTCATCCTGGCAGCAGTGCGACTGCCACTCCCGGCATGGCGGTCCAGTGACTGCCAAACTTTCAATGAGGGCCCCAATGTCTGGTGACATATGAATGAGACACAAATAAGGAGATGTTTTGTAGAGCCCTCGGAAGGAATAACACATTTTGGTCTCCTATTTGTTGGCATGCTCAGGTTTGATAAGGCACTGAACATAACTTGTCACTGTAACCAATTGAAAACTAGACGTCTGCAACTCTCTGGTGGTTGAACGTCAAGCAGGCACATCTGGGTGATGAAAAAAGCAGATACAAGTGGATATAATTGGGGGATGCGGATGTCAAAGGTGTCCAAATAATGTGACTTGTTTGGAAATACACTTATAAATTTGCTGCCTGCATCCCTGTGCGTGTTCATGTTATTTTTTGTTTTACTGTTTTTGTGTTATCATTTTGCAAAAGCAACATCCTTCTTTTTGTAAAGAGGAACTCTGTGTGCCAAACACAGAAAGTAATTTCACTTTGACTTAATAACGTGTACATTTAGAATTATAATTTTATATTCAATAACAACGTTTTTGGCTTATGCTTCCATAAATTGCACATGCATCTATTACTAAGCACTTAGGGGCCTATTCACAAAGCCCTGTAGTGTGGAAATTAGCATTGCTGTAGTACTCTTATGTACTGTACCTGCCTTTCTGGCATGGCTCCAAAACATCTAAAACAGAAATACAATGGGAGCATTTCTATTTAGGTAGTACAAATAGAAAAGCCTGTGTCCTCCTTTCATTTTTCTTAATAAGAAGTCTGACGTTTCAGCCAATTCACAAAGGCATGTAAGAATACTCCTGTAGTACTACTTCCTTGCTTATACATGAGCATGCACACGAGATCCCACATTAGAAAATGAAGCAACAGATCTCTGTGCTTTGATTCAAAGGAAATCCTTGCTAAATATGATTTACAAAACACGAGACCTGTTTTGTTATTGCGGAAGCCTCGTCTCACGAGAATCCTTTGGCGCGAGCAGGCTGATCCTGTTTCCCACTTGAAAACAAGTTTGAACAAGGTGACGAGAACAGGAAACGCCTGTCCCACTTCTTCAAACCGATCTAGGACTGTTTGTGGACGAACCTGTTCAGTTACAGGAAGATGGAACTGCAAACATTTCTGCAGCTGATCTTTGTAAAGTTGAACTTGCTCTTCCATCCGCCATTTTTGTTTTGCTCTTCGACGAGGCCATAAAGCCTTTTGCACGGGTGTCTTTTATTTGCTCATTGTGTTTACCCAGGTGGTTTGACTTTTTGACGTGATTATATTACATTCTGCAGATTGCCTCTGGGACGTTTGTTAATGTGATGCTGTGTTTGGCACACCGCAAACATTAAAGAGCTAAAAAACTCACCGATGCCAGTAGAAATATTTTAGTCCTGTCAGTAATATTTAGTCTGTGAGAAGGTCAAAGGTATCCACGTTTAGGGTTTCGTGGGAACACGGGCTTGTGGGGACCCGGCCCGAGAGCTTCAGCTTCATTTACCTGTTTGACAGGTAACAATTAGAAAGTGATAGCTGCCTATAGATGGAATGTTGTCGAAAAGGCCCTGCACAGAGGGTCTGGTTTACCTGTTGAGCAGGTGGGGTCTGTGGAGCACGAATAGGCATGTGCATGCACAGCATTCCAAAGACTAGCTTTTCTCTTTTAAAAAACAGGCCTGGCCCTGGGGCATTCAAGGGCTGGGCTTGGCACCAGCAAAGAGTCGTTGGCAGAAAAGTGAAGACATATAAATAAATAATTCCCTTTCAGAGGAGGAAGAGAGAATTCAAGACTCACTCAGTACCTTTAGCTTGTTTACCCACCCTTCTGTTTGCATAAGGCAGAGCTTTTGTTTTATTTGCAGAGAGGCGTTTTAGACATCATGAAAGCAATAAAGCGTGCAGGCTTTTCAAAATGTCTGCAAAAAAGAGACTGTACAATGACATTGGTGGCACAAGTATATGCGCTGTTGCTAGGGTGTAGAAATGGGGGGACAAACTGTCAGTTTGCTGTTTTTTCACATCACATACTTTTACAACCCTCTCAAGGCGCTGCTGCTTTGCAATCATTCTCTTTTCACACCTCGCTATAACTCTTTTCTGTACTAATAAGATTAAGGGCCTCATTTCGAGTTTGACTGACGGGAAAGCGTGTCCACCAAACTCCCGACAGGGTGGCCGTCGCCATTGTGGCGACCTCCCCGCCGGAGTTATTACGAGTTTCCCGCTAGGTTGGTGGGCGGAAACCTCAGTTTTCGCCCGCCGGCCTAGTGGGAAACAGGCTACAGCATTGTCCCCGGCTCGTAATCAAGCTGGTGGCAATGCTGTAGCCAGCACGGTGCAACAGCACCCTCACAATGATCACTGTCTGCAAAACAGACAGTGAACATTGCAAGGGTGCTGGTCAGGGGGGCCCTCGCACTGTGCATGTCCCCCCGGCCCCCCGCACCTGTTCTACACCAGCCTTTTCATGGCAGTTTAACTGCCATGAAAAGGCTGACGGAGAACAAGGTCATGTTAACGCTGAGTTTACTCATGAATATTCATGTATTTTGAGTGTTGGATTTGTGTAGAAAATGTATTAACTTAGAGAAAAATAATGCACACTTTTGAAGGTGCGTCTACCAGAGTGGCCGTCATTGTTCACAAAGCGTGCTTATTAATGGCTTATTAATATGAAATGTTGAGCTTATGTTTGATTAATGTAGTAATATTGCATATTAAGGGTTATGAATTATGTATCAGCCTTATTAATTGTAGGCCTTAAATTAGCGAGATCTTGGCCTAGTTGTACGGCCTCATGTCAAGCTGCATTGCTTAGGCGTTTTATAAAATGGATACTTAGATAGTTAAATTGTGATTTTCCACTGTACTGTCCATGTGCTTGTAGCTGAAGTTAGTTCTCAAGAGCAACTGCTTGCTAGAAGATGCTGTATTTGCAAGTGAAACAATGTTTAGTGTAATGTGTGTAAGACTGACCTTCCCAGGAGAAGACAATGGATGCACTGACTGGAGTTTAAGCTACAAAAATATTAATACCTGACGAGCTGAATGACGAGAGCGGGAGAAGAGGAGCCAATCTTCGACATGTGCACCATGTAGTAGTAAAATTGTAGATTTGGAGTTTTAGTTTCATTGGACAAAGTATGAACATGCGATTCCCTGACCAATTAGGATGTGGGAAGTTGTTTTAGGGAATACTTAGCCAAAATGCACCAAGAGAAGAGAGGTCGTTCACCCTATTCTTCTAGAGAGTTTAGTCTGTTATTTTCTTGACCGTCTTGAGAAGAGACATGCTCAACTTCACTGCTTAGAGAGACTTTGCTTTTCCTGAACTTTGATGCTGAACTGATGTCCTGTTGACGAAGACTGTTACACCTTGCTGAGCCATATTGAGGACAGGTATAAAATGATGTTACTGATTGTTGTGTCTATTTGCTTTTGTTTCTAGGTACCAACCGCTATTTTGATAGAGCCATAGTTAGATGTTTTTCCAAATTTGTGTGACTAAATAGTTTTGCATGAAGTCCTAACATGCTATTCTAATTTGATGTTAGTTAGGTTTCTCACTGACGAAGGTCTCTACATGTAATAACAGTTGATGTATTTTCTTTGCTGAATCTAAATGTATGTAATATCGTTTGCGCAATTATTCTTGGTAATAATTTGTACTGTAACCTTAGAATGTGTAGGAGCTCAAGCATAGATTAGATTGCGACTCTTTCACCCTTTTGGTCAGCCAGTATTGTTTCTGTATGTTTATCATTTTATTTTGAGACTAAGTTACATGACATTAACATTGTTAATATAGGGAAATAAACCTTCTATCTTTTACATAAAGTTGTAGTCATTCATGGTTGAGAGGTCATGGTGTGTGGAAATTACTGGCTCATAGATTATTGATGTGATTGATCTGTATTGGTAAGGGATATATGATGGGAGAAACTCAAAGCGCATTAAAAAGGTCCATCGGCCTATTCGCGCCTCCCATGTAAGTTTACTTAATAAGGTCTGATGCGCTAACAGAGATGGTAGCAGAGATTGATGGTTTGTCTCCTTAAGAGCCCATCATAGATGCTCAGTAATGGTCTCTCTCCTTAAGAGCCCATCATAGATGCCCCGTAAAAGTTTATCTCCTTAAGAGCCTATCATACAGTCCAGGGAAAGGTGGAAGAGTGTTTGGTCCCAGAGATAATAAGGAAGAAAAAACAGGTGTCCCCAGAAATGATAGTAGGATAAGGGTTAATATCCTACAAAGAGAAAAATAATTCACAGATTTGACAAAATTGGTAAAATGTGGGATTTTTTTCAGATTCAACTATACAAAGTGGAAAGAGAATGTGCCCCTGAGTGCTAGAAATGACTTTCCCAGAATCTTGGAGCTTGCCAATGATTGCTTGAGGGTGTTCTCGGTGTTTTAGTGACGGTGTGGATGATGTAGATTTTGCGCTTGCACAGCTTTGCAAATCGCAGGTGAATTGTGATGTTTGTGAGGGTTTAGGGAGTTTGCATACTCCAAATGAATTTGTAGAAGGAGTGTGCATACTACGAAGTGTGAGAGTAGGGAAGTCATCGACCTTCACATGTGTGTGGCGCTTTGTGCTAAAAAATTGTCCACAGGGATGTTGGCATACGGACACTGCGTGGGCTAAGACTCCAGAGTATATTGAAGTGTATGAGACACTTGTTTTTTGTTGTAATTTGTCTTGTTTAATAGGTCAAACGGGCGTGGTCGACAAGTCAGAGTGTTAGTCAAAGTGAGTGAAATAATTTTTCGACTGAGATCTGGCAAATCCTGTGTGCACCAGGACAGACCCACTGATCAGTTGAGAGTGTAATTTGTGGGTCAAATTTTGCTTGCGAATCACGGAAACTGAGAAATAAGGAGCATCTGTTAAAGCGAAACACCGTCAGTGTGTTACCCTACCTGTAGTAAACTGAAAAATTGGGTATTGATTTTGTTTAGTGCTTGCAATAATATTTCCTTAGTTTCATGTGAATCTGAGTTTAGGAGGACAAGCTGCAAGACTTTGTCAGTGCCCAGTATGTGTGAGTGTGACGTCATTGGAGCCGTGCTGGGATAGGTTGGTTAGTGAGAAGGGTTGCGCACAGACAACAGCCGTCCGTGTAGCGCAATTGGTCGAGAAGGTGGGTGAAGAGAATTCTAGGATTAAAAGTCACTCCCTGATTTGATTTAGATTAACATAAAGGTTGCAAAAATGACATTTTTCAAAGCTTTGAGTGCTTTAAGGGGAGATACGTACATTACACCAAGTATAGGGGGTATTCCACTGCCAAAAGGTACATAAGTTTACATTGTAATCGAAGAGCAGGGTGTTGCACCTTGTCTTTGGTTGAAGCAATGGTGCAAAGTGACAGAGAAGGATCAGAGTTTAGCGTTTCCTGACCACAGAACATTTAATTTGAAGAGTTTAGAGAATCTGAGGAGGGTGCTGTATGATCTGAAATCCCGTCCAAGACCAGCACAGTTTGAGGCATTAGCAATCCGAGAGTTAATAGCCAGACAGCAACACCAACAGAAATGTGAGAGGAGAATGAAAAAGGCAGAAAAGACATTAGCAGAGGCTAGATGGGACAATGCTCAGAAATTGTGGAGAGCTGAGACTTTACAGAGGATTTTAATGTTTCCAGCAATTACACAGGATAGCGAGGGAGAAGGAAGGAAAGCTACCAGAAAAACAAATAGGAGCCCTTCCGACAATAGGGAGCAGAGACCAAAGGAGTCTAGAGGATCACTGACATTTGAGGAAGAGTCAGACGATGATGAGTTTATTTTACAGTTACTGAGAAATCGTCCCCCACCATATGCAGCACAAGAGAGTGGCCCGAGAACCAGTGTAAATCCTTCAGCTCCGACCCAGGTTAAAATGACACTGAGTCTAGTGTAGGTTAATCCGAGTATGGCACAGAGCCCAATGCAGAGCAATCTCAACACACCTATTACTCCGGTAGCACAGAATCAGGTGCCACAGTCAAATGTACCGAGAATTTATCCTGATATACATATAGTGGAAGCAGCCACAAAACTAATAGTGCCTACAGGACAGGTTTTTCCAAAATTGATGGTGGTTTAGACAGAGCCAACACCACTTTTACTGCCTCAAGTGCAGTCACAAGTAATACCAAGGTACACTCCGATAACAGGACACAGACAGATATGTCTGTATTGATGAGCCAAAATATGGGAACTATGCCCCCACAGACTTTGAGTATCAGACCAAGCCCAGATGCTGTGTCTGTACCTATTACCATTGGTCCATTTGTACCTTTATTCGCACAAAAGAAAACCAGTGCAGATGAGCAGGGAGTCCTAAGTCAGAGCTCAATGAGGGGAGGACTTTATGAGAATATACGAGTAGTCTCTCCTGTGGGACAGACCTTTGACGGATCGAGATCATTGCTAGACCTTAGTCCATTCCGAGTTCCTCAGGATACTGTGATAGGGTCGAATGTTAGTCAGAGCCTGAAATTAATGACACAGCAGTCTTTGAATACAGCTGTGCAACAAGTGCCAAATGCCCATGCTAACAATATTTTGCTGCAAGGTTTAACTGCCCAACAATTGACTGAATGGTTAGGCAAGCTGAATACCCTGCAGAGTGCTCCTAGGAGAGTGGAATGCTTGAACTATACAAGACTAGGAATGGACGTGGGTGAGCGAATTGAAGGGAATATGGGTATGAACAGGTTAGAGTCCTACACAGAAGCAGAACTGAGATATTTGTGCCCGAAAGTTATGAGGGAAGTGAGCAATGTGCAGCAAAGGTTGGCAGACTTGGAAGAGAAGTGCGGCATAGAAATAGAGAAAACAAAGCATTTGAAAAGGAGTTACAGGTTAGATTTTGACACAAAAGATTTCGAACCCATGAGATCTGCAGGGATGAAGGCACACCTTAGGGAGTTTCTCCAAAGTGTCTAGACATGGGGAGTCTTAGACAAATGGGAAGGCAGAAGGGCAAAGAAAATAGATAAAAGAAAAACGGATTCTGCAGGGCTGACTGCAAATATGCAGCAGGGCAAGGACCCAGTGAAGATTTTACCAATGAGAGAGATTCCAGGGGAGAATTTTGTTCATCTCCCAAGTTGAAAGAGAAGCCAGTGGAATGGTAGCAGGAGGCAGAATGCAAAATGCCTGTGGGAAGAGTTGAACACTCTATTAGAGATAGTAGTTCCAGCTGATTTATGGATGGAGTGTAAGAGGAGTATAGATTGGCTGACAAAAGAACCAGAGAGAGATCAGGTTACAGGTGCCCCATCTCCTGAAGTATTGAAATATTACTATAAAGCGATCGAATTTTTGAAGACGAGAATTTCACCCAAAAACATTGACTGACATAGATTAGACAGAACAGCTCAGGAAGCAAAAGAGTCTATACATGCGTATTAAGAGAGATTGTTGCAGGCGTTTGAGCATTGCAGTGGTACAGAAACAATTGAGCCAAAAGACATGATTCATTTTGTGTTCAGATTTGTGGAAGGATTGAGACCTGAAATTAGCCATATGATTAAGAGTCATTTGATTTGCTGGCAAGCAAAGCCAGTTGATCAGGTGTTGCAGTATGAAAAGTATCGTAGTGATGAGATTCAATAGAAGCAGATAAAATTGAAAGAAAAGGCGCTGGTGATGCCAATTAAAGAGGCACAAAAACGGATGCTGGGAAATTTTCCATAGCAGCAGCAGTGAAATGTGTTGTTTCAAAATCAGATGAGTGGTAGAGGTCACAGAGTAATTGGTAATGGAAACTGTAGTCCTGATTTGAATACTGTAGTGGTTCAGAATGATTTGCAGGGAATGAAGAGATTGTTGCCTTGTCACGCTTGCGGAGTGGTCGGACATTTGAAGTGGGAGTGTCCGATGATGGTGCAGAAAGGTGTCGTTCAGCAAACAAGTGACATCAATTTGTTTCAAAACATGAGAGGACTGAGAATGAGAGGTCATAAACCAAATTTTCATAATAATGTGAATCAGATGCAAAATGTTCTACCCATGAGGCAGGTGCAAATGCCACGTGTACAAGTGACACAATTGCAGCCAGTGCAACAGCAGGTCCCAATGGTACCTAGACAGCAAATTCAAATACCTGAAGCCCCAGTGGAACAGCAGCAGGTGATACTTCCTCAACAGGTCACAGGTCTAACCAGAGTAATAACACAGTACACCAATTCTCATTAGACAGTGAGAATGGAATAAACGATGATTGGGTGAGCGAGAGTTCAGGTGAAGAGAAATGTGTGCTTGCAGCTTCTTTAGAAGTAGATAAAAAAGGCCCATATGTGAAGGGAAAGATAATAGGTCATAAGGTTTTATTCTTGGATGACACAGGAGCTACACGCTCTACAGTGAGAACTACAGAAGTTTCGAACTTTCTCCTTTCAGAAAAGCAGTCCAGATTGTAGGAGTAGCAAATCAGTATTTGACCAACCTAATTACAGAACCAGTTCAGGTTAAAATTGGCAACGTTAAAGGATTGCACAAATTCGTAATCTTTGATTCAAGTCTAGTATCCCTACTGGCAAGAGACTTGCTGTGTAAAACCAGGTGCTCGATTACTTGTTCAAAAGATGGAATTGAGATATAGACAAATAATGATGATGAGGATGACCCAGCTCCAGAGATCGAGTGTGAGATGATAAGTGAGGAGTACCCCCTGATTAGTTTCTTTCCAGTGTTCACAGTGAAGGAGCTTCCTCCTGTTTTTCAGGAAACGGATAAAAATAAAGTGTGGGATTTGACAGGGAAAGAATTAGGTTTATTAAAGGGAATTGAACCAGTTAAAGTTCCTGTAAAGCCGAATGCAATTTTTCCTCACATTCCCCAGTACCTCATGCCACAGGATATCCTTATGAAGGTTGCTCAAATAATTGCAGAATTCGTAAAACAAGAGGTCTGAAAAGAAGTGTTGAGCAGCCCATGTAATTCACCGATAATGGGATTGAAAAAGCCCTGTGAGAAAGTTTGAATTGTTCAGGTTTTGAGAAAAATAAATGACATTGTGATCAAATGTTGCACAGTGGTGCCAAATCCAGCTGTGATTCTGTTTCAGATTCCATGTGATGCTGACTGGTTCGCCATCATAGACTTGTCACAAGCCTTCTTTTCTGTGCCTCTTCATGAGGACAGCCAATTTCTCTTTTGTTTCAAATTTTTAGACCGAGTTTACTGTTGTTGTCGAATTCCTCAAGGGTTTTCAGAGTCATATTCCATATTCAATCAGATCTTGAAAAATAATTTGGAGTCATTGTAACTGCCGTTCCAATCGATCCTGACACAGTACATTGATGACGTGTTGATTACGTCCAAAACAAGGGACAAGTGCAAGTATGTCACAACTGCCTTACTGAACCATTTGTGAAAAAATGGTCATAAAGTGTCTCCATTGAAATTGCAGTACTGTCAGAAAGAAGTGAAGTACTTGGGTCACCAGACTGAGAAAGGAATAAGAAAAATATCCAGAGAAGGAGTCACCGCCATATTGCAGATGAGTCCCCCGACCACACAGAGAGATGTCAAGATGTTTTTAGGGATGGTAGGCTACTGTCACCAATGGATTCCCAATTTTCCAGTCATTTCCAAACGATTGCAGAAGCTGACCCACAAGGAGGTTACTTATCCCCTAGTGTTAGACCAGGCTTGCATGAAAGTGTTTCCTGAATTGAGAGAGAGTTTATATAAGTGGGAATTCTTACCTGACGAAGATGAAACATGTCCAAGTTTCACATTGCAAGTAATAGATACATTGGAAGAATTGAGAACACTGCAGAATGATGTTGACAGGGAGGAAAAACGTTCATGGAGCAAAATTAAATGTATACAGCGACAGGATGAATTGTGGGTTTTAGAAAAGGGACAATTAGTCTTGCCAAACTGTCTGTTGGCTCAAATGGGTTGGTATTATCATTTTCAGTGGTTAGGAGGGATGCCATGATTCGCCCTTTTAAACATAATTGGTTTAATCCAAGGTTTAGACAAGTTGCTGAAGCAGTTTGCCATAGTTGGTCAGCAAATGAACGTGGGAAAAGGGGCAGTGGTTAATTTGAGCCACAGTGGAAGAGCAAGAGGTCCATTCAGCAGAATGCAAATGGATTTTATTGAGATGCCTGCGTGTGGAGATTTGAGATATATGTTGGTGATTGTGTGCATCTTTAGTCATTGGATTGAAGCGTACCCTACAGGTAGAAATGACAGCCTCACAGTACCGAAACTACTGCTTAGGGAGCCGTTACCACGTTTTGGGTTTCTGATCACTTTAGAATCAGATGGGAGAAGTCACTTCAACAATAAAGTAATTAAATTACTATGTGTAGCATTAAACATTAAGTAGAAGTTGCATTGTAGTTATCCCCCTGAAGCATCAGGACTAGTGGAACAGATAAATGGTACCTTGAAATCAATAATGGCAAGAATGTGTGCATCCACAAATCTGAAATGGCCTGATGCACTGCTGTAAGTTCTGATGACAATAAGAAACACACCCAACAGTAAGACAGGATTGTCACTGCACGAAAAACACATGGGCAGAGCAAAGAGGTTGACAGCAGTCCCTGCAAATGCTCTTGTGAACATAACGGATGATATGGTGTTGAACTACTGCAAAGGTTTGGCTAATGTGGTTTGCTCTTTTTCTCAACAGGTGGAAGCCACCACACTGCCACTGATCCAAGATCGAGGACACATCCTGAGGGCGGGTGACTGGGTGATAGTCTGAAAGCATGTGAGGAAGACGTATTTGGAGCCTTGGTGGAAAGGCCCATTCCAGGTAGTTCTGACCACTACCATATTAAGGTTTATGTATTATGTATTAGCCTTATTAATTGTAAGCCTTAACTTAGCGAGGTCTTGGCCTAGTTGCAGGGCCTCATGTCAAGCTGCATTGCTTAGGCGTTTTATAAAATGGATGCTTAGAGAATTAAATTGTGATTTTCCACTGTACTGTCCATGTGCTTGTAGCTGAAGTTAGTTCCCATGAGAAACTGCTTGCTAGAAGATGCTGTACTTGCTAGTGAAACAATGTTTAGTGTAATGTGTGTAAGACTGACCTTCCCAGGAGAAGACAATGGATGCACTAACTGGAGTTTAAGCTACAACAATATTGATACTGACGAGCTGAGTGACGAGAGCGGGAGAAGATGAGCCACACATCAGGATGTGAACCATGTAGTAGTAAATTTGTAGATTTGGAGTTTTAGTTCCATTGGACAAAGTGTGAACATGCAATCCCCTGACCAATTAGGATGTGAGAAGTAGTTTTAAGGAACCTAACTTAGCAAGACTGCACCAAGAGGAGAGAGGCCATTCACCCTATTCTTCTAGACAGCTTAGTCTGTTATTTTCTTGACCGTCTTGAGAAGAGACATGCTTAACTTTACTGCTTAGAGAGACTTTGCTTTTCCTGAACTTTGATGCTGAATCCTAATGTATTGCTAACTGAACTGATGTCCTGTTGACGAAGACTGTCACAGTTTGCTAAACCATACTGAGGACAGGTATAAAATTACATTACTGATTGTTATGTCTATTTCCTTTTGTTTCTAATTACCAACTGCTATTTTGATAGAGCCATAGTGAGATGTTATTCCAAATTTGTGTGACTAAATTGTTTTGCATGAAGTCCAAACATGCTATTCTAATTTGGTGTTAGGGTTCTCACTGATGAAGTTTGCTACATGTAATAACCGTTGATGTCTTTTCTTTGCTGAATCTAAATGTATGTAATCTCGTTTGCAGTTATTCTTGGTATTAATTTGTACTGTAACCTTTGAATGTGTAGTAGCTCAAGCGTTGATTAGATTGCGATTCTTTCGCCGCTTTGGTCAGCCAGTATTGTTTCTGTATGTTTTTCATTTGATTTTGAGACTAAGTTACGTGACATTAGCATTCTTAATATAGGGAAATAAACCTTCTAACTTTTACATGGTCAAGAGGTCATGGTGTGTGGAAATTACTGACTCTCATTGATTATTGATGTTATGGATTGTTGATGTTATTGATCTGTATTGGTATGGGATATATGATGGGAAAAACTCAATGCGTAGTGAAGAGGTCATTCGGCCTATTCGCGTCTCCATTTTAAGTTTACTTAATAAGGTCGGACAAGCTAACAGTCGTAATCCGCAGGGCAGCACAGCATGCAGCGCTACCCTGTCTGATTACGATCTCTGCCACCGCTAGGCCGCCGGGATCATGGATCCTGGCAGAGCTTGCGGTTCCATGGCAGGCTGCAACAGCGGTGGTCCTGACCGCCACCGCAAGTGTGGCAGTTTGCAGTCCGCCACACTCGTAATGAGGCCCTGCGTGGCTAGCCTATGTTAAGAAACCACTTTACAATGTAGGTTTAGATAAATTCTGGGAAGAGCCTTCCTCCATTAAAGTTACTGCAGCCAATATTGTTAAAACTAGATACTGGGGGAGAGCTATTGCCCGAATAAATAAGCTAGTTGCACAGGTAGCAGTACAAGGCTCTTTTTACTACATAAGAGTGTGCCCAAGACTAAGAAATTTCTTAATCTTATTCATCCAGTGCGTGCTTTTGCTTTTCTTGCACTTTAGGTACAGTACTTTGCTGGCAGCTGTGTTTTAGAAAAATGGGATCCCTAACAGGCAAAGTCAACCTTGTTCCATGCATGGATGCTATCTGACGATTCCGAGGAGCATCTACTTCCTTTTTTTTTGCCTGTATTATATTAGACCTAAGCGAGGTGGATTGTTTGTATTATCTGCTAGGGAAGTCACATTGCACTTACACTGTCATAATTTGTAAAAGTGATTCCACCAATGTGGTAGTGGCCACAGTATCTACATTTCTAATTTCTGTGTGGTCAGTTAGACTTAAAGTGGCTGGCCGATCAACTACGATTAATTTAACTTCCTGGTCTCATTGTTGCTGACCCTTTTTTTCCAGGGCTATCTATGTTTTGAACTTTTTTTGGCATAACTATGTTTGGCAATTAAAACAATAGGCCTTAAAAATAATGCATGGCGTTTAGGTTAGATCCCGGTAAGCACCAGCACCTTAACCCCATATGCTTGGGGTGCAGTCTTTTTTTGTCAAGGATTTCCTGATTGAACCTTGCCCTTGGATTGTATTTTTAACCAAATTGATTTGATTCAGGGAATGTTAGATGTGTTTACAGAGATCATTTTTATCGTTAACCAAACTTGTACATATCTTTCAATTGTTTTAGAATGATTGTTCAATTGTTTAATGAATGTATGATTTGCAATGATTTTAAGTAATCATACAAATAATGGATAAAATCTAAATCTGTGATTAGTTCTGACTAAGGGACTTTTTATGTGCATTTGGTAATGGTATGAAATGGTTTGCACAAATCGCATTGCGATGAACATGTGCAGTGATTTGCCAGTTAAATGATTTTAACCAATGTTTTATTGTTTTTTTAATTTTGTAGGACTTTTAAATAAGTTTTAACATGTTTTCTATTGAAATTTGGTTATTTATTTTTTTATATTAATTTATCAAGTTTTTTACAATGAAGCATGATATTAGATCTGTCACTAAACTTGATCTTGAACTTGAACACTTTTCTGTAGCCAGTTTTTTTTTTTTTTGCCTTTTCCACCTTTCTATTTTTACAATCTCTCCTTCATTTTATGGCTGCACCTCCCTCTCTCCCTCCGCGACATGGGTGTATCTTAGGGCCAGATGTAGCAAAGGTTTTTACCCATTCTGTGTCTATGGGAAAAAGTGTTCGTACAAAAGGCCCTTAGTGATTTTGATTCAGGGGTGTGAAAGAGAGATTTCCCAACCATCATTACCATTGCAGGCTAATGCACTTATGTGTCTAAGGGCCTCATTACGAGCTTGACGGTCAAACTGCCAAAAGGCTGTCAGAGAAGACCGCCAAATCATAACTTTGGCGGTGATGTCAACGGAATACAGCCAAAGCATGGCCGGCACCACTAGTGCTGTCAGACCACTGTGGATGAATGAAGGCACCAGCAGGCCGGCGAGACTGAGTTTCTATTATGATGTAGCACACCGCCAATATTTCTGCCGCGGTCGGACCACCACCGAAACCCAAGCGGAAACAAACTGGATAAAAGGAGACACTCACCTCCATACTCGTCCTCAGCAACCATGGAACCAGAACTAGACATCATTCCGCTGCTCCTGCTCACCGAAAGACAACAGAATCTTCGCATATGCGGACAACAGGAACAATAAGTACATACACTCATCTGTTACAGTTGTATTGTGACATTTTGTACAGTTACATAAAATACCATTGGGAAGGGGCTGCGAGGGCAACACTCACAAGTAACAGTACACTGACATGCACACTCACATAGAACAACAAAAACACCCACACATACACAACACACACACTGCTGCCAGCACACACACACTCCACACTTCAAGAACACACACTTACGCATGGCAACACAGCACAGGCCCAGTCTCACACAATCCAATCCAACATAACAACATGTCACAACAACACCACAAAAGCACCATCTTAAACACATTGTCAGGCACTCACAACCGACACTGGCCAGGGACTCATCACACATACAACACAATGTACAACCAACAGGGAACGAGCACACACAATTACACAAACATACAGCGTAGCAATTAACACACACATCACACACACAACACATCATAACTATCATACAATGTATAATACATGCACACTCACACAGTCAGAGCACAAAAAGCCGCACACCACAACAACAAGCACACGTCAACACAAACACTACACAATACCATGAGAACAACATGTCTGCAACATACACATGCACATCACACACCCTGTCCCTGGGGGGGCGAAAGCACTATACACACCCTCACATACTGCCCAAACAATACAGGACGCACAATCACCTCACACACACAAATACTGGCACACAACCAATGTCAGCCAGGAACAACTCAAACCTAGAAAAGGAAAAGCAGAACAAAGATGTAACCTGAAAACCAGCAACTGGTTGATATTTTTATATAATTAAAAGCAATAAATAGTAAATTCAAGGCCATTAGCCAGACCAATATAAAATCAATGGTTTAGCACCAAAGGCACTATATGGTCCCCCAACTTGACTCCTGACTGCCATGTAACCTCCACAGGTAGAGGCATCAAGGGGGCAGGCAGGCACCTCAGGGATTATCTGGGGGGATAACAAGGGGGGGGGGTTGGCTTAGGCTTGGGAGGGGGTTTTGGGCTTTGGCTTGGAAGGGGGTTGGTTTAGACTTGGGAGAGGGTTGGCTTTTCTTGGGAGTAGTCAACTTCTTGGCAGGGGGAGGAGCATGGATACTTGCAGGTGGGGTAGGGGAGCCCTTGGAGGTGGAAGGGATGTCCTTTGGGAGGGAAGCCGATTGTTTAGGGGTGTCACAAGGGGAAGGAGTAGGGAAAAGGTCAAACTCCGAGAGGAAGGCTTTTTTACACACACAGGGACGGTCATAACAAAAGGGTTTGGATGTGGAGAGAGAGTGAGTGGTTGTATGAGGTGTTAGTGTCGATGTCTTGGGTGCGTGTTTGTGGGAGGTATGCTTGTGGATGGTGGGTGTCTGTTGGGTGTGTACGTGAGGGCGTTTATGTGTCTTAGGCTGAGGGGGGTGGAAGTGCAGGGGGATGCCATGGTGGGTGGGTGGCTGAATGTTGGGGTGGTGACTGCAGGTATAGTGGATGTGCTGCATGCAGGCGTGTCAGTGGTTGTGGTGTCTGTGGGAGTGGTGACTGGGGTGGATGTCTAGGGGTCTGCTGGGGTGCTGTCTGCGGGTAGGATTGGTTTGGTTGCTGGATCTGTGAATGTTGGTATGGTGTTTGCAGGTGTGTCAGGTGTGGTATCTGTGATGCTGGGTGTGGTGGGGGTGTTAGGGCAGGTTGTGACTGTTGCTGTGTGTGCAGGTCTAAGTTGCTTGTATGTATGCTGGTGGTATGTCCTGTGGTGCTTTGGTTTGTCTGTGCTACCCTTAGACGTTGAGGTGGATGCATGCCTCTCTGTTTGTGTGCTTTGGCTGGGTCGGGGAAGGGGGGATTGGGATTGGGAAGAGGAAGGTGGAGGGGGACGGCAGACAAAGGGAGACTGGCTGCCATCAGTGTGGAGGCCAGAGCCTGAAATCATCTTTGTAGGCCAGACAGTGCACCATGAATGCCCTCCCAGAATGCATTACTCTGTTGTAGCTGAGTTGCCAGTCCCTGGATGGCATTCACGATGGTCAACTGACTCCCAGAGATAGAGCTCAGGAGGTCACTAGCCTCCTCACCGAGAGAAGCAGGGCTAACAAGGGCTGGGGCAGAGGTCCTGGGGTGGTCCCAGATAGGTCTGCCACCCCCAGCCAGTGTCCACTGGATGAGGATTCCGATGATGAAGAACTGGATCCAGTCTCCCACGTGACACTCCCTCCGCCCTCTGGGCCACTGGGTCCTTCTGTATCAGTGTTCTCATGACTGGAGGGCCCATAGCCAGCAGTTTCCCCTCTCAGCTGTGCCACGTCTCCTTCGCCTACCAATGCTGATCCTGGAAAACAGAAAGTGAAGTAGGGGCATCACATTCTTAACATACCACCTACATCACATTAATAACATCCCATCTAGTTGTACAACACCCCCAGGTAGTACCAGTGTAGTGCCAACATCATGTCACAACAAGATACAATGGACACCCCTCAATAAAAACCATGTCACACACCAGCTAAGCTACCTATCTCACACCTACGATACCATGATATCAGCAGAGCTATCATACCAACCAGTCCATGACCAGGTAACTTGTCCATTTGATACTGGGTCCCTATCCACAGCAACATAGTCAACCAACAATCAGGATATGGAAAATAGGGGTAACATGGATTTCCACATATCATACACACAAACTCAACACATACTAACAAGTTGACCTGATGCCATGTACCAGGCAAGGAAACTTATTGTATAGTAAACACAAGACAGTATGATGCATACAAGCCATACCCACTTCATGTCACTGAGTTCACAACCTTCACAATAGAAATTGTCAGATATACAACTACTCTAGTTGCCATAACCAAATTAGGATATTGAAAGAGTCAGAACACGTCGCCTACACATGTACCAATAGTAATGTAGGAAAGTATGTCACATACTTTGTAGACCAAGTCATCTGATTTATTGTCCTCCTGAAAAAAAAGTATAACACTCATGTAAGTGCCTAATAAGCTCAGAGCATTTACCCACACACAACCACTGGTAGCATATCTACTCTTTCAAGTCAATGGACACCTGTCATGTGCATGAAGGTGATAAACAGTTAAATGTATTATGCTATTATTCCATCAATCAGCCAATTACAGGGTGGCAAGATCACTATCCACACATCAGACATGAGTAGCCTTACATCTGCTTGGGGCAAAATCTGAGAAACAAACCACATCTGAGGCTACGATGACAGGTACACACACCATTATGCAAGCCAAATGCCTGAATACACATAACATTCTACTCACGTGTGTATGTGAACTACCACATCTGCACCACATTGGTGTCAGTGAAAATAATAAGTTTCCATACAACAAGGACTCAAAATATATCTAAAAGAGCAACAGAAAGTATCTTTATAACTCTGGCAATATGCATTAATGACAGAACCTTTCTATGTGCACATGATGTTGGCAAGAACCAGTTCAGATTGTAACTGTGGATAAGATGTCTTGGCCTATTTATCATGCCTACAACACTATGGGTAAGGAAATAGCTGTGTAGCCAGTTCCCACCTACAGAACATGAACATGGTACTAACATTCATAGCTCTGATACCAATGTATGTGAATCAATAGGAGTCTAGCAATACCTCCATGGTCACCAACATGTAGGATGTCTACTCAGATGACACATTACAGAGGACAATTTACATCACTCACTTACCAGTGGGGTTCACCTTGTAACAGGTCAGAATAATGTTTGCATGTGTGGCTTGTAAAATGCCAGATGGACATCACAGACTCACATGATGCTGTCAGTCATCAGAAATCTCTTGAAAATTAGGAATGACTTCCAAATGTCACACCCTATGTTGCACATATCCATGATTTAAGGGACATTGGAATGGACCGAGAGCAAGGATCTGGACAACTTAACATCATGATATAGGGAGTATATACCTGCAGGTGGAAAGCCAGAACCAGCAGGGATTGAAAAGATGTATAGTGGTACACAGCTGATAGTCATATGTCCATTATCAAATGCTTATGTACAGAGGGAACAACATAGGAGAGTAAATTCACCCCCATACAAATCATTATGTGCCCACCTATTACCAATGTAGGGGCCGGTACATCTATGTGTTCCTTAGAGATTTTTGACCCTTTGCACTTACCATTTTGTTACAGCTTAGACTCTTTCACGTCATGCCCTGACCTGTTAAAGGGATGAAATTGTGTTAGGACTGTACTTACCCCCTTGTGGTTTCTGTGCTGTCCTCAAATGCCCATCCAACTCAGGGTAGGCCACCACCAACAGGCGGGCCACTAGGGGGGTCAAGGTCCGACGGGCACCCCTTCCTCCTTGGGAGGACATCCCCAGCTGGGCCTTTGCAGTCTTCCGGGCCCAGCCTCTCAGGTCTTCCCAACGCTTCCTACAGTGGGTACTCCGCCGGCTGTAGACCCCCCGGGTCCGCACCTTCTTGGTGATGGCACACCAAATCTCCTTTTTTGATGTGTGTTGACCTGTATGGATAACACAGATAGGAAGATAATGTCATGTCCACATATACTATCCCAAAAGAAGCAGGCTGTAAATACAAGTCAGTACAACTAGCCAGGCTCAGTCTGTCTTCTACATCCCCTTCAAAGAGAGATGACCATCTGCAGTAAGTCTATGTGTGATGTTGAGACAGGCATACAACATGCATATCCAGCACCAGGTGTCACCTTGAAACATGTGACCAGACCATAAGCTTATCTCTAAACATGGTATATCTTTCCAAATAATTTGCACACCACCTTCAATGATCATGTATTATTGTCTGCATTTGGGTCAGGGTACATACTTCACACACCTTCTACTATGTCTCGGTACTCAAAACATATCTGTACACATATGCACATGCCCATCTACCGACATATATTGCCACAATCCTTCTTTCCGACACATTTCTTGGACATCATCATACACTTCACCCTTCAAACACTGGAATTACCTGTTACTCTGGTGCACCACAGAGCTGTTCATACAGGGGTAGGACCTCCTCAAAAAGCTTCTCAAGCTCCTCCGGGGAGAAGGCAGGGGCCCTATCACCTGTCATGGCATGATTGCTCCCAGAGGCAGTACATAGTAGCTCAGGTTGTGGAGGTCTTGCTGGCAGCAGTGTCAGGAGTCAAGTGAGTGACGAAGTATGAGGTGGCAGTCACGTCCGCCACATAAAAGGCTGTCACAGCCAGCAGACATCACCATTAGCCAAGACCGCCAAAGGCAGCAATGCGTTCCAATGGGAAAGTCCACCGCAGTTGCATCTGCCTACTGCCATGACAACATCCGCCAGCAGAGTTAGGTCACTTCCTAATGTCCAGTACAGTAGGTCAGGCAGCTATTTCAGCAGGCGAGAAGGAGTGGATGCATGTCTCCACTGGTTCTGGAGGGGGACTGGTGCCCAGAGTGCTTCATCCTGTGCAGGACAGACCGAGTGGATGCATGTCTCCACTGGTTCTGGAGGGGGACTGGTGCCCACAGTGCTTCATCCTGTGCAGGACAGACGGAGTGGATGCATGTCTCCACTGGTTCTGGAGGGGGACTGGTGCCCAGAGTGCTTCATCCTGTGCAGGACAGATGGAGTGGATGCATGTCTCCACTGGTTCTGGAGGGGGACTGGTGCCCAGAGTGCTTCACTCACACCGTGACATTCCCTGTTGCGTCACTGCCCCTGCCGCTCATGGGCTAGCGGTACTTGAGTTGGCGGTGCTTGCCCTGTTCAGCGGTGCTTGCCCTGTTTAGCGGTGCTTGCATTGGCGGTCCTTGCCCTGTTCAGCGGTGCTTGCCTTGGCGGTCCTTGCCCTGTTCAGTGGTCCTTGCCCTGTTGAGTGGTGCTTGCATTGGCGGTCCTTGCCCTGTTGAGCGGTGCTTGCCTTGGCGGTCCTTGCCCTGTTCAGCGGTCCTTGCCCTGTTCAGCGGTGCTTGCCTTGGCGGTCCTTGCCCTGTTCAGCGGTGCTTGCCTTGGCGGTCCTTGCCCTGTTCAGTGGTGCTTACCCTGTTCAGCGGTGCTTGCCTTGGCGGTCCTTGCCCTGTTCAGCGGTCCTTGCCCTGTTCAGCAGTGCTTGCCCTGTTCAGCGGTGCTTTCATTGGCGGTCCTTCATTGCCCAGCTGGCCTGGGGCTGGCGGTCCTTCATTGCCCAGCTGGGTTGTGGCTGGCGGGACCCTCCTGGGCAGCTGGGCAGTGGCTGGCGGGACCCTCCTGGCCAACGACGATGGGGCTGGCAGGGCCCTCCTGGCCAGCGGGGATGATGGCGGTCTTCTCCGCTGTGCTGCTCCTCCCAGACTTTGCGGGTTTCTTCTGCCCCTTCCCCACCTTGGAAGGAGTCACAACAGAGTCCACACTCCCCCCGGGACCCCTGTGATCGGCTTGAGTGGCTGGAGTCTTCCCCCTCTCCCGCCGGGCACTGGCCAACTTCTGGTGCTTCACAGGGGGGGGACTGGCTGTGCTCTGGCTCCGTGATAGACTGGCTGTCCTGGTGGCCGTGCACTCCACATACCTGTGACAACAGGCACCACTGGTCTCAGTGATTTTGTGGCTAAGGTGCTAGTACGGGACCTATGAGTTAGACGGGGGTGGTGGGAAATAGGTTAAGGGTAGACAGGAAAAGTTGTTTGGAGACACTGGGATGGGTAGCTGGAGGGGGTTTGGGAGTGGAGGAAGAGGAGGCGGATGTAGGAGGTGTAACTTTTGTGGCTTTGGGTGCAGGTGCATGTGCTGGAGGCTGTCATGAGGTGGGTGTATGTTGGGTGGGTGTGTGCCTGCTTTTGTGTATCTTGGGAGGGGGCGTCACAGACACAATGGGAGAGGACACGGGGACGTGTGTATGGTAGTGGGGGTGGTGAGTGCACGTGAGCGGGGTGTCCTGCTGGGTGTGCTGGTGAGGGACGTAGTGGCTGTAGAGGTAGTGCATGCAGGTGTGACTGTAGACGAGACTGGGAGGGAGGAGGGAGACGACGAGGAGGGGGACACAGTGGAGGCAGTGGATGTTGTTGTGTCTGTATGTGTGTGATGCTTGCGTGAGTGCCTGTGGGATGTGTGGTGCTTATGTTTGCCTGAGCTTCCGTTGTGTGGTGAGGTGTGTGCAGGCTGGTCTGATGGTGTGCTTGGGATAGGCAGAGGTACAGGGGATTGGGTCTGAGTGGAGGAAGTTGGAGGGGGGAGGCTTGACACAGGGACAATGGCTGCCATCAGTGCTGAGGCCAGAGTCTGAACGGTTCGATGAAGGGCAGCCTGACCAGAATGAATGCCCTCCAGGAATGCATTTGTGTGTTGCAACTCCCTTTCTACACCCTGGATGGCATTCAAAATGGTAGACTGCCCAACAGTGAGTGACCTGAGGAGGTCAATTGCCTCCTCACTGAGGGCAGCAGAGGTGACAGGGGCAGGGGCTGAGGTGCCTTGGGCGAAGGTGATGCCCACCCTTCTGGGTGAGCGGGCACGGGCCGAAGGCTGAGGGGCTGCTGGGAGGGCAGTGCTGGTAGGGGGGGTGGCGGCTGTACCTGTTGAAGTGGGGGGCACAGATGTTGCCGCCACCACAAGGGAGCTCCCATCGGAGGACGAGTCCGTGTCGCTGGTTGCAGATCCTGTGACCGCCGTGGTGCTCCCCTCGCCCTCCGTCCCACTGGTGTATTCTGAGTCCGTAGTGTGGGCCTCCATGCCCATGTGGGATGCAGCTCCCTCGTGCTCCGGTGCCACTGCACCTCCGCCTGATGATGCTAATGCACACAAGAACAGGGAGACCGCAAAAAACAGGGGGGGAAACAGAAGAAAGACATGTTGAATGCATGCATTACCGACAGACACAGCAGCCCCCTGCACTACGTTGCGCTGTTGGGCTCTACACTGCAATTCCTGGGAAATGGCCTACAAGGCTATGCACAACATCTGCACAAATAGATGACACAGGGGCATGAATACCTGTACTTGGCACTCTACAGAGGTGGGGTGGGGGGCCACAGGGCCATGCCTTATGAAGGGGCCTAGCCTACGGAACTCGCCCTGGCCTAGGGAAACCCGCAGCCCTCCTCCCCCACCCAGACACCTCCACTGCGCGCAATGTCAGCAGAATGAGAGTGTACTCACCCCCTTGTGTCTGCTGTGATGCCCTCAAGCACCCATCCAAATCAGGGTAGGCCACTGCCAGGATCAGGGGGGTCATGGTTCGACGGGCACCCCTTCCACGTTGGGAGGCCATCCCCAGCTGATCCTCCGCCGTCTTCTTGCTCCAGCGGCGAATGTCCTCCCATCTCTTCCGGCAGTGGGTGCTCCGTCTGTGGTAGACCCCCAGGGTCCGGATGTCCTTGGCGATGGCACGCCAAATATCCTTCTTCTGGTGGGCGCCCACCTACATGAAATGTACAGGGGAAGAAGAGAAGTCATTACCAACTGCACCGTCAAAGTGAGTGGCCCCCATCCCTACCCTTGCCACGTGGCACATGCACCCACCATCTTTCATGCACGCAGAACTCTGCCCCCTTCCTTCTTACAACCAGCCCTCTCCACACACGCATAGCCCATACAGCATGCTCCCTGTGTACTTACCTGTTGGTCTGGAGGACCGTAGAGTAGCGTGTACTGGGGGAGGACCACGTCGACGAGCTTCTCCGACTCCTCCGCAGTGAAGGCAGGGGCCCTTTCTCCAGACGCACAAGCCATTGTCTCTTCCAGACCGAGGTCACAGCAGCACTTGCAGTGTAGGTCCTCTCCTGTCGACGATCAGGTATCGAGTGATTCAACAGCTAGAAAATGGCGGTCACGTCCGTGGCGGTCACATCCGCGGCAGTGCGTACCATCACCGCCGGCGTACATCGTCATTGGCTCCTGGGACTCATAGGGTCCAATGTTAACCAATGCAGCATTGCGCTGCGGTCTTCGCCCGCCTACCGCGACGGTGTACAACGCCAGCGCTGTTACCTCACATCCCATTGTCCCGCTTTAGAGGTCAGGCAGCTGCCCACATGGCCTAATTACCAACTGCGTCACACATACCTAGGCCTACTCTCAACACCCATACAGGCCAGAATTTGTGTATGAATCGTATTCTGTCTAGACTGTGGGTACATACCTCTGAGTTGTTTGACTCTGTGCTCGCGGTAGTCCTTTATAGGCACCGTCCGCTGGGACATGTGAGGAGATGGCGGAATCCTCCGGTGTACCGACCGCTGGTGGACCTGTCGACAATGGAGGAAAGAAATTTGATCATCACCTACAGGTTTGACCGTGCCACAATCCAGGAACTGTGTACCCAGTTGGAGCCAGACCTGATGTCAGCAATCTGCCATCCCACAGGAATCCCCCCTCAAGTGCAGGTGCTGTCAGTGCTCCATTTACTTGCAAGTGGGTCTTTTCAAACAGCTGTGGCCATGGCATCAGAGATGTCTCAGCTTATGTTTTCCAACGTGTTGTCCAGAGTGTTGTCTGCCCTGATGAAACACATGCGGAGCTACATCGTTTTCCCTCAGGTGGAGGACTTGCCTACAGTGAAAGGTGATTTCTATGCCCTTGGACATATCCCCACCATCATAGGTGCTATTGATGGGACCCATGTGGCTTTGGTCCCCCCCCCACAGGAGTGAACAGGTGTACAGGAACCGGAAGAGTTATCATTCCATGAATGTACAGATGGTGTGTTTGGCAGACCAGTACATCTCCCATGTGAATGCCATGTTCCCTGGCTCAGTGCATGACGCCTACATCATGCGGAATAGCAGCATCCCTTATGTGATGGGTCAACTACAGAGGCACCGGGTGTGGCTATTAGGTGACTCTGGTTACCCCAACCTGTCATGTCTACTGACCCCAGTGAGGAATCCCAGGACCAGGGCAGAGGAATGCTACAATGAGGCACATGGGCGAACTAGGAGGGTGATCGAATGCACCTTCGGCCTCCTGAAGGCCAGATTTAGGTGCCTCCATATGACAGGTGGATCCCTATTCTACTCACCAAAGAAGGTGTGCCAGATCATCGTGACCTGCTGTATGCTTCATAACTTGGCTTTGCGACGACAGGTGCCTTTTCTGCAGGAGGATGGTCCAGATGGCGGTGTTGTGGCAGCTGTGGAGCCTGTGGACAGTGATGAGGAGGAAGAAGAGGAAGAAGACATTGACAACAGGGACTCAGTCATCCAGCAATATTTCCAGTGAGACACAGGTGAGATACATTCCTGCCTACTACAAGTACTTTTACACTTCTACCTCTCTCCTGTCTGTCGATTTCACCCAGTGTATGGTCACTGAGTTGTCACTTTCCCTTACGGTTTCACAGGTGTGGGTCCCAACGTGTGTCATCTGCTTAGATTCCTCATGGACTAGAGCTGTGTGACAACAGTATGTTGACATTACTATTTCCTGGAAATTTTGTCACTGTAATTGCAAATACACTATTTCGAAATCACAGACAGACTCCAGATCTTTTGGTGTTTTAGGTGTGTTTATTTACATAAAAATGATTGGAGGGGGAAGTTAAATGGTGAGGGGTGATGGCGGAGGAGTGTCCATGGCAGAGTCCAGTCTATTTGTCTCATAGGTGCATTGCCCATATGGTCATAGGAAGTGGAGCTGGGAAAGTTCAAATATGGACAGGGTGACAAAGTGGGACAGTGGGTTGACAATCAGGGTGGTCTCATTTCTTGGTGGGGGTCTTGGCATTGTGCTCTGTCTTGTTCCTGGATCTTCCTTGACCGCTTGCGGGGTGGTTCTCAATCTGCAGGGGGTGGGGTGCTGGTGTGGTGGTCCTGTGGCGGTGCCTCCTGTCCACTAGTGCCGGCGGAGGTGGTGGGCAGTTCATCGTCCATGCTAGTGTCAGGGGCCACTTGTAGTGCCACAGTGTCCCTCCTGGTGTTGAGTATTTCCTTCAGCACCCCTACGATGGTGCCCAGGGCGGAGCTGATGGTTCTGAGTTCCTCCCTGAACCCCAAATACTGTTCCTCCTGCATGCGCTGGGTCTCCTGGAACTTGGCCAGGACCGTCGCCATCGTCTCCTGGGAGTGATGGTATGCTCCCATGATGGAGGAGAGGGCCTCGTGGAGAGTGGGTTCCCTGGGCCTGTCCGCCCCCTGTTGCACAGCAGCCCTCCCAGTTCCCCTGTGTTCCTGTGCCTCCGTCCCCTGGACCGTGTGCCCACTACTACTGCCCCCAGGTCCCTGTTGTTGTTGGGGTGGTGGGTTATCCTGGGTTCCCTGTAGTGGTAGACACACAGCTGATTGATGTGTCCTGCGGATGGAGGTATGGGCCCGCTGAGTGGGTGCTGTGCTGGTGTTACCAGAGGGTGGAAGGTCTGTGGTGGCCTGTGCCTGTGTGAGGGAACCGACTGTCCCGAGGCCCACTATGGTCCGAGCTGGTCATCTAGATCCAGGTGGATAGAGCTGCTGTCATCACTGTGGGCCTCTTCTGTGGGTGGAGTGGAGATGTGTTTACCCTCCTGTCTGGTGACATTGGGTAGTGGTCCTGCAGGGGTGGAAAAGCATGATTATTGCATCTGTGTGTGTCATGGTGTGCAATGGGTGGGTGAGCGTGTACCTCAGTGCTGGCATTCCTATGTGGGGGCTTGTGTGATGATGGTTTAGGGGGTTGTATGGGTATGTGCAGTGGGCATGCTTTAGTGATCGGTATCCATGCTTTGTTTTTGCATGTAGGGCTTGGTGTTGGGATGGGTGGTTTGTGATATTGGTACATTTGTTAGGAGTTGGAGTGCTGGGGGTGAGGGTGGGGGTATGTGCTAGCATGCAGGTAGGGTGGGGGATGTAATAGTTAAGATTTGTCTTACCAGAGTCCATTACTCCACCGACTCCTGCGAGGCCCTCAGGATGCAGAATCTCCAAGACCTGCTCCTCCCATGTTGTTAGTTGTGGGGGAGGAGGTGGGGGTCCGCCGCCAGTCTGCTGAACCGCCTGGTGGTGTCTTGAGACCTTGGAACGCACCTTCCCCCGTAGGTCGTTCCACCTCTTCCTGATGTCGTCCCGATTTCTTGGGTGTTGTCCCACTGCGTTCACCCTGTCGACTATTCTTCGCCATAGCTCCATCTTCCTTGCAATGGAGGTGTGCTGCACCTGTGCTCCAAATAGCTGTGGCTCCACCCGGATGATTTCCTCCACCATGACCCTGAGCTCCTCCTCCGAGAACCTGGGGTGTCTTTGCCGTGCCATGGGGTGGTGTGGGTGATGTGTGGGGTGGAGTGTGTGGTGATAAGTGTGGTGATATGTAGTGGTGTGTGGTGTTTTGTGCGTGGAAGTTGTGTGGGTGATGGTATTGAGTGCCTGTGGATGCTAGTTTGTGGATGGTGGTGTCTCTCTCTGGCCTTCTCTCTGTAATAGTGGTCATAAGGGTTTGTGGGTGATGTGGGTGTGTGTTTTATATTGTATTGGGTGTGTGGGAGTGGTGTGTGTATGTGTATCAGGTGTGTGTATTTCGAATTGTCCAATGTGGCGGTGTTTTGTATGTGTGTGTGTATTTTGAGTGCAGTGGTGTGTACCGCCAATGGAATACCACGGTTGAAAGACCGCAGCGTGGATTCATGGGTCGTGACAGTGTGGGCGTATTTCTGTTGGCGTGCCGGTGGAGGTTTTGTTTTCGCCAGTTTATCACTGACCTTTGGTGTGGCGGAGTTGTGTGGGTGTCTGAATTTTGTCAGATTCCGAGATGTGGGTCATAATAGCTGTGGCGGAATTCCGCGGCCGCTACGGTGTGTTGGCAGTCTTCTGCACGGCGGTAAGCGGCTTTTACCGCCACCACCTATATGTGAAATAGGTGTAAACATACTTATGTTGTATGGAATGAGTGATAAACATATATTCTGGTTTTCTCCCACATAGTTACCCTGGCATGAGAAGAGTGAGATAACCTCCAGTGTACCATCCACTTGCAGACCTGCAGACCATGGAGGAGTGAAATGTGATTCAGATCTACCACCTGGATAGGCATACAATCATGGATCTCTGTCGTCAGTCGGAGCCAGATCTGATGTCTGCCATTCATAATCCCTATAGCATACCACCCATTGTACAAGTTATGTCAGTGCTGCACTTCCTGGCCACAGGCTCCTTTCAAAATACAGTGGCCCTAACTGCATGGATGGCTCAGCCTATGTTCAGTCTGGTCTTGAAGGCTGTACTGTCTGGATTGTTGAAACACCTGGGAATCTACATCAGATTTCCACAACGTGATGATTTGGCCCATGGAAAGGTTGGTATTTATGCTTTGGGACACATTCCACATGTGGTTGGAGCCATAGATGGCACCCATGCAGCCTTGGTTCTCCCAAATGCCAATAAACAGGTGTACAGGAACAGGAAAAACTTCCACTCCATTAATGTCTGAGTGATCTGTTCTGCTGACCTCTATATTTCACAAGTTTGTGCAAGATACCCGGGGTCAGTCCATGATTCCTTCATCATGTGGAACAGCAATATCCCACTGCTGATGACATGGCAATACACAGAGAGGGCCTGGTTGGTTAGTAAGTCACATTTGTCATGTGTGTCAGTATCTTTTATCTGCTACCAGACATGTGGATGTCCAAGATTTATATTTGGATTTTTGTATCTCTTCCTTACAGGCAACTGGCTACCCAAACTGTCCTTGTGTTGTTGACACCAGTGAGGTACCCAACCATGCCAGGGGAAGTCCGCTTCAATGAGGCCTACGGAAGGGCAAGGCATGTTGTGGAACGGACTTTTAAGCTCCTGAAAGCAATATTCCGTAGCATCAATAAGACTGGAGGAGCCCTCCTCTACTCACCTAACAAAGTATGTCAAATTACTGTTGCCTGCTGCATGCTCCACAACCTCTCCCTGAGACATTAAATCCCATTTATACCAGATGAGGGGGGGCCAGCAGTTCCTTTGGGTGAGAATGCTGATTTTCCAAATGAGGATGAGTATGATGAGGATGAAGCAGGAGACATCAGGGCTGATCTCATTAATCAGTACTTCACATGCCTTTAGGTATGTGATGTTTTTCAATTAAAGTGGCTCAGTGGAGTATTGGTGAGGTAAGGAATGCTTAGACTTAGTATGACCATCAGAGAGTTCTTTAAAGTCCATAACTCAGATGTGCATGCAGATTATTACATGGAGTAGTGTGCAGCTTTTTGATGAATATAGTCTACGTTTATCACAATGCACAGTCAGAATTACATATGAATTGGCTGCGCAATGTTATTATATCAATGCCGCCTATGCCTAATGTTTGACAATTACAATTTGCAGATTAATTGACAAGCTCATCCTCATTTGGCAATACCAGACAGTGTCACAGGCAGATGGGATTTGTAGACTGACAATAAAGGTGAACATAGATTGAACCAGGTACTCTCAGCATGATATTTGTGATATGTGAGATCTATGCCCAGACTGCCCGGACAGTGGGATGGTAGTATCCTATTCCACACTAAAGACCTGTTTGCTCTGGGGAGTGGGGCCAATGCTACTGTGTGTGTTCATTTGTCTCTCACACATGTCATCCTGTGCTATTCATAACGTTAACCATCAGAATGGTTTGTGTTGGAAATAACTGACTTCCATGTAGCTGTCAGTGTGTTTCCAAATTGTAGGCCACTGTGCATGTGTATCAAGAATGGGGGCATTTGTACTGACTTCTGTCTGTTTCATGGGGTTTGGACATTTGGGAGCTATTGTATGGGTATGTGATAAGGCTTTAGCTGATTATAATTTGAACCAATATGCTTGGCTCTTGGGATAGTGAAACACTCCCATGTCCCTAACTTCAGAAGTATGTGGGGTGTTAGTGATTGACACCTATGCTGAAAGACTGAAGTGTGCACCAGTACTTCACTGTGTGACCATTGGCATTCTCCCAACCTATATGTGGGAAAGTTCAATAACAGTATTTTGAGTTCTGGCTATCATTTTAGGCAATGCGAAATCTAGGCTGAGTATACAGTACATTTGTGATGGATCATAACAAAGGTATTACATTTGATAGAAACATTTATGTGCAGGAGGTGTCATAGATGACAGTAAAATGTGGTTGATAAATTACTCTCACACCTGATCTGTGGTTAAGTGATAGTTATTGAGGAGTGCACAACATATGAGTGAATTGTAGAAACAATAACACAAAGTAAACAGGGAAAGGTTCAGTCATGGTGGATGAAATCATCAGGGGAACTGCTACAACATTTGGAGACACAAGTCCAGTGTCCTTGTACCATTGGAAAAGGGAGATAGGTTTCAGAACAGTCAACAGGGTGAGTCAATGCTACTCAAGGGGAACCAATCAGTAGAGGTTTACTTCCTGGCAGTGGTTTTGGTCTTGTCATCTACTCCTTCTGGATGTTTGGGGCGACGTCCATGTTTATGGGAGATGATGGGTTCTTCAGCTACAGAGGCTGGGTTGTCTCATGCATATCTTGCCCCTAGCAGGACCTCCATTCCACTACCAGCCACAGATGTAGAAGGGGCAGATGTTTCATTGCTAGTGGATGGGGCCAGCTGTTGGGTACAAAATCTACTCAGGGTGGTATTCATGACTCTCAGCACCTCTGCAATGGAAGCCAAGTGGGCATTGTGGGCCTGCCTTTGCTGCATGTCTTCTTGGTGGTTTTCCCTCTGCAACTGCTTTTCTTCCCCATCATGGTAAGTACTTGGCCCATCAAGCTTTGGGATTGTTGGTAAGCTCCTAAGACTTGGGAGTTGGTCTCCTGGCCATATGTGTCCGTATGAGCCTCCATCTGCTGGCCCACACCATTCCTCCCATGCACCCTACCCCCACATGCATGTTTCCCTGACGCAGTTTGTCCACTCCCAGTGGTCCTTCATTGTCTGGGTTATCGATAAGAGACTCAGGTACCTATACTGGGGGGCACAAGATGGTAGACACTGTCTTTGGAACACAGGTTTGAGGGAGGTTGCCTGTGATGTTGATGCAACAGGGCTGGGAGGAGTCGATGTGGGCATGTTGAGGTTCACAGTTGTTCACTGACCAGGTGTCCCAGGTGGGCCAGCTTCGTCCTCAACATTCACACATCCAGGGGTGTTTTTCTCACTGAGGCCTTCATCCAGAGGGTTAGTGACAGTTTCTGGTATCCTTTCCATGGTGATACTGGCTAGGTTACCTGTAGGAGAAGTAGAACACACAGTTGCTGAAAGTAATGCTACAAGTGATATTAAAGTTTGGTTGCTAAACATGCTATGTGACATTGACACAAAGCCTTTACATGATATCCTAATCTGACAATGACACCTGCTTCAAATTCTGAATTAGAGCAGTGAGGGGCACAGAGATGTCCAATTGCATACACCTTGATACAAGTTGTTGGTATATATTGGTGGTTAGATGACTGTTCTTTGACTTATATCTTGTCTGATTAGAGACATGATAATGTAAAGTTATATCATAGTTAGGTATATAGAATCATTGAATCAACTAACAGCTGCACAATGTACTATGGTAACAGAGCTGGCCAACAGTATAGGTGGAACCATTATACCTGTGCCTCTGTATGGGTGTACTCCAAGTACATCCAGCTTCCTAAATAGGTAACCCCCCCAGGTGAGTAGATTACATTGTTTGGATGGAGATTTAAAGGCTAGTTTAGTAGGAAACACAGCTGTAGCTGTGTGGCATGTATTAGTACTGGCAGATGGCCATAGAATTATTGTCATTGACTGTACAACTGTTGAGCAGTCAGGTGGGTTGCATTGATTGTTAGTTTCATATGCAAGGCTATTTAACTTGTAGTACACTGTTCTGGTTTTCTTACAGGTGGAACAGTGCATGCTGGAAGTTGCAGTGCTGTCATTCCATGTACTACCCATGCCAGACACAGACAGTGTGCCCCCAGGTGAGATTAGTTGACATGTGGGATGCCAGGAAGGGGCATTTGTACATATTGACGGAGGGGTGGTGAGCGGGTTGCCTGTTAAGATGGCATAAGGTGATCAGTGAACATGCAAGACAAAACTTTCTGGTCAGATTATTGTTGTAGTTACTTACCCGATTCCACTCCCCCAGGTATTCCTCTCAGGCCCCCAGAATGCAGGATGTCCAAGACCTTCTCCTCCCATGAAGTGAAAGTATGTGGAGGAGGTGGGGCCCAACACCAGTCTTGAGTACCGCCAGCTGGTGCCTGGCAGCCATTGAACGCACCTTCTCCTTGAGGTCGTTCCATCTCTTCCTGATGTCCTCCCTTGTGCATGGGTAGCTCCCTACAGAATTCACCCTGTCAACTATTATTTGCCACAGTCCATTTTTCTGGCAATTAATGTTTGCTGGACCTGTGCTCCAAATAGGTGGGGCTCTATTCTTATGATTTTGTCCACCATGACCCTCAATTCATCATCTGTGAAACAGGGATGTTTTTGTGGGTTCATTGTAGAGTTGGATGAGATGGTGAGGAAGTAAAAAGGAATGAAAAATGGATTGGTGATGAGGTGTGGGTGCTGGGATGTGAGTGGGTTGCGGTTGGTGTCTAATGTGTGGGGTACTAATTTTTGTGTTGGGTGTGTTGTGAGGGTGTAGGATGAGTGCTATGTGAAATGTTTAGGGGTGCCTATTCTATGCTTTGTAATAGTTTTTTGGTGCGACCTCTATCTGGCTATGTGTGGCACTGTAGATGCAAAGGATTGTGGGGTTTTTAAACTATCCAATGTGGTGTAGTGTATTACTGATGTGACTGCCGATCACCGCGGTTCTCACTGCCATTGTTTTCCACCAGGTAAGAACAGCACTTGTGATTTGTGGATTGTAATATCATCGGAGGTTTTTCCCGGGCTGATGGTGCTAGAGGTGGGACCTCCATTTCCCGCCTTCCAGTATCCTGGTGGTTTTGGAAATGTGGCTTGATTATGGTGGGCTTCGCTGTGTGAGTCTTACATATGGCGGTCGGATTACCGCCAACATGGCGATCTTTTGGCGGCCGCCACCACGGCAATCTTGCCAAAACACTGCCAAACTCGTAATGAGGCCCTAAGCGTTTGTATGTGTGTGACCTCAAAGTTGTAGCTATTTTATATAAGACATTTCAAATAGCTCGAAGCTAGCTCAGAAGAGCTGTGGGGCACAAAAGAAGGGATACTTTTATATCAGCAGGAGCACTGAAACACTAGGAGCAGTACATAGGCTAAAAAAAGTGTTGCCAGTTGCCAATGTTAATTACTGTACTTTCCTTTTTCCCATAACATCAAATATATTTTGGAATTGTCTGTGAGCCCCTATGTGCCTCAAGAAAAATATATTACATATTTGGAGAGCAAAATGGATGATAATAGTGCTAAATTTAAAAGGCTTCTCTGCACCACATAAGAGCTGTCGAATCCTTTTGTATACTCCTCAACTGTTCTCTGTCGGACAGCAGAGAAGGGATAGATGAATACAAGCTCTGAAAAATTTCATGGAGGCATGTGTCTGTGCTCTCAGGATGCTAATCCCAGTGGGATACCTGACCACAGACACCATGGACCTGACTATCCACACCAGTAAATGCAAAAAGAACAAGTGATGGACGGAATGCTGAACAATGTCAAACATTCACCCCAGTACATAGATCTGGGCCTAAATCCATCGTTTTTTGCCACCCATGCCGTTCAAGTTTGCACCCAGCTATATGCAAATCAGTCTTGACCCTGTTCCCCATGGCAGTAGTCCAGCCCGAACTGCCAAGCCAGGTACTCCCTGGACTGGAAACAAGCATCCTAAGACCGGTTTCAGGGTACCACCCTTCATCAGCCAGGCTAGCTTGATTCTAGTGGCATGGGGAGCACAGGACCCACGTCTGGGCATACCCTTCCCACTTGGGGCAACAAATGCAAAAAGAACAAGTGATGGACGAAATGCTGAACAATATCAAACATTCACCCTAGTACATAGATCTGGGCGTAAATCCATCATTTTTTTGCCACCCATGCCATTCCAGTTTGCACCCAGCTATATGCAAATCAGTCTTGACCCTGTCCCCCATGGGTACAGTCCAGCCCGAACTGCCAAGCCAAAAGGGGTGGCAAAAGAACGATGGATTTAGGCCCAGATCTAAGTACTGGGGGTGAATATTTGACATTGTTCAGCATTCCGTCCATCACTTGTTCTTTTTGCATTTGTTGCCCCAAGTGGGAAGGGTATGCCCAGACGTGGGTCCCGTGCTCCCCATGCCACTGGAATCAAGCTAGCCTGGCTGATGAAGGGTGGTACCCTGAAACCGGTCCTAGGATGCTTGTTTCCAGTCCAGGGAGTACCTGGCTTGGCAGTTCGGGCTGGACTGTTCCCATGAGGAACAGGGTCAAGACTGATTTGCATATGACTGGGTCCAAACTGGGGTGGCATGGTGAGCAAAGGAACGATGGATTAAACCCAGATCTGTGACTGGGGGTGAGTGTTTGCATTGTTCAACACTCCGTCCATCATCCTTTTGTGTTGCTAAAGTTGCCCTAAGTGGGAAGGGTATGCCCAGACGTGGGACCCTTTCTCACTGTGCCACTGGATTCAAGCTAGCCTGGCTGATGAAGGGTGAAAACCTGTAACTGGTCCCAGGATGCTTGTTTCCAGTCCAGGTAGGACCTGGCTTGGCAGTTCGGACTGGACTGTTCCCATGAGGAACAGGGTCAAGACTGATTTGCATATGGCTGGGTCCAAACTGGGGTGGCATGGTGAGCAAAAGAACAATGGATTAAACCCAGATCTGTGACTGGGGGTGAGTGTTTGCATTGTTCAGCACTCCGTCCATCATCCTTGAGCTGGACTCTTCCCATGAGGAACAGGGTCAAGACTTATTTGCATATGGCTGGGTCCAAATTGGGGTGGCATGGTGAGCAAAAGAACAATGGATTAAACCCAGATCTGTGACTGGGGGTGAGTGTTTGCATTGTTCAGCACTCCGTCTATCATTCTTTTGTGTTTCTAAAGTTTCCCTAAGTGGGAAGGGTATGCCCAGACGTGGGTCCCTTGCTCACTGTGCCACTGGATTCAAGCTAGCCTGGCTGATGAAGGGTGAAACCCTGAAACCCGTCCCAGGATGCTTGTTTCTGGTCCAGGGAGGACCTGGCTTGGCAGTTCAGGCTGGACTGTTCCCATGAGGAACAGGGTCAAGACTGATTTGCTTCTGGCTGGGTCCAAACTGGGGTGGCATGGTGAGCAAAAGAACAATGGATTAAACCCAGATCTGTGATTGGGGGTGAGTGTTTGCATTGTTCAGCACTCCGTCCATCATCCTTTTGTGTTGCTAAAGTTGCCCCAAGTGGGAAGGGTATGCCCAGACGTGGGTCCCTTGCTCACTGTGCCACTGGATTCAAGCTAGCCTGGCTGATGAAGGGTGAAACCCTGAAACCGGTCCTAGGATGCTTGTTTCCGGTCCAGGGAGGACCTGGCTTGGCAGTTTGGGCTGGACTGTTCCCATGAGGAACAGGGTCAAGACTGATTTGCATATGGCTGGGTCCAAACTGGGGTGGCATGGTGAGCAAAAGAACGATGGATTAAACCCAGGTCTGTGACTGGGGGTGAGTGTTTGCATTGTTCAGCACTCCGTCCATCATCCTTTTGTGTTGCTAAAGTTGCCCTAAGTGGGAAGGGTATGCCCAGGCGCGGGTCCCTTGCCCAGTGTGCCACTGGATTCAAGCTAGCCTGGCTTATGAAGGGTGAAACCCTGAAACTGGTTCCAGGATGCTTGTTTCCAGTCCAGGGAGGACCTGGCTGGGTAATTCGGACTGGACTGTTTTCATGAAGAACAGGGTCAAGACTGATTTGCATATGGCTGGGTCCAAACTAGGGTGGCATGGTGAGCAAAAAAACAATGGATTAAACTGAGATCTGTGACTGGGGGTGAGTGTTTGCATTGTTCAGCACTCCGTCCATCATCCTTTTGTGTTGCTAATGTTGCCCTAAGTGGGAAGGGTATGCCCCGATGTGGGTCCCTTGCTCACTGTGCCACTGGATTCAAGCTAGCCTGGCTGATGAAGGGTGAAACCCTGAAACCGGTCCCAGCATGCTTGTTTCTGGTCCAGGGAGGACCTGGCTTGGCAGTTCAGGCTGGACTGTTCTCATGAGGAACAGGGTCAAGACTAATTTGCTTATGGCTGGGTCCAAACTGGGGTGGCATGGTGAGCAAAAGAACAATGGATTAAACCCAGATCTGTGACTGGGGGTGAGTGTTTGCATTGTTCAGCACTCCGTCCATCATCCTTTTGTGTTGCTAAAGTTGCCCTAAGTGGGAAGGGTATGCCCAGACGTGGGTCCCTTGCTCACTGTGCCACTGGATTCAAGCTGGCCGGGCTGATGAAGGGTGAAACCCTGAAACCGGTCCCAGGATGCTTGTTTCCGGTCCAGGGAGGAACAGGCTTGGCAGTTCGGGCTGGACTGTTCCCATGAGGAAAAGGGTCAAGACTGATTTGCATATGGCTGGGTCCAAACTGGGGTGGCATGGTGAGCAAAAGAACGATGGATTAAACCCAGATCTGTGACTGGGGCTGAGTGTTTGCATTGTTCAGCACTCCGTCCATCATCCTTTTGTGTTTCTACCCACACAAGTATCCATTTATTACAGAGCTGTCACAGCCCAAACATCCCACTTGGAGCTATGCTCCTGCTCACCAACTCGTCTGTGCTTGTGTGCTGATATGTTTATCTACAGTGGTTGAAGTGCATTGAAAAACTATTGGAACTGTGATGCTGAGTGCAATGGGGGTAGGGTCAGTGAGCTTGGAAGTGAAGTTAAAGGCATGGCCAAAAATACAACATATTCTTTATTTTTTAAATATATTTAAAACTTCAGGTAACTAAATACAAAATCCAACCTAAATGAACAATAAATGCAAGTTACGCGCACATGTTTCAGGTCTTCAGGTGCTAGTCCTTGCTTGCCTATTTTACCTTGTTCTTGTCCATCTGACAATGGGACCCTCTATCATGGTCCTCCTATTAATGGCCCTATTGGGTCTGGTCTTCCTCATTTCTCTGGCACTGGCCCTCCTAGTTTCAATGTTGTGGGTTACCCTGGTTCATGCAGTTCTTATCACCCTGGTTCAGAATCTCCATGGGCCTGACAATCCTGGACCTTCTGATCCTAGTCCCATTGGACCTAGACTTCTTCATCCTTTATAACTCGCTGGACATTCTAATCTAGGGTCACCAGGTGCTGGTAGCGTTGTTCATTTTTGGTAGTGAGCTTCCTAATCCTGCTCCCTTTGTTCCTGCCCTTTGGTCCCCCTTGATCTGATGCCTATGGTCTTGGCATGCCTGTCTCTGGTCCTTCTCTCCATTGATCTCCTGGTACTGGTCCTCTTTGATCTGTTTACTTGGGTCTGCTACTCCTGGCCCTCGTTGTCCTTGTCCCTCGTGCCCTGGTCAGTGCACACAGGCCCTCATAACCCTCCTTGTCTTTATTGTTCAGGGCCTTCTGTTCTTTCTATCTTTGGTCCTTCTATTCCTTTGGGCGCCTGTTCACTGGGTCTAGATCCCTATGTTCCACAGACCCCTGGTCTCCTGATCCTTCTCACCCTGGTCTTGGTACCTTTAGTGCTGTTTTTCATTTTCCTATTCCTCATCGTCTCTTTGTTCTTAGTCCCCTCTGGCATTGGCTACCCTCATAGATTGGGTCTCTCTGGGCCTAGTTCTTCTTGTACTGGTCCTCGTGACTCTGGTCATCCCAGAACTGTTAGTGTTACGCCTGTTGGCCCTTTTCGCCTACCTTTCTCTTCCTACCTCTACTGCTTCCTTCCCAGCCCGACTCCATAATTACTTTAGTCAGGTACAGCCTCTAAGCCTGTCACACAGATTTGTTCTTACTTCCAGGTTTCTTCTGCTGAGACAACAGTATCAATGTAGAAATAAGGGCCCAGGAGAGACAGGGCCTTGCCCACTTAAAGTACTGCTTAACATGTTAAAAACTAAAACTACCATTTCCAAGATGCATTGTGCAGCTGAAATGTCAGTGTGGCTGAAGGGGCCACTCATGTCATGGGACCAATAAGCATCTATGTCCTAAACTGACTCTGCTTTGTCAATAGTATGAAAAAGAGTGTTTATTCACAGGCACCAAGGTGAACTCCTCCTGTGAACTACCCAGATGCATTACTTACCTGTCTCCTGCCTTCACGTCCCCATTCCACGAAGTCTCATTACAGTCTCTCACTCAATTTACCTCCTGTAAGTGTACAAAGCAATGTAACCACAAAAACCAATGACCTAGTGTGCGCGTACCTCCCTCTGGGGCCCAGGTACCACCTGGGGCCCAGATACCACCTATCTGTATGCATTCATGTTTGCTGCTCCTAGCCTAAAGCTAGCACAAGTCTTTTAATAAGAACCCCTAAAAGAGTGTAGCTGTCAAAAAACATCAAAAAACAGCTTCATGAATATTTAAAAAATTCATTCTCATAATTTAATAAAACATTTATGTAACATGCTTTAACACCATACTCAGTATTCTTTGCTGACAGCCAAATTCTCGCTGACTGAACTGCAAAATATCTATGTGCCATATCCTAAAGCTTCTGTTTGATTTCTATGTGTCTTATTTGAAAATTAAAATTGAAAATAATGTTTTTATTCAAAATTAATTTTATGTTTTACAGCTTAGCTTAATTCATGCACTTACCGTTTTACAAACTATTGTACATTTGTATATGCACTTACTTTCAAATGCTTTCTCACATGTTCCATCTCCATTGGAAGACAGCCAGCACATTACCATTGCCTAGAGTCCCTTTTGTTCTTTATGGCCAAATAAAAAAAGACCTCCTTCGTGCTATTTATCCAGCTGCTGGTCAAATTGTACCATCTCTATTACTTAGTCTATGGACTGGCCGAACAGCAGCGATTATGTACTATTTTGCCAGCTGCTGAGTAAATAGCAGCGATTTTGTACTATTTGCCCTTTTGCCGGGTAAATAGACACTTCCATTCTATATAGGATTACCTCTACTATGTTAGTTTGCACATTATGAAGATGGAGAATTATTAGTCTGAGATTAGACCTTTGTTATTTTGAGGATCATATTCAGCATGCTGCATGTTAGCTGGATCCAGCTGACAACTGGGAAAAATGCCTTCTTGTTGGGATAGTAGAGGCCGGTCAGCTACCTGAGCTCCTGCTGGAGGGTGAACATGTGACACAGAAGGCCCTATACATAGTTTGACACAGCCGCAATTATTTAACACACGTTTGTGTGCACTGCCCTAAAGCGCGTTCCATTCCACCGTGAACTCCTGTACTGGATTCTGAAACCAGTCCACCACATGATGAACAATATATCCTTTCAGCAATGGCGCGAGGGGGATTGCAATCAGTTGGGCGACTCATACCCAAATGAATGATTCCTTGCATTTGAGGAAGCTCAGGACAATATTTCCCTTGGTCCAGGTCAATTCCTGTAATACACAGGTCTAGCAGGTATGTCATGAGAGACCTGGCCAGTCTTTCCGGCTGCACCTAAATCAACACACATGCTGGGGGTCCTCCTAACCTGCGGTGCGGGCAACTACTTGATTTCCTTATTATACAAACCCATGTACTCGGATATTGTGGGTCCCCAGCCGTGAGCTTGAGGAGCTTGGGACCTGGAGTTCCGTACTCCTCTTTCGGAAGTTGCCTGGGTCCGAATGAATGCTCTTACTCATACTGTCTCTTGCAATGCCTGCTTCAAATCAGTGCATTACAATTTCCTCCACAGGACATATTTCACACCAAGACTTTTACATCAGGTATCCTCTTCTCATTCCGATGCTTGTCCCAAGGGTGGCGGCGGGCGGTGGATTTCCTGCATCTGGCTTGGCAATAATAGGGAGGTATGGGATTACTGGATGCAGGTGACTACTGAAGTACAGAGAGAGGTGGGCTTGACCTTGGCACAGACGCCAAAGGGCTGCCTCCTTGCCAACATCCCACGCATAAGGTTGCCATAACATGGTTGGGTCACAGAGGCCCAGACTACACCCGTTGGAGGGCGGATGTTTTGAAGTGGTCTGTAGCAGAAAAGTTCCACTTGGAACTAAATCGGCATAATGACAGTGCTTCTGAGAATCTAGCTGAAATAAATATAGCTGAATAAAGCAGAAAGAAATATGTGCCGCCTTTGCAGATCTAGACTCAGCCCTGTCTTCTATGGATAGCGAGGATGAAGACCCAGGAGTAGTCACAGGGGAGGTTGTGGGGGTGTAAACACTGGGACATGGGCAAACCCTCACATTGAGACAGAGGGTATTGTACGCTGCCACTAATGCAGGTGCTGAGTGGTTGTCTGGGGTGGAGGACTTGGGCTTGAATTTATTGAATTGTTGTTTATCTTGCTTATATGTACCATCAATGCCCACCTGTAAGCCTATCCATTTGATGCTGCACGATATAGCTGTATGTTTTTGGTAAAATATAAAAAAAACGTTTAACTCCTTCGCTGCAATGCCTTTTCCCCTCAGGTGCTGAGCCTTCTTTTGGCTATTTGGGGCAGTTCTTGCTTAGGCCTTCATAACTTTCTGTCCACATAAGCTACCCACGCCAAATTTGCGTCCTTTTTTTCCAACATCCTAGGGACTTTAGAGGTACCCAGAGTTTGTGGGTTCCCCTGGAGGAGAGCATCAACAAAAGGTTTGCGGTGCTAAAATGACCATCTTCCAAGATTTCAGGAACAGGCAGACTTGAATCGGAAAACCACATTTTTCAGCACAATTTTGGCATTTTACTGGGACATACCCCATTTTTACTATTTTTTGTGCTTTCAGTCTCCTTCCAGTTAGTGACAGAAATAGGCATGAAACCAAAGCTCGATCCTGGACAGCTAAGTATTTCTCAAAAGAAGACAAAATTCTGAATTCAGCAAGGGGTCATTTATGTAGATCCTTTAAAGTTTCCCTACAGAAAGTAACAGCTAAAATAAAAAATATTGAAATTGAGTTGAAAAAAAGAGCCATTTCTGCCCAGGTTTTCTTCTATAACTTTTTCCAGCAATGGCAGATGTTTGAAAGCAATATACCGTTACGTCTGCTGGACTCTTCTGGAAATCAAGGAAGGTAGAGTTCAGACTTCTCTTCGTCACAAGAAAACCTTAAGCAACACCTTTTTCCATGCATATAGTCATCACCCAGCTAAGTTGAAGTGGAGTGTTCTCTGGAGAACTACTTAGGGCCTAATGAAAATGCAGCAGCACTGAGGCTTACGAGATGGAAGAAACCACTAGGTTGCTTAGATTGCAAGCAAGGGGTTTTCATCTGAAGGGACTAGTGGCAGCTAAAGAGAGAGTGAATACTGTTTCCAGAAAGGATCTTTTTGCTAAGAAATCTAGGGCCATTAGTGATCAAGGGAAGGTAAGACTGATTACTACTTACAATGCAGAGTCAGATAAATTCAGGAGAACGATCTCTAAGCATTGGCATTTGGTCAAATCAGATTCTGTGATCGGACATAAAGTCTCACTGTATCCTTTGATTACCTACCACAAATCGAGGTCAGTGAGAGACATGCTGGTACACAGTGACATCAAAGTAGATTCTAGACATGATGGTTGGCTATCAGAGCAGAGTGTTTTTTAAAAATATGGAAAGTGTAAAGCATGCAAGAGTAGTAAGAACATCAAAACCTATTTGTTGCCCAATGGGCAATGGCAGAAGATCAATACATTTATCACGTGTAGTAGTTATTTTTGTGTTTATGTTCTAGTGTGCTCATGTGGTCTTTGTTATGTAGGAAGCACCATCTTTCCTATTAAAAAACGGATTCTAGAGCATTTAAGGACAATTAGGAGTGATGATCACAGTTATCCAGTTGCTAGACATTGGAAATGAGTACTCTCTCAAAATCCTGATATACTCTCTTTTCTATTTAATTTAATTTAGTTTTTATATATTTTTTATATAGTTTTCTTTGTATGTTTTTTGCGTACTTTGTTCCACTATGTCATATATTTGGGAGTGCACTGCTAATTCATAATCAGGTATTGGGTGGCTTTTTGACAGATCTTTTTTGGTAAATAATTGATTCATAAAGGGGGATTGAATGGACACTTGGCTTTGATTTTGAAAATCAAAATCATATAATTGGAACTCATGTAGAATTTAACATGTATTTTGTAATGTTCATGTTTCTTGAGGCAGTTTTTTGAACAGGAAGTAAATGTGATCTGAGATTCATATGGCATGTAATTAGTGAATTGTAATTCACGATTTTCTGTACTGGATTCTTTCTTCCATGATATAATGTTAAGTTCATAGTCTTTCCCCTATTTCTCTTTGTGTTGAATTGAATTTGTTTTTATAGTTGGTGGTGCGCACTGTTTTTGTACTGGCTGTGAAGAAGATCTCTGTGAGATCTAAACATTTTGCCATTAAATTCATTTCTACTAACAATAACCCTTGGAGTGCAAGTTTTTTGATGTTTGGAATCTGAAATCCATGGCACCTTTCTGTACATATATATATAAATATCACTTAAAAACCAAAGGTTACAGGGACGTTATATTTAAGTTCTGAATTTACCACAGAAATTCTGCAGTTATAGTTATGGTTAACTCAAGTAGCTATAACTCACACCCTTGCCATGCACAGTTTTCTGATCATTATTTTTTTTGCAAATGTTGGGTGACATTATCAATGATCTTCTAAAAGATGCCATGACTGATGTAGCATGTGGGCTAATTAGCAGTGCATGGTGAGGGCATGAGTTATAGTTACCCTATGATGCGGGTTATAGTTACTTGAGTTAACCATAACTGTTGAATTTCTTCGGTTTTGTGTTAATAAATTCAGAACCTAACTATAACGCCCCTGTGACCTTTGTTTCATAAGTGACTTTCTGTTTTTTTAAGTTCTGTTTTCTAACTATAACATCCCTGTAACCTTTTAAAAAACAATTAAAGTAATTTGAATTACTTTACATTAATACAACCACTGCAATGCACGGCCTTTGGCCGTGCACAGTGAGTGTTGGCAGCAGGGGCCTGGTATGCAGCCAGGCACTGAGCCCAACCCCCTATAAACACCCAACCTCACCCCCACATGATCTTTAGCCATGTGCGGTGGGGATTGTCCACAGGGCCTGTGGCCTACCCCCTAGACTCACTCAAACCCACACCACTCATGAAGTACTTCCTTGTTTGGTGGAGATGTGATCATATTCCTGTACATCAAGAACACGTCTCAAAAATCTGTGGGAAACATGCTCGGGGGTCTGTTTAGTAAGCTCTCCATCATCCTGGGAAAATAGTAGGAAGATGTTGCATACCACTAATGTATATGGGGTAGGGCCAAAAGGGAAGGGCTTTAAGGCCATTTTTTATATGTAGTTTTTAAAAGAGAGAACACAATCTCTGGTCTCAGCAGCAGATGACAAGAAAAAACCCACTCGTGACAGTCACTCCATGAGATATTGCACTCTAACAATGCAAGGTTGCAAACACCTCCATCAAGGTTTACAGATAGCTTTTCAAGGTAGAAATGCAGAGAAAAAAACGCTTGCTTTGCCTTGACCGTGCAACAAGAAATTAAGATGATTAATACTTTTCAGAAGTGGATCTTGAACTTGGGCACCTGTTTTGTTTATAGCTGTAAGTTCTCACCGTTTGATTTCTATGAAACAAGCATCATGCCAGAATGAATCCTGCCCTGTGTATTTATCCAAGAACAGGACACCGTTTTCTGCAGAATGTCAACCCAACTGGAGTACTTTCTACTGGCTAATTAGTAAGTGCTACCTTGTTGGGCAACTGTATAGTGCATTTCCTACACAACAGCTGCTAAAGGACGCGGATGAATCCAGTAGTGTTGTGTGTCTTTAACTTTGTCAATGTAATTTTTCATCAAGCGTTTTTATCAGACATCTTTTCGAGATGGAACTGCACAGAAAACACACTTGGGTGTTTCCACTTTTTTTAATGCCCCGGCAGTCCTAGCGAGATCCCCACCTCCTACTGGAGTCAGCATTGCTCCTGCACGAAGGGATCTACAGAAAATGCAGCGTGCGGGAGCAATACTTTCATCTCTTTCCCTGCCTGCATGTCTGCGTGGATGTAATCACAGCCCAATTGTACTATATTGCAGCACAAACCATAGACATTGTGATAACTACAGGAAAAATGATTCACATGGAATTCACCAAAATATTACTGAATACGTGTGAATACCTTTAAATACATACATTTATGTTTTACATGCTTAAAAATAATTCAAATTAAATGAAAAAAACAAAGGTAAAAGCATATTTATATTTAGGAATACATTCTTAATTAATTATATAATTAGAAACCAAATTTAAATACACAAATATAACAAATTGCACAGTAATAGTTATAAGTGCACATTTGATCTTTTATCACGTCCAAACAAATGTATAATTTTAAAACCTCATCATATAGTGCTATCAAATAATTTTACGCATCACATGAACTATAACTCACCAAGCTACCTGCAGATAATTGGTGTACATGGTGTCATTAAATCATTTTTTTAACCCCTTGGGTGCCAGGACATAACGGTTATGTCCTTGGCAGCACCGCTCAGGTGCCAAGGACCTAACAGTTACGTCCTGCACCCAGCCTACGAGGGGAGAGCTAGCGCTCCCCCTGTGGCCCTCCCACCCCCCCCTCCCTTGGGCAGGGATGGAAGGGGAATCGCTTCCCCTTCCACCTCCGACCCCCTGCTCTCCCTCAGTGACGTCGGATGACGTCAGCGCACAATCTCATCAGAGGTCGCCCCCCTCGCGCTGGATAGGAAGAGAATTGCTTGCATTTCTCTTCCGATTGGGGGGTGGGGGCAGGCTGAGAGACATGAAAGGAAAGGCTTTTCCTTTCCTTTCATGTCTTTCTGAGCATTTCTACAGCCTGGTCGTAAAGTGATCGGGCTGCAGAAATGCCCACTAGACTCCAGGGAGTTACTTTTTTTTAAATAAACAATGAAGGGCAGAGACCCTTTGGACAGAGGTTGCTCCCCTGGGGGCATTTTTTTATTGGGACTTTTCTGACCCCCCCCCCCCCAGGTCGGCCTATTTTAATTAGGCCAATCTGCCCCCAAGGAGTCAGAAGCCACTAGGCACCAAGGATCATTTTGTTTTCACTTTTTTACACGTGGGAACGATCCCTTGGGCAAGGGTTGCTCCCCTGGGGGGCAATTTCACGCACAGGGAGCTACCCCTTAGGCAAGGATCGCTGCCCTGGGGGGCAAATTTATTTTAGGCCATTTCTGCCCCCTTTGGGCAGATCAGCCTATTTCTATCAGGCAGATCTGCCCCAAGGGGGGCAGAGATTGGTGTGTGTGTGTTTTGTTTGGGGGCAGCCCCTTGGGCAAGGGTCACTCCCCTTGGGGGCACACTACTGTTGGCCATTTCTGCCCCCTTTGGGTGGAGACAGGCCTATTTTTATAAGGGCTATCAGCCTCCTAGCCCACAAGAGACCAGGGAAGAATTTTTTTCAAAAAAAGAAACCTAGACACATCTGAAAACTAAACATCTGGGTGAGTCCAGAGTATTGTGCTTCACATTCACCCGCACCATTTTCTTACCCACAATGCCCTGCAAACCTCCAACTTTGCTTGAAATCACAAATTTTTCCCACATTTTTGTATTGAAACCTTCCGGAATCTGCAGGAATCCACAAAATTCCTATAGCCCAGCATTGTCGCATCTATATACATACATTTTTTGCCCCACTTGTCAGTCTAAAAACGTTTTTTTTCAAACTGCCCTTTTGGACCCGCTCCGGTCCCCCCTCAATTTTGACATGTTTTTCACTCTTCCCTGTCACAGGCACTTGGCCCACCTACACAAGTGAGGTATCTTTTTTATTGGGAGACTGAGGGGTTCATTCGATGGTAGGAAATTTGTGCTGATGTGGTGATCCCACACAGAAATGTGGGGAAAATATGATTTCTTTAAGCTAAATTTGAGGTTTGCTGAGGATTCTGCGTAAGAAAACACTAGCGGATCCACACAAGTCACACCTCCATGGACTCCCTCGGGTGTCTAGTTTTCAGAAATGTCTGGGTTTGATAGTTTTCCCCAGATTGCTGCTGAGCCCAGGACCAAAAATGCAGGTACCCACCCGCAAAAACAGGTAGTTTTGTATTTGATAATTTTCATGTTTCCATGTAGTGTTTTGGGGCATTTCCTGTTGCAGGCACTAGGCCTACCCACACAAGTGAGGTACCATTTTTATCGAGAGACTTATGGGAACGTTGGGTGGAAGGAAATTTGTGACTCCTCTCAGATTCCAGAACTTTCTATCACCAAAATGTGAGGAAAAAGTGTTTTTGCCACATTTAGAGGTTTGCAAAGCATTCTAGGTAACAGAACTTGGTGAGAGCCCCACAAGTCACCCCATCCTGGATTCCCCTAGGTGTCTAGTTTTCAGAAATGTCCATGTTTGCTAGTTTTTCCTAGGTGCCGGATGAGCTAGAGACCAAAGTCCACAGCTAGGCACTTTCCAAAAAACACATCAGATTTCAATGTAAAAATGTGATGTGTCCATGCGGACATTAGGCCTACCCACACAAGTGAGGTGCCATTTTTATCAGAAGACTTGGGGCAACATAGAATAGAAGAACAAGTGTTATTGCTCCTTATCTTTCTCTACATTTTTTCCTTCCAAATGTAAGACAGTGTATAAAAAAGACGTCTATGTGAGAAATGCCCTTTAATTCACATGCTAGTATGGGGACCCCCAAATTCAGAGATGTGCAAATTACCACTGCTTCTCAATACCTTATCTTGTGGCCATTTCGGAAATTCAAAGGTTTCCTTGATACCTATTTTTCACTCCTACAGGGAGCACCTAATTAGGCTGTTGGTTGTTTGAGCTCAAACTTATAAAAGGACTTTGCTCCTCATTTTGTGTTGCATCCCTTACACCCTTTATACAACATGGTTAATGCCATAGACATTCCAGAGAATGTTAGACATGCATTAACATTACATCTAATAGGGCATGGCTTATCAGATGAGGGTGGGGATGTTACATACATAGTAGAAGCTAGTGAAGCTTACCAAACATAAACGTTCTACTCTTGGGTCACCTTTCATGAGGAAGACCATTCCACACATACAGAATTGCAAACTTACCTCAACAGTACCAAGCATACCAGTATCTTGAGATTCAGATTAGTTATCAAGAACATCAGAACTGGTTTAATGGCACCCTACCACGTTTTTACAACCTGTGAGATTAGGTCTCTTAGATAATGATGGACCAACATGGCCTATGTTTGCCACATACACACCTCACCCAGGTATACGAAATATGCAGTCAGCAGATCTGCGAAACTTATACATTGAGTTAGTAACAATCTTCAGACAACTTGTTAAGTCCGTAATATGAACTCTGAACACTACAGCAGTGCGTCCAACACCACCACCACCTGCTGGATACCAATTGGCTACTGGGATTAATCCACAGAATGAGAGAAAATCCAGTTCTGGAAAGCCCAGAAAACAAATCAACTGAAAGCTGTGTTTCCCAATACAGTACCATAGGAGAAACATAGAATTCTCACAATGTGCTTGCCCTTTGGGATGGTTCCCCGGTGGATGACAGTCTTCGCTGCAATTTATACTACCACACATGGTACCCCAACACTTGCCAATTTATCGGAAGTGTTAAAAACAAATTCAGACTGAGCACGGGGCTGCACCAGCCCTAGATTTGGGGATGAAATGAATGCGTCACTTTGACGCGGTCTCCTGAATCATACTCAGTAACATTAAAGGTGAAGCGGTAGCACTGGCTATACGCCAGCGTCTCAGAGAGATTCCACACTTGTACCAGGAGAAACAGCTACTGAAAATTATTTCCGATACCTGTACCAATATAGGATGGGATAGTTTGGGAGCCAAGCTGAAGAGGCTTGAACTATAGAGGACCACCCTTAAGGAAGGTACTACACAGGCACAGGAGGGTTCTAAGAAGCGCTGGGATAAACAAAAGCAGTTTAAAGATAGATTAAATCAGACAGCAGATTATCCACATCCGGAGAACTCCGAAAGGAGATATAGGGTCTCATTACAACCCTGTTGGTTGGTGTTAAAGCGGCGGTAAGACCGCCAACAGGCCGGCGGTAAAGAAAATGGAATCACGACCATGGCGGACACTTCCAACATAGACAGCCACTTTAAACCTCCGACCGCCACTGCGGTAGAAACAAACACAGCGGCGGTCACCGCCAACAGACAGGCAGAAGACAATGTACCGCCCACACTATTATGAGAGGCCAATCCGCCACCTTTTCTGGTGCGGATTCAACACGAACAAAAAACACGGCTGTAACAGGACTTGGAAGGGAAAATACTCACCACTCCACACCCCACGAGGAACCAGGACGCCATGGAGCCAGAACTCCAAATACTCCCTGCAATAGTATTCCTGCTCCTCTACCAGGATCACGAAAGACGGCGGCGACGACCACGGTGAGTACTGCACCTACAACACGGGGGGAGAGAAAAGAGAGTGACACACACGCAACACCCTCACCCTCACCCACACGATACACACAAATACATGCTGCAACATTACATTTACACCCCCCAAACCCCCCAGAAGAACGCAATGACAAAAGAAAATGATTGTAACGATTGTAATCAATAAAAATCCATTAGTCAAAACTTTAAATACAGTACAAACAAATATGTACACCAACTATTCAAGTCCGGGTAGTGCAGCATTCATAGTCCGCGGACCACTGGGCCCAAAATGCATGGGCGAGGCCCACACTCGATACCAGACTCGAAACGGAGAGAACACTGCTGGGGCATCAGATCGAAATGAAACAGGCACCTCAGGGGGAAGGGAAGGGGGGCACCTCAGCCGGATGAGTGCACGACGCCAGGTCCACGAGGGGGCTCCATGCCCATTGATGTATCCTGGGGAGTGCAAAGCCACAGTCTCTCAAGTCTTTTCAGTGGGTGGGTTGCCCACTTCTTTATCCTGGGGAATGCAAAGCCACAGTCTCTCAAGTCTTTTCAGTGGGTGGTTTGCCCACTGCTTTATCCTGGGGAGTGCAAAGCCACAGTCTCTCAAGTGGATAACAGTCTCCATTGGTTCTGGAGGGGGCATTGTGCCCAGACTGCTTCATCCTGCCAAGGACTGAGGTAGTGGATGTGATGCTCCACTGGTTCTGGAGGGGGCTTTGTGCCCAGAGTGCTTCATCCTGCCAAGGACTGAGGTAGTGGATGCCTTTTTCCACTGGTTCTGGAGGGGGCTTTGTGCCCAGAGTGCTTCATCCTGCCAAGGACTAAGGTAGTGGATGTGATACTCCACTGGTTCTGGAGGGGGCTATGTGCCCAGAGTGCTTCATCCGGCCAAGGACTAAGGTAGTGGATGCCTTTCTCCACTGGTTCTGGAGGGGGCTTTGTGCCCAGAGTGCTTCATCCTGCCAAGGACTGAGCTAGTGGATGTGATACTCCACTTGTTCTGGAGGGGGCATTGTGCCCAGAGTGCTTCATCCTGCCAAGGACTGAGGTAGTGGATGGGATACTCCACTTGTTCTGGAGGGGGCATTGTGCCCAGAATGCTTCATCCTGCCCAGGACTGAGGTAGTGGATGCCTTTCTCCACTGGTTCTGGAGGGGGCTTTGTGCCCAGAGTGTTTCATCCTGCCAAGGACTGAGGTAGTGGATGCCTTTTTCCACTGGTTCTGGAGGGGGCTTTGTGTCCAGAGTGCTTCATCCTGCCAAGGACTGAGGTAGTGGATGCCTTTCTCCACTGGTTCTGGAGGGGGCTTTGTGCCCAGAGCGCTTCATCCTGCCAAGGACTGAGGTAGTGGATATATCTCGCCACTGGTTCTGGAGGGGGTTTTGTGCCCAGAGTGCTTCATCCTGCCAAGGACTGAGGTAGTGGATGTGATACTCCACTGGTTCTGGAGGGGGCTTTGTGCCCAGAGTGCTTCATCCTGCCAAGCACTGAGGTAGTGGATGTGACACTCCACTGACGGTGGTGCAACATGCAAGCTGACCAGGCTCCTGGAACTGACCACTAGCCTTGTATGACTGACCACTGGGGATGGCAGCCATGTCTGCGGTGGTGCCACTGGCTCAGGATGTTGCGGGGCAGCTGGCAGTGCTGGTGGCGGTGTCAGTAGCGGTGGGGCTGGTGGCAGCCTCACTGACTGCGTTGCTGGTAGCGCCTTCACTGACTGCAGTGCTGGCATCGGTGTCAGTAGCGGCGGTGCTGGTGGCAGGCTCACTGACTGCGGTGCTGGCGGCGGTGTCAGTAGCGGCGGTGCTGGTGGCGGGCTCACTGACTGCGTTGCTAGTGGGGGGCTCACTGACTGCGGTGCTGGAGGCGGGGTCAGTAGCGGCGGTGCTGGTGGCGGGCTCACTGAATGCGGTGCTGCCGGCGGTGTCAGTAGCGGCGGTGCTGGGGGCGGGCTCACTGACTGCGGTGCTAGTGAAGGGCACAGTGTCTGCGGTGCTGGTGAAGGGCTCAGTGTCTGGGGTGCTGGTGGCGGTGTCTGAGGCGACGGTGCAGGTGGTGGTGCCGGTGGTGGTCTTGTCCGCCGTGCAGGTTGGCGTCGACGTGGACCTGCCTTTGATTTTCAGGCCCTTCCCCACCTTGGCTGATGGCACAGCTGTCTTGCCACTTTCAACTTTTGTCTTGCCTGAGCCCTTGGTGGCAGGTGTTTTCACCTTCTCCCGCTGGGATGTGGGCAACTTTTTCAGTTTTGGAGGTGGTGGAATGTCCTTGCCCTCGCTCCTTGGGACACTGGTAGCCCTGTTGCTTGGTGCACTCCCGCTATTGCTTGCACCACTGTGCCCGGTGATGTGGTGGCTGAGGTGCTGGGTTGGGACCTGGAAAGGCGGGCCCTAGGGGACGGACAGGGGGGAGGTGTAGGGAAGAGGTCAACATTTGACAGGAAAAGCTTTTTAGACACACTGGGACGGGTAGATGGAGGGGGTTTGGGAGTGGAGGAAGAGGTAGTGATTGTAGGAGATGTTTGTTTGGTGACTTTGGGTGAAGGTGAATGGGCTGGAGGCTGTTGTGAGGTGAATGGCTGTTGGGTGGGTGTGTGACTGCGTTTGTGTACTTTGGGAGGAGGGCTCACAGACACACTGCGAGAGGACACAGGGGATGTGTGAATGGTAATGGGGTTGGTGAGTGCACGTGAGCGGTGTGTGGTGATGGGCATGCTGGTGATGGAGGTAGTGGCTGAGGATGTAGTGCATGCAGGTGTGAGTGGAGACGTGACAGGGAAAGAGGAGGGAGACATGGAGGAGGGGGACACAGTGGAGGCAGTGGATGTTGGTATGTGTGCATCAGTAGGATGCTTGTGTGAGTGCCTGTGGGATGTGTGGTGCTTATGTTTGCCTGAGCCACCCTTGTGTGTTGATGTGTGTGCATGTTGGTCTGATGGTGTGCTTGGGATATGCTGAGGTGCAGGGGATTGGGTCTGGGTGGAGGAAGTTGGAGGGGGAGGCTGGACACAGGGACAATGGCTGCCATCAGTGCAGAGGCCAGAGCCTGAAATGCTCGCTGTTGGGCTGCCTGGCCAGAATGAATGCCCTCCAGGTATGCATTTGTTTGTTGCAACTGCCTCTCTACACCCTGGATGGCATTCAGAATGGTAGACTGCCCAACAGTGAGGGATCTCAGGAGGTTAATGGCCTCCTCACTGAGGGCAGCAGGGCTGACTGGGGCAGGGCCTGAGGTGCCTGGGGCGAAGGAGATGCCCACCCTCCTGGGTGAGCAGCCATGGGACACACGCTGAGGGGCTTCTGGGAGGGCGGTGCTGGTAGGGGGGTGGCGGCCGTACCTGTAGATGCACAGAGGGGCCTTCCACCACAAGGGAGCTCCCATCAGAGGAGGAGTCGCTGTCGCTGGTCTCTGCTACTGTCCCCGCCGTGGAGCTCCTCTCGCCCTCCGTCCCACTGTTGACTTCAGACTCCGTGGTCTCGCCATCCAGGGCCATGTGGGATGCAGCTCCCTCCTGCTCCAGTGGCACTGCTCCTCCACCTGATGATGCTAATGACCACAAAAAGGGGGGGGGGAAGAAAGACATGTTCAGTGCATGCAACACCGCTACTGTTGGTGGACACTACAGACACAGCAGCCCTCTGCACTAAGCCATGCAGTTAGAGTTCCCTAATTAATCACAGGGACATGGGGTACAAGGCCTATGCCCGATTGCTGCACACATGGAAGTCACAGGAGCCTGTCTAGGTGTAGATGGCTCTTACCACTGGTGGGGTTGGGGTACCACATAGCCTGCCTCACAAAGGGTCCTTGCCTACAAAGCTCGCCCTGGCCTAGGATAACCCACTGCCCACCTCCCCAACCAGACACCTCCTAATGCGCGCAGGGTCAGATGGATGTGACAGTACTCACCCCCATGTGGCTGCTGTGATGCCCTCAAGCGCCCATCCAACTCCGGATACGCCACCGCCAGGATCCGGAATATCAGGGGGGTCATGGTGCGATGGGCACCCCTCCCACGTTGTGAGGCCATCCCCAGCTGGGCCTCTGCCGTCTTCTTGCTCTAGCGGTGAATGTCCTCCCATCTTTTACGGCAGTGGGTGCTCCATCTGTGGTGGACCCCCAGGGTCCGGACGTCCTTGGCGATGGCACGCCAAATATCCTTCTTCTGGTGGGCGCTGACCTAGAGGAATAGTACAGGGGAAAAGGAAAAACTTTAACCGTCCGGACCATCACAGTCATTGTCCCACGTTCCCACCCTTGCCCTGACGTACATACACTCACCGTCCGCTCATGCAGGCCTCAGTCCCGTCCCCCCGTATTTTTCCATCCACACCACTCCAAACAGGCATTGCCCATACAGCATGCTCACAGTGTACTCACCTGTTTGTCTGGAGGACCGTAGAATAGTGTGTACTGGGAGAGGACCCCATCCACTAACTTCTCCAACTCCTCCGAAGTGAAGGCAGGGGCCCTTTCCCCAGACACATGAGCCATAGTCGCTTCCACACACAGGTCATAGCAGCACTTGCAGTGTAGGACCTCTCCTGTCGAAGGTCAGGTATCAAGTGAGTGAACAGACAGAAAATGGCGGTCAAGTCGGCGGCGGTGCGTACCGTCACCGCCAGCATACATCGTCATTGGCTCCTGGGACCCATAGGGCCCAATGTTAACTAATGCAGGATTGCGCCGCTGTGTTTGACCGCCTACCGCAACGGTGTACAACGCCAGCGCAGTTACCTCATATCCCCTTGTCCCACATTACAGGTCAGGTAGCCGCCATTTCAAGGCGCCACATGGCATTATTTTTAAATACGTCACACATATCTAGGCCTTTCATACACACAGAGACAGGCACATAGCGGATTGACAAATGTGTGCAATACATTTTTTTACTACTTCAGTGATGGCTGAGTCTGTGCTCGCTGTTCTCGTCCATAGGGCACGTCCGCTGGGGCAGTTGAGGAGATGACGGCATCCTCCGGTGTACAGACCTCTGGTGGACCTGTCGACAATGGAAGAGAGACATGTAATAGTCACCTACAGACTTGATCGTGCCACAATCCAGGAACTGTGTGCCCAGTTGGAGCCAGACCTGATTTCAGCTATCCGCCATCCCACAGGAATCCCCCCTCTAGTACAGGTCCTGTCAGTACTCCATTTCCTGGCAAGTGGGTCTTTTCAAACAACAGTGGCCATTGCATCAGGGATGTCCCAGCCTATGTTCTCAAACTTATTGTCCAGAGTGTTGTCTGCCCTGCTGAAACACATGCGCAGCTACATCGTTTTCCCTCAGGTGGAGGATTTGCCCACAGTGAAAGGTGGCTTCTATGCCCTGGGACATATCCCCAACATCATAGGTGCCATTGATGGGACACATGTGGCCTTAGTACCCCCCTACAGAAGTGAACAGGTGTAGAGAAACCGGAAGAGCTACCATTCAATGAATGTGCAGATGGTGTGTTTGGCCGACCAGTACATCCCCCATGTGAACGCCATGTTTCCTGGCTCAGTGCATGACGCTTACATTTTGAGGAATAGCAGCATCCCTTATGTGATGGGGCAACTCCAGAGGCACTGTGTGTGGCTAATAGGTGAGGACAAGGACCCAATACCCTGTGAATAGTTGTCTGGGTCTGGGCTTGTCCCTATGAGTTAGTGTGTGTCTGACAGTCGTCCCTCGACATTTGCAGGTGACTCTGGGTACCCCAACCTGTCATGGCTACTGACCCCAGTGAGAAATCCCAAGACAAGGGCAGAGGATTGCTACAATGAGGCACATGGGCAGACTAGGAGGATTATAGTAAGAACCTTCGGCCTCCTGAAGGCCAGGTTCCGGTGCCTCCATATGACAGGTGGTTCTCTGTACTACTCACCAAAGAAGGTGTGCCAGATCATTGTGGCCTGCTGTATGCTGCACAACTTGGCTTTGCGACAACAGGTGCCTTTTCTGCAGGAGGATGGTCCAGAAGGAGGTCTTGTGGCAGCTGTGGAGCCTGTGGACAGTGAAGAAGAGAAGGCAGAAGAAGAGGGTATTGACAACAGAAACAACGTGGTCCAGCAGTACTTCCAGTGAGACACAGGTAAGAAGACATCACTGCCTCCTACATCTCATACAATTGTTAGACCTATCATATGTCTGTCACTTTCACCCGGTGTATGGACCCTGACCTGCCACTTTGCCTTTCCATTTCACAGATGTGGGTCCCACTGTGTGACCTCTGCTATGTTACCTCATGGACTAGAGCTGTGTGACATAGGTATGTTGACAATATAATGGACATTGCTATTTTCCTCAGTTATTGCAAATACACATTTGTGAAAGCACAGACTGACTCCAGATTGTTTTGTGATTCAAGGGTGTTTATTTAAGTGCAAATTAGTGGAGGGGGTTGTAAAATGGTCAGGGGTGATGGTGGAGGAATGTCCATGGCAGAATCCAGTTATTTGTCTCACAGGTGCATTGTCCAAAGGGGCATAGGAAGTGGAGCTAGGACAGTATAAGAATGGACAGGGTGACGAAGTGGGACAGAAGGATGACATCCAGGGTGGTCTCATTTCTTGGCGGGGGTCTTGGCATTGTTCTCTGTCTTGTGCCTGGATCTCAGGGACCGTTTGCAGGGTGGTTCTCCATCTGCAGGAGGTGGGGTGCTGCTGTCGTTGGCCTGTGGCGGTGCCTCCTGTCCACTAGCGCCAGCGGAGGTGGTGGACAATTCATCATTGAGGCTAGTGTCAGGGGCCCCTTGTTGTGCCACAGTGTCCCTCCTGGTGTTCACAAGGTCCTTCAGCACCCCTACAATGGTGACCAGGGTGGTGTTGATGGACTTGAGTTCCTCCCTGATCCCCAAATACTGTTTGTCCTGCAGCCGCTGGGTCTCCTGAAAGTTGGCCAGCACCGTTGCCATCATCTCCTGGAAATGATGGTATGCTTCAAAGATGTTGGAGAGGGCCCCGTGGAGAGTGGGTTCCCTGGGCCTGCCCTCCCCCTGTCGCATAGCAGTCCTCCCAGTTCCCCTGTTTTCCTGTGCCTCTGTCCCCTGAACCGTGTGCCCACTGCCACTGCCCCCAGGTCCCCGATGTTCTTGGGTTTGTGGGTTTGCCTGGGTTTCCTGTAGTGGTGGACACACTGCTGCTTGACGTGTCCTGGGGACAGAGGTATGGGCCCGCTGGGTGGGTGATGTGCTGGTGTTTCCTGAGGGGGGAGGCTCTGTGGTGGCATGTGCTAGTGTGTGGGGAAACGACTTTCCCGAGGTCCCAGATGGGCCGGGCTGGTCATCTAGATCCAGTTGGACAGAGCTGCTGCCATCACTGTGGGCCTCTTCTGTGGGGGGGTGGACATGTCTGGACCCTCCTGTCTGGTGACGTTAGGTATGGGTCCTGCAGGGGTGTAAAGGCATGATTATTGCATCTGTGTGTGCCATCGTGTGCAATGGGTGGGTGACCCTGTACCCCAGTGCTTACATTCTTGTCTAGGACCTTGTATGATATTTGGTTTGGGGATCTGTGTGGGTATCTATAGTGGACATGCTTTGGTGATGGGTGTCCATGCTTTGGTGTTGCATGCAGGGCTTGGTGTTGGGATGGGTGGTTTGTGATAGTGGGACATATGTGAGGTGTTGGAGTGATGGGGGTGAGGTTGAGGGTGGGGGTATGTGATAGCATGCAGGTAGGGTGGGGATGTAATAGTTAAGATTTGACTTACCAGAGTCCATTCCTCCAGCTACTCCTGCGAGGCCCTCAGGATGCAGTATAGCCAAGACCTGCTCCTCCCATGTTGTTAGTTGTGGGGAAGGAGGTGGGGGTCCGCCGCCAGTCCTCTGAACTGCAATCTGGTGTCTTGAGACCACAGAACGCACCTTCCCCCGTAGGTCATTCCACCTCTTCCTGATGCAATCCCTAGTTCTTGGATGCTGTCCCACTGTGTTGACCCTGTCCACGATTCTGCGCCATAGCTCCATCTTCCTAGCAATGGTGGTGTGCTGCATCTGTGATCCAAATAGCTGTGGCTCTACCTAGATGATTTCCTCCACCATGACCCTGAGCTCCTCCTCAGAGAACCTGGGGTGTCTTTGCCGTGCCGTGGGGTGGTGTGGGTGATGTGTGAGGTGGTGTGTGTTGTGATGTGTGAGGGGATGTGTATGTGTGTGTTGTGTGAGGTGCGTGGATGTTGTGTGAGTGATGGTGTTGTGTGCCTGTGGATGCTAGTTTGTTGATGGTGGTGTCTCCCTCTGTGCTTCGTTCTCAATTTTTGTCATAGGGGTTTGTGGGTGGTGTGGGTGGGTGTTTTATATTGTATTGGGTGTGTGGGAGTGGTGTGTGTATATGTATCAGGTGTGTGTATTTTCATTTGTCCAATGTGGTTGTGTTTTTTAAATGTGTGTGTATTTTGAGCACAGCGGTGTGTACCGCCAATGGAATACCGCAGTTGAAAGACCGCCACGTGGATTCGTGGGTTGTGATAGTGTGGGCGTATTCCTGTTGGCGTGACGGTGGCATGACCTTTGGTGTGGCGGACTTGTGTGGGTGTCTAGATTTTGGAAGATTCCGAGGTCGCAATAGCTGTAGCAGAATTCCACCGCCGCAGCGGTGTGTTGGCGGTCTTCTGCACGGCGGTAAGCGGGATTTACCACCAATGTTGTAATGAGGGCCAATGGCTAAAAGGGATGCGAGTTTCACCATGCTTCACATAGAGAAGTTAGAAAAGTTGCCTTTCACAGTTGCAGAAAGTCCTTAAACAGTATGGCTCCTACATGGCATCATTAATCTGCCCATTTCCATTTTTAATTTTTGAAATGCCTGAAATATCTTGCTGTGGGCAGGTACAAGCGACTAGGCAATAGCTATATTAAAGAAGAGTGGGAGTTGTCCTTTGAATACAAATGTCTGAACGGCGAAACAGAGGTCTTTCTCAGCAGAAGCGAATGCAAGACTACCATTAGTCATTCAATGATCTGCAAGCAGGTGTCCCTTCACGGCCTTTGTAATGCAGGGGTCGTGAACATGGCCTGTTTTCTAAAGAGTACTCCTGTTACTTTGATTTGACCAGCATTTAATGTGCTTTCGAATTTAAGTTACGATAATGCAGACAAGCAGCATAGCATGTTTTAAACCAGATGATCCAATGTTGAATTTCAGTATGTTGAAAATTTTAAAAGAGGCAGAGAAGAACATTTTTGTAAATCAGAGGACACACTCCTTGGTGTTGCAGGATGGTGGACAATAGAGATATCTTAACCAAGTATTCACTGTTTGAGATCGCCATAAAAGTTGATTTCACTGTTGAAATTGTCTATTTTATATGTATTCCTTTTTTACGAGAATGTATCAATAATTATGTATTTTATGTTTGGGGAAATTGATGTTTTTATTATGATAATATATATAATGTATTTTTGTGATGGTTTTTATCAACTGTACAATAAATGTATTCATTCATTCAAGACACAGGATATTAATAGTTCTATTAGGCACCAGAGGAGAAATGTATGAAAGGCTTAGACACCTGAGGCATTGCTTTGGAATAGCACCAACATGAGTTTCAGACTTTCACAGACCACTGCTAAGGAAACATTTCTTTGATAAAAAATTGAGACACATAAATCTGTGATTTGGAGGATTTCCCCTCTGTTGCAACCACAGATTCTTGGCCACCTGTGCACAAACACAATACTTTGTGGTATCCCTCAGAAAATGCTGAATGAGGCCCGCAGCTGCAGGCTGGGAGAGTCACTCTCCTGGGCCTATGTCCCCTGGTCCTAACTGCTGCTCCATCTATCTTCAACTCCATAATGACTATCAACAGCCAGAGAGTTTGTTGTTGCTTTTTACTTCAGGTTTTCATTCTCTTTTCTTTTGCCTTTTTTATCGCTGCTGTTCTTCCCTTGGTTTCTTCCTGACCTTCCCAATCCATTATGTTTTCTGTCTTGTGGTGTTTGATGCAATTTCCTTTTCATGTTCTTTTACTCTTTAAAGGCCTCAGCCTGGATGGAGGGTAGGTCACAACAAAAGCGTGCTCCTTTGCTTATTTCCTCGGACCCTGCACTTGCTGATCCTGACTTCCCACGGCTAAAGAATTTCTCCATCAGATTTTGAGTTGCGGTTTTCTTCAGTCCTCTGAAGTCTTTGTCCTGCAAGCCAGGTTTTTTAAGCATTATGCTTTTTTTCTCCTTAGAAGTGAACAACCTCTCGAAGTCACTTGCCTACCACAAATTCCAATGTGTTGTGCTATCATAGCTTCTGGAAACAGTCGCTGTACTTCAGACAGCAAAAGGTCTGGGCCAGATTATGGGAAAGCCTCCAGACCTGAACATCCTCACTCTGCACTGTAATAAGATAACAAGTGGATACAAGTATATAGTGTAATGTAAAGTGGCAAATCATGTGTTACCTAACTTACGTGTGTACTTACCTGTTATACTTTGGAGTAGGCTTGTCTGGACTTGGGGACCTGTTCAACATTCTCTTCTTTTATTTCGCATGGGCACGTTTCCTTTGAAGGATCAAGTTCCGAGCTGGAAGCAAATCTGGTTTGATCCCAACTGTCGCCTGTGCAGCCTCCTAGAAGAAAATGTGCTTCATTTTTTGTGCGGCTGCCCGATGGTCTATCGCCTGAGACAGTGGCTGATATGCCCTGCAGTGAGGGTGTTTCGGAATAATATGTGTCGTCCTGCAGTCCTAGCACTTTTAAATGGTCATAACATTCAGCTCGCTTGCCGGGCAACAAAATTCCTAGCCCAAGTGAGAAAGCTGTGCTTAATATCCTCATTAGCCCATGGATGATACTGTTTAAAGTGCAGGTTTGGCGCACATAATTCGAAAACAAAAGGAAAAATAAAAGAAACAATCGTTCAGTGAGCCGAAGTAGTCTCCCCAATGTCTGACCCTTAGAGCCAGTTTTTCACATTAATTGGTGGCTACACAAACTTTTATGTTCTCATTGAACATTGTAGTGAAAATGGGGTAATGGAGGTCAATATAGGTGACAATGACAACTACATAGTGACTTTTAAAGTTTATCTGCTATTTTACCCACATTTTAGAGATTAAAATCACTGTGTATTATTTTGTATAGTCCCTTTGGCCCTCATTATGAGCTTGGTGGTCTTCTGACCACTAGACTCGCAGTGGCTGTCCCCCATACACGCAGGCACCCACAGACACCCTGACACTCACTCACTCACACTCACAATACCCTTACACTCACGCACACACACATGCAACATCCCCCCTCACCAAATCCATACACATACTCACACACACACACACACAACACCCACCTCCCCTTTCGGACGGTCACCTTACCTGGTCATCAAGGTGGTTGTTCGGGAGGGAACGGGTCCTTGCGCTTGCACCGCTGACAGTGCCCTGCCAACACAAAACAGCCATGCTGTTTTTCGAATTGAAATATGGCGGGCAGTGTTTTGTTGGCCTGGCGGTGTCGGCAGTGCAACTGGCACTACACCGCTGACCGCCAGTACGACTGCTTCCGGTTTTCCTGCTGGAAAATGGCAGAAAGCCACCAGCAGTCATAATATAGTAGTCTGAGGACCACCGTGCTGGAGGTCTTTTGGCGGCCACCAGCACGACAGTCAGCAGTCTTATCCGCTGAAGTCGTAATGAGCACCTTTATGTTCAAGCATGAGCTATATGCTTATAAAGTCTTTAGCATGTACGGTGTATAACAGGTTTATCTGCTACCCAGTAAGTGGGCCTTAATGCAAATAACAAGATCCACAGCATAGGCCTGGTGGAGCAGGATATAACAGTTATCCACCATCTATTATGCGTTTTAGTATGCTTCTGGCCAGCAGATTACTTTGCACTTTAGTGTACAGGAACTACACCCAGTGCTAGTAACCGCAAATCATTTTTCATGCACTTTAAAGCTGTTGCAGATTGCACTGATTGAATGGATTTTATTTATTGATTTTATTATATATCTACATCTAGCGTGTCCACTGTATCAATGTCTTTAGATGTTTTTCTTTTTTTTTATCTTGATGTCAATATTCGCGATGATTTTTATTAATTAGCAATAAAGTATTACTTACTTATTAGGGGACCCATGTGTACATGGCTATGTGGCAATCCTGGCCTGTCCGTTACAGGGAGTACACAGAATCACACTGTATTGCTGCAGTGAATGTTAATGTCTCAGGTGCCATGGCCCAGGTTGGTCAAGGGGTCCTTCAACATGACTGTTATATGTGTAGGCCTACTAATGATTGAGGGGATGTGATTTTACTATTTATTACTATGTGTAAAGTGACTTCAGCTGGTCAGATTCCTATGAGAAAGCCACTGCATCATTTCCTATGCCTGGGTTAAAGAGGCATAGGAATTTTGACGCATTCCAGGCTTAGCGCATTGCATCTCAGAGATGTCACACATATTGTAAAAATTTTAAATATCACAGCTTTAGTCCGAAGTGGGTTTTTATTAGGGAACGCCTACCTTACATTATAAACTGTGTGGCTCAGCTGGTTCCAGCACAAGTATCTTTTGACTCAGGTCTACAAAAAAAGATGCATTGGGTCCAAAGTGTTGTCTTCTAGCTATGGAGCAAAGAAAGCGCCGCCACAGCTTAAACAATAAATGATGCAATGGCGGCTCAAACTCCTTCTAAATATGCTCCTAAGTACTTCATTTTAAGGGCACTGTTAAATTGAGATTCCTGTACAGACACCTGCATACACCTGGATTGTTCAGTTAGTGTTGTTATTGTTGATCGCATCCAGTAATTGCTTCTGTGATAAAGTTTGCACCTCATTAAATTTCAGCAGATCAAACCTGCTGGAATTTAACAGGTGGAACCAACCCGGTATTTACTAGGATATGCTAATTTTGATGTGGCTAGCACTAAAATGTATACATTATTCCAAATTACAGAGAAAAAAACCCTGAAAAGAACTTATTTATTGAGCCCTATAAATTCTAAACTGTAGGAAAGTACCATCTTGCCTGGCATGTTACCCCCATTTTTCACTGTATATATGTTGTTTTAGTTGTATTTGTCACTGGGACCCTGCCAGCCAGGGCCCCAGTGCTCATAAGTGTGCCTGAATGTGTTACCTGTGTTATGACTAACTGTCTCACTGAGGCTCTGCTAATCAGAACCTCAGTGGTTATGCTCTCTCATTCCTTTCAAATTGTCACTAACAGGCTAGTGACCAATTTTACCAATTTACATTGACTTACTGGAACACCCTTATAATTCCCTAGTATATGGTACTGAGGTACCCAGGGTATTGGGGTTCCAGGAGATCCCTATGGGCTGCAGCATTTCTTTTGCCACCCATAGGGAGCTCTGACAATTCTTACACAGGCCTGCCACTGCAGCCTGAGTGAAATAACGTCCACGTTATTTCACAGCCATTTTACACTGCACTTAAGTAACTTATAAGTCACCTATATGTCTAACCTTTACCTGGTAAAGGTTGGGTGCTAAGTTACTTAGTGTGTGGGCACCCTGGCACTAGACAAGGTGCCCCCACATCGTTCAGGGCCAATTCCCCGGACTTTGTGAGTGCGGGGACACCATTACACGCGTGCAATACATATAGGTCACTACCTATGTGTAGCTTCACAATGGTAACTCCGAATATGGCCATGTAACATGTCTAAGATCATGGAATTGCTCCCTCTATGCCATCCTGGCATTGTTGGGGCAATCCCATGATCCCACGGGTCTCTAGCACAGACCCTGGCACTGCCAAACTGCCTTTCAAGGGGTTTCACTGCAGCTGCTGCTGCTGCCAACCCCTCAGACAGGCTTCTGCCCTCCTGGGGTCCAGCCAGGCCTGGCCCAGGATGGCAGAACAAAGGACTTCCTCTGAGAGAGGGTGTTACACCCTCTCCCTTTGGAAAATGGTGTGAAGGCAGGGGAGGAGTAGCCTCCCCCAGCCTCTGGAAATGCTTTCATGGGCACACATGGTGCCCATTTCTGCATAAGCCAGTCTACACCGGTTCAGGGACCCCTCAGCCCTGCTCTGGCGCGAAACTGGACAAAGGGAAGGGGAGTGACCACTCCCCTGACCTGCACCTCCCCTGGGAGGTGCCCAGAGCTCCTCCAGTGTGCTCCAGACCTCTGCCATCTTGGAAACAGAGGTGCTTCTGGCACACTGGACTGCTCTGAGTGGCCAGGGCCAGCAGGTGACGTCAGAGACTCCTTCTGATAGGCTCCTTCAGGTGTTGCTAGCCTATCTTCTCTCCTAAGTAGCCAAACCCTCTTTTCTGGCTATTTAGGGTCTCTGCTTTGGGGATTTCCTTAGATAACGAATGCAAGAGCTCATCCGAGTTCCTCTGCATCTCTCTCTTCACCTTCTGCCAAGGAATCGACTGCTGACCACGCTGGAAGCCTGCAAAACTGCAACAAAGTAGCGAAGACGACTACTGCAACTCTGTAACGCTGATCCTGCCGCCTTCTCGACTGCTTTCCTGGTGGTGCATGCTGTGGGGGTAGTCTGCCTCCTCTCTGCACTAGAAGCTCCGAAGAAATCTCCCGTGGGTCGACGGAATCGTCCCCCTGCTACCGCAGGCACCAAAGAACTGCCCACAGGTACCCTGGGTCTCCTCTCAGCACAATGAGCGAGGTCCCTTGAATCCAGCAACTCCGTCCAAGTGACCCCCACAGTCCAGTGACTCTTCAGTCCAAGTTTGGTGGAGGTAAGTCCATGCCTCCCTACGCCAGACTGCATTGCTGGGAACCGCGACTTTTGCAGCTACTCCGGCCTCTGGGCACTTCCGGCGGAAATCTTTTGTGCACAGCCAAGCCTGGGTCCACAGCACTCTAACCTGCATTGCACGACTTTCTAAGTTGTCCTCCGGCGACGTGGGACTCCTATGTGCGACTTCGGGTGATCACCATTTCACTCCTCTTTGTAGTGCCTGTTCCGGCACTTCTGCGGGTGCTGCCTGCTTCTGAGAGGGCTCCTTGTCTTGCTCGACGCCCCCTCTGTCCCCAGACGCAATTGGCGACATCATGGTCCCTCCTTGGCCACAGCAGCATCCAAAAACGCTAACCACATGACTTGCAGCTAGCAAGGCTTGTTTGCGGTCTTTCTTCAGAAAAACACTTCTGCACGACTCTCCACGACATGAGTGATCCGTCCTCCAAAGGGAAAGTTCCTAGCCCTTGTCGTTCCTGCAGAAACCTCAGCTTCTACTGTCCAGTAGCAGCTTCTTTGCACCCACAGCTGGCATTCCCTGGGCATCTGACCATCTCCGACTTGCTTGTGACATTTGGACTTGGTCCCCTTGTTCCACAGGTACCCTCGACTGGAAATACATCATTGTTGCATTGCTGGTTTGTGTCTTTCCTGCAGAATTCCCCTATCACGACTTCTATGTCCTTTGGGGAACTTTAGTGCACTTTGCACTCACTTTTCAGGGTCTTGGGGTGGGCTATTTTTCTAACCCTCACTGTTTTCTTACAGTCCCAGCGACCCTCTACAAGGTCACATAGGTTTGGGGTCCATTCGTGGTTCACATTCCACTTTTGGAGTATATGGTTTGTGTTGCCCCTATCCCTATGTGTCCCCATTGCATCCTATTGTAACTATACATTGTTTGCAGTGTTTTCTAATACTATACTGCATATTTTTGGTATTGTGTACATATATCTTGTGTATATTTGTTATCCTCATACTGAGGGTACTTACTGAGATACTTTTGGCATATTGTCATAAAAATAAAGTGCCTTTATTTTTAGTATATCTGTGTATTGTGTTTTCTTATGATATTGTGCATATGACACTAGTGGTACTGTATGAGCTTCACACGTCGCCTAAGCTGCTAGACACCCTATAGACTAATAAGGGATAACTGGGCCTGGTGCAAGGTGCAAGTACCCCTAGGTACTCACTACAAGCCAGTCCAGCCTCCTACATTGGTTGTGCAGTGGTGGGATAAGTGCTTGCAACTACTTACCACTTTTGTCATTGGACTTTTCATAAGAGAAAAATATACAAAACAAGTTCAGTGTATGTACACCTAACCAAAAAGTTTTGCATTTCTTTTCTCACTTCTTTTGTAAAGTGCTGAAAAGTACTTCTAAAACTTTCCAAAAGTTCTTTAAAAGTTTTAAAAGTTTTTTTTCTGTCTTTCTAAAAGTTCTGACAAACTTTGTGTTCCTTTTTCTATCACTTTAAACTCTTTCTAAAATGTCATGCACAGGCCAAACTGTTGATCTGTCCAAACTTGCTTATGATCACCTTAGCTGGAAAGGAGCAAGGAGTCTCTGCATAGAAAGAGGTATAAGTGTAGGTAAGAATACCCCCAGAGAACTGTTGGTTAACATGCTTATAGAACAGGATAAGGCCAGAGGTGCCCTATCTGTTGAAAAAGTAGCTAATGGTTCCCAATCTGATCCAGGGACTCCCCTAGAAAAAGATTCAGGAAAGAAACTTCCTAGCCTGCCCATTACAAGACAGCCTAGCATAGTTGGTACTGATGTAGAGTCACACCATACTGATAGTGTTGTCTCACATCATAGCAAGAGTGTTGCTTCACATCATAGTAGAAGTGATGTTTCTGTTAACCAAGCTGTTAGGATGCCCTCTGTAAGGGATGGTTCTCCTTCTGTACATTCTCACCATACTTCTGTTTCCAGGAATGTCCCACCCACCCACCCTGATGACAGATTGTTAGAAAGGGAGCTCAATAGATTGAGAGTGGAACAAACCAGACTGAAGCTCAAGAAGCAACAGCTGGATTTGGATAGACAGTCCTTAGAAGTAGAGAGGGAAAGACAGAAATTGGGTTTAGAAACCCATGGTGGCAGCAGCAGTATTCCCCATAGTCATCCTGCAAAAGAGCATGATTCTAGGAATCTGCACAAGATAGTTCCCCCTTATAAGGAGGGGGATCACATTAACAAGTGGTTTGCTGCACTTGAGAGGGCCTGTGTTGTACAGGATGTCCCTCAAAGGCAGTGGGCTGCTATCCTATGGCTATCATTTAGTGGAAAGGGTAGGGATAGGCTCCTTACTGTGAAAGAAAGTGATGCCAATAATTTTACAGTTCTTAAGAATGCACTCCTGGATGGTTATGGCTTAACCACTGAACAGTACAGGATGAAGTTCAGAGAGACCAAAAAGGAGTCTTCACAAGACTGGGTTGATTTTGTTGACCATTCAGTGAAGGCCTTGGAGGGGTGGTTACATGGCAGTAAAGTTACTGATTATGAAAGCCTGTATAACTTGATCCTGAGAGAGCATATTCTTAATAATTGTGTGTCTGATTTGTTGCACCAGTACTTGGTGGACTCTGATCTGACCTCTCCCCAAGAATTGGGAAAGAAGGCAGACAAATGGGTCAGAACAAGGGTGAACAGAAAAGTTCATACAGGGGGTGACAAAGATGGCAATAAGAAGAAGGATGGTAAGTCTTCTGACAAGGGTGGGGTCAAATCTAAAAATGAGTCTTCATCAGGCCCACAAAAACACTCTGGTGGGGGTGGTGGGCCCAAATCCTCTTCTAATCAAAACAAAGAAAAGAAACCATGGTGCTATTTATGTAAAATAAAAGGCCATTGGACAACAGATCCCAGTTGTCCAAAGAAAAGCACCAAGCCTCCTACCACTACAACCCCTGCTGCTACACCTAGTGCCCCTAGTAATAGCAGTGGTGGTGGGAGCAAACCTACTAATAGCCAATCCAAGGGAGTAGCTGGGCTCCCTTTTGGTAACTTAGTTGGGGTTGGTCTTGTTAGGGAGACCACAGAGGCTGTGTTAGTCTCTGAGGGGGCTATTGATTTAGCCACCTTAGTTGCTTGTCCCCTTAACATGGATAAGTACAAGCAGCTACCCCTAATAAATGGTGTTGAGGTTCAGGCCTACAGGGACACTGGTGCCAGTGTTACTATGGTAATAGAGAAACTGGTCCACCCTGAACAACACCTACTTGGTCACCAGTACCAAGTAACCGATGCTCACAACAACACACTTAGCCACCCCATGGCTGTTGTAAATCTCAACTGGGGGGGGGTTACTGGTCCAAATAAAGTTGTGGTTGCCTCAGATGTACCTGTAGACTGTCTACTAGGGAATGATTTAGAGACATCAGCTTGGTCAGATGTGGAGTTGGAGGCCCATGCAGCAATGCTGGGCATCCCAGGGCATATATTTGATTTAACTAGGGCTCAGGCCAAAAAGCAAAAAGGAAAGGGTGACTTGGATCCTGGAACAATGGAACAAGTGCTCCCTAAAGCTAGGGCTAGTAGAAGTAAAGCACTACCTACTATCCCTCCCTCTACAGTGGATTCTACTTCTGAGGAAGAAGAATTTCCACCCTGTGCAGAACCTACACCAGAGGAGCTGGAAGCAGACACTGCTGAGCTTTTGGGTGAAGGGGGGCCTGCCAGGGAGGAGCTGAGTGTGGCACAGCAGACCTGTCCCACACTAGAGGGTCTAAGACAGCAAGCTGTCAAACAAGTAAATGGGGATGTCAGTGACTCTCACAGAGTTTACTGGGAGGACAACCTCTTGTACACTGAAGGAAGGGATCCTAAACCTGGAACTGCCAGGAGGTTAGTGATTCCTCAGGAGTACAGAAAGTTCCTCCTAACTCTTGCTCACGACATTCCCTTAGCTGGACATTTGGGGCAAATGAAAACTTGGGGCAGGCTTGTTCCCCTGTTTCATTGGCCTAGAATGTCAGAGGACACAAAGGAATTTTGTAAGTCCTGTGAAACCTGTCAAGCCAGTGGCAAGACAGGTGGCACTCCAAAGGCACCCCTCATTCCACTGCCTGTGGTTGGGGTTCCCTTTGAAAGGGTACGGGTTGACATAGTTGGCCCCCTTGACCCTCCTACTGCTTCAGGCAATAGGTTTATCTTGGTGGTAGTGGACCATGCCACAAGATATTCTGAAGCAATTCCTCTAAGGACCACTACAGCACCTGCAGTGGAAAAAGCCCTCCTGGGAATATTTTCCAGGGTGGGCTTCCCAAAAGAGGTGGTATCAGACAGGGGAAGCAATTTCATGTCTGCTTACTTAAAGGCCATGTGGAAGGAGTGTGGTGTGACATACAAGTTCACTACACCCTATCATCCACAAACAAATGGACTGGTGGAGAGATTTAACAAAACTCTCAAAGGCATGATTATGGGACTCCCTGAAAAACTCCGCAGGAGATGGGATATCCTTTTACCATGCCTCCTTTTTGCTTACAGGGAGGTACCCCAGAAAGGAGTGGGCTTCAGCCCCTTTGAACTCCTCTTTGGACACCCAGTAAGAGGTCCTCTAACACTTGTTAAGGAGGGTTGGGAACAGCCTTTAAAAGCTCCAAGCAAGACATAGTGGACTATGTACTTGGCCTCAGATCAAGGATGGCTGAGTACATGAAAAAGGCCAGTAAAAACCTTCAGGCCAGCCAAGAGCTCCAAAAGCAATGGCATGACCAGAAGGCTGTTTTGGTTCAGTACCAACCAGGGCAGAAAGTGTGGGTCTTGGAGCCTGGGGCCCCAAGAGCACTCCAAGACAAATGGAGTGGACCCCACATAATTGTTGAAAAGAAGGGTGAAGTCACCTACTTAGTTGACTTAGGCACTGCCAGGAGTCCCCTTAGGGTGCTCCATGTCAATCGCCTGAAACCCTACTATGACAGGGCTGATCTCACCCTGCTCATGGCAACTGATGAGGGACAGGAAGAAGAGAGTGACCCTCTCCCTGATCTCTTCTCTTCCACAGAGCAAGATTCTCTAGTGGAAGGTGTAGTTTTGGCTGATTGTCTCACTGCTGAGCAGAGAGACCATTGCATAAATCTCCTGGGTCAGTTTTCTGAACTCTTCTCTACTGTGCCAGGTACCACTTCTTGGTGTGAGCACTCTATAGATACTGGAGACAGCTTGCCTGTCAAAAGTAAGATCTATAGGCAGCCTGACCATGTCAGAGACTGCATAAAGCAAGAGGTGCAGAAAATGTTAGAACTGGGAGTGGTTGAGCACTCTGAAAGTCCATGGGCTTCTCCTGTGGTACTTGTACCAAAACCTCATTCCAAGGATGGAAATCAGGAAATGCGGTTTTGTGTTGACTACAGAGGTCTCAACCAGGTAACCAAAACTGATGCTCACCCTATACCCAGGGCAGATGAGCTCATAGATACACTGGCATCTGCCAAGTATCTAAGCACTTTTGACTTGACTGCAGGGTATTGGCAGATCAGATTATCAGAAGATGCAAAAGCAAAAAATGCATTTTCAACCATTGGAGGACATTACCAATTCACAGTAATGCCTTTTGGTTTGAAAAATGCACCTGCCACTTTTCAGAGGTTGGTGAATACAGTCCTGCAAGGGCTGGAAGCTTTTAGTGCAGAATATCTAGACGATATAGCTGTCTTTAGCTCCAGTTGGGATGATCACCTGGTCCACCTATGGAAAGTTTTGGAGGCCCTGCAAAAGGCAGGCCTCACTATCAAGGCTTCAAAGTGCCAGGTAGGGCAGGGGAAGGTGGTTTATCTGGGACACCTGGTTGGTGGAGACCAGATTGCACCACTTCAGGGGAAAATCCAAGCTATTATAGATTGGGTTCCCCCTACTACTCAGACCCAGGTGAGAGCCTTTTTAGCCCTCACTGGGTATTACAGGAGGTTCATTAAGAACTATGGCTCCATTGCAGCCCCTCTTAATGACCTCACATCCAGGAAAATGCCTAAAAAGGTATTATGGACAGCTAGCTGTCAGAAAGCTTTTGAGGAGCTGAAGCAGGCCATGTGCTCTGCACCTGTCCTGAAAAGCCCTTGTTACTCTAAAAAAGTCTATGTCCAAACTGATGCATCTGAATTAGGAGTAGGGGCAGTCCTATCACAACTTAATTCTGAGGGCCAGGATCAACCTGTTGCTTTTATTAGTAGGAGGTTGACCCCTAGAGAAAAGCGTTGGTCTGCCATTGAGAGGGAGGCCTTTGCTGTGGTCTGGGCACTGAAGAAGTTGAGGCCATACCTGTTTGGCACTCACTTCATTGTTCAGACAGACCACAAACCTCTACTTTGGCTAAAACAAATGAAAGGTGAAAATCCTAAATTATTGAGGTGGTCCATATCCCTACAGGGAATGGACTATACAGTGGAACATAGACCTGGGAGTAGCCACTCCAATGCAGATGGACTCTCCAGATATTTCCACTTAGACAATGAAGACTCATCAGGTCATGGCTAGTCTTATTGTCCTTCGTTTGGGGGGGGGGGGGGGGGGTTGTGTAGGAAAGTACCATCTTGCCTGGCATGTTACCCCCATTTTTCACTGTATATATGTTTTAGTTGTATGTGTCACTGGGACCCTGCCAGCCAGGGCCCCAGTGCTCATAAGTGTGCCTGAATGTGTTACCTGTGTTATGACTAACTGTCTCACTGAGGCTCTGCTAATCAGAACCTCAGTGGTTATGCTCTCTCATTCCTTTCAAATTGTCACTAACAGGCTAGTGACCAATTTTACCAATTTACATTGGCTTACTGGAACACCCTTATAATTCCCTAGTATATGGTACTGAGGTACCCAGGGTATTGGGGTTCCAGGAGATCCCTATGGGCTGCCGCATTTCTTTTGCCGCCCATAGGGAGCTCTGACAATTCTTACACAGGCCTGCCACTGCAGCCTGAGTGAAATAACGTCCACGTTATTTCACAGCCTTTTTACACTGCACTTAAGTAACTTATAAGTCACCTATATGTCTAACCTTTACCTGGTAAAGGTTGGGTGCTAAGTTACTTAGTGTGTGGGCACCCTGGCACTAGCCAAGGTGCCCCCACATTGTTCAGGGCCAATTCCCCGGACTTTGTAAGTGCGGGGACACCATTACACGCGTGCACTACATATAGGTCACTACCTATGTGTAGCTTCACAATGGTAACTCAGAATATGGCCATGTAACATGTCTAAGATCATGGAATTGCCCCCTCTATGCCATCCTGGCATTGTTGGGGCAATCCCATGATCCCACGGGTCTCTAGCACAGACCCTGGCACTGCCAAACTGCCTTTCCCGGGGTTTCACTGCAGCTGCTGCTGCTGCCAACCCCTCAGACAGGCTTCTGCCCTCCTGGGGTCCAGCCAGGCCTGGCCCAGGATGGCAGAACAAAGGACTTCCTCTGAGAGAGGGTGTTACACCCTCTCCCTTTGGAAAATGGTGTGAAGGCAGGGGAGGAGTAGCCTCCCCCAGCCTCTGGAAATGCTTTCATGGGCACACATGGTGCCCATTTCTGCATAAGCCAGTCTACACCGGTTCAGGGACCCCTCAGCCCTGCTCTGGCGCGAAACTGGACAAAGGGAAGGGGAGTGACCACTCCCCTGACCTGCACCTCCCCTGGGAGGTGCCCAGAGCTCCTCCAGTGTGCTCCAGACCTCTGCCATCTTGGAAACAGAGGTGCTGCTGGCACACTGGACTGCTCTGAGTGGCCAGGGCCAGCAGGTGACGTCAGAGACTCCTTCTGATAGGCTCCTTCAGGTGTTGCTAGCCTATCGTCTCTCCTAAGTAGCCAAACCCTCTTTTCTGGCTATTTAGGGTCTCTGCTTTGGGGATTTCCTTAGATAACGAATGCAAGAGCTCATCCGAGTTCCTCTGCATCTCTCTCTTCACCTTCTGCCAAGGAATCGACTGCTGACCGCGCTGGAAGCCTGCAAAACTGCAACAAAGTAGCGAAGACGACTACTGCAACTCTGTAACGCTGATCCTGCCGCCTTCTCGACTGCTTTCCTGGTGGTGCATGCTGTGGGGTTAGTCTGCCTCCTCTCTGCACTAGAAGCTCTGAAGAAATCTCCCGTGGGTCGACGGAATCGTCCCCCTGCTACCGCAGGCACCAAAGAACTGCATCACCGGTACCCTGGGTCTCCTCTCAGCACAACGAGCGAGGTCCCTTGAATCCAGCAACTCTGTCCAAGTGACTCCCACAGTCCAGTGACTCTTCAGTCCAAGTTTGGTGGAGGTAAGTCCTTGCCTCCCCACGCCAGACTGCATTGCTGGGAACCGTGACTTTTGCAGCTACTCCGGCCTCTGTGCACTTCCGGCAGAAATCCTTTGTGCACAGCCAAGCCTGGGTCCACGGCACTCTAACCTGCATTGCACGACTTTCTAAGTTGTCCTCCGGCGATGTGGGACTCCTTTGTGCGACTTCAGGTGATCACCGTTTCCCTCCTCTTTGTAGTGCCTGTTCCGGCACTTCTGCGGGTGCTGCCTGCTTCTGAGAGGGCTCCTTGTCTTGCTCGACGCCCCCTCTGTCCCCAGACGCAATTGGCGACATCCTGGTCCCTCCTGGGCCACAGCAGCATCCAAAAACGCTAACTGCACGACTTGCAGCTAGCAAGGCTTGTTTGCGGTCTTTCTTCAGAAAAACACTTCTGCACAACTCTCCACGCGTGAGTGATCCGTCCTCCAAAGGGGAAGTTCCTAGCCCTTGTCGTTCTTGCAGAAACCTCAGCTTCTACTGTCCAGTAGCAGCTTCTTTGCACCCACAGCTGGCATTCCCTGGGCATCTGACCATCTCCGACTTGCTTGTGACATTTGGACTTGGTCCCCTTGTTCCACAGGTACCCTCAACTGGAAATACATCATTGTTGCATTGCTGGTTTGTGTCTTTCCTGCAGAATTCCCCTATCACGACTTCTATGTCCTTTGGGGAACTTTAGTGCACTTTGCACTCACTTTTCAGGGTCTTGGGGTGGGCTATTTTTCTAACCCTCACTGTTTTCTTACAGTCCCAGCGACCCTCTACAAGGTCACATAGGTTTGGGGTCCATTCGTGGTTCACATTCCACTTTTGGAGTATATGGTTTGTGTTGCCCCTATCCCTATGTGTCCCCATTGCATCCTATTGTAACTATACATTGTTTGCAGTGTTTTCTAATACTATACTGCATATTTTTGGTATTGTGTACATATATCTTGTGTATATTTGTTATCCTCATACTGAGGGTACTTACTGAGATACTTTTGGCATATTGTCATAAAAATAAAGTACCTTTATTTTTAGTATATCTGTGTATTGTGTTTTCTTATGATATTGTGCATATGACACTAGTGGTACTGTATGAGCTTCACACGTCGCCTAAGCTGCTAGACACCCTATAGACTAATAAGGGATAACTGGGCCTGGTGCAAGGTGCAAGTACCCCTAGGTACTCACTACAAGCCAGTCCAGCCTCCTACATTGGTTGTGCAGTGGTGGGATAAGTGCTTGCAACTACTTACCACTTTTGTCATTGGACTTTTCATAAGAGAAAAATATACAAAACAAGTTCAGTGTATGTACACCTAACCAAAAAGTTTTGCATTTCTTTTCTCACTTCTTTTGTAAAGTGCTGAAAAGTACTTCTAAAACTTTCCAAAAGTTCTTTAAAAGTTTTAAAAGTTTTTTTTCTGTCTTTCTAAAAGTTCTGACAAACTTTGTGTTCCTTTTTCTATCACTTTAAACTCTTTCTAAAATGTCATGCACAGGCCAAACTGTTGATCTGTCCAAACTTGCTTATGATCACCTTAGCTGGAAAGGAGCAAGGAGTCTCTGCATAGAAAGAGGTATAAGTGTAGGTAAGAATACCCCCAGAGAACTGTTGGTTAACATGCTTATAGAACAGGATAAGGCCAGAGGTGCCCTATCTGTTGAAAAAGTAGCTAATGGTTCCCAATCTGATCCAGGGACTCCCCTAGAAAAAGATTCAGGAAAGAAACTTCCTAGCCTGCCCATTACAAGACAGCCTAGCATAGTTGGTACTGATGTAGAGTCACACCATACTGATAGTGTTGTCTCACATCATAGCAAGAGTGTTGCTTCACATCATAGTAGAAGTGATGTTTCTGTTAACCAAGCTGTTAGGATGCCCTCTGTAAGGGATGGTTCTCCTTCTGTACATTCTCACCATACTTCTGTTTCCAGGAATGTCCCACCCACCCACCCTGATGACAGATTGTTAGAAAGGGAGCTCAATAGATTGAGAGTGGAACAAACCAGACTGAAGCTCAAGAAGCAACAGCTGGATTTGGATAGACAGTCCTTAGAAGTAGAGAGGGAAAGACAGAAATTGGGTTTAGAAACCCATGGTGGCAGCAGCAGTATTCCCCATAGTCATCCTGCAAAAGAGCATGATTCTAGGAATCTGCACAAGATAGTTCCCCCTTATAAGGAGGGGGATCACATTAACAAGTGGTTTGCTGCACTTGAGAGGGCCTGTGTTGTACAGGATGTCCCTCAAAGGCAGTGGGCTGCTATCCTATGGCTATCATTTAGTGGAAAGGGTAGGGATAGGCTCCTTACTGTGAAAGAAAGTGATGCCAATAATTTTACAGTTCTTAAGAATGCACTCCTGGATGGTTATGGCTTAACCACTGAACAGTACAGGATGAAGTTCAGAGAGACCAAAAAGGAGTCTTCACAAGACTGGGTTGATTTTGTTGACCATTCAGTGAAGGCCTTGGAGGGGTGGTTACATGGCAGTAAAGTTACTGATTATGAAAGCCTGTATAACTTGATCCTGAGAGAGCATATTCTTAATAATTGTGTGTCTGATTTGTTGCACCAGTACTTGGTGGACTCTGATCTGACCTCTCCCCAAGAATTGGGAAAGAAGGCAGACAAATGGGTCAGAACAAGGGTGAACAGAAAAGTTCATACAGGGGGTGACAAAGATGGCAATAAGAAGAAGGATGGTAAGTCTTCTGACAAGGGTGGGGTCAAATCTAAAAATGAGTCTTCATCAGGCCCACAAAAACACTCTGGTGGGGGTGGTGGGCCCAAATCCTCTTTTAATCAAAACAAAGAAAAGAAACCATGGTGCTATTTATGTAAAATAAAAGGCCATTGGACAACAGATCCCAGTTGTCCAAAGAAAAGCACCAAGCCTCCTACCACTACAACCCCTGCTGCTACACCTAGTGCCCCTAGTAATAGCAGTGGTGGTGGGAGCAAACCTACTAATAGCCAATCCAAGGGAGTAGCTGGGCTCCCTTTTGGTAACTTAGTTGGGGTTGGTCTTGTTAGGGAGACCACAGAGGCTGTGTTAGTCTCTGAGGGGGCTATTGATTTAGCCACCTTAGTTGCTTGTCCCCTTAACATGGATAAGTACAAGCAGCTACCCCTAATAAATGGTGTTGAGGTTCAGGCCTACATGGACACTGGTGCCAGTGTTACTATGGTAATAGAGAAACTGGTCCACCCTGAACAACACCTACTTGGTCACCAGTACCAAGTAACCGATGCTCACAACAACACACTTAGCCACCCCATGGCTGTTGTAAATCTCAACTGGGGGGGGGGTTACTGGTCCAAATAAAGTTGTGGTTGCCTCAGATGTACATGTACACTGTCTACTAGGGAATGATTTAGAGACATCAGCTTGGTCAGATGTGGAGTTGGAGGCCCATCTAGCAATGCTGGGCATCCCAGGGCATATATTTGATTTAACTAGGGCTCAGGCCAAAAAGCAAAAAGGAAAGGGTGACTTGGATCCTGGAACAATGGAACAAGTGCTCCCTAAAGCTAGGGCTAGTAGAAGTAAAGCACTACCTACTATCCCTCCCTCTACAGTGGATTCTACTTCTGAGGAAGAAGAATTTCCACCCTGTGCAGAACCTACACCAGAGGAGCTGGAAGCAGACACTGCTGAGCTTTTGGGTGAAGGGGGGCCTGCCAGGGAGGAGCTGAGTGTGGCACAGCAGACCTGTCCCACACTAGAGGGTCTAAGACAGCAAGCTGTCAAACAAGTAAATGGGGATGTCAGTGACTCTCACAGAGTTTACTGGGAGGACAACCTCTTGTACACTGAAGGAAGGGATCCTAAACCTGGAACTGCCAGGAGGTTAGTGATTCCTCAGGAGTACAGAAAGTTCCTCCTAACTCTTGCTCACGACATTCCCTTAGCTGGACATTTGGGGCAAATGAAAACTTGGGGCAGGCTTGTTCCCCTGTTTCATTGGCCTAGAATGTCAGAGGACACAAAGGAATTTTGTAAGTCCTGTGAAACCTGTCAAGCCAGTGGCAAGACAGGTGGCACTCCAAAGGCACCCCTCAATCCACTGCCTGTGGTTGGGGTTCCCTTTGAAAGGGTACGGGTTGACATAGTTGGCCCCCTTGACCCTCCTACTGCTTCAGGCAATAGGTTTATCTTGGTGGTAGTGGACCATGCCACAAGATATTCTGAAGCAATTCCTCTAAGGACCACTACAGCACCTGTAGTGGAAAAAGCCCTCCTGGGAATATTTTCCAGGGTGGGCTTCCCAAAAGAGGTGGTATCAGACAGGGGAAGCAATTTCATGTCTGCTTACTTAAAGGCCATGTGGAAGGAGTGTGGTGTGACATACAAGTTCACTACACCCTATCATCCACAAACAAATGGACTGGTGGAGAGATTTAACAAAACTCTCAAAGGCATGATTATGGGACTCCCTGAAAAACTCCGCAGGAGATGGGATATCCTTTTACCATGCCTCCTTTTTGCTTACAGGGAGGTACCCCAGAAAGGAGTGGGCTTCAGCCCCTTTGAACTCCTCTTTGGACACCCAGTAAGAGGTCCTCTAACACTTGTTAAGGAGGGTTGGGAACAGCCTTTAAAAGCTCCAAGCAAGACATAGTGGACTATGTACTTGGCCTCAGATCAAGGATGGCTGAGTACATGAAAAAGGCCAGTAAAAACCTTCAGGCCAGCCAAGAGCTCCAAAAGCAATGGCATGACCAGAAGGCTGTTTTGGTTCAGTACCAACCAGGGCAGAAAGTGTGGGTCTTGGAGCCTGGGGCCCCAAGAGCACTCCAAGACAAATGGAGTGGACCCCACATAATTGTTGAAAAGAAGGGTGAAGTCACCTACTTAGTTGACTTAGGCACTGCCAGGAGTCCCCTTAGGGTGCTCCATGTCAATCGCCTGAAACCCTACTATGACAGGGCTGATCTCACCCTGCTCATGGCAACTGATGAGGGACAGGAAGAAGAGAGTGACCCTCTCCCTGATCTCTTCTCTTCCACAGAGCAAGATGCTCTAGTGGAAGGTGTAGTTTTGGCTGATTGTCTCACTGCTGAGCAGAGAGACCATTGCATAAATCTCCTGGGTCAGTTTTCTGAACTCTTCTCTACTGTGCCAGGTACCACTTCTTGGTGTGAGCACTCTATAGATACTGGAGACAGCTTGCCTGTCAAAAGTAAGATCTATAGGCAGCCTGACCATGTCAGAGACTGCATAAAGCAAGAGGTGCAGAAAATGTTAGAACTGGGAGTGGTTGAGCACTCTGAAAGTCCATGGGCTTCTCCTGTGGTACTTGTACCAAAACCTCATTCCAAGGATGGAAATCAGGAAATGCGGTTTTGTGTTGACTACAGAGGTCTCAACCAGGTAACCAAAACTGATGCTCACCCTATACCCAGGGCAGATGAGCTCATAGATACACTGGCATCTGCCAAGTATCTAAGCACTTTTGACTTGACTGCAGGGTATTGGCAGATCAGATTATCAGAAGATGCAAAAGCAAAAAATGCATTTTCAACCATTGGAGGACATTACCAATTCACAGTAATGCCTTTTGGTTTGAAAAATGCACCTGCCACTTTTCAGAGGTTGGTGAATACAGTCCTGCAAGGGCTGGAAGCTTTTAGTGCAGAATATCTAGACGATATAGCTGTCTTTAGCTCCAGTTGGGATGATCACCTGGTCCACCTATGGAAAGTTTTGGAGGCCCTGCAAAAGGCAGGCCTCACTATCAAGGCTTCAAAGTGCCAGATAGGGCAGGGGAAGGTGGTTTATCTGGGACACCTGGTTGGTGGAGACCAGATTGCACCACTTCAGGGGAAAATCCAAGCTATTATAGATTGGGTTCCCCCTACTACTCAGACCCAGGTGAGAGCCTTTTTAGCCCTCACTGGGTATTACAGGAGGTTCATTAAGAACTATGGCTCCATTGCAGCCCCTCTTAATGACCTCACATCCAGGAAAATGCCTAAAAAGGTATTATGGACAGCTAGCTGTCAGAAAGCTTTTGAGGAGCTGAAGCAGGCCATGTGCTCTGCACCTGTCCTGAAAAGCCCTTGTTACTCTAAAAAAGTCTATGTCCAAACTGATGCATCTGAATTAGGAGTAGGGGCAGTCCTATCACAACTTAATTCTGAGGGCCAGGATCAACCTGTTGCTTTTATTAGTAGGAGGTTGACCCCTAGAGAAAAGCGTTGGTCTGCCATTGAGAGGGAGGCCTTTGCTGTGGTCTGGGCACTGAAGAAGTTGAGGCCATACCTGTTTGGCACTCACTTCATTGTTCAGACAGACCACAAACCTCTACTTTGGCTAAAACAAATGAAAGGTGAAAATCCTAAATTATTGAGGTGGTCCATATCCCTACAGGGAATGGACTATACAGTGGAACATAGACCTGGGAGTAGCCACTCCAATGCAGATGGACTCTCCAGATATTTCCACTTAGACAATGAAGACTCATCAGGTCATGGCTAGTCTTATTGTCCTTCGTTTGGGGGGGGGGGGGGTTGTGTAGGAAAGTACCATCTTGCCTGGCATGTTACCCCCATTTTTCACTGTATATATGTTTTAGTTGTATGTGTCACTGGGACCCTGCCAGCCAGGGCCCCAGTGCTCATAAGTGTGCCTGAATGTGTTACCTGTGTTATGACTAACTGTCTCACTGAGGCTCTGCTAATCAGAACCTCAGTGGTTATGCTCTCTCATTCCTTTCAAATTGTCACTAACAGGCTAGTGACCAATTTTACCAATTTACATTGGCTTACTGGAACACCCTTATAATTCCCTAGTATATGGTACTGAGGTACCCAGGGTATTGGGGTTCCAGGAGATCCCTATGGGCTGCCGCATTTCTTTTGCCGCCCATAGGGAGCTCTGACAATTCTTACACAGGCCTGCCACTGCAGCCTGAGTGAAATAACGTCCACGTTATTTCACAGCCTTTTTACACTGCACTTAAGTAACTTATACGTCACCTATATGTCTAACCTTTACCTGGTAAAGGTTGGGTGCTAAGTTACTTAGTGTGTGGGCACCCTGGCACTAGCCAAGGTGCCCCCACATTGTTCAGGGCCAATTCCCCGGACTTTGTAAGTGCGGGGACACCATTACACGCGTGCACTACATATAGGTCACTACCTATGTGTAGCTTCACAATGGTAACTCAGAATATGGCCATGTAACATGTCTAAGATCATGGAATTGCCCCCTCTATGCCATCCTGGCATTGTTGGGGCAATCCCATGATCCCACGGGTCTCTAGCACAGACCCTGGCACTGCCAAACTGCCTTTCCCGGGGTTTCACTGCAGCTGCTGCTGCTGCCAACCCCTCAGACAGGCTTCTGCCCTCCTGGGGTCCAGCCAGGCCTGGCCCAGGATGGCAGAACAAAGGACTTCCTCTGAGAGAGGGTGTTACACCCTCTCCCTTTGGAAAATGGTGTGAAGGCAGGGGAGGAGTAGCCTCCCCCAGCCTCTGGAAATGCTTTCATGGGCACACATGGTGCCCATTTCTGCATAAGCCAGTCTACACCGGTTCAGGGACCCCTCAGCCCTGCTCTGGCGCGAAACTGGACAAAGGGAAGGGGAGTGACCACTCCCCTGACCTGCACCTCCCCTGGGAGGTGCCCAGAGCTCCTCCAGTGTGCTCCAGACCTCTGCCATCTTGGAAACAGAGGTGCTGCTGGCACACTGGACTGCTCTGAGTGGCCAGGGCCAGCAGGTGACGTCAGAGACTCCTTCTGATAGGCTCCTTCAGGTGTTGCTAGCCTATCGTCTCTCCTAAGTAGCCAAACCCTCTTTTCTGGCTATTTAGGGTCTCTGCTTTGGGGATTTCCTTAGATAACGAATGCAAGAGCTCATCCGAGTTCCTCTGCATCTCTCTCTTCACCTTCTGCCAAGGAATCGACTGCTGACCGCGCTGGAAGCCTGCAAAACTGCAACAAAGTAGCGAAGACGACTACTGCAACTCTGTAACGCTGATCCTGCCGCCTTCTCGACTGCTTTCCTGGTGGTGCATGCTGTGGGGTTAGTCTGCTTCCTCTCTGCACTAGAAGCTCTGAAGAAATCTCCCGTGGGTCGACGGAATCGTCCCCCTGCTACCGCAGGCACCAAAGAACTGCATCACCGGTACCCTGGGTCTCCTCTCAGCACAACGAGCGAGGTCCCTTGAATCCAGCAACTCTGTCCAAGTGACTCCCACAGTCCAGTGACTCTTCAGTCCAAGTTTGGTGGAGGTAAGTCCTTGCCTCCCCACGCCAGACTGCATTGCTGGGAACCGTGACTTTTGCAGCTACTCCGGCCTCTGTGCACTTCTGGCAGAAATCCTTTGTGCACAGCCAAGCCTGGGTCCACGGCACTCTAACCTGCATTGCACGACTTTCTAAGTTGTCCTCCGGCGATGTGGGACTCCTTTGTGCGACTTCAGGTGATCACCGTTTCCCTCCTCTTTGTAGTGCCTGTTCTGGCACTTCTGCGGGTGCTGCCTGCTTCTGAGAGGGCTCCTTGTCTTGCTCGACGCCCCCTCTGTCCCCAGACGCAATTGGCGACATCCTGGTCCCTCCTGGGCCACAGCAGCATCCAAAAACACTAACTGCACGACTTGCAGCTAGCAAGGCTTGTTTGCGGTCTTTCTTCAGAAAAACACTTCTGCACAACTCTCCACGCGTGAGTGATCCGTCCTCCAAAGGGGAAGTTCCTAGCCCTTGTCGTTCTTGCAGAAACCTCAGCTTCTACTGTCCAGTAGCAGCTTCTTTGCACCCACAGCTGGCATTCCCTGGGCATCTGCCCATCTCCGACTTGCTTGTGACTTTTGGACTTGGTCCCCTTGTTCCACAGGTACCCTCGACTGGAAATCCATCGTTGTTGCATTGCTGGTTTGTGTCTTTCCTGCAGAATTCCCCTATCACGACTTCTATGTCCTTTGGGAAACTTTAGTGCACTTTGCACTCACTTTTCAGGGTCTTGGGGTGGGCTATTTTTCTAACCCTCACTGTTTTCTTACAGTCCCAGCGACCCTCTACAAGGTCACATAGGTTTGGGGTCCATTCGTGGTTCGCATTCCACTTTTGGAGTATATGGTTTGTGTTGCCCCTATCCCTATGTGTCCCCATTGCATCCTATTGTAACTATACATTGTTTGCACTGTTTTCTAATACTATACTGCATATTTTTGGTATTGTGTACATATATCTTGTGTATATTTGCTATCCTCATACTGAGGGTACTCACTGAGATACTTTTGGCATATTGTCATAAAAATAAAGTACCTTTATTTTTAGTATATCTGTGTATTGTGTTTTCTTATGATATTGTGCATATGACACTAGTGGTACTGTATGAGCTTCACACGTCTCCTAGTTCAGCCTAAGCTGCTCTGCTAAGCTACCATTATCTATCAGCCTAAGCTGCTAGACACCCTATACACTAATAAGGGATAACTGGGCCTGGTGCAAGGTGCAAGTACCCCTAGGTACTCACTACAAGCCAGTCCAGCCTCCTACATAAACCCAAGAGTATCAGACTGTTATCTGGTGCAATAAATTCCATATATCCTGCTAGGACACTAGCATTCAGGCCCAAAGTTGGTCGTCTGATCCAATCTGAAAATGCTCCAACTGTTCCAGCTCTTCATGGGCAGAGTGTCAAGGATTCATGACATAGATGGCAAAGGCTTTTGGTTGTTCATGACTACATCTCAAATTATCCAGAGGTGTACCTAGGGGTATGGGGACTGACATGATTTCATGGCAGGAAATATTGGAGCATCTTGAGTCACCTCCAGTCACTGAGCATTCAATGCACAAAATCAACCCAAGATGGCTCCAAGTCAATATTGAGGCTGAGCACTCCATGCATACTTTGTCTTCAGTGATCCACGTAGCCTGTGTGGACTATACATATGTGGAGAAGTATTTCTTTCTTTAAGCAAATATACAACAAGGTCTCCAAAGACACCGCAGCCTGAACTGTCAAGTTGACTAAGTGGCCCCCATGGTGCATGCAGCAACTCAGCAAACTTCTTGGTTCTATAAGAAGGAGCTTCAAAAGCGGGTGCAGTGCCAGCAGAAACATGTTACTGCACTCAAAACTAAATAGCTTGGGCAGACCTTTAGTTTGGCAGACAGGATACTCTGCCACATTAGTGATAGAGTTCCCTGGCCACCAACTCTAAACCAGGCCCTTTGTACCATCAACAAAATGTTTTGATGGGGCATGTTATGTCCAGAGTGCAGGTCTCCATGGTTTTGCTAGACCACGAAATGTCCCCTTATTGTGGCCTTCTAGTATGGTTGACATGGTCATGGTAAAAGAATAATAAAGACCGTGCACAGCCTTTGCTACAGGCAGCCCATAACAATTAAGAAAAGTGTGTGTGTGTGACTTCCAACAATCATCTCATCCTACATGTGCTAAGCCAGAACAAACAAAGAGATGTAAGGAATGCCTAAATTAATTTGAGCCTTTGGTAATCACTCAAGTCGCAGTTCAGGCCATTGTTTTTGCTAACCATGACTCTCTGGACATAGATCAGCTGTATGTAGATTGATCATGGTTCTGATCCAATACAAAACATCCAGCCTGAACTGCTAGGCCATGTCCCCTCTAACCAGGAACGTAAGTAAGCCCAGACCTATTTCAGCCTACTTAGGTCTCAGAAGTGAGGTATACCCCAATGCCTGTGATACAGTCAACACAGAATGCATGTCTAACTATACCCATCACACGTAGGGCATCTACTGTAAGAAACAGGATGCCATATCACAAGGGAGTGGTGCTCCAGTCAAACAATATGGAAAGTAGGTTTTAATCCAGCTTGTGAATCGTGTTACAGCAAAGGAACTAGTAAGCTGTCCCCTCACCTCATTCACCAGAGACAATCAGTTTCAGGGAATAAGATAGGAGAGGTGTACATGCAGACCTTCAATGTTTAAGATGGTCACTGGCAGATCACACAAAGGAGAAAACCATCCTGTGCAGTCCACTCATTGGACTCCACCATTGACCAATCCAGGCACACACATGAAACTGTACATACACACTTACACAGGTTATTGTGGATGTCCCAGACATCATGAAACACAGGATCTCCAGTTACATGAGACTGCATATACTCTAACTATGGTGGCCAATAGGGAATTTCTATACAGGGGTATGAGTGAAAAGACCTGTACCTCTAACTCGCACTGCCATCACCGTCAGCCCACGCATAGACTTAGTAAAAGAGATATTAATCACTCTCATAAAAAGGGGCACAATTTCACTGAGCACTTGTCTCAGCCTGCACAGCTTAACACAGCCATGTGGAGGACATCTACACAAATACACATATCATTGGCACCAGACTCAGTTGTACAAAAGTACCCATGCCAGGAAAACAGAAATTGTAGACCACAATGCAGATGGTGATATTTGGTGGTTGTTCTCTGAACTATAACTTATGCCCTAAGGTAAGTATAATTCATGCTGCTGCCATGAACAGTTTTTTGTCAAAATTTGTAATCAAAGATGTCATGAGTGCCGTAATTTGTGGGGTAAATATGGCGATGGTGTGAGTTATAGTTACCTTAGGGCATGTGTTATAGTTACTTGAGATAACTCTAACAGGTGAATGTCTATGGTTTTGTATGTTTAAAATGTGAGCCTAACCATAGCGTCCCTGTAACCTTTGTTTTTTTAAGGAAATTCCTGTGTTTTTTTTCAATTCTATTTCCTAATTATAACACCCCTGTAACATTTGATTTTTCAGTGAATTGCTATGTTTTTAAACCCTATAGTAATTTTCATTACTTTATGTTAATCCAACCACCGCCGCGCACAGCCTTCAGCCATGTGCAGCAGCTGATGGCTGCAGAGCCTGGCCTGTGGCCAGGCACCATAGCCAATCCCCCTAACCACCCAATCCTGGGAGTGAGAGAGAGAAAGTGAAAGATCGAGAGAGAGAGAGCAATTTGGCTTTGATGAATGATCTACTTAGCATGAGATATTTCCGGACAAATTTGAAAGAAAAATGTTTTTGGCAATTAAAAAGAATGAGATTGTCTTTCAGTATGTAACTTAAATATTTATAGTTAAAAATAAACTAAAGCAGGAAATGACCACAAACTCACCTAGACTAGAAACCTTAACCTTTAGTGTGCATGTCTGAGATCAAAACCACTAGGCAAGAGGTGACTCCTTACTGTGGAGTGTCCAGACTTAGTTATGACATTCGACCCAGAATTCGAGGGGAAAAAGACCTCAATGCTCCATCACTAGGAATGTTTACAAGTGAAAACACTAGAAAATAAACAGACACACTGTCAAGCGATATTAGGATTTGACCCTTCAGCCTAGTGAGTGAAAGCACAAGAGCTTGACCATTAGGCCTAAAGTGACTCTGTTCTGCTCTGCATCCACACATAACTATCACATACGTCCTACCAAACATTTTGCCATTTTGATACTTTGAAGTCATTGTATGGAGAGACCATTGCAATAACAATCTCTCTTTATGGGATGAAAGAGAGAGAGAGAGAGAGAGTGACAGGACCGCTGAGAGAGCCTGAAGGCCCCGGCAGTCCTAGCCAGTTCCCCACGTCCTGTGGGAGTTGGCATTGCTCCCACAAGCAGGGAGATTCTTTAAAGGAGCAATGTTTTTGTCTGTTTCCCTACACCCATATGTATATGCAGGGAAACAGATGAAAACTTCACTTTGTGCAAGTGATAGCTGTTTGACAGCTCTCACTTACAGAAAGTGAAGTGTTTGTCCTATCTTTGTGGGAGCTGTCAAAGTTCCAGCTAAGTCAGAGCAAACAGCTATGTCCTTGGGGGGTGGTAGTCCCCAGAGCCATCTGTGGCTTCTTGAGGGGGTCCTTGTGCCCCCCTCAACATAATGTAGCCCTGGGGAGGTGGTAGTCCCTGGAGAAAGGTGTATGCAACTGACCCCCTTCACTCTTTTAGTTTAGCCCCGGGGAGGTGGTGGGCCCTGGGGCCGCGGGGGGGCCATGCCCCCACACTCTATTTGATGTAAGCCCTTGGGATGTGGTGGTCCCTGTGGCCTGGGGGGACTGGACAGCCCCCCCCCCACAATGTATTTGAGTTGAGCCCCGGGTAGGTTGTGGTTCCTGGGGCTGCAGGGCGGGGTGGGCATCCCTCAAATTCAAAATTTAAATGTCCCCGGGACCTGGCCCACCCTTGGGCTTCACTGATTTGTTTTGTTTTTACAGTTTTAACGGACCCCTGCCCAAAACTTTGAAAAAATACCTTTCATACCCTGGGGAGGGGGGGGGGGGATCTCTTGGGTGCCCCATCACCAGAGCTAAGGGGTCAGGGTGACCCTGGCCCCTTTTCTTACTTTTTTACTTTTTTGTAGGACTCAGCTGAAGCCGAGCTCCAAGGTGGCTGCCAACAATTCCTTGTTGTGTTGGCAGCCAATCAGATACAGCACAGGGACAGTTGGATATACAGCGGATTCGCATCCCTATATATCTATATTTTGTAAACTCAAATTTCTCCAAAGTACTGAAAGGATTTACACCAAATCACAAAAAGTGTGCTTTCTGGAACAAAACCAAGCTTTCTGCATCATTTGGTGTAATTTCGTTCAGCGGTTTGGGCTGCAGTCATGTTCAAAAATTAAAAAAATTCCATTGACATAAAATGGGGAAAATTTATTTTGGGACCCCCCCCCACCCCCCCCCCCCCCCCCCTTTTCTCAGCCTGCAGCCTAGCCCTGCGGTCAACCATGTGCACAGGTGGTTGGATTAATGTATAGTGATTAAAATTACTTTCTGTTGAAAAAAAACAAAGAAATTTACTGAAAAAAACAAAGGTTACATGGACATTATTGTTAGGAAATCAAAATAAAAAAACAAAGAAATTCACTTAAAGAAAAGGTTGCAGGGATATTATAGTTAGGTTGTGAATTTACTTGTACAACACCACAGAAATTCACCCTTGACATGCACTGCTAATTACACCAGATATTACAGTACTCATGACAACTTTTATTACGTCAATAAAAATATCAATGAAACATTAGCAGTCATATTATTGAAGAAAAAACTGTGAATATAAACCATGCAGACCTCCCTATTGTTACTTATATATGTGTGTGTATATATATATATATATATATATATATATATATAGAGAGAGAGAGACAGTCTGACTTTTTGAAGAATATAGTTATTTCATAGCAGCAAGAGATTTTTAACATTAGTGAGATCTGCATGGTATATTTTCTGAAACGGCTAATAATAATACTGAAGTAGTAAAGAGAAGAAGTATTCCCTCGTGACATAAGCTTACAACCGGTGGTTGTTATGTTGGTATTTCATATCTATTTAATAGACTTTTATCGTCTAAATATACTTTTATTGACTAGTAAAGAATAATGTTTAATGAAACTGAAAAACATAATTTTAGAGATCAAGCTATTTCAAAATGTCATCAAGTAATAACAATGCACATAGTTTTTAGAAAGTCGGATTGGCACTTTATCAAGCTTTAATAATATGTTTGTTGGGCGTGGGCCCTCATTTTTAGTTAACATTGTTTGCAAATAGTCTTATCTGCAAGCGAAGATTACCAGAGATGGATACATTAAAATGAGACATAAGAGAGAGTCCCACATCATACAATATTTCGGCAACTAAGTCCCTTGATTTACGTTTGCAAATTTGGCCCACATTTAATCTGCTTTAGTTCTTAGAGTAAGAAAAATCAAAGTGTATGTTTAACATATGACTGGGAGATTCTTATTTCAAACTTCGATAATAGACAAAGAAAATGGCTGGCTAAAGGTAACACTTTCATGCTGCAGGCAAGGATGGATACAGTCATATACAATGTCATGGTAAGTTATCTACCCAGCAATATAATGGCGTTTCCCTGTGTATTAGATTCTCACCGGTTTTATGAATACAGCTATTCACTGAGCCCAAGGAATGAGAGCAAACAGATTAAGTGAAATGGCTACAGTTCCATCGTGTTTTGCTGCCATAATTGAGTTACATTAATGAACACCAATAAGTGTTAACCTTAAAGCACTTTGTTGAGTTACAAAACATATAAAAAATATGAGATAGTGCAAATTCTAGAATTTAAGTAATTCAGACCAAGTACTGATACCAAGGGCAGCACATGCTATTAATCTATGATAGCATAATGAACACTTGGCTTTACCCAAATAATGCATAGCTTTAAGCAAGACTTTCCCCCCAATCCTTCAAATTGTAGGGAAAATCAAGCACAATCAAAGACCACAAGGACACTGGGGACTTGGTCTGCATGAGAAACATGGCCTCTTAAACCTCTTTCATTTTTTTGGTAAACATGGACAAGATCTCAAGCCTTAGCTCAAAGGAGGTGGAACAGGGCTAATCCTAGGCTCATTGTAACAGTTACCACAACCACAATAAAGATGTGAAAGTCCAGCTAGAGTTGCGATTTTTATAAGGCCTAAAAGTTTTTTTAACATTTACAAATACATTGATGTAGTTACAGCCAAATACTAAAAAGACACAATCAAACTACTCAATAAAACAATAATACAGTACAGTGCAGTATTAAACTAGGACCTCTGGCTATGAAGATCTCCACTGTTGATGGTAATCCTAAGGGTAAAGTATCTCCCATGCGTACACGTTCCGATATTCACGATCTTTGTTAAAAAAATCTTATGCACATTTGCTAACATCTCCACAAATAAAGAAATAAACACAAAAGGTCCCACCAACCAGACATTATTCAGAGGGAAGCCAGTAGGTAGCGCCACTGCACATGTGCGTATGAAGTCAAAAGGGGTACTCCTTAAGATTACAGTGTGAGATCAATGGAGATCCTCTCCTTCTGTGAGCACATAAAGTGTGTTCTTGAGGAATACCAAATGTACAGTTTCAAGGGTCGCAAAGTATCATGGGTACCTCCAACTGTTGCCAAAAAGCAAAAATATAGGGTATCTTTAAGGGGCAATGAGGAAATTGGGGGATGTTATTTCTACAAAGGTGGTTGGGAACTCAAGTCTTTAGAATGAGGTTCATTTCTTTAAAGGCATATGTGCAACAACAAGCACATCTCAAAGTTATTAAACCCAAGAGACCACAAGAAGGAATACATTTAACACCAATCTCTAAGTACACTTGAAAGAAAGAGGTTTGTATATGTATTTTTATTTAAAGGAACTATGGGCCTCATTTAGAGTTCAGCGGGCAGGTTACTCCATCACAAACATGATTTATTAAAAACAAGTGCATTATATCCAATGGCACTTGTAATATGGTGGTTGAGATATCTGTCACGTTTGTGACATAGTGACCCATCCCCAAACTCTAAATCAGGCCATATGATAATAACATACTTGTTCCTGCTAGAGTACTTATCAATAATATACTGAAAGAGAAGTGCAACTTAAAGATTTGTTTGACCAGGATTCCCATTTACTGTCTAACCTGGTGAGTCTATCGCTCACAGCCACGCACCATAGACACCCCTCTCCTGACTGTTTGGATGTGTTGATGAAATTGGCTGCTGATGCATACAAAAAAAAAACTATGTTCCCTAAGAGGCCATGGTCTACTAATAGAGGGGAAATACAGAGGACCAATCCTAAATGCAATGCAACATTTCTCCTACATCAAAATTCAGATAGTTTTCTCCCACTAGGGATTGTTGATTTGCAGCAGTCCATTTCCTTAGAGCAGAGTTTCAGAAATTGTGCTTTTGATCAGTTTACAAATGTTGAAAATACATTTACGAGTGGACTAGGATGCCTGGAAAATCTCAGGCACAATGGAGCTACACCTCAGTTTCAAACCTAAAGCTCAGAACTTCCGGCAACACATTTTGGGAGCTTCCACTCTTCAAAAACAAATATGAGATAACAAGTAACCTTCCTGACCCTGCACTCTTGGGGACATCAATGGGACCAAACAATGCTCTTTGTCATGGGGCAAGGCTGGGAATGGTGCCCACATTTAGGGCCTGATTACAAGTCGGCTGGTCTCAAGACTGGCAGGCTCGCAGTGGTGGTCGGACTGCCGTGGCTGTGGCAGCCCAACTACCATGTTACGGGGACCACCATCACCGCAAGGATCTCTGATCCCGATGGTTTGTCGACGGTTTTGGTTGTGATCAGCCACCCTGCTGATTACAAGCTTGTTCTCTGCCAACCTAGGCTGGTGGAGAAAAAGTGCAGAGGTACCCCTCCCCAGCACCATTGGAATGCGCACTCTCTGCTGAGGGTGCTAGGGAGGCATCAGCATTGCACTCGGCCCCAAGTGGAGCCAAGTGTAATGCCACCGCATGGTTTCCATGGTACTGACTGGCGAAAACCTTGGCTGCGTTCTCCTCTTTGGGAGTTAGGGGGATGGATATTTCCGTCTGCCAAACTCATAATGACCCCCTTAGTCTGTGAAGTCTGAAATCTCTTATAAACTTCAAAAATGTTTAAAAAATCAACTTCTTTGTGGGGCATCTGCTACTCACACAGTATTAAATGTTCCCATTTATAAATAATGACATTACTTTTTAAATTCGCTTAGTGTTTGCGAATAGCGAGTAAGAGAAAAAAAACAAGAAATAGTTACGGCTTATAAATGCCCCTTCACTGATAAGAACATTTGCATGTGAGTGATATTGTGAATGGGAGAGCAGATGAACGTAAGAATGAGTCAATGGGTAGATAATGGATGTGTGAGTGCGAGCATAAAGGACTAAGGGCATTCTTTCAATCATCCACCCTCCCATCCACAATACCACACACACACACATTAAACATTTTTGGGCATATCTTTTCTGTAAGTCGGAGTTGTCTTACTTCTGAAATGAAATTGAAGGAAACAACGTTTTCCACATAAATATGCATTTATTCGAGATTTGGGCATAACACTTGTTATGCAACGAAAACACATACTGAGAAATTGGTGCGTTATACTTTTATAAGAAATACCTCTAGCAAACAACTTGCAATGAGTGGGATCAGTGATACATATTGGCACAAGCAGACTCGCAGCAGAAATACTGCTTTCTTTTAATTTATTTTTAACCAGGGTGATGTGTGAGTGTCTATTACAGATATTTCGAGGACAAATGTTGTGTTTATGTTTCATACAACATTCATATAAAAAGCTTCTTTTAGATCAAAACATGGCCTCACGTATTAGAAATGGGAAGGTGTCATTGCGATTATTTGCAGCAATATTATTGAGCTGCTGTTGTGTTATAACATTAAAAACACACCTCACTGTCCCTAAATATTGAATGTAAACACATTTAGAACAGTTAGAGTGTTGATGAGTGTGTCTGTGCACTGTCATTGACCTGGCCAAAGAGGGCATGAAAGAGCTAAAATTGGATCATAAATTCAAAGATGTTGCTCTAAGCTGTTGTGAAGAGCCCCCCGCCTAAAATACGCTTGGCCCCGGGCCCCTAAAATCCTCAGGATGCCTTTGTCTCTAGGCCAGATTTAATTAAGGAAACACTTCTAAGTGCCAAATTACGAAACAACTATAAAAGTGCCATAGTTTGCCACTCTTGGTGCTGTTTTTAGGTGTCGCTTGAGACAACACATGTGCTGTGTCTTGTGAGACAATTTGTTTACATCCAGGGGGCTTAGAGACCACCCATTGGTTACCATTGGTAGACTTCATTGTCACTCCCATTTACTTACTTTTTGTATATTGGTGCGTGAAGCAATCACTTTCGCTTCTTGTGTATGTCCCTCTCTGGAGCACGGCCCAAGTACTCACGTCCTTGCACTGCCCCTTTATCTAGCACTTCCTTTGTTTTTTTGTCTAAGCACTCAACTAGAGGGAACGTCTTTTCCAGCAGACTCCCTTCTGTATCCGTCCACCGCGTTGTTTCAGCCATCCCCATTTTGCTTCACACTCCGTGTTACTCACTAACAAACGGGCCTAGTCTGCCCATTCACTGCACTTTATTTCATTGATAAGCCAATTTTTTTGGGGAGTTGACATTAAAACATTGTCATAACTCTGTGAATGAGGCTTATTTTATCCTCTTCAGACGGAAGAAATGCTGAGCCAAGTTTGCCCGGATTTTAGTCCTTCATATGAAGGTTTCGGAGAAATTTCTCCATAAGGTGCCCTAATCTACCCAGCTATCCCAATAGATGTAACGAAAAGAGGCAGGATTGCTTTGATGGCTGGAATTTTCTGAGGAGAAAGGTTTCATTTTACTCCTCAAAGTTGAGTCTGAGGCCTGGCTGCTGCCAAATACAATAGGACAGACAGCTCAGCCAAGAGACTTAGAGATTGATTTAAATATTGGCAGAAGGGTTACTCCATGACAACGGTGACAGATATCCCGTCCGGTGAAATCTAAATCCCAATGGATATAATGGGATTTAGATATTGACAGATGGGATACTCATCACTGTTGTGATGGAGTAACACCTCCGCCAATATCTAAATCAGGCCCTTAATGGTTTTTGTAGCCTTACTATCCACACACACCAAAAATAAATAGGAATATGTGCCACGTCCCAGCCGGTGTTTATCTCAATTACATGTTTGGATTTGATTTGATTTTTTACATAGCACTCACTAGATGTACAATCCATGTGATAAGGCACTCTACAATAAGGTAGTGATTGTTGCTGTCAAGTAGTGAATGTTACAAAGATGGCTTAGAAAAAGGCATAACGTAGAATTACAAAGCAGAGAAGGCACAACCATAAATGTTAACAACTAATATTAGGGTGTGAAGCTTGGTAAAATGGGCCCGCTGTATTCTGGAGGCATGCGCATGGTTCTCAGGCAGGTCGCTCCCCTCACCGTCACGCAGCCTCCAGTGTGACCGCTCTCGCTCCTGTGCCCTGTGCTCCTGTGCCCTGACTGCCTTTTCCCGCCTCCAGTGACCTAGCGCCAGCGTCCTCTTCGTTTTGTGCCCGAGTGCCTGTGTCCGCTCTTTCTTCTGTACCCCAAGTGCCTGTGCCCCTGGTATTGTTCCACTGTACTTTTTACCTTTTTGCCCTTACTGTGTTCTTTTCTCTTCCAGCATCACCGCGTCACCCCATCGCCGCCCGTTTTGTTTCCCGCCGCTACACTCCGGTAGTTCCGCCCCCTTGCTCCCCATTGGCCGCCCCGCTCCCACCTCCCAGCTGCTCCTCCCTCCCTCTTCCCCTCATATGGAGGCCGTGCAGCGATAGAGAGAGCGACCTCTGACCCTGGTTCTCAGGCAGGTCGCTCCCCTCACCGCCACGCAGCCTCCAGTGTGACCGCTCTCGCTCCTGTGCCCTGTGCTCCTGTGCCCTGACTGCCTTTTCCCGCCTCCAGTGACCTAGCGCCAGTGTCCTCTTCGTTTTGTGCCCGAGTGCCTGTGTCCGCTCTTTCTTCTGTACCCCGAGTGCCTGTGCCCCTGGTATTGTTCCACTGTACTTTTTACCTTTTTGCCCTTACTGGGTTCTTTTCTCTTCCAGCCTCGCCGCGTCACCCCATCGCCGCCCGTTTTGTTTCCCGCCGCTACACTCCGGTAGCTCCGCCCCCTTGCTCCCCATTGGCCACCCCGCTCCCACCTCCCAGCTGCTCCGCCCTCCCTCTTCCCCTCATATGGAGGCCGCGCAGCGATAGAGAGAGCGACCTCTGACCCTGATTCTCAGGCAGGTCGCTCCCCTCACCGCCACGCAGCCTCCAGTGTGACCACTCTCGCTCCTGTGCACTGTGCTCCTGTGCCCTGACTGCCTTTTCCCGCCTCCAGTGACCTAGCGCCAGCGTTCTCTTCGTTTTGTGCCCGAGTGCCTGTGTCCGCTCTTTCTTCTGTACCCCGAGTGCCTGTGCCCCTGGTATTGTTCCACTGTACTTTTTACCTTTTTGCCCTTACTGTGTTCTTTTCTCTTCCAGCCTCGCCGCGTCACCCCATCGCCGCCCGTTTTGTTTCCCACCGCTACACTCCGGTAGCTCCGCCCCCTTGCTCCCCATTGGCCGCCCCGCTCCCACCTCCCAGCTGCTCCTCCCTCCCTCTTCCCCTCATATGGAGGCCGCGCCGCTGGCGCGCCGCTGGCGCGCCAAAGGCAAGCCCGTCTGCGCCCGTCCGCGCCTGGACCGCGCCCAGCGCCAGACCCCCTGGCCCCCGCCGCTGCGAGCCTACCCGCCGGACCTACGAAGCCGCCACCCTCATCGCACTCAACACTGGCCGGATCCCCGGGTGCTACCGAGCCGCCCCAAGACGCACCCACGGACCCTTCACCTGCCAATCCTGCAAGTTCTCCTGCATCCAGACCCGCACCGCGCCCGCCAAACCAAGCACCAGCAGCAACCACCTGAAGTGCATCCTGCTCAACACCCGCTCCATCCACAGACACGCCGTGGAACTCTGGAACCTGCTCGACACCACATCTCCAGACGTCGCCTTCCTCACAGAAAGCTGGATGAACGCCTCCTCAGCGCCCGACATCGCCATCGCCATCCCGGACGGATACAAGATCACCCGGAGGGACCGCGTCAACCAGACAGGAGGAGGCATCGCCACTGTCCACAAGAACACCATCCGCATCACGACCAACTCCGACGACACCCTCACAGCTGCCGAACATCTCCACTTCCAGATACACACCGACCCCAAGACCACACTCAGAGGCACCCTCATCTATAGACCCCCAGGACCCCGCACACAATTCAGCGAAGACATCGCAGACTTCATCAGCCCACACGCCCTCGCCTCCGCTGACTACATCCTCCTAGGGGACCTCAACTTCCACCTGGAGAACAACAACGACAACAACACCACCACCCTGCTGGACAACCTCGCCAACCTCGGACTAAAGCAACTGGTAAACACCCCCACCCACTACGCCGGACACACGCTTGACCCAGTCTTCTCCTCCAGCAAGTACATCTCCTTCAGCCACTCCACCGGACTCCACTGGACAGACCACAGCTGCGTCCACTTCAGCTTCAGAAAAACCACGACTCACCACCACCCACAATAGGCTCCCCGCAGGAGCTGGAACAAGATCACCACCGACCAGCTCTCCACATCACTGAGCCAGAACCCTCCCGCCAGCTCAGCGGACCCCAACCAAGCAGCCAACAACCTTACACAGTGGATCACCAACTGCGCTGACAACCTCGCACCTCTGAAAACCCATCCCATCAGGCCCAACAGCAAGAAAGCCTCCTGGTTCAACAACGACCTCAAGAACTCCAAAAAGAACTGCTGCACCCTCGAGAAAGCCTGGCGAAAAAACCCGACTACAGACAACATGACCGCCCTCAAGTACGCGTCCCGTAAACACCACCAGCTGATCCACACCACCAAGAAGACAGCATTCAAAGAACGACTAGACAACAACGCACACAACAGCAAGGAACTCTTCAGCATCGTCAAAGAGCTCTCCAACCCCAGCGCCGGAAACAACGACATCACCCCCTCACAAGACCTCTGCGACTCACTCGCCTCGTTCTTTTACCGCAAGATCGCCGACATACACAACAGCTTCGGCGCACAGACCACGCACCCAACCACCAAACCGATGCCCCCCAACACCACCCTCCGCGCCTGGACCCCGGTCAGCACCGAAGACACCATCCATACGATGAACACCATCCATTCCGGATCACCAACCGACCCATGCCCCCACCACGTCTTCAACAAGGCCGACTCCGTCATCGCACCCCATCTCCGGGACATCATCAATTGCTCCTTCAACACCGCCACCTACCCGGAGAGCTGGAAGCATGCCGAACTCAGCGCCCTCCTGAAGAAACCATCAGCAGACCCCACCGACCTCAAGAGCTACCGCCCCATCTCGCTCCTCCCGTTTCCTGCCAAAGTCATCGAGAAGACCGTCAACAGACAGCTGGCCGCCTTCCTCGATACTAATGGATCCCTCGACCACTCACAGTCCGGCTTCCGAGCCAACCACAGCACAGAGACCGCCCTCATCGCAGCCACTGACGACATCCGAGCCCTGCTCAACAACGGGGAAACAGCGGCCCTCATCCTCCTGGACTTCTCCGCAGCGTTCGACACTGTCTGCCACTGCACCCCAGTGCAGCGCCTCAGCAACATCGGAATTCAAGAGAAGGCACTAGAGTGGATCATCTCGTTCCTCGCCGGAAGAACCCAGAGAGTCCGCCTCCCCCCGTTCAGATCCGAGGCCACCGATGTCATCTGCCGCGTACCACAAGGATCATCACTCAGCCCCACCCTCTTCAACGTCTACATGAGCCCCCTCGCAGCCATCGCACGCCATCACAACCTCAACATCATCTCCTACGCCGACGACACCCAGCTGATCCTCTCCCTCACCAACGACCCAGCCACCGCCAGAACCAACCTGCACGAAGGGATGAAAGACGTAGCCGAGTGGATGATGAACAGCCGCCTGAAACTGAACTCAGACAAGACGGAAGTCCTCATCCTTGGATCATCACCCTCTGCCTGGGACGACTCCTGGTGGCCCCCTGCCCTGGGCAGCGCACCCAAACCAACGGACCACGCACGCAACCTGGGCTTCATCCTGGACTCCTCCCTCTCGATGACCAGACAAGTCAACGCCGTCTCATCATCATGCTTCAACATCCTACGCATGCTCCGAAAGATCTTCCGATGGATCCCCACCGAAACCAGGAAGACGGTCACCCAGGCACTCGTCACCAGCCGACTGGACTACGGTAACACCCTCTACACCGGAACCACGGTCAAACTACAGAAAAGACTCCAACGCATCCAGAACGCCTCCGCACGCCTCATCCTTGACATCCCCCGACACAGCCACATCTCCGGACACCTGAGAGACTTGCACTGGCTCCCCGTCAGCAAGAAAATCACGTTCCGCCTCCTCACCCACGCACACAAGGCCCTCCACGACCTGGGCCCCAGGTACCTCAACAACCGCCTGACCTTCTACACTCCCACCCGCCAGCTACGATCGACCAGCCACGCCCTCGCCGCCGTGCCACGCATTAGAAAAGCCACCATGGGAGGAAGATCCTTCTCCTACCTGGCAGCCAAGACTTGGAACTCCCTCCCCATCCACCTCCGTCTGACCCAAGACCACCTCTCCTTCAGGAAGCAACTCAAGACCTGGCTGTTTGAGCAGTAGCGGTCCCCCCTCCCCCAGCGCCTTGAGACCCTCCGGGTGAGTAGCGCGCTATACAAATTTCTTGATTGATTGATTGATTGCGCGGAACTATTATGATGCTCTTTTATTTTGCTTTATTATTTGGTTTTGGACTGTACTGCACTCTCCCTTCTTCCCCATCACTTTTTGCTCAGATTTGACACAGCAGTCTTTTATGAGATTTGATTAGAGATGAAGGGTTAATGCACCTTCTGCAGAGATCTGCATGTACAAAGACATGGACTCAGCTTCAGATCAATTAAGACACCCCTCAGCATCTCAGGCTTTTGACGTTTAAGACATGTGAGGCTTTTTGAGAGTTTACATTAAAACATTGTTATAACTGTGAATGAGGCTTATTTTATCCTCTTCAGACGGAAGAAATGCTGAGCCAGGTTTGCCCGGATTTTAGTCCTTCATATGAAGGTTTTGGAGAAATTTCTGCATAAGGTGCCCTAATCTACCCAGCTATCCCAATAGATGTAACGAAAAGAGGCAGGATTGCTTTGATGGCTGGAATTTTCTGAGGAGAAAGGTTTCATTTTACTCCTCAAAGTTGAGTCTGAGGCCTGGCTGCTGCCAAATACAATAGGACAGACAGCTCAGCCAAGAGACTTAGGGGGTCATTCTGACCCCGGCGGTCTCAGACCGCCGGGGCCAGGGTCGGCGGGAGCACCGCCGACAGACCGGCGGTGCCCCGCAGGGCATTCTGACCGCGGCGCTTTGGCCGCGGTCAGTGCAGGAAAACCGACGGTCTCCCGCCGGTTTTCCGCTGCCCGTCAGAATCCTCCAAGGCGGCGCAGCATGCTGCGCCGCCTTGGGGATTCTGACACCCCCTACCGCCATCCTGTTCCTGGCGGTTCGCCCGCCAGGAACAGGATGGCGGTAGGGGGTGTCGCGGGGCCCCTGGGGGCCCCTGCAGTGCCCATGCCAATGGCATGGGCACTGCAGGGGCCCCCGTAAGAGGGCCCCGCTTGTATTTCACTGTCTGCATAGCAGACAGTGAAATACGCGACGGGTGCAGTAGCACCCGTCGCACCTTCCCACTCCGCCGGCTCGATTACGAGCCGGCTTCATGGTGGGAAGGTCGTTTTCCCCTGGGCTGGCGGGCGGCCTTTTGAAGGCCGCCCGCCAGCCCAGGGGAAAACTCAAAATACCCGCCGCGGTCTTCCGACCGCGGTACGGTATTTTGGCGGCTCCCGCCGGGCGCGCGGTGACCGCGCCCGGCGGGAGTCAGAATGACCCCCTTAGAGATTGATTTAAATATTGGCAGAAGGGTTACTCCATGACAACGGTGACAGATATCCCGTCCGGTGAAATCTAAATCCCAATGGATATAATGGGATTTGGATATTGACAGATGGGATACTCATCACTGTTGTGATGGAGTAACACCTCCGCCAATATCTAAATCAGGCCCTTAATGGTTTTTGTAGCCTTACTATCCACACACACCAAAAATAAATAGGAATATGTGCCACGTCCCAGCCGGTGTTTATCTCAATTCCATGTTTGGATTTGATTTGATTTTTTACATAGCACACACTAGATGTACAATCCGTGTGATAAGGCGCTCTACAATAAGGTAGTGATTGTTGTTGTCAAGTAGTGAATGTTACAAAGATGGCTTTGAAAAAGGCATAACATAGAATTACAAAGCAGAGAAGGCACAACCATAAATATTAACAACTAATATTAGGGTGTGAAGCTTGGTAAAATGGGCCCGCTGTATTCTGGAGGCATTCGCAGGACTATTATGATGCTCTTTTATTTTGCTTTATTATTTGGTTTTGGACTGTACTGCACTCTCCCTTCTTCCCCATCACTTTTTGCTCAGATTTGACACAGCAGTCTTTTATGAGATTTGATTAGAGATGAAGGGTTAATGCACCTTCTGCAGAGATCTGCATGTACAAAGACATGGACTCAGCTCAGGTCAATTAAGACACCCCTCAGCATCTCAGGCTTTTGACGTTTAAGACATGTGAGGCTCTGCTATGTAACCTGTCTGTCTCTAATGGTGCAGTGGATAATTGTCTGTCACCCTTGATATCACAATATTGATCTATATGTGACCATAAAGAAAACATTATGTGTAAATTAAAGCTAGTCTAATGTAAAGTGGTGCACTCAAAGTAAATAATGAAATGCATTCACTGTAGTGTTAGGAGAAAATATAATATGTATTAAAACTTTATTAACTGAAATGTAATAATTGATTATAATTTTACAACCATCAACATTTTACTGAAGAGTGTTTACCCTTAAAACAATACCAGTTTATGCAATGTTTGCATTAACGTTGTTGATTAATGTTGAGAAATGTAATTCTCCATTATATTCACTTACGTGTGTTAACAGTTCTACTTCCTTTTTACTAGGATTTTGTAATGCAAATCAAAATGTGCACAGTACAACATGAATTAAATGTACCACTGTTATACTGTTTTAGCTTGACTAGGCCTGAATTTCTTTAATGTGAGAAACTGTTTTCCATTTCTGCTAACATGTCATTTCATTCTAGGTGTTTTCACATAAAATATTAGTTTGGAAATAGATGTGTTATTTTTTTACTCATAGAGAATCTGAGAAAACAACTTTGGAGAAAGTACATGGAGAGACAGAGAATGTGAAGACTACCACTATTCATACATGTTGCAAAAGACGTACAGGAGACCAAGGACAGCAACCTTCCCAGAGTTGCAGTGAGCCCTAATCCCAGTGTTGCATGTTACCTCGTGAAAATTGAAGAAGAATGAACCATCTGATGGCATGATTCAAAGTGTGTTACCTGATCAAGATGTGCAGTTTTAAATAGGACTTTCACTAATCAATAGTAGAACGGATACCTTTTGACTTTAAGAGGTACAGACTTCTGATTGTCCCCTTCATTTTCCCCATGCTTTGCTGAGTGTGGCTTAGGCTTATACTTTCTCTCTAAGAAGACTCTTGACCGAGATTCTGAAATGTTGACACCTTTCCTTTTTGTTCCCCTTTCAAAATTACCTTTTTAATTTTCCAAATTTCCTTTTTGTCCTAGTTTACTCCTCACTTTAGCCCTTATGCTTTAGGTAGATTCTCATTTTTGGTAGCTTAGGTTTTAAAGAACTTATGCAATCTGTCTTTAGTTTACTTTAGCTAGATTCTTTGACTTTCACTTGTGTGTAAGAGAAATGCCCAGATCTTATTCTTAGAACACCAAATTCTTTTGTTGATGTTCTGTATTGTGGTTATAGAGTCTTTGGTTTGCCTTATTCTAATTCGACTTAATTTTTTCAGGCGTTTCAGATATCTCATTGTGATATTATCTCTTTACAGTGTACTCTTGAGAATTGTTTACATTAACCTGAGTGTTAATTTATAATAAGTCCCTTTAACGTTATTTCCGACTTGGGTCCTCATTGTGAGAACAAATGGGTTACACTGTAAATTAAATGTTGATTGAGTTTTATCTGATCCACTAGTGAACCTTTTTGCATGGACTTCAAGATTGTTGACTTCAAATTATAGCATACAAATTGCTCCATCAAAGCTGGAAGCAGAGGATGGCTTAGTCGTCAGGGAGATAGAGATAGGGAATTATGGTGTCCCATCATGACATAGTCCCAGTTCACCCCACATTTCTGAGGCCATGGTTTGTCAGAGGATTAATGGAGTTCCAGGATCGTTCCAATGCAGTGGATGTGTGAGTATTAAGAAGGTTGCGCTTTGCATAGCTTATGCTTAGATTACAGTGATTTGAGGTGATTGTGAAATGTTTTGCAAAGATGTTGAGGTTGTTGTATGAATGTGGTGCTTATTGCTAAGAAGTTATCGGGTAAGTTGTGGTCTAGGTTACCGGGATATGAGAAAAGTATGAAAGACACTTGTTGTTGTTCTTGTTAGCTGTGTAAGCTGTGCTGTTCATGAGATGTCATCAACAGTATCATCTGTAAGGGACTTTCTTTTGTTTGATTGTGAGAGGTGGTATAGTGAATCTAGAATGCACAGGGATGAACTGTATCAATCCGAATTAGATCTACTAGTTGAGGTTTCATCTGAAGAAGTGAATGTGAGAAGAGATCAGAAAGTGTAGCTCTGAACTGATTTTTGAAGTGATTAATTACCACCAAACCGTTAGAGGAGCAGACAAAGTTGTTGTTGAAAAATTGCTTGCATTGTTTTGCATTGAGGTTTGAGTGAGAGTGACCATGAGAGAAATTGTAAAGGAGGATGAGCTGCTGTAACAAGTGAGATTGATGTCACATTGTCCTATGTACTAGTTAACTACATCACACAGAGTTGTACTGGTATTTGGTTGTGAATGCTAAAAAAGGGGATTGTGGGCTCAGAATTACTTCCTGATTGTGAATGAAAAGTCAATTGTGAACTACTGTAATTTTGATTGAAAAATGAAATTCTTTAAAGCATTGTGACCTCTAATGAAAAGAGAGGCATTTATACTGGTTAGAGAGGGAGTGGAGACACCACCCAAAGGTACACCAGGTCATTATGTAATGTTGAATGTAGGTCTTCATGCATGTCTTTGGCTTGAGCAATGGCACAAGATTACTGAAAAAAAGGGTGCACTGGCATTTTCATGCTGTGAAATACATAATTTGGGAATTATTGAGAACTTGAGAAAAAGTTTATATGAGATGAAACCACCTCCTAGACCTGCACCATTTGAAGCACTTAATTCTTGGGAACACATAGCCCATCAGAGACAGAAAGGGGAAGTCAGAAGAGCGATGCGGACTTGTGTAAATGCTAGGTGGAATAATCAACAGAAAGCTTGAAGAATTGACATAATTGAAGGAATTATATTGTATCCCACCTTAACTATTGAGGAAGAGGGAAAGATTAAATGACTTTGAAAAGGACTAATCCATGGCACATGTGTGGCCAGTTGGACCATTGGAAGTGGGAATGTTGTTTTTATCCAGATAATTTGACAAATGAGCGCCAGATCCAGAATGGTGGATTTGTGCAGACACAGGGAAACAATCAGGTTCAGTCACAGCAAATGCAAAGACCACAAATGCAAACTTCTAATGTGACCCAGAGACAATCAATGCAGGTTCCACAAGCACTGTTGCCCAAAAAAAGGACAAATGTTTCCAGGTCTATTTTGATTCAGATCTTTTGGGAATCAGTACCCCATGATCCAAATGGATGAGGAGTACAGTTCAGATCAATTCCAATGATGGTGCCTGAGAGAGGAGGAGGAAGAGTGTGTACTTGACACATCCTTAGAGGTAAACCAGAGCGGCCCATACATTGATGGTAACATGAATGGCAACCCCATGTTATATTTGGTTGACACTGGTGCTACCCGCTCTACTGTGAGAACAGTAGAGGTTCCCAACCTACGCTCTCTCAGATCCAAGTTGTTGGAGTTGCAAATAAACAGTTGGTAAGCCCCGTAACAGAAGCTGTACCTGTTAAAATAGGTTCCTTTGAGTCAATCACCAATTTATGGTGTGTGATTTGAATCCTATGAGTCTGCTTGGATGTGACCTCTTGTGTAAGCTCAACTGTTCTATCTATTGCACACCAAAAAGCAAAGAGACAGAGACTCATGATGAAGATGTGGCATTTAAAATTATGAATCTAACCCCAGATTTAGCATTTTACCCAGTGTTGAGATGTGATGATTTACCTGCAGATTTGAGAGATACTGTGTTACCTGAAGTCTTGGATTTTTCAGGAAAAGAGGTAGGACTCATTAAAGGTTTTGAGCCTGTCAAGATAACTGTAAAGTCAAATACTGAGTACCTGAGAATCCTGGCATTCAACATGACACTCAAAACCATTGCAGGGATTACTCCAGTGATTGATTCAGTGATTAAACAGGGAATCCTCAAAGAAGTAATGGGGCACCTATGTAACTCTCCCATTATGGGACTGCGTAAACCCAATGGAAAGTATTGCATTGTCCAAGGCCTTAGAAAGATCAATGAGATTGTATTTACTTGTTGTCCTGTGGTACTAAATCCAGCAGTGATTTTGTTTCAGATTACATGTGAAGTCAAGTGGTTCACTGAGATTGACCTTTGCCAAGCATTTTTCTCCATACAGTTATGTGAGGATAGCCAGTTCCTCTTTTGATTTTGGTTTGGCATTTGTGTTTTTGCATGGTGAAGAATCCCACAAGGGTATACTGAGGGCCCGTCCATTTTCAACCAGATTCTGAAGAAGAATCTGGAGTCTCTAAAGGTGCCCTGTCAATCAGTTCTGTCAATGCATTGATGACCTATTATTGGCATCAAATACCCAAGAAGCTTGCAGAAAAGACACAATTGCCGAGTTGAATCACTTAGCTGAGCATGTACGGAAAGTTTCCCCAACCAATTTGCAGTACTGTAAGAAAGAAGTCTTATACCTTGGACATCATATTGAAAAAGGTGCAAAGAGGGTGTCACAAGAGAGAATCTCAGCATTTTGAAAATGAATCCCCAAAAACCCAGAAAGAAGTCAGGATGTTCTTGGAAATGGTTGGCTACTGTTGTCAGTGGATTCAAACCTTTTCCCTTCTGGCCAAGTCTTTATAGAGGCTGACACACAAGGATGTGTCTGATCTGGTACCATTGAATGACAACTCCATGCATGCCTTCTCAGAGTTGAGAGAAAATCTTTGTTGTGCCCCTGCTCTGGGAATGCCTGATTACCAAAAATGCTTTACTTTATACTGCAGGGAGAGTGAGGGATGTGCTCTCTCAGTGCTGACTTAGTTACACGGAAACACGCATAGGCCTGTATCCTATTTTTCAGGCACACTTGACCAAGTGGCTTCAGCATTGCCTGCTGTCTTAAAGCCATTGCAGCATTTGGTGTCAGCATAAAATAGTGCAAAAGCATTGACATGGGTCATCCTTTGAATGTTTTTGTTCCCCACTCTGTACAGATTTTTTTAACAAGCACCAAGACCCAATATCTTATGAATATCTGACTGACTAGGTATGATCAGCTGATCATAGCTGCTCCCAGTGTCAACCTAAGACTCTGTGCAATGTTAAATCCTGCTAATTTACTTCCTTTTCCTGTAAGTGAGTCTAATGCCGATAACGACATTGAGCATGATGTAACTGAAATATGCACCAAGTCAAGACCTGACATACAAGATGCACCACTTTATAAGTCTGATCATGTAATGTGTGTTGATGGCTCCTGCTTGAGAGGCCATGAAGGAAATCTGGGAGCTGCTTCTGCTGTCTCAGGTGTGGTCGAAAACTCCTGGCTTCAAGGAGTCTTTTCCGAACAGAGGCTGAATTTATTACCCTTACAAGAGCATGCTGTGTTTCAGACCAGCTGAAGGTGACCATTTCACCGATAGTATGGCTTTGGTGTTGTTCATGATTTTGGACAGTTCTGGTCCCAGAGAGGGTTTATGACCTCCACTTCCTCTCTAATCAGGAATGGTGAAAGGGTCTATAACATACTTAAAGCATTATAGTTTCCTGCCCAAATTGCGGTTGTGAAGTGCTCAGCACACCGCAAAGGAAATTACTATGGGCCTGATTTAGATCTTGGCAATGGTACCACCAAGCCGCGTCGACAGCGAGCCCGAGAAGACCGTCAAAGGGGCTGTCTTCCATCTCCCCTATTTAGATGTTACAGGTGGTGTACAGGAAGCTGATGGCAGGAGATGGTGGAGGGACTCAATGGACTACATACAATGGCAGCGGCTATGGAAGGGAGGTAAGTGACACACACACACACTGTCCCTTAACCATAGGTGCCCTATCTACACAACGCATACACACACTACACTACACAACACAACAAATACACACAATTACACATTGCCAGTCTGACACAACACAACGCCTACATGCTGAAAACACATACTGACACACATCCATGACAGAACATACACACATCATTGGCACTGCATCCACACACCACACAAACACAACAAACATCACAACTACACACTCAGCTACACAAGCAGACTCACACACACCTGCACCTCACCCAGCCAATCACATTGCATACACACATACATGTACTTACTCCTAAACACAACTCGCAGCATAAAATGACTGGTACAGGTCCCCTGGCAATGTGCACACATGGACACAATTGATAGATGTGAATGTACTGTCATTGTGGTGCCAGCATTCATTTGCCAATGAATACTGGCACCTTAATGATAGTTATGCATGTTTGTGATGTATGTTGTGTACCCGTGTGCACCTACCTGTGGCTGACCCACTTGTGTCCCCGACATATGACTGTCTCAGTGAAAGAAAAATGACAGTGATATGTATATGTCTCCAGTGGTCCCCACCTCCCATGCAGTTCCCACCAAACATACCCTGGCAATGAGGCATCCCTACCTTGCAGTCATTTGATTGGGGTGGGTCATGTTTTTTCCATGGGTCAGTGGCAGCAGTGTGGGCAGGTGTTGTCCAGTTGTGTCCAGTTGAAAGTTGGGAAAAGGTGAGTTTTCACCCCCTTTCTCCCCAATCCGCCAACTAAGGAATGGAGGTCCGACCACCACTTTTTCCTTGGCTGTAAGGCACATCTAAATGTGCACAGTGGGTAGGCTGACTGTGGATCTACCGGCATCCCCTTTTCCATTTCATGTCATCGCCGCAGCCGATGTTTCTTGGTGGAGACGACAGTTCAAATGCAGACTTTCCTCTATGGGACCACCAACATCTAAATAAGGCGTGTGAACCATCGTGGCGGAGGGCGGGTTCAAAGTTGAAAAGTCAACTGCGGTACCGTTACTGCCAACATCCAAATCAGGCCATTTGTTACTATGGGTAATGACTATGCAGATGAAGTGGCCAGATACTGTGTCTTTAATGGCGATTATATAAACCAGGTAACACTTGAGACAAATTACAATCTCTTGTTAGTTGCTTCAGATATACGAGAAGAAGTCAAGAGGTTACAGGAAGAAGTGTCAGAAGCAGAAAAGCAGGGTTGGATCAGAGTAGGTTGGGTCAAAAGACATTGTTGTGGGGTTCTTTAGTGCTTTAATTGGGAACATTTATTTTAGTTCTAGGATTGTGTCCTGTGTCCTTTTACCTAGTTCATTTCATGTACTCCTTTTTATTATTTTAGCAAAAGCTTCATTTTAGCAGTGATGCTTTATTATTTTTATCAATAGTCCTGACATGCAGAATTTGTTGTGAGTACGAGGCTGTACATGATTGTTTACTGAATATTATCATCCAACTAGTACAATGTCTACCCTACACAGAAAATACATTTTATCATGTCAGGGCAGTTCTCAGAACAACATGTTTTATTATAAAATAACAAGGTGCCACAAGCCAGGTTAGGGGGGAACATTCCAGCCAGCCAGCCAGCCATCTTATGCTCTATCCTGTCATCACAGCTGCTCTACACTTGGCCCCTTCCCTCCAACCACCTGGGAGGACTGCCAATAAACCAGCAGGCAACCACCCTGCTTATTGTCCAGATATGGGGATGGAACTTCCCTGCAGAGACTAGTACGGGCACATTGGGCATAACATTGCTATTGTTCTCATGTAGATTTTTGCTAGGGCAGGTGGGTATTTTAGATTCACTAGTTTGACAGGATTTTGGGACTTTTTATCTGTTTCTCCTTTCTGGCCACAATGATAATAGTGTTGTGTTTTATCTTCCTAATAATCGCAATCCATGCCTCTTTACATTAAATACAGTTGCTTCAATAAATCTATTGAATGCAATTCTGGCTTCTGCTTGTCATTGCATGTATGAGACTTATGTAACTGTGAGAAAGGGGTAGGATCAGTTGCACCATGACTTTCCTGAGAAGTCACCGAGTGTCATCAGTGGTGTAACAGAGGTCCCTGCAGCCCCCGCAGTACGGGGGGCTGAGCTCTAGGAGGCCCCCTCAGCACAGTACACTGTTCAAGGGTGGCAGGCCCGTGACTGAGTCCAGGGGGGACGGGGCCCCCTTCAAATACTTTGCAGGGGGACCCCTCAAGTTTCATTACACCACTGAGTGTCATGTATCAGGCTACCACAAATCAAATTTACTCCTAGATTTGAAGCTAGCCAATATGCTGCTAGCCAAATGGGTTAGGCCAACAGTCACCAGACAGTGTGGGATAAGACCCAGTCCCCCACACATGGTGGAGCTGCCGCCCGAAACCAGCAGTATTGTCCCCATGACGAGAGTCTTACAACATGATGCCACCAACATTGGTTAGGGACTAACTGTACAGATCTCCCAAGTATCTCTGTCTCTTCATGTGCTAGAGGCACCCTAATCACCTTATACAGAGACATGCGTAGTATTAGAGGATATACTTCTCAGCTAAATATGTAGCACCTATTATAGGCTGAAGGTCATTCACGCTTGAACCTCAAAAAGCATTTCCCAAATTGGTGTTTCCATCTCTGAATTGACCATTTCTTAAATATTAGTACCAAACAACACTTATCCATCCGGTAACAATTATTTTCATTAATCATACATCTCTAATAATCAAACACTTGTTACTCAAAGGCAATATAATGTACAGCATAGACATAAATAACATTCCCCAAAAAATATTTATTATTACTTCTATACGAATTATGTTTTTCAATATTTACACAAAAATCATCAGAGAACCTCCCCTCATATATACAAACATAGAAGGACAAAAAAATGTGCCAAAAGAAAAAAGTGCTCATGATTTTGAATCATAAAAACCAAGAATAAATCACCCACATATCCATTATCATCCACAGTTATAAAATATAGCCTGTTGGTTAACCATTCTTGTCAATGAATCAACCCTTATTTACATCTCGGTACATCTCCCCATTTTAGTCCATCACATAATTTCCAATAAAGGAAAAAGCAAAAACAATCCAGGCCCACAAAATTATTCCGTCAATGTTTCGACCCACTGGCAACTCTAGGGCCAATTCCAGGCTCCCACATGGGTCTTCCTCAGGACTGAGAGGTAGGAAGCATCTAAATAATTGCCACAAAGTCAAACAATAAATCAATTAATACTTTATAACCCAATATCCAATCAATCCATTACGTTCCATGCTGCCATATATACCTATCAATACTCACCTCCAACTTGCTCAACCTCCAAACATACACATCTTCTGCACTCAATATTCCACCATATCATCCACAGTACTCAGATCTATGAGAGATAAAAAATAACCTTAACCCATCATTTCATCCTTCACCTCCAACATGGTCAAAAATAACCGCTACTAACCAAAGTCTTACCCAAATATTATTTGTAATCCTTATTATTATTAATTTCCCTGGATACTCTTTCCACCCAATCCAATGGAAATCTGTTTCTGCCCAAACGCTGAATGGGGCCCTTTAAACACAAATATATACAAAGGCGTTTTTTATAAATTATCCTTATGTTAACAAACACATCATCTTTCCAAAAACTCTACCTAAAGAAACCAAGAGGCCATATCTAATTAAGATCAAACAGCCGTAAACCCAACTAAATATCAAATCAAACTCCCATACTGTCAAGTTATAATCGGCTTACTCGCAAAATACCTGTAAAATCAGGTCACTGATTGAAAGGAAAGCGGCACACATCTCACGTCTGCTGTTTTCTGAAAAAAAGGAAACCAAAACCAGACCGGCATTTAAATACCGTTCCGCTGCGTCTTTACGTATGACGCACAGAACTATGTGAGGAATGAGAACGTCACAGCGTTCCTTCCTCGTTCCCACTGCAAAGTTAATCTACTAAACCCGATTGTGGTAGTATTCGGGTGTGACAGACTCGTCAATCACAAACTAATTTGCTACAAAGTAGCAGAGAAAATACAACTTTTACGATAAAGGTTACATATTAATTCCTTTTAAAACCAAGGAGACGCAAGAAACAACAGAAACATTGTATGTCAGACTCTAATTAAATCAGAAATGTACAATGATCTTACTTTCCTGAAATTCAGGGCATGGCCTGATAACTTATTATGACCAACCTCATCCTTTGTCTTATCGTGACCACAAATGGCGCACAGAACTATGCGAGGGATAAGAACGTCACAGCGTTCCTTCCTCATTCCCACTGCACAGTTTGTCCCCTAAACCCGATTGTACTAATATTCGAGCGTGACGGGCTCATCAATAACCAACCAATTTGCTACAAGGTAGCAGAGAGGATGCAACTTTTACCAAAAAGGTTACAAATTGCTTTCTTTCAAGACTGAGGAGACGCAAAGAACAAGGGAAACATCGTATGTCAGACTCTAATTAAATTGGAAATGTACAGCGATCTTGCTTTCCTAAAATTTGGAGCATGGCCAGATAATTTATTAAAACCAACCTCATCCTTTGTACTATCGTGACCACAGAGTCACACCTCATTTTGATAAGAACTAACATCTCCATTATCGTATGTCAAATAAGAAGGAGAGCACATAAAACAATACATATTGGATCTATAAAAACCTCCAGTTGTACATCGATATAACTTGCCATGCAATGGATATGGTATAATCATTTATTGCATCATATCTCACGTTTTACAATTCTTAAGTCCTAGGGTCACTACTCATATCAATAAACCCTCAACGGCACATGAATTAAACTGTGCTTAAAGGGATTCGAAGAGAATACAACAAATCTTCTCGAACCCCCCAAAATTTCACGACTCAACCTGATCCCTCCAATGGGTTGGCCTATATCTCAGTACTCATCATTGTCCCAATCTATTCACCCTCATAAAGAGTGCACTCTAATATATACCAAATATCTTAGCTTTTTGATAAACTCGCTGTTTGCCTAGCTATTTCTTCACATTTGGTCAAACCCTGGGAAACCGAATCCAAAAGGTGAATCCATTTACATTCATGCAGGTTCAAAATACTCACAATATCACCTCCACGTGGATTTACAGTCACTTTGTCAATCACCCCCTACTTCAGAGAGTCTTCCGAGTGGTTCATTGTCACAAAGTGGTCAACCAAAGGTGCACCCTGTACCTTACATCTTATGCGGCAGCAATATTGTAAGATGCGCACTTTCACTTTTTGTCTCGTCTGTCCCGCATTGTCATGACCACACAAACTTGCCAAGTCAAATCAAAGAAGTGCAGAAAAGCAAAGAGATATCCTCAGTGGAGACAGCAAAGCCCAAACTGGAAGAAGGTTTGCAGAGTAATCTTGCGCTTATTTCAGAGGAAGAATCAAGAAGAGAAGATCCAAGATGGCCGTTGTGAGTCCTGAAGGTTAGTTACAGTTCTAGTCTTGCAATCGGTTGGTTGCTAGGTTACGAGCTCTCCAGCTGGAAGCCTTGCACTTCAACTGAGGTCTGACAGGAATCAGCTGTGTGGAGAGAGAGCGCGCTGTGAGGTAAAATTACATTTGAAGATTATATTACAGAAAACAGATAAATATTGTCAAGGTTTATTCGAAGAGTTTGATAGTAGGCCGTTTCCGTGGAAGTCGGCAAGGCTACAGAGTTAATGTATGAATTAACCTTATGTTTACAAGGTTCTTGTTTAAGATATTAAAGTCAAAGAAAAAACGAACTTTAAAAGAGCAAGCATCTACAAATGTCAAGGTTATAAACAAAGGCCAAGTTTAAAGGAGAAACGAACTGTTAACAAATAAGCATTTACAAATTCAATGGTAATAAACCAAAATAGAGTTTAAAAGAGAAACGAACTTAAATAAACAAGCATTTACAACTACAAGTTATCGACAGATGTCGAAGTAAGGAAGGAGAAACTAACTGTAATAAACAAGCATTTACAAATACAAGTTATCAACAAATGTCGAAGTAAGAAAGGAGAAACGAACTTTAATAAACAAGCATTTACAAATACAAGTATTGACAGAAGTCACGATAAGACAGGAGAAATTAAATAACATCAGCTGATTTGAAGAACGCATTATCACCAACTATATATATATATATAGCAACATAAAACCAATCTCTAACAAAGGTTGAGAAGTTCTTCCAGAATCAGTAATAAGCATTTTTTTATCATTTATAGAGAGAAGCAAGGCTACAGAGAACTCAGGGTGAGTGAAGAAATAATAGAATTAAAGAGAATTAAGTGTTGAGAGTAGAAAGTGAAAAACTGATGTTGTATGTCCCTAGTAATTGCGACTGTGACTCTTGCAGGTGCTGTATCCAATCTTAGATGTGAAGAGGCAGACTGAGTACTGGCGTTCATCATCTCTGTGGCAGTCTCTCTACCATCCCATTCCCCTTTCCCCCTCCGGTGTACTCAGCACGAAGGATTAATATTCGTTGTGAGTAGCTCGGGTTGGGACTGAGGAGTTATCTTCTGCTTCTGAGGAAATCGAATTGAAGTATCCTGACACGCATATATCAAATCACATGGGCATGTAATCACATAAATTACATTAATGCGATTGCAGTTAGTATGTTCTTTAAGTGTCACAGACAGCTGCTTATACTGGAACGTTTTCATTTCCATATAGAGCGTACAAGCTTTACATTGTCCACATTTATAACGACCCAACACTTTCAGTAAATTCCATATTGATAATAAAGATGGTTTGGGGGGTATATCCAAAAAAGAACTCACCACCCAATCTTTTATATTCTTGCCCCCTTTGAAGGCATACATCGGAGTATCTGGTGTATCAAGCTCATCTGAAATCAGGGACCAATATTTATTAATGATCTTTTTGATTTAAGTTAGGCATTGGTCTACTGCACCTCTGATGCTAGCCACTGGATGGCATTGACAATGGTTGTCTGCCCTACAGAGATGTCAATCGCCTCCTCTGTGAGGGCAGCAGGGCTGACTGGGGCAAAGGAGGAGGTGCCTGGGGTGAAGGAGATGCCCACCTTTCTGGGTGAGCGGGCACAGGCAACTTGGTGGGTAGCAGAAGGGAGGGCGGTGATGGAATGGGGGGTGGTGGAAGATGTCACTATAGTGGTGTGGCCACTAGGGTCCTGCAACCGCCGGGGCGCCCCCATCGGAGGAGGTATCGGAGTCACTACCTCCAGTGGTAGTTGCCTCCCCCGTGGTACTCCCCTCGCCCTCCCACCCACTGGTCCCCTTGGCGTTGGATGACTCTGCCTCCGAAGATCCGTGGGCTGCTGCTTCCCCACTAGCCAGTGCCTCAGCTCCCTTGCCAGATGTTGCTGATGTACAAAACTAACACAAGAGAACAGGGATGGGGACACAAAACAGGAGAGACATTTGTAAATAGCTGAATGGAGGTACATAGTGGCCAGACATACACCCACCCAGAAGACACCCCCAACAGGCAGCACCATTCACTATGCCCATGGCCATGTCCCTGGCTACTACACCTATCCCCTGAACTACATAAGGACCCGACATGTGGAAGACCTGACCAAGACACCCCTACACGCTACGGGGACCATCATGTAGATGGACAACAGTCAGAGTCCCTGCCTCTAAGCAGCATGAACCCTAATGCACACACAGACATCCATCCAGGCTTAAGATTGTGACATGAGGAATTTCACAGCCAATGTTTAGCATGGTACTGACAAGATTTCTAAATGCATTTGTACAACACCTGCAGTCCTATGTGAGGTTTCCCCAAAGTACTGACCTCCCTGCCATCAACTCGGACTTCTATGCCTTTGCCAGCATACCCCATGTGATAGGTGCCATTGATGGTACCCACATACCGATCATACCCCCAAGAGTCAGTGAACAGATGTACAGAAAGAACTTTCATTCCATGAACATCCAATTGGTATGTACTGCAGACTAGTACATCTCACATGTGAATGCCATGTTCCCAGGTTCAGTCAATGATTCCTTTGTGCTGAGGAACAGTAGTGTGCCACAGAAGATGGACCGACTACAAGAGGACAGAGGGTGGATCATAGGTAAGTGTTTCTGTCACTAACTGACAAATAGCAGACAGCCAGGCTGTCTGACTAAGAGGCTTGACAATGACTACTCTGTCTTGCACCTTTTCCTAGGTGATTCTGGCTATCCAAACTTGCGTTGGCTCCTGACACCAGTGAGGAATCCTGGGACGGATGCAGAGAGGAATTACAATGAAGCCCATGGACGTACTAGGAGGGTGATAGAGCGAACAATAGGTCTCCTGAAGGCTAGATTTTGTTGTCTACATATCTCTGGGGGTTCCCTGGCCTATGGGCCTGAAAAGGTGTGTAGAATAGTGGTGGCCTGCTGCATGCTGCACAGCGTGGCAGTGAGAAATTCTATCCTCTCCTTGGAGATGAAGGGTGCTGTATGTCCTGACCAGCTACCTCAGAGAGGTGAGGAGAGTGATGGTGATGATGAGGAAGGGGAAGATGTCAATTCCAGGACCCAACTGATACAACTCTACTTCCAGTAACTATGTGGGACTAAGGGCTGACATTGGGGTTTGTGACACATACTGTCAGTGTGGTTTGTCATCTGGGGGGGTTTGATTCTTATATGAGATAGTGGGTCCAGGTCTGCATGGTACAGAATACAATTTAGTGCATTTAGTTTGGGGCCACATTAGGCACACAGGAGTCCTTTCATGCAATGCATTGAAAATAAAGTGGTTATCAGCCCGTTGCATCCATACTTCACTTTGTTCACATTTTATGACAGGGGACAGTGTTACAGGTGTGATATGTGTTTTATTAGTGGTGGCTGCCTTATTGGTAGTATTGATGGGTCCATCAATTCTTACAGTAGTTCATATTGCTTCTTAGCACTGTGTGGTGGTTGATTGAGTGGGATGGTTGCTGTGCAGATTGTTGCTGAGTTACTTCTTGAAGGGGGCCTTGTTTTTTGCTGGGGTTCCAGTGCCATATCTTGGCCTGAGGGTACGTTTGGGCGCCTGCTGTTGACCTTGAAAGGAAGACATGGTTGGCCCTTGGGTTTCCTCTGAGGGTAGTTCCTGGGATGTTTCTGATGATGGTGTAATTGTCCGGTCTGTGTCCGGTGCTGTAGTGGGGGCCTCCTGTCCTGTGTGGGTCTCATACTGGGTTTGTACCAGCTGCGGCAGTGCTCCTGCTATGCTGGCCATTGTGGTATTGTGATGTTTCCACTGCTTCATGGCCTGTTGGTGGTGTTCCTGCTGCATCCTCTGACTGTGCTCCAGGGTGGATACTATCTGTGCCAACCTGTCATGGGTATGCTGGTAGACCCCCAATACCTCAGATATCACGTCCTGGGCTGCTGCATCCATCCTGTAGCCTCCCCCCTAGCCAACTGAGGCCCTAGCACTTTCCCTAGCCCCCTGTGCCTGTGTCCCCTGCACAGGTCTGGCAGTACCACTTGTACTGGGGCCCTCACCTTCTTGCATGTTGGAAGTGGGAGACTGTGGCCTCTGTACCTGCGTTGCACCAGTCTGTGGCCTGGATACACTGATGTGGGGATGTTTGCCCTGGGCTGCTGTTCTTGACCCCCTGACCTGCTTTAGGCCAGGAGTCCACTTTGGCTCCACCAGCCTGTCTCCGTGCCCCTGACCTGCCGTTTGCCGCTGGAAGAAAGTTCGAGGCCCTCCACCACCCGCAGGCACCCGCCTGCGTCTCATCCCTGGTGCCTAGTGGTAGGCGTATCTAGTGTGCTTTACACTTTGTATTTCGTTTCATTTTTCATTTTATGTAAATCGTTTTTAGTTTCATGCACTGTTTCTGACTGTACTTGTGCCCTTTTTACATTCCACTTCGTTTTCACCCTCTAAGTTACCGCCCGTTTCTTTCTGGCTCTTGCCGGTTCTCCCGACCCAGCTGCTGTGTCCCCGGCGGCCCCACCCTCCCCGTGCCCCCATTGGTCTTTCCCCTCCCGCCTCCAAGCTGCTCCTCCCTCCCACCTCCCCTTCTTAATGGCGGCCGCTGCGCAGAGCCCTGTGTGACCCCCTGACCTGCTTTAGACGAGGAGTCCACTTTGGCTCCACCAGCCTGCCTCGGTGCCCTTGACCTCGCCGTTTGCCGCTGGAAGAAAGTTCAAGGCCCTCCACTACTCGCAGGCACCCGCCTGCGCCTCATCCCTGGTGACTAGTGATAGGCATATTCAGTGTGCTTTACACTTTGTATTTCCATTAATTTTTTGATTTATGTAAATCGTTTTTCATTTCAAGCACTGTTTTTGACTGTACCTGTGCCCTTTTTACATTCCGCTTTGTTTTCACCCTCTGCGTTACCGCCTGTTTCTTTCTGGCTCTTGCCGGTTCTCTTGACCCAGCCACTGCATCCCCTGCAGCCCCTGCACGCCTCTCCGACCCCCGAAGCAGCACTACCCCTCCACAGAACTCCATACCCTCAACCCAGGCCAGCACCCCCCCTGCTCCCAGGCCAACCCCAAACACACACATGGACTCATGCCATTTTTCCTGCACTCACACTAACACCAGCAACATCAACACACACAGCAATAACACCAAACCCCGCAACCACCTTAACTGCATCCTCCTAAACACCCTCTCCGTCCACAAGCACGCCATCGAGCTTTGGGACCTGCTCACAACACACTCTCCTGACATCGCCTTCCTCACGGAAACATGGATGAACCCCTCATCAGAACCTGACATAGCCATAGCCATCCCAGAAGGTTACAAAATCATCCGTAGAGACCGCATAAACAAACCAGGAGGAGGTATCGCCATAATACACAAAAACACCATCAAAATCTCCACCAACGATACCGTAGACAACGCAGAACACCTACACTTTGTAATATACATCAACACCAACACCACCCTTAGAGGAACCCTCATTTACAGACCACCAGGATGCCGCCCCCGATTCTGCAACGTCATCGCAGATACCATCAGCTCCCACACCCTCATCTCCACAGACTACATACTCCTTGGTGACCTCAACTTTCACCATGAAAGCACCCACGACTGCAACTCCACAGCCCTGCTGGACAACTTCACAAACCTCAGCCTCAAGCAACTGGTCACCTCACCCACTCACTCAGTGGGACACATGTTTGTTGCCATCTTCACCTCCAGCAGCCACATCACCTTCACTCACACCACTGAGCTCCACTGGACTGACCACCACTGCATCCACTTCTCCTTCATGAAACCCCCCACCCACCACCAACAACACACTACACCCTACCGCAAGTGGAACAAGATCTCCAAAGCACACCTGATCGCCAACCTCACACAAGCTCCACCTCCCATCACCAACGACCCAACACCGCCGCCCACAACCTCACACAATGGCTAACGGTCACAGTGTCCTTTCCTTGGGATCTGCACGTCGCTGAACAAAAGGCCCACCTTCCGGCGTTACCAACTCAGAAAGCTATTATAGCACAGAGTTCTGGTGAAGCCAGTCGGGGGGATGGGAATTAGGGTAGGGAACAGCTAGGAGAGAGATCTGAAATGAAAAAGCTGAAACCAAATATGCATTTACTCATTCATCGAAATGCAACTTATCAATAGACTCTTGACTAAATGCGTCTCCGAGATATCAGATGGAGACGCCTTCTGAAATGAGGGCTAAACCCCTTCTTTGAAACATGGAACAAGAATAAACTACGATCTCAGAAACAAGAGATGGCGAGAGCTTAGGACTGTGATTACACTCAGAATATCAATCCTGTAACATCTCTGAATTCACAACAGAAAACTTTGATCATGACCTAGAAAATTTCAAAGAATTAAATATGCTTTTCACATCTTAAGCTCTTCAAAGAACAATGAAAAATGCTTTCACATTTACAACTATAAAGACCGATACGTTTTTACTCATTGAACTTAAAGCGCTTTATTTATAATACCAGGAAGCACTTTTACTCAAGTGGCCTAAAATCACTTTGATTGTTGTGCCAAGAACTTTTTACTCCTGTGAAATTAAGCGCTTTGATTGTCATGCCAATAGCGCTTAACATCTATGAACTGAAGCACTTGAATTGTCGTGCCAAGATCGCTTTACATCTGTGAACTGAAACGCTTGAATTGCTTTGCCAAGAGCACTTTACATCTGTGAAATGAAGCGCCTGAATTGCCGTGCCAAGAGCGCTTTACATCTGTGAACTGAAGCGCCTGACTTGCTGTGCCAAGAGCGCTTTACATCTGTGAACTGAAACGCTTGACTTGCTTTGCCAAGAGCGCTTTACATCTGTGAACTGAAGCGCCTGAATTGCCGTGCCAAGAGCGCTTTACATCCGTGAACTGAAGCGCCTGAATTGCCGTGCCAATAGCGCTTTACATCTGTGAACTGAAGCGCCTGAATTGCCGTGCCAAGAGCGCTTTACATCTGGGAACTGAAGCGCCTGAATTGCCGTGCCAAGAGAGCTTTACTTTAGAAACTGAAAACGCTTCGCTCGTTATGCTAAGGGGCGCTTTTACCTTTTGGAAGTAACGACTTCCTCCAAACTTGGATTCATCAAGGTCTTACCGCTACGACTACGACCTACTCGTTTTTGAATGCACCATGGAAACAAGGATACTTTGGTTGGATGACACTCTGCCATTCAGGAACTCTGCTCTTCTCCAGAGAAACCCCCACGAGGTCTGGCTGCATCGAAGTCTACAAAATAGTGAGCAACGTGCTTGGGTGTGGCTGGGCTTTATAGGCCTGCCACACCCCAAGATGGCTGCTGCCTCTAAAAACATGGGAATTGTAGTCCCTTCATAGAATAGCACTAATAAGTGCATCTTGTCCACCAATGTCCTGAACCTGCAGCTCTATGAGCTTTGCCACAGGGCAGACAACGCTGATGGTCATCTTTAGAACAAGAGGGGATGACAAGTGGTGCGCATAAAGCGTCGCAGAGTCACGCAGCGGAGTTTCTGGCGAGACCTGGACTGCGCAAGGCCTTATTACTGACACTAACAACCTGCGCAGACTCTCTCGCCCCATTGAAAACAAACAACAACACCTGCACCGTCAAGACCGCCCCCTGGTTCACTACAGAACTCCAGGTTTCCAAATGCGAATGCCGTAAAATTGAGAAAGCCTGGTGCCAAGAACCCTCAATGAGCAACTTCTCCGCCCTCAAAACAGCCATGCGCAAACACCACCAACTCATCCAGACCGCTAAACGTTCCTTCTACAAAGAACGCATAGGCAACAACACACACAACAGCAAGGAACTCTTTGCCATCGTCAAAGAACTCACCAAACCCAAATCCAGCACCATCGACCCTCCACACTCCCAAAACCTCTGCAACTCCTTCTCTAACTACTTTCACTTCAAAATCGCAGATATACACAACAGCTTCACAGCATCAGCACCCACCATCACCACCACCGACACAACCAACAACACAACACCCTTCCACACCAACCAATGACACACCTGGAACCCCATCGACGACGAAGAAATCGGCAAAACCATGAACTCCATCCACTCAGGCTCCCCTACAGACCCTTGCCCCCACCACATTTTCAACAAGGCCAGCCATATCATCGCTCCCCAGCTCCGCGCTGTCATCAACAGTTCCTTCGACACCGCAACCTTCCCAGACGTTTGGAAGCACGCCGAAGTCAACGCTCTCTTCAAAAAACCCAAAGCAGTCCTGGAAGACCTCACAAACTACTGTCCCATCTCTCTCCTCCACTTCCCCACAAAGGTCGTTGAGAAGATAGTCAACGCCCAACTGTCTCACTTCTTAGAAGAAAACAACATACTTGACGCCTCCAAGTCCTGATTCTGCAAGAACCACAGCACTGAGAGCGCCCTCATCGCCTGCACAGACAACATCAGGACCACAGTGGACAAGGGTGAGACCGTCGCCCTCATCCTCCTAGACCTCTCCGCAGCATTTGACACTGTATGCCACCAAACCCTCTGCGCACGCCTTTTTGATGCCGCAATTCGACACATGGCCCTGGACTGGCTCACCTCCTTCCTCGCCGAAAGAACCCAAAGAGTTCGCCTCCCTCCTTTCCGGTCTCCAGCCACCAAGATCATCTGTGGGGTCCCCCAAGGATCCTCCCTCAGCCCCACCCTCTTCAACATCTACATGGCCCCTCTCGCCAACATCCTCCGCCCCCACGGAATCATCATCATCACATATGCAGACGACACCCAGCTCATCATCTCCCTCACCAGTAACCCAGCCACCGCCAAGATAAACCTGCACGCCGGACTACTCAACATTGCCAAATGAATGACAGCAAGCCACCTCAAACTTAACCTGAAACAAAACAGAAATCATCATATTCGGCCCCAACAAGACGGCATGGAATGACTCCTGGTGGCCCACCACCCTCGGACCACCCCCAACACCCACCGCACATGCACCAACCTTGGCATCGTTCTAGACTCATCTCTCTCCATGACCCAGCAAATCAATGCCATGTCATCCTCCTACTTCAACACCCTTCCCATTCTACGCAAGACTTTCAAATGTATTCCTTTAGAAACGAGAAGAACGGTCACCCACGCCCTCATCAGCAGCAGACTGGACTACAGCAATACCCTCTACGCAGGGACCACAGCCAAGCTTCAAAGAAAACTCCAGCGAATTCAAAACGCAGCAGCACGGCTCAACCTCCCTCGCCACGAACACATATGCACCCACCTCAGATCCCTACACTGGCTGCCCATCAACAAAAGGATCATCTTTAAAGTCTTCGTCCACGCTCACAAAGCTCTGTATGACACTGGACCGGCCTACCTCAACGTGAGGGTGGCATGGGTGGTGGTGCCTGTTGGGGGCCATAGACATGTCTGTTATAAAATGCATGAACAGTTGGGGTGCACAGGACTGGGCTATTTTGTGCTGGTGCAACTTTTAGTGGCCATCCACGGTGCCTATGTGAGGTTTACACTGCATTTTGCTTAGGGTGTGGGGTTGCATGGGGGGTTAGTTCCATTGTGAATCCTTGCAGGGGTAGGTGGCTGTGCACAGGGGGAGGGATGTGGGCCTGTTAGTGGGTTTGTGGTCATCCAGGGGGGTGGATTCAGTGTCTGTTGCCTGGGTGGGGTATTGGTCCTGGTGGGTGTGGGTGGGGTGGGGTGGTACATGCATTACAGGTATGGTGTATATGGGGTAAATGTAGACGACTTACCCGAATCCATTCCTCCAGTGAGTCCTCCCCTTCAGTGTATTCGGGTGGTGTTGGTGGCAGTCCTCCCCCAGTCTTCTGGACTGCAATGTGGTGCCTGGATGCCATGGCCCTGACCTTCTCCCGCAGGTCATTCCATCTCTTCCGGATGTCATCCCTGGTGCGTGGATGGTGTCCCACTGCATTGGCCCTGTTGACAATGGTCTGCCATAGCTCCATCTTCCTTGCGAGGGGTGTTTGCTGCACCCAAGCCCTGAATATTTGTGGCTCCACCTTCAGGATCTCGTCCACCATGGTCCTTAGCTTCCTTTCTGTGAAGCGTGGATGCTTGTGGGGTGACATGGTGAGTGTGGTGAATGGTGTCAGGGCTGGAAACATGGTGAGGGTGCTCTTCTGTGGGTCGGTGTGCGTCTCATGTATTGTGGAGTTCAGTGTTTGCTTCTGGTGCTCTCCGTCTTCTTTGGCCTAGTTTTGTTGTAAAGGATTGTGGGGTGTGTCTATGAGTGTTTTATGAGGTTATGGATCTTTGTCAGGTGTGTGGGTTTCAAGCTTATCCAATGTGTGCACTTCTTGCTGTTAAGTCCACTTGCCGCCCATGGTTTTTGTCACCGCCAATGGTTGTCCAGCCTCCACTGTCCACCAAGGTGATTTATGCATCGTTATTTGGAGGGCGGGATGTGGGTGTGCTCGGCGGTGGTGGGGTGGGGAGGTCCTGCATTTCCGCCAACAAGGTCATGGCGGTGACTGGTGGTCTGGTGATATTTGGCGGGGTTGGGATTTTGGTTCATTATATGGCTGGTTTCTATTCACCGCCAACGGCGGGCTTCTGTTCACCACTGCCATGCGGGTCGGCGTGCTCATAATAACCGCCTTAGTTATGACATTCTCCTGACTGAAAAAGATTGGCCAACTGAATTTGTCCGTAATCTCCAAAGAGGGGAAGAGGACATTATGCCTTCTTTCTCAGTCCTCATATCAGTTACACTAAAAGAAGCATATGACATAGATAGGGCATTGGTGCAGGCCCCAGTGATATGCCACAACCATGTAGGGTGAGATAGAGATTCCCTCTACCATGTAATACCAATTAGGTCTACACCACAGGTCCAAACACAATACCGCAATAAACATGAGGCCATAAAACTAGTGAGAGACATGCTCTCACAACTAGAGTACCAGGGAGTAATTGAACCCTGCATATTACCAATGAATAAGCCTTTGTTTCATGTAGCTAAGCCAGACCATTCTTCTGGAATAGTTTTAGATTGCAGACACCTCACACACTCATACACGCACATTTGCAATACAAAATACACACCATAGAACTTATTAACAATTTAGGGGGTCATTCTGACCCTGGCGGTAATTACCGCCAGGGCGGAGGTTGGCGGTAGCACCGCCAACAGGCTGGCGGTGCTCCGCCGGGCATTCTGACTGCGGCGGTACAGCCGCGGCCAGAAGCGGAAAGCTGCCGGTGTACCGCCGACTTTCCGCTGCCCATGGGAATCCGCCATGGCGGCGCAGCTTGCTGCGCCGCCATGGGGATTCTGACACCCCATACCGCCAACCTGTTCCTGGCGGGTCGCCCGCCAGGAACAGGATGGCGGTATGGGGTGTCGAGGGGCCCCTGCAGTGCCCATGCCAATGGCATGGGCACTGCAGGGGCCCCCGTAAGAGGGCCCCACAAAGATTTTCACTGTCTGCTTTGCAGACACTGAAATTCGCGACGGGTGCAACTGCACCCGTCGCACCCCTTCAACTCCGCCGGCTCAATTCTGAGCCGGCTTCCTTGTTGACGGGGCTTTCCCGCTGGGCCGGCCGGCGGTCTTCTGGCGGTCGCCCGCCGGCCCCGCGGGAAAGCCAGAATGACCGCTGCAGTCTTTTGACCGCGGAGCGGTCTTTCGGCGGGAACCGCTTGGCGGGCGGCGACCACCGACCGCCGCGGTCAGAATCACCCCCTATGTGTGCAAAAAATACAAAACAGCCTTGGATATTTCCAATGGCTTTTTCTGCCAAAATCTAGCACCTGAAAGTCAGGATTTGAGTTCCCTCAGTGCACTTGGCTCTAAAAGTGAATTTTGCTGACTGACTCAAGGGTATAAGAACAATCCAGGATTGTTCTCTGCCCGTGTAATATCAACATTACATAATATTGACCCTGAGGTGTTGTCTTATGTAGATGAGATCTACCTCACAGATGACGACCGCAGAACACAGCTAAAACCATTGGACCACATTGTTGTGGGATTTGCCAAATTGGGCTACAAATTAAGTTTTAGGAAAACTAAAATTGCCTTTCTGACTCTCCTATTTTTGGGATATGAGTTAGCAGATGAGGGAAAGAGTTTGGCACCCCACTTTCTAGAAAACTATGCAAAATTACAACCTCCCAACACCATCAAAAGCAACAGTCATTGCTGTGTTTATTAGACTTTGGGAGAATTTATATTCCAGATTATGCACAATGCATAAACCCATTTTATCACTTAATACGTCCAGATTTTCCAAGCAAATATTGGACTCTTGCAGACACACGCATTCTTACAGCATTGCAACAAGACATGTTTGAAGCAAAACACTTACACATGTGATAACAAAACATGTTCATCAGAGTAATTGCTGGCGCTATCAGGTTCTGCTATTTAACATTCAATGAAGGTAAAAACGTTCCTAAAGCATAGAAATCACACTTTTATTACAAACGCTGAACAACGTTTTGCTCCCACTGAAAAAATTCTGACTACTGTTCAAATGGCTATTATAAAAGAGAGACCTCTAGCCCAGGGCAAATTCATTACTGTTGTTACTGCAATACCAGCCCTTGCTTTAACCCCATAAGTGCGGGCGTCGGCCACTGGCCGACGCCCGCACTACCTCCCTGGTGTGGGTCACGACCAGTGGCCGACACCAGGGAGGGGGATTTTTTTTGGGGGGGGCTTTGGAGACACAGAACAACTTCCGCATCTCCCTCCTACCCCCCTCCTGCTGACGTCACATTTTTTCCCCACCGGAGCAGAAGCGGATCAGGTAAGCGTCCTCTTCTACTCCGGTGGGGAAAAAAAGGGCAAAATGGCCTCCCCAGATGCCAGGGAGGCATTGATGGAAAGGGGAGACTCTCCCCTTTCCATCGATGCCTCCCTGGCACCGTTTCCTGGCCATGGATCGCAGCACAGCTGCGATCCATGGACAGGAAATGCCCCTAGACACCAGGGATCTTCTTTGGGGGGGTCAGCCCCCTTGTAAAAGGGCCGCCCCACCCCGTGGGGGCATTATTTTATAAACTTAACTGTTTTGGGGGGCGATCGCGCCCCCCAGATAAAAAAAAATAAAAAATTACAAAAAAAACACAAAATGGCGGGGTCGGCCCTCCGAACACGGGACGACCCCTGGGGGACAAAAAAAGAATCTAGTTTTCCCTGGGGGAGCCCGATCGTCCCCCCCCAGGGAAAACTAGATTCTATTTTTAAAAAAATAGAAATTGTTGGTGGTCAGCCCTTAGGGTGACCCTCTATGGGACCATTTTCTTTTCTATACATGAGTGCTTTGCCAAGGGAAAGCACACATGTATGAAAACAAAAAAAGTTATGTAGAGTTAGTGTCTTGCTTTCTCTCTCTCTCTCTCTCTATATATATATATATATATATATATATATATTTTTTGTGTGTTGTTTTCCGGGAGCCACAATTGGCCCCCCAGGGAAACCACACATATACATAAAAGTCATATATATGCATATATGAAGACCGTGCTCAAGACTCCTTGGTGAGTCGAAACGTGTTGGTGGTTGTTGACTGCAATAAAATACACGTTTATTTGTATCTCGTGGAGTGCGGTGACATTTTTCGGCATTACATAATTTCGAGATTGTTGTTCTCTGTCACTGGGCACCGGCAGTGGAGTGCGCCGCCCAGCAACCCTTCGACCACTTTGTTTCCAAATATATATATATATATGCCCGTGATCAAGGTCTCTCAGACCAAAACGCGTAGGGCAGGTGATTGTTGAGCTGTGAACGAAGTTAACGGAGCCTGAATAAATTAATTTTGTGAAATAAGAGATCCCGGAGTGCGGTCGTTCGTGAAGTATTTCATGAATGTTGTTGATAAATTACGGAGTATCCTGCCGTCACCAGCACCACCGCTGAATTAAGTGCGCTAGTACATGCCAAAACAGGGACAATCTTTGATATATATATATATATATATATATATTTATATGCATCACAAGTTGGTTAAAATATTGTTGCACGGCGCACTCCACTGCCGGTGCTCGGTGACAGAGGAGAGCAACCTCGAAAATATTTTGTGAACAAGAATCTCACCGCCCTCCATGAGGTTCAAATTGACATGTTTTATTGCAAGTATAAAAAAATGAAAGAAAAGAGGGACTCATTTATCGTGATCAAGACTCCTAGAGAGTCGAAACGCGTAGGTGGCTGATGCTTGCAATAAAACATGTCAATTTGAACCTCGTGGAGTGCGGTGAGATTCTTGTTCACAAAATATATATATATATATGCATGCATGTATGTCTTTTCTGTAGTGGCAGTTGCCATAAAGTAGCGCAGATGGTTTATTGTCCTGCTGCAAAGGATATACATTTATATGGATTTAGTTGAGTGGATTAGTAAAGGCAAGCGTTACCTGTGCTTTAAAACAAATGCTATGCCAGGGGGACTATGGAGATATGAGCAGCACTTTTGCTGGGTGGTACTGAGGGAATTAGAAGAGGAGGTAATGGGAGGCAGAGCACCAAAAATGACTGTCGCACTAGGTGCCACCAGCACTGAAGGCTGTGATGATGGGTATGTGGTAAGGTGAAGTAATACATTATTTTTTGTTTTTTTTCAGTGTTTTCAGAGAATCTGCAGAATTGGAGAAGAAGCGAAGGTAAGGTGACAACATTTCCTATTTTACACATCAAACATATCCATGAGCAATTTTGTGACTATCTGCCTTCTACGTAAGCTAGTAATTTAGAGGGACAGTTTAGCCAGTAGCAGTGATGGTGTCTCGTTGGATGACTGCTGATCAAGCCCTAACTCGGGTTATGTGGGACAGTTCTGATGTAGGCTCAGAGACTGAGACAGCAGATACTGAGACAGCATCTGAGGGAGAGGACAATGGGGCAGAATCTGGGAGTGATTTTTCAGTCGGCGGAGTCCCATCCGATGACACCTCTTCCAGTGAGTCTGAAGGAGACAATGACGACAGCCGTGCTGTCCCTTCGCAAGCACATTCTGTGCAGCGGGACTACATTGGGTTAGCCGAACCCAGAGAGTACGTGCTTGTGGCCGCAAGCACAGAGAGAGTGCTCTCTTGGCAGCCCCCCTGTTTAGTTCAGCCCCAAATTCCACCTTTTACTGGTGACGCTGGATGTAAAGTCGATACAGCTAACTTTTTGCCAGTCGACTACATCCATCTATTTTTTTATGTTGACTTCCTTCAGAAAATTGTGCAGCAAACAAATTTGCATGCAGACCAATTTTCTGAGGTAGCGTGGAGGCCCTCTAGGGCCCCGTTCTAGGGCACGCCAGTGGACTCCCACTTCGCTGGCGGAGTTGAAGATATTTTTGGGCCTTACGCTCAAAATAGGGTTAGTGCAGAAACCCACCTTGCAGTCCTACTGGACGACTCACACGGTTTGGGTAACTCCCATCTTTGCACCATACATGAGCAGAGATCGTTTTTTGCTACCGCAGCGCATGCTGCATTTCAATGACAATTCTGCTGCATTGCCCCGGGACCATCCAGACCAAGACAGGTTGGTCAAAATTCAGTCATTTTGTGGAACATTTGTCTGCCAGGTTTTCAGAGATCTACACTCCTGGAAAGAATATAGCAGGCGATGAGTCCTTGATCCTGTACAAAGGAGGGCTGCTTTTCAGACAGTACATTGCGAGCAAAAGAGCTCGCTATGGCATAAAGCTGTACCTGCTGTGTGAGAGCTCTTCTGGCTATGTGTACAGCTCGAGAGTGTCTACAGTGAAGAATTCTACCCTAAAACCTGTAGGTTGCCCTCCCGCGTTAGGGGTCACAGGTAGGATTGAATGGGAACTTGTCCAGCCAATTCTTTACAAAGGTTATAACCTTTATGTGGACAATTTCTATACAGGAGTAGAGCTGTTTGGTGAGCTCTACAAAGCTGGCACTGTGGCCTGCGGTACAGTTTGTTGTAACCGCAAAGGATTCCCGCAGGAGCTTGTTTGCAAGAAGCTCCAGAAATCAGAGAGTACTGCAGTCAAGTTCTTGGATAGGCGTGATGTATATGTGCTCACTACAATTCATGATGAGAGCACTTCTCCCATCACGGTTTGGGGTCAGATGGCCGAAGTCCACAAGCCCATCTGTATACTTGATTACAATAAGTACATGGGCGGAGTGGACAAGAACGACCAGGTTCTTCAACCATACAATGCGTGTCGTAAAACTCGCACTTGGTACAAGAAACTGTTTACCCACCTGATTCAGATGGCAACATATAATGCAGACAACCACAGGAAGACTCATGAATTTCCTTGACTTCCAGTTGTCTGTAATTGAAAGCCTCACTGCTATTACAGAAGCAGCAGCAGCCTCCACCTCATATGTTCTGGAGGATGTGGCAAGGCTACAGGAGCAACACGTTGCTGATCGCATTCGTAAAACACCCAAAAAGGATCGTCCATGTCGTCGCTGTAAAGTGTGCTCGAAGCATGGAAAGCGGCAGGAGAGTCAGTATTACTGTCCCCAGTGTCCATCACAACCAGGCCTCTGTATCCCTACTTGCTTTACGTTTTATCATACTAAAGCAAAGTTCTGGGAAATCGACTGAGGTTGAGCTGCCGTTGGGTAATCCTTTCAGTGGCAGTGCATGGATACCGAACGTCCATGGGCCACTGCTTCGTTAGGCAAGGAGCCACAGAATTTTACTTCATCTACTTCATCATGGACTTTCTTTTGGACTGCTTGAGAGCTAAATCCACCGTCAGAACGTGGTCGGTGTTCTGTTCAATTAACATACCTTATATTCCCCCTACTGCATTTACTAGTGGACAGAACATATGCCACATTGTCACAGAGTACCCTTTCTTCACCAGCATGTCTACCTTACTTTCAACTGTAGATATGCTCTCTCAGTTCGAGGAATCACTTTGTACGGCATACTTGGAAACCCCCAACTCGCATCCACAAACTAGTATAGGTTCACTTGGCAATTATACAGGATTAGCCAGGACTCTGATGAGAACAGAGACATGAATGGGCAAGGTAAGCTTATGGTAGGTGTGCCTTCTCAGGGTTATTGCACAGGTAGAAGGCAGATAGTAAAGGTAGTACAGATGTACATCATCTACACCTATGGATTCAAACCCATTGGTGCCATCCCAGCACTGAAGGAGAATGACTTGTATAGGTCAGTGTTTGACCTGCTTTTCACGTTCATCCTCCATCAGAACATAGTAGATGTTCAGTTTGCTGTATAAGTGCATTACAGTCACATCACTACACATAATGTTGGCTGGGACATATGCTACATTCTCATGGACTCCCCTGTGTGCCAAACACTACCCTTTTTCATAGCCTATGACCTTCTCTTTAGGGAACATCATGAGAAATCCCCAGCATGTCTCCCTTAGTTTCAAAGGTAGATATGCTCACTCAGTTCGAGGAATCGCTTTGTACAGCATACTCGGACACCCCCAACTTGCATCCACAAACTGGAAGGAGTTGGATTTAGCACAGAGAGTGCGTTAAAGGTGCATAAAAAATATGTCTTCCTGAGTCTCAGGTGGCTGTCACAGGAGTCATTAGTAAAGGTTTGTTACGCATGCATTTGGTAATGTTAAGGAAGAAGGAGGCAGTTACTTGACATGTGGTAAAATGTAGTCAAACTCATTCCGTTCTGTGGCGTGTGAATGTGATGGGCCCTTGTCTGGCAGAGGTAAGTTAATGTGAGTGCAGTGATTGGTTGGATTGGGCCCGTGGCCAGCGATATGAAAGGGTTGTTTGTTGTGCGTGAATGGCGTGTGAATGGACCATAAAGAGGTTGGTGCCTGGACGCGGCTTTATGGCCCACCTTCAGAAGGCTTGGTTTCAATATTCAAATACTTTGATAAGTATTCATGCTTTGAAACTATAATTTCGGGAGGTGCTAAAACCAACCAGTGTGAGTGGTGGGTTAACTTTAACAAACTAGTACCAGGGGAGTCCAAGGGAGCAGGACTTGCGTGGCTCTCACCAGTTTTCCTTCATCCAGAATCCCCTTGAAATCACAAAATGTGCTTAAAAAACACATTTGCCTTGCATTCCAATGAGCAGAAGTCCAGGGATCTGAAGGGAGCCACAAGTTCCACTAAGTCTCCAGCGACAAACTGCCTCACTTTAGTGAGTGGGCAAGTGACCACAACAGGGAAGTCCCCAAAACGGATTGTGGAGACATTAAAATTACCTACCACAAAACAGCCTTGTTTTTTAAGGCAGTCACCTAAGTATTTTGTCCTGGGCTCGGCAGCCATATAGGGAGACCTACCAAACGCAGACATTTCTGAAAACTAGACACCGAAGGCAGCCCACGTAAATGTGGCGTGTTTGGATTTAACAAAGTTTTCTTACCCAGAATAACCTGCAAAAGTGAAACGTTGATTAAAACCACTATTTTTCCTTTCTTTTTTATCACAGAAACTACTGGAATGTGCAGGAATCCTCAAAATTCCTACCACCCAGTGTTTCTCCACTTGTCCTGATAAAAACACAACCCCGCTTGTGTGCCTGCGCCTAGTGCCTGCTTCAGGAATGGATCACTCCAGGGTTAACAGTAGCCCTCATGCAAGGACTACCATTGACCCTTGTGTGATCCATTCCTGTTGCGGGCACTAGGCCTACCCACACAAGTGAGGTACCATTTTTATCGGGACACTTGGGGGAACATTGGGTGGAAGGAAATTTGTGGCTCCCCTCAGATTCCAGAACTTTCTGACACCGAAATGTGAGGAAAAAGTGTTTTTTTAGCCAAATTTTTAGGTTTGCAAAGGATTCTGGGTTACAGAACCTGGTGAGAGCCCCACAAGTCACCCCATCTTGGATTCCCCTAGGTCTCCAGTTTTTAAAAATGCACAGGTTTCGTCGGTTTCCCTAGGTGCCGGCTAAGCTACAGGCCAAAATTCACAGGTAGGCACTTTGGAAAAAACACCTCTGTTTTCTGTGTAAAAATGTGATGTGTCCACGTTGTGTTTTGGGGCTTTTCCTGTGGCGGACTCGGGGCCTACCTACACAAGTGAGGTATCATTTTTATCGGGAGACGTGAGGGAACGCTGGGTGGAAGGAAATTTGTGGCTCCTCTCAGATTCCAAAACTTTCTGACACCGAAATGTGAGGAAAAAGTGTTTTTTTAGCCACATTTTGAGGTTTGCAAAGTACTCTGGGTAACAGAACCTGGTGAGAGCCCCACAAGTCACCCCATCTTGGATTCCCCTAGGTATCCAGTTTTCAAAAATGAACAGGTATGGTAGGTTTCCTTAGGTGCCGGCTGATCTAGAGGCCAAAATTCACGGGTAGGCACTTTGCAAAAAACACCTCTGTTTTTTATGTAAAAATGTGATGTGTCCACGTTGTGTTTTGGGGCTTTTCCTGTCGCGGGCACAGGGCCTACCTACCCAAGTGAGGTATCATTTTTATCGGGAGACTTGAGGTAAAGCTGGGTGGAAGGAAATTTGTGGGTCCTCTCAGATTTCAGAACTTTCTGTCACCGAAATGTGAGGAAAAAGTGTTTTTTTAGCCAAATTTTGAGGTTTGCAAATGATTCTGGGTAACAGAACCCGGTGAGAGCCCCACAAGTCACCCCATCTTGGATTCCCCTAGGTCTCTAGTTTTAAAAAATGCACAGGTTTGGTAGGTTTCCCTAGGTGCCGGCTGAGCTAGAGGACAAAATCCACAGGTAGGCATTTTGCAAAAAACACCTCTGTTTTCTTTGAGAAAATGTGATATGTCCACTTTGTGTTTTGGGGCATTTCCTGTTGCGGGCACTAGGCCTACCTACACAAGTGAGGTACCATTTTTATCGGGAGGCTTGGGGGAACATAGAATAGCAAAACAATTGTTATTGCCCCTTGTCTTTCTCTACATTTTTTCCTTACAAACATAAGAGAGTGTGCAAAAAAGACGTCTATTTGAGAAATGCTCTGTAATTCACATGCTAGTATGGACACCCCGGAATTCAGAGATGTGCAAATAACCACTGCTCTTCAACACCTTATCTTGTGCCCATTTTGGAAATACAAAGGTTTTCTTGATACCTATTTTTCACTCTTCATATTTCAGCAAGTGAATTGCTGTATACCCAGTATAGAATGAAAACCCACTGCAGGGTGCAGCTCATTTATTGGCTCTGGGTACCTAGGGTTCTTGATGAACCTACAAGCCCTACATATGCCGCAACCAGAAGAGTTCAGCAGACATAACGGTATATTGCTTTAAAAAATCTGACATCGCAGGAAAAAGTTACAGAGTAAAACATAAAGAAAAATGGCTGTTGTTTTCAGCTCAATTTCAATAGTTTTTCATTTCAGCTGTTATTTTCTGTAGGAAAACCTTGTAGGATCTACACAAATGAACCTTTGCTGAATTCAGAATTTTGTTTATTTTGAAAAAATAGTTAGCTTTCCGGGATCCAGCACTGGTTTCACACCCATTTCTGTCACTAACTGGAAGGAGGCTAAAAGCACAAAAAATAGTAAAAATGGGGTATGTCCCAGAAAAAATGCCAAAATTGTGTTGAGAAATTTGGTTTTCTGATTCAAGTCTCCCTTTCCTGAAAGCTGGGGAGCTGGTGATTTTAGCACCGCAAACCCTTTGTTGATGCCATTTTCAGGGGAAAAACCACAAGCCTTCTTCGGCAGCCCTTTTTGCCAATTTGTTTGAAAAAAAAAAGATTTTGCTTTATTTTGGCTAATTTCTTGGTCTCCTCCAGGGGAAACCACAAACTCTGGGTACCTTTAGAATCCCTAGGATGTTGGAAAAAAAGGACGCAAATTTGGCATGGATAGATTACGTGGACACAAAGTTATGAAGGCCTAAGCGCGAACTACCCCAAATAGCCAAAAAAGGGCTCAGCACTGGGGGGGAAATGGCCCAGCAGCTAAGAGGTTAAGGCTGTTACAAAAGCTAGTGTCCCAAACTCAAAAGCATTACATCCATGTTGGATCCAATGGACAACATCTCTGACAACCACTGATGTTGATTTTGTTTTTGATCAAAAAACTACAAACACAAGAATTCCTTCAATATGAATTTAAATACCCAATGCCTACAAACATTTTGCCTGTTGAACAATACCAGATCATCATTTACACTGATGCTTCAGCCCAACCAGCTGTAGTTACTAAACACCAATACAACCTGATGGTGAATACAATTACATCTTAGTTGCTGTTGGTTCATGTTTCAGATTCCTATGGGTATGGCCACAATGATTGGCTGACGTTCAAACTGTTTTAAAGATTTGCAAGTCTTCATTGGGATATATGCTGTTTCAGCATTCCACTGAGACCAGGGCCCTGCCTTTGCCTCCAGGGCTTTCAGGGACACCATGACGACGTTGGGTGTTCAACTTCATTTCTCGTCTCCATGTCATCCTGAGGGAAACACAATTGGAGAATGGAAAAACCAAGACCTAAAGCAATCCTTAACAGCAAGAGTATTAGGTACAGGTCATAGTTGGCTGCACCACCTGAATAGAGTCCAGAGAGCATTAAATAAAGGTCTTTGGGGGGACAGTCACAATATGAAGTCCTCTTCGAGGACACCTATGTATGTCCCAGGTCTTGATGGTTATGGTACGGTGGCGGCAGAAACAACTTTTTACATAAATAAACGTCACTGTCTTCTGGAATTAAAACAGTTCCATGATGAAAATTCATCTGCACACCTCTTTGGGAATGAGGTATTTGCCAACAACATCCACCTGCTGGATTTCTAAAGTTGGGGATCTAGTGCATGAAACAATTGCTGCAAAGAAGGGCTTTGGCTCAGCCTACAGACCACCGGTTCCAGTCCAGGGACTACACAGTACCAGAATTGTCATTTTACCACCACTGCACAGTTCTAAAGAAAACCACTTCATTTCAATTGACAATGTCAAGTTACACAATGTGGCCATTCCTGCACAGTAGACCAAGAGGACTCCTGAATAGTTCCTGTACCTTTCTCACTGCTCATCAGGATGTGCCTTTACAGCAACTAAAAAATGTTGAAGAAATTTCCCCAAGCTTAAGATGGTGGAAAATAATCTTTCAGTGGTTCCTGTCACCACATCATTGACAAGTCATGTCCAAAATTCTGTTTTATTTTATTCAAATTCAACTCAAACAGATGTAATAATTTACTACGACACACCAAGGGATACATCTGCCAGTTCACTTTCACCTGCACCAGCTCCACCATTTGCAGGAACTGATTCTAGTTATTTTGCCGACATCAACAAATAATTTTCTAATTCTTCAGCGTCTTCTGCATTACCTGTATCCAGAGCATGTAAGCTTTTCAACTGACTTAAAAACCACGGTTTGATTTGTCCATGGTATTATCTGTGGATATTTTTTACTTTGCTTGCCTTTCTTCTTTGGATTGGCTTTGTCATCATTGTCTTTCTGCTGATAAATGGTTACTACCTTCCTGAATGCTCTGCTGTTTAACTGGTAGATGAGGTTTTAAAACCTTACCTATTCTCATATAAGGTCCAAAGAGACCTGTCCTTAGTGAACATATCAGCTGTCACAGTACCTGATGGGGCTGATTGGGCTAAAGTACTGTTCAATATCTTCTGTCTTACATTAATGCTTCAAATTCCATATTTATTCAAAGCTTTTGTGAATGATATTATAGCACCAGGGGTTGTTTCTGATGATTGGGATGGAAAAACAGTTGATTCTGTACTTTCTGAGTTTGAATATTGCACTGTATTTGAAAGTGAAGTTGTTCATCAAACAACTTTGAAATATGGGTAAATATTTTGCTACTATCATTACAGACATTGGGGTCATTACAAGCTGTAACCGCCGTGCGGCCGCCAATGTGGCCGCACTCCCGCGGTCCCCATTACAACATCCCCGGTGGACCGGCGGGCGCAAACCTAGTTTACGCCCGCCGGCCCAGCGGGGATGCGGCCGCAACATAGGAGCCGGCGGTGTTGCGGCTGTGCGACGGGTGCAGTTGCACCCGTCGCACTTTTCACTGTCTGCTATGCAGACAGTGAAAAGCTGCACGGGCCCTGTTAGGGGTCCCCTGCACTGCCCATGCCAGTGGCATGGGCAGTGCAGGGGCCCCCAGTGGCCCCAGGTCTCCCCTAACCGCCAGCCTCTTCCTGGCGGTGCAAACCGCCAGAAACAGGCTGGCGGTAGGGAAGTCATAATCCCCAGGGCAGCGCTGCCCTGATGGATTATCACCGCCGGGGCTAAAACGGCGGGAAACCGCCGGCCCCGGCGGTGCGACCGCGGTGCTACCGCCGTGGTCAAAATACGCCGGGAGGCACCGCCAGCCTGTTGGCGGTGCTCCTGTCGTTTTGGCCCGGCGGTTGTAATACCACCAGGGTCATAATGACCACCATTATGTTCTGCACAAACCCAGTCCCCCAAGAACTGTTTCTAATTACACACAATGGGAACATTGTCTGACCCCGACAGTGGCGAGTTCAAAAACATTTGTAGAAAAGTTTTCATAGTTTACTGGGCATGATGTTGAAAATGCTGATTCTTATTATTTTATATTGCCACCTTTAAAATTGTGGAAGATTTTGTTAACTGATACCAAATTGATGTATTCATGTTCCTTTGTTTCTCACCTGGCTATAGAAGGTTATGAGTATTGGTTAAAGTCTATTGACTTGAAAAGTGTTGGGGGAACTAGGGCTTGGCAAATGCAGGACTGGGAAGCTTTATTTAGAGCATGCCTTATTCCATTACAAAGTATACTTCTCAATGAAAGTGTACAGCAAACAAGTCCTCTAGGCATTGCGGAAATTAAAGACTTGAATGCGCCCAGTATTCCCTCACCAGCAAAAAGGAAAGATTTTAAACAGTAGAGAAGAACAGCTCAATGGGACCCTCCAGAACGGCACCTTTGATTCAACACTTCCAGGTCCCAACGGATGCTTATTGTGGCCAGTGCACATAAATGGTTGTTATGCACATTTTGTAAACTCTACGCAGTATTTTAGAGCAAGCTGACCAAACCCTTGTTGCATCACCAAACAACATTCTGGTATTGTCACGACATATAACGTAGGCAAACTACGTCAACAATGGTTAAAAACTTCCACATTAACAGCCGTTAAAGAACACCTCAGCCTCCTGTCAGAAGATTTATATCTACAAGATTTCTTGTTAGGTCCTAGAAAACTACACACGAAACATTTCTTATATGCAATACATAATGAAATTTGGAAGCTTTTCCAAAGGGAAGCCACTGCCCAGTTAAGGCAAATAGATCAGGACAATTTGCAGAAAGCTCGATCCGTTGTTGATATTGGTATGAACACAGTGTCCAACCGCATTTACACCCTAAGCAACATTCTTTCATCTGCAATTGACATTATGCAAAATGACATGTCATTTTTACATCATGGGCAGATTCAACTTAGGTCCAATATGCAGTTGGATTGGACATTGCAAGTTCTTTAAAATGGCCGCATGCCCTGGGAATACGCCAACTCCAGGGAGATGTTTGCCACATTTAATCTAACATGAAAACAGCAGATAATTGCTAAGAAAGCAACTTACATCATGCTTAGTATCGAAAGGTTAGAAAAGTTGCCTTTTTACTGTGGCAGAAATTCAATTTGCAGTATGGCTAATACATGGAGTAATTAATCTGCCCCATACAACATCTCACTTCACCTTGTGCTTAAAACACATTCTACTGGGCAGATTTGAGCAACCAGGCGATATTTACACTCATGAGGTGTGGGAGCTATCCTTTATGCCAGATGTTTCAATGGTATGAAAGAGGTCTTTCTTACCAGAATGAATGCAAGACTTCTGTGATTTATAAACAGCTGTCCTTGCGCAGAGCATGTAATGCTTCAGTAGCAAAATTAGCTTGTTATCTGAAGGTTGTTCCTGTCCCCTTGATTCGCTAAGTGTTCCAGGTGCTCCTGAAGGGACGTTAGGTGATGCTGAATGATAAAAGCTTTTGTGGTATGCAGACCAGCATAGCCTACATGGTTTCTTTCTCCCAAATTGTGACTTGTTTCGGTAATGTGCCTTTTCCCTCAAGCAAGAGATAAAAGTAACATATATATGGCCTCAAATTGCTACTTCTAATGTCAATTTTGACAAGCTGAGCAAACTGAAGAATTTTTTGTTTAAAAAACAGGTGGCACTTACACCTACCCAAGAGATCTCTGATTGTCAAGTAGAAAGGTCATCCACAGAGATACAGTCCGTTTTAAATACCAACTTTCCAAAGCATTTCGGTGAATTGATTTGTTTCATGTTTAATGCATCTAACACCACAGGGACTGTACACCTTTTTAAGGCTGCTGGTTGTGGTTTTGTCAGCACCTTTCAAACTGTATTTGGAGTAATACATTCACCCATACAGTCACTGTTTTCGAGTGTCTTTGTGGGATCCCCAATTACTTTGGCATTAATTGGCAGTGTTCTGCTATTGCTATTTTTCATTTGCAATGGCTGTCCCATCACAACAGAGGAATGATGATGCTTCCACCACCCAACTGTGTTGTGAATGTATGGCACAATACTTTGAAGCACCTCTCCTGGAAGAACTGGAGTCGAACTGGCTACTGTCATTCAGACCAGTCTTGAATTGTGTGCAGCCCGTCTTTCGATGCTTGTGGTGCCCATTCGAACCAGCACCAGAAGTGTGTCTTGCTCTTTAGCACATACATTTTTTGGATGCAAGCCTGCTGGTGTTCTCTATGAGTGTTCATTGCCAGGCATGCCAATTGAGATTGCATGTGCTGCGGGATGCTTCCTGTGAGCTGCCCTTCGTGGATCTTGTGGCTCCTGGTGCTATAATACCTGGCACTGCGTGGGATGCTGCCTCCTCTGCCAGACCTATGGCTAAGGCACCAGAACATGAGTTGAGGAAGGGTGTTGTCGGGTTATTTAAGCGCTTTGCATGGGCACATTTATTTTAGTTGTAGGCCTGTGGTATGTGCCCTTTTACCTAGTTCATTTCATTTAATAATTTTTATTATTTTAGCAAAAGCTTCATTTTAGCGGTGATGTTTATGATTTTATCATGTGTCCTTCCAAGCAGAATTTGTTATGAGTCATTTTGCACGACATTTCATCTTGTGCTCAGGCCAAGGCTGTACGAGGATGTACATGATTGTTTACCGAGTATTGTAGGTGTAACGAGTACACTGTCTACCTTACAGATAAATGACGCTTTACTACATCAGGCCTGTTCTCAGAACAACAACACCTTTTATTATAAAACAACAAGCTACCACAAACCAGGTCAGAGGGGAACATTCCAGCAAGCCAGCCATCTTATACTGTATCCTGTCACCACAGCTCTACTACACTTGCCCTGTCACTCCAACCTTCTGGGAGTACTGCCCGCAGATTAACATGCAACTCCCTTCTTACTGTCCAGGTATGGGGATAGGCCTTCCCTGCAGAGATTAGTACGGCCAGATTGGGACTAACAATGTTGTTGCTCTTATGTAGATTTTTAGTAGTGCAGATAGGGATTTTAGGTTCACTAGTGTGACAGGATGTTGGGACTTTTTATCTGTTTCTTATTTCTGGTCACAATGAAAATAATGTTGTGTTTTATCTTCCTAATAACCGCAATTCATGCCTCTTTACGTAGAACACAGTTGCGTCAATAAATGTATTGAACCAAATCCTACTTCTATTTGTCATTGTAAGTATGAGACTTATGTAACTGAGAGAAAGGGGTAAGATCTGTTTCACCACAACGTTCATGAGAAGTCACAGAGGGTCATACATCAGGCTGCAACAAATCACCTTTACTTCTAGATTTGAATGAGGTGCTGCTAGCTAGCCAAAAGTGTTAGGCCCACAATACCAGGCGGTGTGCAATAAGATTCAGTCCAGCCACACGCGGTGGTGCTGTCGCCAGAAACCAACAGTTTCATCCCTATGATGAGAATCCTATGGCAAAACGAGGGTGCTGTTTGGGTTTTAAGTGATGGAAGAGTTGTGATGCTCAATAGTTTGTGACCACCTATGGTGAAAAAGGTAAAATGGCTCCCCTGCACTTAAAAGTTCCAGTGTAATGGAGCTGGAATTTGTAGGGGCACCTCTCCTCATGCAGGGTACCTGCACTCTGCCCTCAGGGCAAGGTGTGCCTTCCATAGAGGTGACTTATAGTAACCTGGTGCAGTGACCTGTGGTGAAAGGGTGCATGCGCCTTTTCACACAGGCTACAATGGCAGACCAGCAGACACATTTTGCATGGGCTCCCATGAGTTGCACAATACATGCTGCAGCCCATGGGGTACCCCTGGTGCCCTAATGCCCTGGGTACCTAAGTACCAATTACTAGAGACTTATATGGTGGCCCCAGTATGCCAATTGTGGGGTGTGCACAGTCCTATGCAACCAAATTTAGAGGGAGAGAGTATACTCAATGGGGTCCTGGTTAGCACGATCTCAATGAAAACAGTCAAAGCATACTGATAGCAGGCAAAAAGTGGAGGTAGCCATGCCAAAAAGAGGGTACTTTCCTACAGACAGAAGAGATCTATTGGCCAAGGCAACAAATCATTCAAAAGTACTGCGGTGGGCTAAAGAAGAAAGTGAACATGGATTAGTGGGAGACATGGCCACATTAGCTATTGGCTACATAAAGAGACATTATGCATATTCATTAGAAAATCCGCAACTGACACAAATTTCGCAGGTACTAATAAATGTGACCATATACTCAAGGTTAGAGGTAATTAGGAACTTTACCTGGATGGAGCAGATCCTGTTTTTCCATGAGTTTATTACATTTGTGGGTCGTACGATGAAGAGGGACAAATTGATACTATAGTTGCCATCCATGACAGTTGTACCTGGTTGATGAATGACACATACACAGGACCTGGGTTAATGTGTTATTTATTGGGGAGTGAAAACAATATGTGTGAATGGAAGCAAAAAGTACACAAAGTGAACGGTGAAGGGTTCATTTATGGTGGCTGAAATCATCAGGGTAGCTGCAACACCATTAGGAAAGTGTCCTTGGGCCACAGGAAAATGGAGTTAGGTTTCAGAACAGTTAATAGGGTGTATCAGTGGCACACAAGGGGAACCAGTCAAGAGAAGGTTACTTCCTGGCAGTGGTTTGGTCTTGGCACCTGGTTCTCCTAGATGTTTGGGTGGACGTCCATGTTTGCACGGGAGTTCCTCTGCCACAGAGGGTGGGGTGTCTGAGACATGTCCTTCCCCTGGCAGGGCCTCCATTCCACTACCAGCCGCAGATGTTGAAGGGCCTGAAGAGTCATTACTGGTGGAAGATGCCTGATGTTGTGTGGCAGACCTACTCAAGGTTGTATTAATGTACCTCAGCACACCAGCAATGAAAGTCAGGATGGCATTTTGTGCCTGCCACTGTTGCATGACTTCCTGATGGCTGTCCTACTGCAGCTGTTGGATTTCCCCCATCATGGTGACTTGAAAGATGGTTACCTGGTCAGTATTGTCCCTTGGAGGCCCCATCCTCTGGCCCACACCATCCCAACCACGCACCCTACCCACACTAGCCTGTGCCTGTGGCACAGTGTGTCCACTCCCAGTGGTGGCAGGACCATCATTGTTAGGCATGACAGGGTGAGACTCCAGTACCTGTACTGGGGGCACACAATGAATCAAACATTTCTTGGGACACAGGTTTGGGGGCAAATGGTTACCTGTGGTTTTGAGGCAACAGGGCTGGGAGGAGTCACTGTGGGTAGGGTGGGGCTGGCAGTTGTTGACTTTCAAGGTATCCCTGAAGGATCAGCCTCGTCCTCAGTATCCACCATCCAGGGGTGTTGCCCTCACTGGGCCTTCATCCAGAGGAGTAGTGGCAGTCTCTGGTATGCTATCCATGGTGGCAATGGCAAGGTAACCTGTGGGAAAAGTGGAACACAGAGTTGCAGTATGCGATTCAACAACTGATGTTTCCTTTAGAGTATTAGTGATGTTGTGTGAGATGCACACAATGCCTTAACAAGATCCCCAGAAATGACAATGACAGCTGCTGAAAAATCTTACTTAGTACAACATGAGACTCAGTCATTTCAATACCATACTCCATGCATAAAGATGTTAAATTATGTTGGTAGTCATTAGACTGCTGATACCATCTGTTGTCTGACTAGTGAAATGGGTGTTCACCTTTGGTGCATAGGGAAGTGTCTGGCATGATACATGGCACAATAAATCCTGGACAATGCACAATAGTGTCAGAGTATGGACACCGTTTGGGAGTACGCAGTAGACATTGACCTCTCTCTGGTTGTGCTGCATGTGCACATGGCATCTAAATTCCCAGCCCAGGTGAGTATATTTCAAACTTAGGTATATTTGTTCTAAGGGCAGATTGATGGGGCGCTCAGCCGTAGCTGTGTTTTGCTTGTAATGATAGTGGGAGTGGGCCTTTGCATTGCTATCATTGCCATAATCTGTTTCACAGTTGGACATTCATGATGGTCTACATTGCCATTGAGGGGCATTAGGACATTTGAACTGAGGGGTGGTGGGTGGTTTGTTAATTGAGGTGGGGTAAGGTGGTGGGGGAGCTTGCAGGACAATACAGTTGGGTGACATGATTGTTGTGAGGGCTTACCATACTCCACTCCCCCACGTATTCCTGTCAGGCCCTCAGGATGCAGTATGTCCAAGACTCTTTCCTCCCAAAATGTGAAAGTAGGGGGAGGAGGTGGAGGCCCACCGCCAGTCTTCAGTACCGCCAGCTGGTGCCTTGACGCTATGGAAAGAACCTTCATCCGGAGGTTGTACCACCTCTTCCTGATGTCCTCCCTTGTGCGTAGATAGCTGCCTACAGCATTGACCCTGTTAACTATTCTTTGCCACAGCTCAATTTTCCTGGCAATTGATGTTTTCTGAACTTGTGCTCTGAACAGGTGTTGCTCTACCCTGACACTTTCATCCACCATGACCCTCAACTCATCATCAGTGAAACGTGGGTCTTTTGTGGGGACATGGTAGTAGTGGTAAAAACAGTGATGTAGTGTTTAAGGATAAAGCCTGCAAAAAATGTGTGTGATGTGGTGTAGGTGCTGTGATGAGAGTGAATGACGGTTGTTGTGTATTGTGTGTGATTGTAAATAGTGTGTTGTGTACGTTGTGCAGGTGTGGGGTACATGTGTGGTCAAATGTGTATGGGTGCAAAAAGAATTTACTGATTTATTGAGAAATCTGTGATTGTTTTTCCTCTTCTGTGGCTCTGAGTGATGTTCTGTTTGCAATGGATTGTGGGTTGTGCAGGGGTGTTATATAGTGTAGTACATAGGTGTGTAGAGTGTGTGGATGTGTCAGGTGTGGAGTATTCAAATTATCCAATGTGGTGTTGTGTTCAGTGTGATGTGAGTTGAGACCACTGCGGTTTGCACTGCCAATGGTTTTCTGCCATGGAAGAACCGTTCTTGTGATTTGTGGATCGTAATCTGATGAGAGGATTTTTGTTGGGCTGGCACTGCTAATGGTGGAACTGCCTCTTGTCTGTCCTCCAGTGTCCTGGAGGTTTCGGAAAGTTGGCTGTTTTTTGGTAGACTTCACTGTGTAACTCTTCATATGACAGTCGCATTACCGCCAACATGGCAGCCTTTTGGTGGCCGCCACCACGGCGGTCTTCCAAAAAGACCACCAAACTTATAATGAACCCATTGGTGCCTGGACTGCTGATAAAAGAGCTCAGAAACACAGGGCAGTAATTGCCTCTTCGTGTTCCTCAGCTGACTCTTTAATTTAAAGTAAAGTTAGAGTAAATTTCATAGTTGTTCATTATTTATTGTTGGTGTACCTGTGCATGAAAGAAACACCAGGATTGCTGGAAGCCTAGTTGCATATTCCTTTACACTGGTAATCTAAAACGAGCCCAGTGTTATCTGCCCCACAACCCACAATGTTTATCAAACAGGAGTTCAGTCAGTTCTAAAGTCATCAATACTTTCAGCAGGGGCATTGGATTAAACTCTCTTGTTAACTATCATTCTATTCTAGGCATCCTTAGTTTAAGCCCTAGAAAGCATCAGGTAGGTTATTGCAATGGTATTGCAAAAAAGAAAACAGCAAGAGCCCAAAAGTACATTGCTAGTAATTAATTAACTGTATACCTGTTATATTACCAGTGCTGAACTATTCCTGTTTTATTATTACCATGTAAACATGCACACCTTTATGCTAAGAACCAATATAGTAATGATTTGGGTGTAAACAGTCTGATGGGAAATGTGGTGTTGTGCCTCTTGATTCTCTGAGGGCACATTCTGCCAGGTAAAAGCTGTCAGAATTTGTCACTGGAAACTACCTGAGGAATTACCTGCGGTAATTTCCCCTTGCTTAGCAGGAAAGTCCTAAAACAGCAGCATTTTTGGATCTCTGAATTACCAACCCTGTAGCATCAGAAATTCTGTAAACAAAATTACAGCATCAGGAGCCCCACAACTCCCAGGATGAGGCCCATAGATGTATTTAAACTTCCTTAATTTCTACAATGCTAATCTTATTAGGATTCAGAGTTAAATAATGGTGTATCAGTTGTACAAATGTCACATTTCTCCACAAGAAATCGCTTGAAAGCATTTCTAATTTTTTCAGAACAATGGTATTGAAGAGGTTGCAGGTGCTATTTTCCAGGACAAAAACATACACCTTAAGGGTCTGTGTTTCCCTCCTGCTTACCTTGACAAAGAGGAGGGACTTACTTTGTTCCCATCATTTATTACAGGCTTTATTCATGACAACCCTGTGGGCCTGATTCACAAAGGTAACTTTCACTTTTGAGTAAGTTTACACTTTTGAATAAGTTTACTTATCAGTATTCTCAATTTGCACTTTTTTAGCATCTTCCAAATGTGTTGTAACTTGCACTTTTGTAGTAAATCCAGTACTACACATGTCCATCCACTTGAACTGCAACATCCGCCCACAGGAAATAATGGTAGGTAGGGATTTACTTCAAAAGTGTAAGATACAACAAAAGCGCTGTTTGTGAATACTGAATTGTAGTAAGTTTACTAAATTGTAAATTACTACAAAGGTGCAGTTTGTGAATAGTGAAATGTTTTTGTAGTACTACTGTAGTACTACAAAATGTATTACAAAGGCAGTTTGTGAATCAGGCCCTCTGTGGTATTTTTTGCTCTTACAGATGAGTGAAACTAACAAGCCACGCTTCAGAGGCAACAAGGAGCTCTACCGGGACTATACGTAAACATAGCAGTAACATGTGCACCATATGCATACCTAACATCCAAATAACTATGCACAGATATATGCCTTAAATTATTTACAGTTGCATTTATATTTCAGAATGCAAAATGTGCACTACTGAATTAGTACAGCAAATAAATAACAGGAAGCACTTGTTGAAAGTAAAAATCTTCAACAATTACATTTTTTATTTCAAAAGAACTTTATGTTAAGTACAGGAACAATTAATTACACAATTCAGAAAAGCAATTCATTGTGTGTGAATATTTCATGATAATAAATCACTGACACCAACATATGAGCTTTTGTATATATGTAATTGTCATTCTGCCACCATGTGTTTTGTGATCTATACATATCTCTTCTTTGGGGGAGTGTACTATAGCCTGATATCCCACTGCCAAGGGTTATGCCAGTTTTTACAGGTCCTGAACCTGAGTATATAGGCCCGAGCCGCAGGCAGGGGCCTATAACGATGGAGAGGGCCCCGCTACTGCTCTTGCTATAGGATTGTTACCTGATTAACAGCACAGTTATGCAACATGATGTAACGACAGAATCTCAAGCATTTCACATAACTAGTTTAACAGAAAAATGCTGAAAATTACGCAAGATTACTCAAGCAAACTTGAAATTTCATCCAGGCCTCAGTTAAAATTTAAAGAATAAATTATTTATCACTTATTTTAAAATGTACATTGGAGTATAAGTACCTAGTAAAATAGTCTTAAATATTAATTTCTCAATTTGGAGATGACTTTCTAAAGCATGTACTATACAAGTATAATATCAATCATTCTACCTATTGAATTTATTAGTATTCAAATATAAATAAAATATCAATTCCATGTTTTAAAAAAAACATGACACATCTGTAATGTTTCATTATTTTACAGTATTATCTTACCTCAAAGGTTTGCTAACAGTCTGTTTTACCTCATTTATGCACATACATGTTTGTTAATATAAATACATTATTTGCTTGAAATTTGAAATCATGACTTAAAGATTATATTTTTGTAATGAGTTAATATGCATCCTCAAAATCCTTTAATCATGCTGAACATGAGGATATGTGTGTTATTTTAAACTGTTTAGGCACTGTTGAGAAATATGCTTATGGAATGTACGTGATACCCTAATTTCTATAGACCCGAGGTAAAAATTCTTCTAATTGAGCATCAACCTCTGGCAGAGGTTAAATTAAGAAAATTCTATGTGATGTTTATTTCACTGCTTTATCCTCCGCAACACTAAGTTGAGCCTCTATGCGTTGCCTGAGAGGAGCAGCTGAAGATAGCTAGAGAGAAAGAAAAAAGGTGGAAAAAGCCATGGGCACCCAGATAAGTGGGGACTGTTTGTATATAATTAAACTAAATGATTTTAAGTTATCACAGCTGGAAGGAAAGTCCTCTGTGCTTCTCATGAAAAGACTTGACTTTAAAGTCAGATTTTTCTGTCTACAAACCTGGAGAATCATTAGCGGAGCTGTCAGAACTGGCCAAATAAAACTGCTTTGAACATTGTATTTGCAAGTTACCAAGTCACAGGAAAGTACATATTTTTACAATTACCTTTGTGAATGCTCAGCAAAGAAAAGTGATAAAGGTGCTTTACACCTAAATGCTACAGTCATGTTTAAATGTCTGTGCAGTGTAAAAAGAAATGATCTGTGTTTGTATTCATGAATATCCATGAAGTTTTTGAATGACATTATAAGGGTCATTACGTCCCCGGTGGTCAGTGCTATAGTGGAGGTATTTCCTCCAACAGGCTGGCGGTACCTACCTCCACTATTATGACATTGACGGTTTGGCCAAAGCCAAACCACCAAGTTAACACACTAACCGCTACGATAGGTAACAACTGCCGGGTTGGAGACTTCAGTCTCCAGCCCTGCGGCCGTCACAAGGCTACCCATGGCATTTTGACCTCCCCACCGCCATGGTTTCCGTGGTTTCTGTACCGCCACGGAAACCATGGCAGTAGGCACAATCAGTGCCAGGGAATTCCTTCCCTGGCACTGATAGGGATCCCTGCACCCCCCCCTCCCCAGAGTTCTCCCGTGCCATCCCCCTCCCCCACTCAACCCCCCCACATATACACACAGACATAAACACCCATACACACATGCAAACACACATTCACCCACGCATGCATACATACATACAAACCCACTGTAAAACTCACAAACATACATCCAGGCACACACTCATGCACACACGCATGCACGCATTCACACAGTCACACACACCCCCACACAGCCACACAACATCTCCCACCCCCCTCTCCTGTCCGAGAACCTGACTTGCCTGCTTGCAGGGGGTCCTCCGGCAGGAGACGGGACGTGGTGCTGCTGCCAGCAGCAGCGTCCGCCAGCAAAACACCGCCAGGCTGTATCATGGAACATGATACAGTAGGCGGTGTTTTGCTGCCGTGGTGCTGCTGCTGGCAGCAGCGTCGCCTTAACGCTGTCGACCACTATAATGGCATGGACGGTGGGTAGCCACGGCGACGGTATGTTGGCGGCCGTCGCCGTGGCGGTAGGCGACATTTGCCGCCAATTTCATAATGAGGGCCTATATTCCATGTGAACTCAGAAGGTAATAGATAGTATTTGAAAGTGAGCACATACCAGGAGGTATTAAGGGTGCTGTTTAATAACTAAATGGAACACCTAAATAAAAGTTACATTACTTTGGGACAAATCAAGCATCAATTTACAATACAAAAATAACACAAAGGCCAGAGACAAGCATATACCAAGAGAATACACATTGTTTCTTCATTGATAAAACTACTGTGTGGAACAGAACTTTATAGTAACTGATATGAACTGAACCATTAATTTACTTATACATCTTAGAGATAGAATTGTATACCTGTCATTTATGGCAAATCTTATTGCAAGGAATTCACACATTATTTTCATTAAGGAAGGTTGCTAAACCTAAGTGTTTAAATATATGTTTAGCAAATGCTTTATTTTATGTAAACTATTCATCTTGCTTGAACTTGTATTGGTTGTATTGAATGTTATTTCTTTAGAAAGTATAATATAAAATTGTTAACAATTGAATATCTAAGCACACATGCATTAATTTAGTTATTGTTGTGGTTTGAGGCACACACGAGATTTTTAAATTCAATTTATCGGATTTCAAAAACATACCAACTATCACGGTAACAGTTGCTTCTAAGACAGCAGCAGCAAAAATAGAATATATGTTTTGTATGGGTGAAATAATACTCAAGTCAAACATCAATTATTATTGGCTATTTTCAAACCTCCTCTTTTCACGTGGTCAGGAATGATATTCCGATTTCTGAAATAATGGGCCCCAGTCTATAAAAGATCATGCCACTCCTCCCTGCCACCACTTCCCTTACAAATTGAGGCTCTATGCTGCCATCTCAGAGAGTCCCTGGGAATGAAGAGAGTTTACTGGAAAAGGAAGTGCTAAGGAAAGACGGAAAATGTGTATGTGTGAGTGTGTTTGTGAGAGGATGAAATGGCCCAGGGACTCTGGGGTAAAAGGAGCATCTCGGAGCTCATGAAATGTTACCACTGTGCTTGTGGTGTCCTATGTTAAACTAGTCCAAATCTGTGGTCATAGGAGCCGTCACCAGTCAAATTGGCAAGAAGAGGGAGAGGTGCCTCTATGTAAAACAGTAACTTGCCTTACTGTCATTTCCTCCAGGGCAATCTTTTGTCCTTCCACTATTCAAGCAGACATATTGTTCCCAAAGTTAGCTCCTTCTCCATCGCACACGATCACCAATAGCCTCAAATTCCTGTTTCTAACTAAATTTTCTAGTATGTCCATTTTGATTCTTATATGACTACATTCACAGTGCCAAATGCATGTTAAAGTAGAAAGGCATAGATGAAGTTGTGAAGTGAGATGCTGCATTAAAATAATAGATGCCATCAAGATACCATTAGGAACTAAATGCCCATACTAGCCTGAAAGTTAGGAGATCATTTTTTGAACCTAAATATTGTACCTAGGGGAATGTCATAAGAATGGGCAGAAGATGGCAGCAGCATCTAGGAATTCATGCAGGAATTCATTGTCATTGATTAATGAATGAATGCATGAATGAATGATCAAAGTAAATAATGAAATAATTGCAAAGCACACATTCAATGTGAGTGTGGTGAAGTAACTATGAGGCTCTCTAAGGTAGTTCAAATAGTAGTTTATTCTTGCGCTTTCTCTAACTACTCATCCAGCTCCTTTTCTCCTTCTCCCACAGTCCCAGTTTGAACACAAACATTCTTAGAACCCACAGCTCCCATAAATCATAATGGTGCCCATGTATGGAATCCCACACAGGATACATACACCTTCCCCTCATGACAACACAACTATACACATCTGCATGTCTGAATTCTAATATCTATACATTATGATAATGACTATACCTTAAAACAATACAAAAGATCTATACATTATTATCACAGTTGTACGTATCACATTTAAACACCACTGAGTAAAAGTCCCTTATAGAAATAATGAGGTAAGTTAGTTCATTGCAAAGTCTTTAAAGTGAGCTAGCCTGACCACAGACCTTGAACTTCTCCTCAATCAATCACCAACACCTCTGCTCATCAGGTTTGTGGAGTACTCCTGTTGACCTCTGTCTTCCTTCATGTGGTATTGCATAGCTCTATTCAGGTTTCACACTCTATTATCCTCAGTTTTGACTGCATTCCTAAACAGTTTAATCACTTTCATGGGTTTACTGAATTTAGATTCCTTTGACCAACCCCTCACCCAGTAAGTCTGATCTTAACCCAATCACCCACTTTCACACAAGTCACTGCCACACTCTTACGCTTATTAAACTTTTCCTTCATCCTTCCCATTTTTTCTCCACTCTCTCTTTCTACTCAGCATCATCCATTTTCCTCTCTACCCCAATATTTTTCTTTATCTTCATCTGGCCCAGACACATCAAACAATTATGTCTCCAACCTTTAAATAATTCAAAAGGTATCAACCTTGTGGTGGAATGTGGAGTGAGTCTATACATCTTTATTTTGTCACTCACTTCCTCGTTTCATTATTTCCTACTCATCCTTGATCATTGAATAATTTCCTTAAAAACCTTATTAAACATCTCAACATTGCCATTGCATCTAGGATGATACAAAGCAGATTCCTTGTGGATTATACCCCTGTCACTAAGACATTTCTCTGTCTCCTTTGAAGTCCACTGGAACCCATTATCTGTAGGAACAAAATCATATCATTCACATTCAAATAATGTTTTAAGGAATTGTATCACCACACATGACTCAACTGACTTCACAATAGGCACTTCTGGCTATCTTGAGGACAAGTCAATGCAACTTATTAAATATTTTTCAACACTTGAGAGACAAATACGACCCACAATGTCTAGGATATCTCCTCCCAAGCACCAGCAGGCAGTTTCCGGCCAATCATAGGTTGCGTTCTACACTTCAACATTTTGTCACTTATTATACAATCAGTGCACTCCCTTATTTTCTTCTCCGTCATCATATCAACACCTGCCCACCAAAAATCAGGACAAATCCTCATCTTGGTTTTAGAAATACCAAAGTGGCTCTCAAAAGCCAATAAAAATATTCAAAATCTGAAAACTAGCTGAGGAATCAACTTATACCCTCTTAAGAGAAGACCTCCTCTCACAGTTAATTCCTCCCTCATCTCCCAGTAGCTTTTCATTAACTGAGAATGCTCTTGCACCCTAGACCATCCTGAAGACACCAACCTCATTACTTGCTGCAATTCCATAGCCTTATGCAATTCCTTCATCTACTGACCTTCTAGTATGATTCCACCTCTCACTTCACACACCATACATTTCTCCTAATTTAACTCACCACCATATTTATCAGCTTCATACAGGTCAGTCTCCGCACATAAGTGAGGCACACAATCAGCTCAAATATTCTTAACCCCTGGAACATGAATCACTTTGTAATCAAACTCTTGCAATGCAATAACCCACCTGCTGGAAATGGCTTCAATTCCCTTTGACATAAAGACCTCCTTCAAAGGTTTAGGGTCAGTCTTCATCACAAAACTATAACCCCACAAAAATGTCTTAATCTTTCCCACTGCTCAGAAAACTCCCAACACCTCCTTCTCCATGACCGAATACTTCATTTCAGCATCTCTTAAACTTCTAGAAATGAAAAGAATAGTTCTTTCTTCTCCATGAATCACTTGAATGAGAACTGCTCCTAAACCCTTCAAACTTGTGTCTGTCATCAACGTCTCCTGACCTGGCTCAAAACTCAATAGACTAGGGGCCTCCAACTCTGCCTTCAACACCTTGAAATCCCTTTAACATTCACTCTTCCATTAAAACTCCACACCCTTTTTTAACAACATCCACATGGTCTTATTTGTCTCAGCAAAATTTGCTATGAATTTGCTATAGTACTCAGCCATATCCAGGAATGTTACCAACTCCTTCTCATTGGTCGGAAACAGCATGTCACTAATTACAGTTACTAAATCCTTTTTTGATTGAATGCCATCAGCAGAAATTTGATAACCTAAATACTCAATGCTGTCTACCTTGAATTTGCACTTTTCCAACTTCAATGTAAGTCCACTCAAATTGAGCCTCTTAAGAACCATGCACAGTCGTTCATCATGCTCCTTGAGTGAGCCCCAAACACCAACACATCATCTTGGTATATCTTACCTCCTGTAATCTCCTTTAACACATCCTCCATCATCCTTTGAAATACCGACAAAGCCGATATCAGTCTGAAAGGCATCCTAACGTATTTGAACATACCAAATGGACTGATGAATGAGGTAAGTTTCTGTGGCAAAGGGTGCAATCTGATCTTATGGTACGTGGACGTCAAATCCAGCTAACAAAAATACTTAGCATTTCCTAAAGAACTCAGAATCTCAGTAATGTTAGGTAGCGGATGGCTATCTATAACAACACATCACTTTATTTTCCTTAAATCTACACAAAGGGCCTCATTACGACCTTGGCAGATGGGCTACTCTGTCACAAAAGTGACGGATATTCCATCCGCCATTTTACAAGTTCCATTGTATCCTATGGAACTTGTAAAATGGCAGGCAGGATAGCTGTCACTTTTGTGATGGAGTAGCCCATCTGTCAAGGTCGTAATCAGGCCCATAGTCTCACACCTATACTAGCTTTCTTCACCATGACAACAAGTGACAACCACTTTGATCCTTCAACTTTCTCAATTATACCAACAGCCTCCAATGTTTCCTTTAGGCCATCTTATCCCCTAAAGGAACACCCCTCATTCAACATGTCTTTGGTATAGAGTTTGGTTTGATTTTTATAAAATGTGTGCACTGCTTCAAACATCCCAACTCTTGAATACATTAGGAAATAAGTCCTTATATTTGACATTGTATACCTCTGTCTCCACTTTATTCAGTTTTACTTTCACACCAAGTTCATTGAAATCCCTCATTTTTCCACACTCCTTCAATCTGACTGCTGGGGATTCATTAGGATCAAGGTACATGCCCAAGTGCATTTGATAGATCCAGTTAATAAGAGAGTTTCCTCTCAATGATACATAAACCTTTCCTCATGTGAACCTTCTTCTAAACTCAATCTCACCCATAAAATATCCTAGGAGTTTGATAAGTACACCTCGATAACCCTTGGGTTTTTTATCAGGTTTCAAAAGGTTTACCTTCCCCTTCATATCTCTGTCAAAAAAAGGTTGGAGTATGAGAGTGATTTTGGCTCCTGAATCAAATAACATCTTCACCTTCACACCCCCTCTACCCGCACTTCATCCACAGGACCATCCTCACATTTCTCTCCAACCTGCAAAATGATAATATCACAGTGATTCTCCTGCTCACACTCAACCTCCCTTACTCTCACCTGTCTCAATTCAACTTACAATTGGATGCAAAGTGACCTTATTTACCATACTTTCTACAAATAGCTTTCCAACCTGAACACTCCTTACTATTGGTCAAATGAGTAGTGCTATTACTATCATGGCCTCAACTAGATTTCTGCAGGAGTGAGTGAAACAGCAAGGTGTAGTCCCAACTCCCCTAACAGACAAGGGCAGCCAAACTACCCCAACAACGCTTCTCCAGTCAAACACTGAAGAGGGGAATGGATGAGAAACACACATGGTTCCTGTCTTCAGAGGATTTCCAGAGATAGGTCTGCCAAACTTGGTTGTTTCCAATTCAGAGCCTGTAGAATAAATGATAAATAAAATAGGAATTCTACTTAAACAGTAAGCCAGGTTCCCTCTATATCCCTTTAACTCTGAATACGCCTACTCTACCTGGAGTTCCCCTTCCTCCAGTCTTTCACTAGTCTTGGATAGAATAACTTTTCTGGAGCCAGACTGGAGACCTCTGGAATTGACTACACTCACTATAGATAAAGGATATATGTAAATCACATATCCTCCATTAACATTAGCTTGTCGTTTGTAAACACTTAGAAAACACACTCACATACATTGTGAGTCATCTCAGAATGGGTTGAAAAATCTCTTATAAAGAACAGCTGGTATATGGCTCAATATGTATAAACATATATGTGAAACACATAAAAGGAAAAGAAACCCTTTCAACAAAAGAATATGTTGCATTACATCATGCGTGATTAATTGCTATAACATGCCTTTGACACGTTGCTTATTTGAAGTATGCGTATAATCATAATAATTGTTCAAGAGAATGCCTAAAAGGATGTCCATTTATCTTGCAGACACAGCTTTCAACTTGAAGCAAAAGATTCCATGAACAATAAAGGTTTCCCAGAATTCTAGAAAAACAACTGAGATAAGTCTGTAGTACTTGCGAGCTCAGCTCTTTACCCAATATGAATACTGATACTCCGCTTTTGTCTTTGCAGATTCAACCTGTTGCGAGGAAGCCGACAAAATTCCCCCAGCACCGATGCTGCCAAAGTAATCATCCCGCCATGACGCAGAGAAGACTTCTTCACAGAGAATGCTGACACAAGCCAGACGCTGAAAATACAAGTGAGTTTCAGAACACAGTAAGTTACGAGCCAGCAGTGAAGCTTGAATGACAAGCAACTGCCTCCTGGGTCATGAGCAGCTTTATAACTGATGCAGCTCCTACCCGTAAGATGGCGGTCTCTAGTGGTTCTGCAAGAGCTCACCAGTGCCCTCGGTACCACACACCCAACAATCACAGTGAAAGCAACAAAGTTGTTTCTTAATCTCCTTTGGCTTATCCATTTTAAGAAATTCTTTAGGACCTTCTTTTCTTTGTATTTTGGTCTTCACACTACTAATTCTGCCTCTATCACCTTTCTTCTGTAACTTTGAATCTTTCTTTAGGGTATCAACACACCCAATAGAATGATCAAGGGTTTTAGTGATCATCAACACTTGACTCAGGGGAGGATTATCTCTTTGCGTAAGTATTCCCTTGCTTTATCAATGACAGAAACCAAGCATAAACTGGTCTATTAGGCGTTCTTCAATTGAGGCCCCAAAATTACAAGTTCAAGCCATCTGTTTTCTGCATATGTCTCCCAGAGTGATAATGTTCTAGCACTGTACTAATCTTTGGAAGATAGTGTAAATCAAGCTTTTTAATACATATTTCTAATTCGTTCAGATCAGACGCATCACTGTCAGACAAATTTGGAAGGTGCTCATACACTTCTTGACCATTTCCATTTTGACCGGTGGAGAATCGACCGTTATACTATACTTTAGATAGCGCAGTTTTCAGCTTGACTCTAACGATATAACTGACTGTAACACTGTACTTCTGATGGTTAGTTACATGCAGTGATAACTACTAAAACCATCAGAAACTGTAACTGAGATAAATCGTTTATATTAACGACAATCCCAATTTAATATGGCCTCTGAGAAGAATTGCCAAGCCAACAGGAGCCAAAGAGCTGCAAAACCACAGTGAGCATGGACATGAGCTATCCAATCCAAAAAATTGCACACAAATGAAAACAGCCTTGATTTGCCTAAACTCCTTCTCATCCTGAGTCTAGGCTAATGGAATGTTCACATGTTAATCTGAAGCTGAGCCAAATCCAGTATGGGGAAGGCTACCACATGAACTTCATAGCAAAACAGAGAGTTCATGAAGTTGCTAAGCAACCAGGCTGTGCGTGTATTGACACGTCTTTGACTCCTTGCGGAGAGAGAAGAACAAACAATGGATGGACTGCATGTGGCACGTGGGAGCGCAAGAAGAAACGCTGGGTCAATTAAATCAGATAAGCCACAATTAAATTTAATTATAAAAAAACAGAGACCCATTCTATATAGGGTAACTATTAGTCTCTGTAGTAAGTATTGGGACTGGCAAACCGGTATGGGTCAAGCGTCAGAAAAGGCAACGCTGCTAAGGTCAACTCCAACACAGCGCACAGAAGACTTTCACGGAGCCTGACGGGGTGGCCTACTGTTAAATCCAAGAGTTAAAAATGAAACGCTTGATCAAATGAAAAGAAAACCAACCTGAAACAATTTGTATCTTCATGGGTATTGAGGTGAATCCAAGAAAGCGTGATGGGTTACTTCCGCTCGTCACTAGTGTGGTGAAGTAACTGTGAGGTTCAAATTGTAGTTTATTCTTGCACTCTAACACCCAATCTAGCTTTCTCCTGGAACAGTTCCCGTTTGAACATAAACATCCTCAGAACCCACAGTTTCTATAAATCATTATGCTGCCCAGCTGTGTGAGGTTCACTGCACATGCATCAAATCTCATACAGGATACACAGTGAGCTGTATGGGAGCTTGGACCAATCAAAGCAAGAAGCCAAAAATAAACAAAATAATGGGATAGGTTTGTTTTAAATGCTTTGCTGCGAGCAAATGGTTAGAAATGTGAAGAAAGTAGAGGAAGAATATTCCCCAGTTTGGTTGCAAGTGTTGGCAATGGTCAACCCTCATGTTGGGGTTGTCAGAATTTGGGAAGAGAACAGAGTAGGGTGATATACACTCAGATTCTCATTTTGAAAAGAAGGACACATTTGATAAAGGCACATAATGATTTAAATTAAGTTAAAAACATGATTTTTCCAACCACGCACATATACAACCATGTATAAAAATAATGCAGGCATGTCATTATTGCACATGAATATCAAACATGTATTGAAAAAAAATACAACATAGATAATATATGCATAATACCCGCACAGCGCATAGGAATATCCAGACAGTTGTTAGTTATGCTTGCGAGCATACAGAACGTAGACATTTCCTAGTTTAAATGATGAACCCAATACCTTTGTTAATACATCTTTTACATTTGTGATAGGGTTGGCTATATTCCTGTTGGAAATTGGGTTTCTGGTTGACAGAGGTATGCACCCTGGCCAAGAAGGAACCGCAATACTAGTAAGGGTAAGTCTGATACACACTAGAAGTTAACCTGTGCTCACCCTCTGGTAGCTTGGCACAGAGCTGTCAGGCTTAACTTATGAGGCCATGTGTAAAGTATTAGTGCATCACTTCTAACAGTAAATCAGTGAAAACACCACACAAAGATAATCCACACCAGGTTAGAAAAATGGAACTTAATTTATTGAACAAAACAAGACCAAAATAACAAAATTCCAACTAGTAGAATTCAACAGAGTCTACGGGCTGTAGCAATAGTGTTGGAAGTCTTTTGTGGCACTGAGACCTAAGAAACAGGAAGCAAGCCAGCAAGCCCTTGTAGTCACTATGGGTTCACCTGATGCAGGTCCAGTCCTTCTCACCTAGGCAGGGGAACAACAGGGCAGCTCAGCAAGGCAAGAGGCCATCATGGCAGGGATCTAGCAGAGTAGCAGCCTTTTAAGCAGCACAGCAGTTCTTCGTCCTGGCAGAGTCTTCACAGGTCCAGACGTGTACTGATTTGGTGGGGTCAGAGGACCAGTCCTCATATCCAGTTGTGCCTTTGAAGTGGGGGTGACTTCAAAGAAGAGTCTCTGACATGCACAGAGTTCCTTTCTTCCCAGCCCTGGCTCCAGACTATCTGTAGGGGTAATCAGCCTTTTGTGTGGGTTCAGGCACTACCTATTCGGGTGTGTCAGCTCTGCCCAGGAAAAGCCTTCAGAATGCAGATGAGTGCTCATACACACCTAAGATTCCTGTGTTTGTAGCTGCCGGTAAAGAGGAATTATCATTACTATTCCAATGATATGAAACATGACATATCTTCTCCTTTGCAATCAGGAATTACAGCTTAAAGGTGTAATAAGGAATTCCCAGTGTTAACCTATGAGAGGGATAGGCCTCATAGTAGTGAAAAATGAATATGGATGTTTTTCACTACCAGGACATGAAAAACGTAAAAGTACATGCCCTACCTTTTACTTACACAGCAACCTGCCCTATGCACTACGTAGGGCCTACGTTAGGGGAGACGTGTAATAAAAGGGGAATTTAAGACCTGGTAAAGGTTTTTAAATACCAAGTTGAAGTGGCAGTAAAAATGCACACACAGGGTCTGCAATGGCAGATCTGAGACATGGTTCGGGGGCTACTGGAGTGGGTGGCAAACTTAGTGCTGCAAGACTAATAGCATTTAATTTACAAGCCCTGGGCACATGTAGTGCACTTTACTAAAGACTTACAAGTAAATTAAATATGCCAATTGAGGTTAGGCCCATGTTACCATGATTTAGGGGAGACAGCACATGCACTTTAGCACTGGTTAGCAGTGGTAAAGTGCACAGAGCCCAAAACCAGCAAAAACAAGGTGAGAAAATGAAGTGAGGCAACAGAGTGTTGGGGGGAAGACCACCCTAGGGCTATCAGGTCTAACAATTCACATTTGCTTAGTCACATCACTGAACAATGGATAATAAGTATAGGCCGACTCCGTAGGGAGGGAGGGCCCCCTCTTAAATTGTTTCTAGTTCAAGGGTAATCTTTCTGCACACGGTGTGAAACAGAGATCAGCGCCCCATTAAACACTGTATGTTTCACAATAAAGAGCAGGTGAACACCGGTTCTTTTGAGAGCTCCACTGTGCAACGCTTCCCACACAATTAAATAGATGATGTTAACCACCCCTGTTTTATTGTGCTCCTGAGTCTGAGGCCCCTTTAAAGGCGTTCCCTTTGAACATCTGACACAAGTCGAAGGTATGAGGTATGCTCCCTCAGGGACTCTATACTCATCTCCTGCTAACCTTTTGGTGCCTGCCCACAGCAAAAGCATGGAACAACTTTCCTCCTTCAATCAGATGGCTCTCTCATCATTTTTCTTTCAGACACATTTTGGGAACTTGTATTTTCCATAATGCACATTAACATTGATGATCTGCCCATCCATGTCCTTGTCTATGAGCACAGAGGTCACTGTTGTGCTACATTAATTAATGTATTCATTCCTTCAAGTACGCCCTGGTGCAGACTTTGCTGTGATGTGCTCCATTATAATACATGTCCATTTTGACAGTGTACCATGGGCTTCTACTAAGGTGTTAGGTATAGATGATGGATAGTACCCTCCAGGCCCCCAACCACTGGTCTCACAGACCAAATGATATATGATATGCCTCCTTTTGGCAGAGGTAAGTTATTCTTTATAAATATATATATATATAATATATACACATATATATTATATATATAATTGCACTATTGTCATACAAAACCTGCTCATAATAATTAATTTAGTGAAGGCCAATTGACTGCCCTTCAATAAGTGATTTCAAGACAGTTCAGTGAGCATCAAAATCCACTCGCTCTGTCTACAAAGACTATATTCTCCTACCCTTCATTGTGACATATGTGAGCTAATATTTTCATTTGGAAAATGGTACCACCTGTGTTTCAAATGAGGTACTTAACACATTAAACAAGTTGGGGGAAATCGAGCAGTTTAGTATGTCTATTTAGAAACAGTAAGCTCTGTTTTGAATAGGGGCAGCCATATTGTATTGTATTATACTGTAATCACATTTTTATAGTGCTTACTTGTAGTGAATCCATTTTAGTTCCCCACAGGGCACAGGAGTCAGCGTAGCCATTGGATTGCAGGCCATTTCACATAGTAACCTTTTACCTACTTAGTATGCTCTGTTTTTTCCTATTAATTTCAGTATTTCTTTTAGCACTTTGCAGTTGCTTACATTTTCTGAGAAATGTTTTGTTTTTGTTATCAGTGCCATTCTGAGAAGCCATCATTATCAGCATCATTACCATTACCAGTGATGTATGTAGGTATTGTCACCATGTTCCTTTCACTCTTACATTTGATAGGAACATTGTACGCACTTTTTAAGGATTTTTTATATCAGTGGTTACCAATCTGTGGTCACGGGACCCCCTAGGGGTCCGCAAAGCCTCCTCAGGGTGTCCGTGACTGCTTAGAAAGTTAAATAATATTGACATATTAGGTCGCCAGCTTTCAGTAATGACTCATTGGGGGTCCCCGGATTCCAATAATGATTCAGTGGCGGTCCCTGGGTAATGATAAAGTAGGGGTCTACAGAAGTCAAAAGGTGGGGAACCACTGGTTTATAAATTTGCTAGCACAATTCTGGTACATTATCAGTTGTTTAGGTACATACCTGTGTCAGGGATCCTACATGAGCTTATAAATACACCTCACACAGACAAGGTCATTAGAGGGGTTTCTTTCAGATGCCATCTATGCTGCATGTCACCTTGCTGCAGAACTCAGCCTTTGTGTCTTCATGGAGTCCGATCTAGAGACCTCATTCTGAGGAAATGAGGGATGGGGGCGCTTCTCACGTGCATGGTACTGGCAAATTGGGGTTTATCACACCTAGCTCTTGTTAGGGTAGAGATTATGATTTCTCTGTTAGGAATTTCATATCTTATGTTTATTGCAATATGATGGGGGTTTTCATATTCGCAACTGTCATTTTCACGATTTTGTTTTAATTATTGCTTATTATCCTAATCATTGCAGTTCATGCATTTTACTGTAGATTGCAGTCTTTTCAATAAATATATTGAAAACTCTCCTACATCTCCTTTATTGCATATGTGTGTATAAGACTTATTGCTAATGAGAGAAAAGGGTAACTTCTGTTCCACCACGACTCTCCTGAGAAGTTGCACCTGGAGTATATGCCCTGTTTCATTGTCCTGTGTATAACAGGCAGAGGGTTTGTTGGATTACACCCCTCTGCAATTGTCAGGGATTGTCATTCAGCCCTTAGGATTTGTAGAACTAGTAATCATGGCACTGTTGTGTGCACTGTAGCAAAGTTTTTTGCAGTGATGTGGCATTTTAGGGCAAAATCCTTAAGCAACAAATAATAACTTTTAAACTAGAGGGCTTAAAATGAATCTTAGAATACTCATGTTGTGTATATTTTAAACATACTGTGTGTACATTTGAATTTTATTGAATTTTAATCCCCACATGGGATTGGGATGTTATTATATTTTAACTTTTGATGGTTTTAGTTCTGTTTTTTCTACCTTTTATGATTCAATGAATCGAAATAAAGGACAATGATGATGATGATGATGATGAGTCCATTCGTCAGGCTGCCAGAAATCACCTTTTCTGTCTAAGTTTGGTGAGGTACTGCTAGTGAGCCAAAAGGGTTGTGCCATCAATTGCGACTTGTTGTAGGAGTGACTCAGTCGCCTACAAACAGAAGTGCTATCACCCCTAAACCAGCAGTTTCACTAAGGAGCGAGAGACCAACTACTACATGGCGCCACCTATGATGAGTATCTCTGTCTCACACACATTAGGTACCCTAAGTACCATTAAACAAAGATGTCTGTGGTTTTAGGAGTAATCCTTAGGGGTAATTCTCCTTAACTGAATAGGGAGCACCTATTTGGGCTGTAGGTTGTTCAAGCTTGAACCTTAAAAGGGATTTTCCCCATTTGGAGTTCCTTCTCTGTACCCATCATTCGACATGGCTAACGCCATAGACATTCCAGAAAATGTCAGACACACATTAACACAACACCTAATAGCCTATGGCTTAACAGATGAGGGCAGGGATGTCATATTTATACTGGAAGCTCACAAGGCTTACCAAACAGACACTTTTTATTTCCTGGTTACCTTTCCTGAGGAAGTCAACACAACATACACATTTCACACATATGAAATAACCAACTTACAACAACGGTACCAAGCTTACCAGTATCTTGGAATACCGCTTTCTTATTAAGAACATCAAAACTGGTTCAATGCGCCCTACCACATGTAATACAACCAGAGAGAGTAGGCCCTTTAGGTAATGACGGACCAACGTGGTCCATGTTTGCCACATACACACCACATCCTGGTATACAAAACATGCATGCATTGATCTGCACAACATTTATAATGTGATAGTAGCACTATACTGATGACTTGTTCAGTTCGCAATGTGAACTTTGAACACTACCCCAACGCGGGCGGCACCAGTTGGATACCAATTGTCTCTTACTGGAATTAACCCACAAACAGTACATTCTATCATAAGCAAGGCACCCACAGAACATGAGAAAATTCTGTTCTGGGTAGCACAAAAAACTAACCAGCTGGAAGCTGTGTTTCCTCATACGGGACCCCAAAATAAACATAGAATTCTCACAATGTGCTTGCCATTCAGAATGGTGCTCTCAGTGGACGACTGCACCCCGCATGGAACCCCGACATTTGCCAACTTATCAGAAGTGTTAAAACAAATTCAAAATGAACATAGGGCTGCTCCAGCCCTGGATTTGGAGATGAAACTGATGTGCAACTTCGACACAGTCTCCTCAATAATACTCTGTAACATTGAAGGGAACAGGAGCGTCAACTACAGAATTTCTTTTCTGAAATCTATACTAGTGTAGGATGGGACAGTTTGGGAGTCAAGCCGAAAAAACTTGAAATTCAGAGTACCACCCCTAAGAACAGAATTATACAAGCACAAGAGGGTTCTAAAAAATGCTGGCATAAAAGCAAACAAAATAAAGACAGAAGTCAGAGAACAGACTCTCCATATCTGGAGAGCTGAAATATAATCTCAGAAGTAGAAAAACATTAAAGACTCCTAACAGGTATACTGATACACTTCCCTCTTGTTCCTTTCAGGACACGCTGGATAAATGGAGTGAGAGAGCGGGTCGGTCAAAGCAACCCACTGACTACATGAAGCAGAAAGAAGACTCACAGCATTCCTCAGACAAGAAAGAGGACAAATCTCCTCAACGGAAGCCCCAGTTTAAAAAGAAAAAGGTGGCTGCTATAACTGCAAAACATGCCAGCAACGTTGAGGACGTTGCTGAGTAACAAGACCTGGGTAGAGACTCTGCTAGACAGCTCAGCAGAGGTCACAATATGTCGCAGATATCTGAAGGATCATCTGGATGTGACAGCAACTAACGGCTTTCTTGTAGTCGAGACTGCGAATGGGCGCGTCCTCCCACCCGATAGGGTTTATGGTTTAAATATCCAAATTGAGGAAGACATAGAGTGCACTGTTAGTGTAATTTTTTGGGAAGAAGTTAATTGTGATATCCTATTGGCAGCAAAAGACTGGCCATCCGGATACGTCCGCAAGCTCCCACATTGGGAAGATGTCATTTTGTCTTCTTTCTCAAATATTGTTCCAGATGCGGGAAAATAAGCCTATGCTGTTGACTGGGCTTTGACACAGGCACCAGCACTGTACCACAACCACATAAGATGGGATAAAAATTCCCTTATTCATGTAATACCTATCAGGTCCACACCCCCGTTTCAACCCCAATAGGCAGTCAAACATGAGGCTAAAGCCTCAATGAGGGAGATTCTCACTCAACTCGAGTACCAGGGAGTAATAGAGACCTGTGTCCCTGCAATAAGTAACCCGTTATTCTCCTTTGCAAAACCAGACCATTCACATAGAATAGTCTTAGATTATAGACATGTGAACAATTGTATATGCACATACGTGATAAACAATGCACACAGCACCGCCAGTGTAACATAAATATTGCATGATATTGATCCTGAGGCGTTGTCCTATGTGGATTATCTCTATTGTACAGATCTTGACCTCAATATTAATCTTGCCAGGGTTAATTGATTCGTCTTAGGATTCTCCACCTTGGACAATTTCTTTTTTTTAAAGAAAACTGCAATAGCCTTACTCAGTATACTGTATTGTTCCTGGGATATGAGCTATCAGATGAAGGCAGGAGACTGGCTCTGCACTTTTTAGAAAAATGCGCTTAACTTCAACCACCACATACAATTAGGGATCTACAGTCACTACTTGGTTTCTTCAACTTTGGCATAACATACATTCCAGAGTATGCTGAATGCCTTAGAGAATTTTATGACTTAATACGTCCAGATTGTTCAAGTAGACATTGGACAGTTGAAAACACACTCATCCTTAGATGGTTGCAGCAAGACATGCTAGAAGCAAAACACTTACACAAACTTGACAACAAAACAAATATGGTCATCAGAATAATTGCTGGTACCATTGGGTTTACCTATGTCACTTTTAATGAGGGTGACACGGTACCCCTAGCATACAAATCACATTCGTACTCAAACGCAGAACAGCGTTTTGCACCCACAGAAACGATTCTGACTGCCGTACAGATGGCTGTCATAAAGGAGAGGCCACTTGCCCAAGGGCAACACATTACTGTCATTAAACCTGTGCCAATCTTAGAGGCTGCCACCATAGCAAGCGTTCTAACGCTAAAGCATTTCATCCACGTTGGATTCAATGGGCAACCTCCCTCACTGCCACTGGTGTTGACTACATCTTTGACTCAAAACGTCAAACACAATAATTCTTCCAGTATGAACAGGATTACCCTGCAACTACTAACATCTTGCCAATTGACAGATACCAAACTGTCATTTACACTGATGGTTCAGCACAATCAGCTGTAGGTACAAAACATCAGTACTCAGCTGCTTGTGCAGCTGTGAGCGGAGTGATGAAGGATGGTGTATTCCAACCTCAACATACCTACACCCAGACCCTGGGGGACTGCACCACTCAGTTGGCTGAGCTTAAAGCTCTTATCTTAGCACTGGAAAATACGGATCCAGAACAGCTCACATTAATTGTGTGTGATTTGTACTACTGTGTCCTGTCCTACAATGATTATCTCAATTATTGGTGGTTATACGGGTTCAGAGACTCAAAGGGGAACACTATAAAGCACATAACCTCTGTGTGGGAGGGTGGCTGATCTCCAGGATAAGCTACCAGATGCTCATGTAGTACATACACTGGGACATCAACATGTAGAAGTACACATTGTAGGAAACACTTTGGCTGATGAAGCTGCCAAATCTGCAGTAGCTACGGCTTCGGTTGCTGCAGTGACGCGTTCTCACACGAGATTTGATCATGAGATTCGGGCTGCAGTGAAAGCTTCGGCTGAGGGCAAGGCTCTTCCAAAAGCATACCCTGCAAAATATTCCTACCATATCAGTGCACAGAATGTTGCCTTTGCAACAATTCCTGGGGTGGGAGATCGAGTGATCCCCTATCAGACCAGAGATTAGATCTAATCAAAGCAGCGTATGAGGGTGTCGCATCTGCTTATGCTGGTGTGGCGGCCACAATATCACTTTTACAGAAATGCTTCTGGTGGCCGGGTCTATACAAACAGACCAAGCAATATGTCCTTTGCTGTGGCATTTGCCAACAAATAAAGGGCTCCCACATCAAACGCCCACCACAGACATCCCTCGTAGTGTCCAATAGGGCACTACAATGTGTACCTGGACCATTGTGGTCCCTTTCAACCTGATGGTTCATACAAATATATTTTAGTCACTGTTAGTTTTTGTTCTAGATTCCTGTGGTTATAGCCAAAGGGGTCTGCTGATGCTTGAACTGTTATCAAAGACTTGCTGGTTTTTATTGGTAAATATGCAGTTTCAGCATTCCATTCGGACCCGGGCCCTCTAGGGCATTCAGGGACATCATGAGGGCAATGGGTGTTGAACTTCATTACTCCTCCCTCTATTATCCTGGTGGTAATAGGGTTGAGGAGAGAAAAAATCATGCCCTAAGGCAGGCCTTAACAGTATGAATATTAGATTCAGGTCGCAGTTGGCTTCATCACCTCTATGGGGTCTAGAGAGCACTGAATAATCTGCCAAGACTATCCTTCGGGGTGTCGCACTCCTTTTGAGGTCCTCTTTGGGATACCGATGTATGTCCCAGATCTAGATGGCCCTGGTATGGTGGCGGCAGACACACCAGTTGACATAAAAGAATGTCTCACTCTCTTGCAGGAGCTTCAACAATTTTGTGGTGACAATTCATCCACCAGTGCCACCAGCATAGGAATAAGGGATTTACCAACAAGCTGGGTTCCTAAATTTGGGGATCTGGTTCATGAGAAGGTTGCTGTGAAGAAGGAATTTGGCTCATCTTACAGAGCACCAGTTCCTTTCTTGAAAATTCAAGGCACCAGAACTTTCATTCTACCACCGCTGCCAGGTTCCAAAGGGAACATATTCATATTTATTGACAACATCAAATTGCAACATGTGGCCGATCCTGCACAGTAGGCCCTGAGGTCCATTGGGTAATTCCCAGTCCCCTCTCATTACCCAACATGATATACCTCTTTGAAGAATAAACAATGCTTCTGAATATACCAGCTTGAACAGCAATGGTACAAATGCCTCCTTGAGCATAGGGAGGGTAGGGAATGAGCTTCTGCTGATTCCTGTTACTACTTCACTGACAAGAACATGTCCAAGTTGTGGCTGTTTATTACTCCAATGCCTCACAAACTGACGACATTATCTACTATGAGCCTCCTCCTGAAGTGGGTCCTTTCACCAGCAGTGCACCGGCTCCTGTGTTTTCACAGACTGCTTCTGGTTACTGCATTTACTAAGATGACTTTTCTTTAACTTCATATACATCTGTAGCTGAAACTTTTTCCAAGACGTATGCTGTACATATGGCTTAAAGATAACTATTTGTTGTATCCAGGGTGTTATCTGTGGATACTACTGACATTGCTTGCATTTCTGTTATGGACTGATTTTGTGACTGTTTTCTTTCTCCTGATAAATGGTCATTATCATCCACTGGCTCTTCTGTTGAGCCAGTGGATAAAGTTTTAACATCATATCTCTCCTCACATAAGGTCCAAAGAGCCTTCTCCCTTGTGAACATTTCAGCAGTACCAATTTCTGACGGGATTGTTTGGAATAAAGTACCATTTGATATATATGGGACTAATGAGGTTATTCAAATTCCTTATGTATTTCAGATTTCAGTGACTGATGTAATTACACCTGGTGTTATTTCTGTTGATTGGGATGTTAAAACACTTGATTCTATACTGTCTGAACTGCAGGATTATACTGTATTAGAAAGTGAAGATGTGTATATGAGCACAGCGAACTATGGGGAAATGTTCTGTTATCATCATTGGTGACATTACTTTCTTCACCAAGCTACCAGACCTACAATAGTATTTAAGTACACACAATGAGAACATTGTTCAAATCCACCTGTGGGGAGCCCCAAAACGTATGTAGATAAACTCACATATTTCTCTGGGGATGACACTACAAATGCAGAGTCATATTATTTTAAATTACCACCTTCAAAAATGCGGAAGATTTTACTAACTGACACCAAATTCATCTATTCAGATTCCTTTGTTTCCCGGCTTGCTGTTAAAGTATATGAATATTAGAAGAACACTATTGAAGTGCAGAGTGTATGGGGACCACAAGATTGGCAAATAAAGGGAAGAGAGGCTTTGTTAGCATGCCTTATTCCTGTACAAATGATATTTTTAAATGTCACAGTTCAGCAAACATCCTGCTTAGGGTTAGCAAAAATAAAAGAGATGAACGCACCCACCAAAATTCACCAGTTGGCAGAAATACTTAAATGTCACAGAAGAAGAACTGAATGCTTGGGTCCAGAATGCTGGTGCAGGATCTTTCAACTCCCGGCGGGTGGTTATTGTGGCCACTGGACACACATGGATGTCAGGCATGTTTTGTTAATTCCTCTGGAAGTTTCAAGATTAGCCGGCCAGACCCTTGCTATGTCTCGGGTCAATACCTCTGGTATAGTTACTACACACAGGCGGTCATTCTGACCGCGGCGGGCGGCAGTAGCCGCCCGCCATGCGGTCACCGCCATTTGGCCGCTCCGCGGTCAAAAGACCGCGGAGGCCATTCTGGCTTTCCCGCTGGCCCGGCGGGCGCCCGCCAAAGGAGCACCCGCCCGCCCCGCGGGAAAGGCCCTGCAACACAGAGGCCGGCTCCAAATGGAGTCGGCGGTGTTGCAGGGGTGCGACGGGTGCAGTTGCACCCGTCGCGATTTTCACTGTCTGCCATGCAGACAGTGAAAATCATGCTGGGGCCCTGTGAGGGGGCCCCATGACACCCGTTCCCGCCATCCTGTTCCTGGCGGTAAAAACCGCCAGAAACAGTGTGGCGGGAAGGGGGTCGGAATCCCCATGGAGGTTCAGCCCTGCCAGGGGTATTCCGGCGGGAAACCGCCGGATCCCCTTTTCTGACCACGGCTTTACCGCCGCGGTCAGAATGGGCAATGAAGCACCGCCAGCCTGTTGGCGGTGCTTCCGTTGCCCGCGGCCCTGGCGGTCTAGGACCACCAGGGTCGGAATGAGGGGCACAGTGTTGGAAAACTGTGCCTACAGTGGTTACACACTAACACCTTAGCAGCAGTTAAAGAACATCTTAGTCTCCTATCAGAGGAAGTAGACTTGCAGGATTTCTTGCTAGGTCAAAGAAAAACCCGCTTTAAATAATTCCTATATACCATATACAATGAGATCTGGAAACTTTCTCAAATGGAAGCGGCTGCACATTTAAGACAGATGGATAAGGAAAATATAGAAAAGGCTTTAGCTGTTGTTGATAATAGCATGAACACCCTATCCAAAAGAATACATACCCTTGCTGAAGCAGATGTCTTATTTAGAAATTATTAATGAATATTTACACATTTTGAATAATGACTTATGTAGAAAAATGAATAACGTAGCAAAATAATGTTCACGTTTGAAAAATGTGACCTCTGAGAATGGCCACCAGTATTCACAAAATGTACTGAATTATGATTAATACATAGAAAATATTAAAAATTTAGATTTATGTAGTAATATGTCATATTAGGGGTTATGAATTATGTTCTTGCTTATTAATTGTAGGCCTTAACTTAGCGAGTGTCTTGGCTTAGGTGCAGGGCCTCATAAAGAAGCTGTATTTCTTAGCGTTTAATGAAAAATGCTGACAGAGTGAACTAACTGTGAAATGCTCATTGTTTTAGCATGCTTAGCAGAAGCTTTCTATGGGAACCGACGGACAGGAGATGAGGTCTCTCGCAAAGTAACAATTCATGTGTAAAATGTGCAAAGGGTTCTTTCCCCAGACACGAACAATGAAGACACTGTAGACGAAGATGCAACAAATTCATTACCTGATGAGCTGGATGATGAGAACATCGTAAAGCAGACCAATCAACGACATGTGAACTGTGAAATATTAGAATTCATAGATTTGGTATATGGGCATCATTGGACAGAGTAATAACGTATGATTAATTGACCAATTGGATAATAGGGGATAGTTTGGGTGACTTTGATATAACAACGTGACAGAGGAGGCCAGATTTCAGATTTGAGGAGATTTTTAGGTAGACCACTGTCGAGAAGAAGAGACTTGGAAGAGATTCGAGATTCTGACATTGGGCTCATACTCTCTGACTGACAGCCTGATGTTTTGCTGATCGATTAATGACCTGAGGACAAAGACTGATTCTGTTTGCTCACCCATACTCTGGATAGGTAGATATGACAACGACAGAATTGCATTTTTATGGCTTTTCTTTCTAGGTACCAACTGCACTGTCTTAATACTTTCTTTAGGAAGAATGTTTTCCAAATTTGTGTTATAAATTGTTTTGCATGAAGCCCCACATGCTGATGCTGATCTGGGTTAGTTGAGGTTATTCACATGACGACCGACGAATTGCAGAGACAATTGCTTGACAGACTATTTTTCTGAACTTTATGGATATTATAGCCTTGCTGAAATTAGTTTTATTAATGATTTGTGCTGATGCTTTGGAATGTCTTTTGATTCAAGCCTTTATTAGATCATGTTTCTTGTGACTTGTTGATTACAAGCATTATAAATTTTGTTTGATTTTAGTTGATGACTAAGATTCATTACTTTAGTATTGTTATTATAAGGAAAATAAACCTACTAAACTTTTACTAAAGGTGTGATTATTCATGGCTGTAGAGTCATGGTGTGTGAAAAGTACTGACTCCATTGATTATTGATTTGACTAATGATTATTGATTATGGTGTGCTGATTATTGTTTCTGTACTGGAACTATGGTAACAACACCTTAAACCAATCAGAAGGTTAATTGACCTATATGCGTCCCCTTGTAAGTTTACGACGCGCTAACACCCTAAATAAAATCGTGTCATCTGTGATTGACATATTTCAGAATGACATGTCCTTTTTACAACATGGGCCAAGTCGGCTGCGTTCTATCATGTAGTTGGGTTGGACATTGCAGATTCTGTAAAATGGCCGCGTCCCTTGAAAATACATAAACAGTAGTGCTGCTTTTAATTTGTCCAGGGAGCAATAGATAATGGCTAAAAAGGAAGCAAGTCATACCACACCTAACATTGAAAAGTTAGAAAAGCAGCCTTTCACAGGAGCAGAGACACCATCAACAGTATGGCTAGTACATGGGTTATAAATCTGCTGATTTACACCTTTTTTTTCACAACATGTTTGAAACCTTTTGTTGTGGCTGATACGAGCGGCTAGGCGATGGCTATGTTAAGGAAGAGTGGGGGTTGCCTTTCGAGTTCAAATTTATTAACGGCGAAGCAGAGGTCTTTCTGAGTGGTAACGAATGTGAGATTACTATTAGTCATTCAATGATTTGCAGGCAGGTATCCCCTCACAGCTTTTGAAATGCAGAGGTTGTGAAGGCTACTCTTGTTTCTTTGGCCCCATTTCATACACTTTGGAATGGAAGTTATGTAGTCCTGAATGATCGGAGTTGTTGCGGAATGAGGTCAGGAATTGCCTAGGCAATTTCAGTTTCTCAAGTTTAGTTGTGACCTTGTTATATTTCCCTCCACGCAAAAGATAAGGGTAGCAGACATGTGGCTCCACATTGCTACTGCTAATGTGCATTTTGACAAGCTGAGCAGAATAAAGGTGCTACTGTTTCAAAAACAAGAGGCGTTGACCTCGGCTAAGGAGACGTACAATCTCCAGATAGCAAGGTCATCAGCTAAGATACAATCCTTATTAAATACCCCAAGCACTTTGGAGAACTGGTCTGCAGGATTTTTAACACCTGAAACACTGCAGGGATTGTACACTCTTTTAAGGCTGTCGGTTCTGGATTTGTTTCCACCTTCCAGGCCGTCTTCAGAGTCATTCCCTCAGCTATCCATTCACTTTTTTTAGTGTGTTTGGCGGGTATCCTATAACTTTGACGCTGATTGGAGGAATACTGCTACTGCTATTCCTGAAACGCACTGGTTATGTTTTCTCAGCTAAGCAGAGTCATGGAGCTACCACCAGCCCAGCTGTGTCGTGACCGCATGATGCAGTACTTTGGTACTCCGTTGTTGAAGAACTGGAGCATGACTGGTCATTGTCATTCCGGCCTCTCCTAAGGTGCTTGCAGCCTGTATTTAATTGCATCTGGTGTCTCTTTGAATTCACGCCCATAGTGTGTCTTGCTCTCCAGCCAGTACCTCCTGTGAAAAGGAAACTGTTAATGTTCCTGATGAGGGTTGATTCACGGTCATGCCCCATGAGACTGAGGTTTATTTGTGAGGCCACTTATGAGCCACCGCTTGTGAACTACTTGGCTCCTTCGATGTACGGCACAATGGATGGTTCCGCCTAAGCAGGTGATCCTGCATATGAGGTTTCTGCGCACTTCTGCTCCGTGGATCCTTCTGCAAATCCTGTGATTGATTTGACATCTGCCGATGTGGCGTCCTTCCTGGACACACTCTGTTTGATGACTTTGAAGATTTTCTACAGGACCACACATATTGTTAAATTCGACCATTGGCTTTTTTCCAAAATATAAAATGTGATACCAATTTGCCTTATCAATTCGGCTTGTGTTTAGCCTGCCTTGCTTGCCATGGTTGACATTATGGCCTTCATTACGAGTTTGGCGGTCTGACGGTAAGACCACCAAGGTGTCAGCCACCAAAAGACCGCCTTGTTGGCAGTCATCCAACTGCCACATTAGGAGACACACTGTGAAGTCTGCCGAAAAACAGCCAAAATTCAAAAACCGCCAGGACACTGAAGGACAGTAAAGAGGCGGTTCCATCACCAGCACCACTGGTCTGACAAAAATCCTCTCATCAGATTACGATCCACAAGTCACGACAGTGATTCTTCCATGGTAGAAAACCATTGGCGGTGTGAACAGCAGCCATCTGAACTCACATCACACAGAAGACCACACCAAATTGGAGAGTTTGAATACCCCAAACCTCACACACATCCACACACTGACACACCTACACAATGCACTATAAAACACACCCCTGCACAACACACAATCCTTTGCAACCAGAAGGCCACTCACAGCCACATGGAAGAAATAACAATCCCAGAATTAGAAGAAAAGAAATACTTTGGCACGCATACACATTTCACCACACATACATCCCACACCTGCACAACATACACAATACACAAGTTACCATCACACACAACATACAACAACTGTCACCCACTCACATCACAGCACCTACACTTGATCACTAACGGTTCCCTCCACATATTTTTGTTACAGTACCTCACCGTCTTTATCACCAATACCATGTCCCCACAAAAAAAACACGTTTCACAGATGATGCATTGAAGGTGATGGTGGATGAAATTGTCAGGGTAGAGCCACGCCCTTTCGGAGTACAGGTCTAGCAAACATCAATAGCCAGGAAAATAGAATTGTGCCAAAGAATAGCAGACAGGGTAAATTCTGTAGGCAGCTACCCGTGAACAAGGGGGGACATCAGGCAGAGGTAGATCGACCTTAGGGGGAAGGTACTTTGAATGGCATCCAGGCACCAGCTGGTGGTACTCAAGACTGGCGGTGGGCCCCCAACTCCTCCCTCATAGTTTACATCATGGGAGGAGAAGGTCTTGGACATACTGCATCCTGAAGGCCTGACAGAAATACCTTGGGGACTGGAGTCTGGTAAGACCCCACAACATTCATGCCATCAAAATGTCTGTCTTTCATGCTCCCTCACCACCCTTCCCCACCTCATTTACCAAACCACCCATCACCCCTCTGTGTCAAATGTACAAATACCACTCTCCGGCATGCCAATTGTCAACTATACTCACCTGGCTACACAGTCCTTGGAAATGGCATATGAAGTACTGGGAACTGACAGCACTACAAATCCAAGAAGGCACTATTCCACCATAAAGGAAACCAACCAGTACAGTGCGCTAATTTTGAGATGTCTTGCATGTGAAACTAACAAGTAATGTAACCCATCATGAATGTTCCATTATTAAACAGTTTATGGCATGACAGCAATGCAAAGGCCCACTAATAGCAAAACACTTCTACAGCTGAGTGCCCTTTCGAACTACCCCTAGAGAACATTTCCTAAAATTGACATGGATTCACCCGCGGGGGAGAACTAGATGCCAAACCGGATGCACTTGCAGTATACCCAGATGGAGGTCAATGTCAACTGTTATCTCCTACACTGTGTGCCAGCTTTGATACCATTGTGCATTGTTCACTTTTCATTTGGATATATGATGGCATTCACTTTACTAGGCAACAAATGTAGTCACTCATGGCATTAGTCAGACAACATAAGAGGGTATCAGCCATCAATGATCTTCCAACATAGTCAAACAGCTTTGAGCATGGTGTATGGAATTGCAAAAATCTGAGGCTTACCTTGTTCAAACTTAGATTTGGTAGCAGCTGTCATTTCAGGGGAACATGTAAAGGCAGTGTGTGCATCTCACACAACATCACCAGCACTCAAACTTAAACATAACTTTTTGAATTACTTACAGCAACTGTGTGTTCCACTTCTCCCACAGGTAACCTTGCCAATGTCACCATGAAGAGGATACCAGAGACTGCCACAACCTCCGTGGATGAAGGCCCTAGTGAGGACAGCACCCCTTAATATTTGGACTCTGATGACAAAGCTGGCCCATCAAGGACACCTGGTCAGTCAACAGCTGCCTGCACCCCCGCCCACATTGACTCTTCCCACCCCTGTAGCTTCAACATCTCAGGCAACCATTCGCCTCCAAACCTGTGTCCCAAGGACTGTTACTTACATTGTGTGCCCCCCCAGTACAGGTACCTGAGTCTCCTCTTGTCACGCCTGACAATGATGGACCTGCCACCACTAACAGTGGGCACACAGTGTCAGGGGCACAGGCACGTGGGGGTAGGGTGCGTGGGAGGGGTGATGTGGGCCAGAGGATGGGGACTCAAAGAGACAATATTGACCAGGAAACCATCTCCCAAGACTTGGGTGCCTACCAAAATCCCCAAGGATGGATGGGCCAGGTACTCACCTTGATTGGGGAAATCCAACAGCTGCAGAGGGACAACCAGGAATCCATGCAGCAGTGGCAGGCACAAAATGCCATCATGGCTTCTATTGCTAAGGGACATCAATACTATCCTGAGTAGGTCTGCCACACAACATCAGGCCTGTGCCACTAGTAATGAGTCATCAGCCCCTTCAACATCTGTGGCTGCTACTGGAACAGAGGCCCTGCCAGGGGACAGACATGCCACAGACACCCCACCCTCTGTAGCAGAGAAACACCTCCCCGCAAACCTGGACATCCACCCAGACATCCAGGAGGAGCAAATGCCAAGACCAAACCCACTGCCAGGAAGTGGACCTCTTCTGATTGTTGACCCTTGTGTGCCACAGATACACCCTGTTGACTGTTCTTATTACCAACTCCATTTTCCTATGCTGCAAGGACAATGGACTTGTGTTTCCAGATAGTGTAGCAGCTACCCTGATGATTTCATCCACCATGACAGAGCTATTCAATGTTTACTTTCTGTGATTTCAGTTTCATTTCACACATATTGTTTAGCACTCCCCAAAAAATACAACTTTAACACAGGTACTTTGTAAGTGTCATGTATCAACCATTTACAACTGTCATGTATGACACCTCTTGTCGCAATATGTCCCTCTGTATTGTACAAACTTTGTTATGGACATCACATGTGTACTCTATAACCAGGAGATCTCATTACATTGGGATTGTACCATACACATAATCCAAATCAGCTATATTGTCCATATCCACACATTTATTTGATTGCCAATCAGTAGATAGAGTAGAACTGCTGTTGACTTCAAAATGTCACCTTTGGTGTCATACACTAATAACCCACAGGATGCAGACGTTATGGACATGTCCGTCTATAAGCCAGGAAGCAAACAGATTGGTCCTTTTTATCATCAGCTAAACCCTTATCACATACCCACAGCTTAGCTTCCTAATAATAATACCCCATGATACAGACAGATATCAGTACTGATGTCCTCAGGAGACATGTACATTGGTCTGCAAAGTATTAACACACTGACAGCTACGTACTAGGTAGGTCACATACAACAGAATCCATTATGATGGTAGAGTCTCTGGTACAACTATTTTCAAATGTGTCAAACACATATGGACACACACACATCGCACCATTTGAGCACTTCCAGTACCAAACAGGTAATCTTGTAGGAAAAACACACTTCTATCCCAGTGTTCTGACAGTCTGGCCATATAAGTGACACTCCACATACTCATGCTAATCACTACCTGGTTTCATAAATGCCCACTTCTCATGTCTGCCTGCAAATCCCATATACCTCAGACACTGTGATTTGCCAATCATGATGAGCCAAACAAAAACTTTGCAAATCAATGAATGTCAAAGATAAGGGATAGGACATATTTGTAAACATACTTGTATTATGACTAGTTATTTGTCCAAGTGTGACTTTGCTTGTGTAGTAACAACCCATTACACTGTATACCACACTGTTCAGTATATAGTAACAACTTACAATCAGCATGCATACCTGAGTCACTGGCTTTGGCGCAACCTAAGAGCTCATAAATGATGGTCAATAGGAGGTGACATGCCAGGCATCAATTATAGACTACAAAATGGAATCTCACTTTTAAGAACACATCACATACCTTTAGTCAGATGAAGTACTGATTGATGAGATGTGCCCCGAAGATTCCAGCTTCATCTTCATCAGGCTCATCTTCACTTGGCAAATCTACATTTCCACCCACAGGTTCTACTGGATCCCATTCATCTGGTATGAATGGTATTTGACGTCTCAGGGCAGGGTTGTAGAGCATGCAGCAGGCAACAATAATTTGACATACCTTTTTCGGTAAGTAGAGGAGGGCTCCTCCAGATTTTTCCAGGCTGCAAAATCTTGCCTTCAGGAGGCCAAAAGTCCGTTCCACGACATGCCTTGTCCTTGTCCTTCCGTGGGCCTCATTGAAGCGGACTTCCCCTGGCATGGTTGGGTATCTCACTGGTGTAAAGAACCAAGGATGGTTTGGATAGCCAGAGTCACCTGTAAGGAATAGTTATAACAACACTTATAATCAGGACTGTAATATATTTGGACTATCCTATGGCCATTGTGTTGCACATTACTTTATAATTTCAGTATATCAATACCAACCTGTTGTTGGTTTACATGGTACAAATTTGCCATGCATTTCTTTCCCTAGTGTGGAGTTATTTGTAGCTGACAGTTGTTTGTCTGTACTTGTGTGTGTGTGGTGCTTGTGCTACCGGTGTTGTTTAGCCTGTATGTACGATTCTGTGCAGTGCTTTTGTCTGACAGTGGTAGGGTGTATGTTGTGTGATGGACATTTGTGTGTTCGAGACATTTTGTTGTGTTGGTATTGACTGGTGTTTGTTTTTACATGTGTTTGTTGGTGTGTTGTGTGGCTTTGACTGTGTGTGTGTTTTGTGCATGGTATGTTGGATATGATGTCCTGTTTAAGTCGCTCAGTAAGTAGTATGATTGTGTGGTTGTGGGTGTTTGTTCTCTGTTAGTGGTACGTTGTAATTTATGTGTTGTGTGTCCCTGGGTAGTTTCCGATGTGTGTCCCTGCCAGGAGATTTGGAGATGATGTGATTGTGTTGTAGTTGTGAGGTGTTCTGTGGTACTGTGGGTGGGTGGGCCTGTGCAAGTTTTCTGTGCATGCATGTGTGTGTTTGTGACGTGTGTATGTGTGTATGGGTTCATGTGATTTCCGTCGCGTGATTGTTGTGTATGTGCGGTTTTGTGTGTGACTGTATGGGAGTGTGCTTGTCAGTTTGCTGTTTCCGTGTAAGTGTTGCCCTCACACCCCTTTCCCAAATGTATGTTGTGTAAGTGTACAAAGATTGACAATATACAACAGTGACTGTTAAGTGTGTGTACTTACGGTTTCTCACGTCGCAGATTCCAAAGTCTTTGTCAAACAGAAGCAGTGGGGTGACATGTAGTTTTGGTTCCATGGCGGCTCAGGACGAGTATGGCTTCCTGAAGGTGAGTGTCTCCTTTTATGCAGTTAATTCCGCCTGGTTTTCCGTGGTGGTGCGACCATGGTGGAAACCTTGGGAGTGTGCAACCTCCTAATCTACCTGGCGGAAACATGCTCTCCAGCGGCCTGCAAGTGGCTAACATCATCCTTGATGGCCAGACCGCAGTGGCAGTGCCTATTTATTTCATTATTTCTTTTAGCACTTTGCAATTGCTTACATTTTATAAGAAATGTTGTGCTTTTCATTATGCCCTTCATTATGCCCTTCTGAGAAGGTGTCATTATTAGCATCATTATCAGTGATGTACGTAGGTATTGTCATCATGTCCCTTTCACTCTTACATTTGACAGGAACATTGTGCGCACTTGTTAGGGATTGTTTATATAATTGTCGACACAAGTCTGCTACATTATCAGTTGTTTAGGTACATACCTGTGTCAGGGATCCTACATGAACCATATAAATGCACATCACACGGACAAGGTCATTAGAGGGGTTCCTTCCAGACGCCATCTATGCTGCACGTCACCTTGCTGCAGAACTGCCTTTGTGTCTTCTCAGAGTCTGATCTAGAGACCACATTCCAAGGTAACGAGGGATGGGGCCCTTCTCATGGAAATGGTACTGGCAGATTGGGGTTTATCACACCTAGCTCTTGTTAAGGTACAGACTAGATTGCCTATGTTAGGAATTTCATCTTATGTTTATTGCAATATGGTGGGGGTTTTCATATTCACAACTCTCATCTTCGCGATTTTGCTTTTATTACTGCTCATTATCCTTATCACTGCAATTCCTGCATTTTACCGTAGATTGCAGTCTTTTAAATAAATATATTGAAAACTCTCCAGCATCTCCTTCATTGCCTATGTGTGTATGAGACTTATTGCTAACAAGAGAAAAGGGTAACTTTTGTTCCACCACGACTCCCCTGAGAAGTCGCATCTAGAGTCCATGCGTAAGGCTGCTAGAAATCACCTTTACTGTCTAAATTTGGTGAGGTACTGCTTGTGAGCCGGGAGGGTTGGGCCGATAGTTGCAACTTGTTGTGGGAGTGACTCAGTCACCTACAAATAGAAGCACTGTCACCCCTAGACCAGCAGTCTCACTAAGGAGTGAGAGTCCAACTACAACATACTTAGTAGAGGCATTGAAGTGCTTTATGCCAGGCATCATGTGGTTCTGCACTCCAAGGTTAGTGGTGACTCCGGTGTTATTGGTTATTGTTGATTATTGAAATTGGTCTTGGGCACTCAACAAGACAAGACCATTAGCTGTACTCAATTTGGGTTAATTTGTGGTAGATTAAATAATAGGATATAGGTGGAATAATTAGTGGGAAGGGTGGTATGTAAATTCAAGCTAAGGTTTGGTGGGGGTCATGGATGAGCTACAGGAGATTGAAGGCCTGATTTAGAGTTTGGCCGAAGGGTTACTCCTTCACAAATGTGACAGATATCCCATTCACCATATTACAATCACATTATAGCCTAGTGAACTTGCAAAACGGCATACAGAATTTCTGTCATGTTTGTGACAGAATAACCCCTCCGCCAAACTCTAAACCAGGCCCTAGGTCTTGTTGGGTTGCAGGGGTATGTCTTTAAAAAAGATAGAGAGATTGTGATCTTTGAAATTCGTGGGAACATATGGAATATTAGACATTAATGTGAACATGCATGTGACTTAGAGAAGATTGTGCTTGGGCAGAGGAGGCATATAGAGGATCAAAGGGAAAGACAGAGACATTCAGAAAGAAAAGGGAACGGCAACAATCAGAGGTTTTAAGTAAAGGTCAAATTTTCATGCCAGATTTTAGGAAAATAGAGGATGTTTTTTTAAGACAACAGGCAACCTGAAGAGGCAGGGCCATAAAAAGGAACATTATTTTCATTTGAAGAGAGTGCTGTGATAGGTAGGTTTGGCAGGCACTAGAGGTAGGTTAACTGTCTTTCCACTGCAAGGGTACCACTAGACCACTGGTTCAGGAAAGAGAGCTGATCAGCTCATGTGTAGGAAGCGTAAAGTAATGGCTGGACCCAGACATTGAAAGGAGATTCTGCAAATGCTGGATTAGATGCCGATTGGTGTTTATCACTAACACTGGCTTACAGTATTAATTAGAAAGAAAAGTGGGATCCATTTAGGTGAGGGCCAGCCTTTTATCTTCTTTGTCTTTCAGTTGGGCTAATGACAATCAAGTGCAAAAACATCACACCTCTTACTTACTCTGGTTTGGGTACTCCTGGCCGGCGCTACCCTACTCTGAATGGCATCACTACACAAAGGCTCTGTCTAAAAAGCCATCTGGAAAGTGACTTGCCCAGGATCACATATTTTGTCAAGCAGGGAATCCGAGATCAACTGTTAGATTTTCTGATTCTGATTCCTTTTCCATTTGCTTGCTAATTTATAGTACTCTATAAAAACTCCAAAATAATATACATAGTAGAAGACAAGAACAGATGGATGTGGGGGAGTAAAAACCCCTGTCTGTGCGCTCTCTTTTACGAGGTAATTAGAAGATGCAACCAGAATATTGTTAAAGATGCCCCAAACATTGAACCACCGTCTTCCTTTAAGGCATGAAGGACTACAGCGCTTCACTAAAAACAAGTATGTCTCGCCTTACAAAAAAACCTCTTACAACACTTTTAAACCCAACTCAGATAGCCGGGGGAGTATCTGTTCTATTGGTGGACTCCAAGGTGGTGACTCATATGCCTGGTCCAGCCCCAGAGACTGTGAGATACTAGCCTGGCGCTGAAATGGGTACAAGCAACATTGACTGCTCAATTGTGACATGAGAGTGGGCCGCTGCACCCTGATAGATGTAGGAATGTGTATACCCTTGTGGTGCACAAAGCTTATAGGAGCTGATGTGCACACACAAGAGGGTTGTTGTGGGGGGGATGCACACAGGTGTGATACATGGGTGCACACAGCTGGGTTGTGCTCATAGAATAGAGCTGCAAACATGAGGTGCCCATATTGGTAAGAGGACATACACTTAGATGTGTTGTGCACTCGCGTTAAGGGGAGTAGAGCACTCACCTGTATCCACCTGCAGCCTACTACCCCAGTGCCTATGCCCTCTACGTGCTACCACGGATGGTAGGGGGAGTAAGGGCTGTCATGGCGCTGCACGTGTCCAATGGGGGTATAGCAACATCACAGGGCCCGGCCCCAAAGACATATTTAGGTTTTGTAGGGCCCTTGCAAGATATGTTTTGGGGCCCACTGTTTGGAACAACTTTGCAATTTTTTACACCTTTTCCGCTCATTCAATTCCTCATAATACCAATTCCCAAACAATATTACGAAAAAACAACGCAAGCCCAAGCTGCCCGGTGTCCACAAACCAAGAAGAACCAAAAGAAAGCTTGGACAAGCAATTGATAACGCCATTTTTTCTTGAGTTTGTAGCTAGGTTTTTTGCCTGTATTAACAATATTTTATTTGAAATTCAAAGACTAACCATCTTGTTACTCCCATTGTAGGAAAAACATTCTTAGGGTGTCTTGGTGGCTGTTTAAGACACTCGTGCATAATATAAAATAAAGACATTTGCATTTAGTGTTTGAAAATGTAACTTTGGTTGCTAGCTTTTTGTAATCATAAGTATATCCCCCTTCACTACTGGCATTTTTGCTGTAACAGTGAGAATCAAAGTGCTCATCCATGGATTTTCACCACTCCATTGGTTAAAGTCTGATACTTTATTCGAAATGTATCTTCCCAGTCTTGACACTCTTATTCTCTTTATATAGGTGCAATTCTCTGGCTAGATGGCTACCTGTAACCCGGCTAAGAGAATTGGGAAGGGACAAGAGAAGGGCAAACATAAAGAGACCATAATAGAGAGAAACGTAAAGTAAAGGGAGAAGGGAGTAGAGATAGAGGTGATGTAGAAAATTATGTGAGGTAGGGCAATAGGTAACGTAAAAAGAGAAAGGTGAGGTAAATAAAAGGAAAGATAAGAGGTAGTAAAAGGATGATGTAGATAGAGACGTAGAGAAAAAAGTAGGATTTTTGAGTGCAGTACTGAGAGATAGAGATACGGAGAAGGAAAAGGCGGGGAAGGGTAGGGGAGAACAATATTCCAAGGACAGAGGTAGAAGGAGATGTAAAGTAGAAAAAAAGGTGAGTTAGAGAGAGGTAGATAGCGAGAGGTAAAGGTGAACAGACAACGATATTTGAGGAAAAACATGCGATACAAGGTAGAGAGAGTGTAGAATGAGGAGAGGTATAGAAAACCAGGCAAGGTAGAGAAAGTACTGAGGAGGAGAGAACGGTAGAGAGGGGGCTGTAGAGTAGAAAAAGAAATGTGGTTTAGAGTGAAAAGAGGAAATTGAGACACGTGATCTGAAGAAGGAGAGGAGATGTTGATAGAAAGGTAGACAGTTGTGAGTCAGAGGAAGAGTGAGGTTGCGAAAGATAGTTGAGGTGGAGTGGGTGAGCTGAAATTGAGAAAGAAGACCAGAGAGTGATATGGATTTGTGTGAGAGCTAGAGAGAGAGAAGTTGATGATAGAGAAAAAGAGATCGCGATAGACAAATAGAGATAGCCATAAACGAGTTAGATAGTTAGAGAGGTGAAGGAAAGGGAACACAGGTAGAAAGAGACAAAGGGGGGAGGGAGAGGTGAGACAGTGTTCTTAAGGAGAAGTACATTCAGAGGTTATTTCAGGCAGTGAGAGTGAGTTGTGAAGTAGATGTAAGGCAGAGCGAGAAATGAGGTAGAGGGGAAGAGAATTAGAGAAAGGGCGGCGAGGGATGAAAGTTAGACCTGGAGTGAGAGAGAGCTATGAGGATTGACATAAGGTTATGTGAGAAGAGCAGTAGGTGGAGAGATCCAGTGAAGCCAGATAGAAGGAGAGCAGAGAGTTACAAAGAGAGGGGTGAAGTAAAGAGAGAAGATCAAGAGCGATATGGAGGTAGGCACAGAGAATGATAGAGGGAGGGATAATGTCATGAGTGAGAAGTAGAGAGAGATGAAGATGAGTGAAGTATACTGGGTATACTGAGATAGAGAAGGTTGACAGGTGAGTTAGCGAGAGAGCTGAGATAAGGAGGATCAAGGCACATGGGGATATGTATGTAAAAAGAGGGGGAAAGAGAGAGGAATATGGTAAAAGGTGTTCTGTGAAATAAAGAGAGAAATAAAACAACATGAATATTTTAAAATGTAATTGCCACAAAATGCCTGACAGTGCGAGGGATAAGGTTGGTCAGGCCAGGGATGCACACTAGGCCCCAGATTTGTCAATGCTTTGCACAGTTGCAGTTTCACATAAAGTGACACAAATCAGCGAAAGTCTTGACTTTGAATTGACCTTCTAGCGCCTCTTGATTTGCACTAAAAAGTAGCACTAAAGTAATTTTTATTTGTGTTTTGCGTCAAGGGGTGTCCCATGAGTGCTACAGGAGCGTGGGATGTCCCCATGCAACAACCTAGGAATTGTGATGCAAAGCCCACATACTAAAAACAGATAGGGTTTTTCACCAAAAAATCACTTTTCAACAAGCAAAGCATGATGTTTGAGAAAAGATGTATTTTCTCTAAACGTTTCTAACTTTTGTAACACAAAGATGGAAAGGTTTTTAACCATGTCTAAGCACTGTATTTTGTACTGGAAGGGCTCCCTTCCAGTAGAACACTCAGGCAGAGTAAGGCAACTTAAAGTGTGCCAATGCAGGTGATGACAGCAGCTATACTATAACTTACTGGACATGGCGCAATCCTACTGTCTCCCTTGCACATAACACAGCACAGCAAGTTTGGTTGGTTCGCTGTGTTGCATGAAAACAGAGCAATGTTGACCCTAGTTTCTGTTAGGCATGCTCTGTCAAATTAGAAAATAGGCCCGCTTTTATGTCTGTTACTTCGACTGTCTCTCTGGCTTTACTGGGCCTGGGGGTTGGACTGGATGGCGTTGCGCAATCGACCACTTTTCCCTTGCCTCAGAATGTCGCTGCACGGCCCCCGTAGGTGGAGCTTCTGTGAGGCCCCTCAGCAAGGGAGTGGAAGCTGTGCAGCGCGTCGTAGCCCTGCTGCGCAGGGGGGCCCTCTCTGAACTCCAGAAGACTGCCTTGAGTGGTCCGAGCCCAGCAGGCTCTCGTCCACGGAGCCATTCATGCTGCGTGGTGGCCCATGCGGATGACTGGCTCCGTGGTCCGCATTATATATGTGCTGCCGTTCCTGCAGCCTCGTGACTACCACAGAACCTGTTTGAATAAGAACACAATAAGCCAGAATTATGAGACATTCATGTGTGTTTAGGATTGCAATCCATTAGCGCTCCACATTCAAGAGGTCCATCATTATCAGTCACTCTATGTACACAGAAAACATGCAACAACACCCTCTCCACATTTAAACTTACAGAAAGTGAGTTGAGCTAATAGGGCAAGTGTGCAATGCTACATTGATTTCTTTGTCATAAGAGGGCACTCAGTGATAGTCCTTTCATTTGTGAAACAAATAACTGATTGAAAGAGAACATGCTGCTGCGGAATGGAGGAAGGCCGACTCTGGCCTACACTGAAACTATATCTTTATGCAAATTGAAGTAAAACTATTCTAAAGCATACATTTGAGACCATGCGTTACTCGGTTAAAATAAACCCCAAATTTGATTCTGCCCTCACTGAAATTAATTTTAGAATAGCCCATAATAAAATGGTTAAAAAACGAACTACTTATGCATGCGCCATAGATACACTGAGCATGAAGACCGTATTCGTAATCAAATCAACATGGGCCAGAAATAGGTAAAATGTCAGCACATCCATCCTTTTTAGTGCTGCAGTGCACAAACCCGACTTGCTTTTAAGATAAACTATACAGGGGATTCCCGTTGTTGTGAGTAGGAATGATTAGGAGTCTATTAGGGACTGTGGAATCATGCTCTAGGGCAGTGCGGAGAAGCCACCATGAAGAGAAGAGTAGATATGGCAAAGAATGTTAGCTTTATGACCCTGCGATGACTCAATTGATGCACAGGCCACATACTTCTGGTCTTGTGTGGGAACAAGACACAGCATACAAATCGAGCAGATTTCAGCTCAACTTCAAATAGTAGTTGGTGTCGAATGCCCAATAAACATCTAGCCAATATTATTGTATTTATAACCAATTATAATGTATCTCTCATGTTCAAAAAGGCTGCACATGAAAGTCCTGCAGAATTATTTTTAGGGCACCTGGCACGGCCATTTTAAGCTGTAAAGTGTAGGCAAATTAAGCTTTTGGTTAACTGTAGCAGAAATGAGATTGCAGCTAAAATGATGTCATGCATTTAACTTGTTAGTGTTTAGCTTAACCATTTAGAAATATACTCGCAGACACTATAGCAGGGTTTTCTTGACGCACATTTCTTAACTGTGAATTAAGAGAAAAAAAGGCATCACCAGCCAAAGAGATGTGTTTTTCTGACACAAACACATATTTCCAGGGCAATAGACACTAACCTTACGCCGTCAGATATACAAATACACTCAAAGATGCTGGACATCTTGAGAGATCTAGATACAAATATATTTGAGTAGTTGGCTTTTATTCATAAATTTTGATATTGGCCTGACATTCATATTTCTTTCCACATTGATTCAGGAGATCGCCTTTGGAAACAGATAGGAGTTCTTTGACGCAAACAGTGGCATTCTCTTAAGCATCCTTTCAACAATCCACACTTTAACCTTCAATGCAAACAATTACATTAGTAGCACTTTATTGAAGGCAGTCATACCTTGGGTTACAGCGTCTACAGCTCTTTTCAGTTCATCATTTAGATATGGGAGACTTTGGTCAGTTGCGTAAAGGGAAGCAAGACTTTTATGCTAGTCTCCAAGGGCAAGATTAGAGAAGTGAGCCAAGAACCAAGATGAGCTTAGGATAAAAAAAAGAATAAATGAGTAAATGGTGTTTGTAAAAATCCCTATGAGTTATATTGGAGTACTGTGTATTTTCAGTCTAAATATGTTTGCATTTTTTGGCAGCCGAATGGAAAATGCTATTTCAAAAGGCACATTTCTGTTAGAAGATAAACCCTGGAAGTAAAGTGCAGTTGGTCACATAATTAAAGAGTAGGCCTCACCCAGTAGATGAAGCTAAGACCAGAATGTATACCTTCAGCAATCAGGGACTCAACCAATGTTACGCAGAAGTCTTTGGATGAGTAGCAAACTGCCTTTATTTTATTTGGTTTCCATGAGTTATGAATAAATAGTTATCATCTGCTGATTCTATATTTATGTATCGACTATGAATATTAAGTAAGTTCTTGTAAATTTAGATACATTAAAAACAATATGATACAAAGGAAACAATAGTTTTCCAAGATATCTGTAAAAAATATAATGACTGCATTAAAGAAGAAAAATTCCTAGCAATTATACAGAATCCCATGTAATACTGATCTGTAGGCTAAAATGAAATCTTCAAGAAATATCATCAAATATTACCAACATAACTACTAAGATTCTTTCTAGGATATGGGCCAGCAGAATTAACACAGGCCCATCATCACAGATCATTTGACTTTGGAAGTAGATCAAAAGTATGTGCTCTCTTTCACTTTTATAGAATTCAATTTCTCACGACACATTTTATTGTGACTAAATTCTGCAAAGGCATTTGATAGTGCCATATGGTTATGTTTTTTTGGAATATTAAGAATCGTTAGTGACACCTTCAATAATAATGTGAAGGCACTATATAAGGAGTTTAAGGACAGTTCCTACAGAAAGGGACTAAAAAAGGTTGTTCATTATTGCCTCTTTTTTTACTTGTGGTTCGAACCCTTACTTTTTCATTAGAGCCAACAATGGCATTGTGGATAAAATATTGGTCAACATTAATACAAATGCCTAGCATTTTCAGCTGATATGTGGCTCACATTATCATCACTTTAAAAATGCGTATTGGAATTGCTGAATGTATTAAATTTGGTTAGAACATTTGGCAAAAATATGTTTTGAAGAAAACCCACTATGATGCTAAAATCCAAAGTAGTTAATAGAAAAAATATAAAATGGTAAAGGGATGGAAAAACAATTGTTTACCTAGAACAGACAGAAATAAATGTGAAATCCATATTACAATTAAATGTGGATGATATTAAGAAATCTTTAAAACCAGATTTCAGTTGGTGAACCTCAGCCTATATAGCAAGCTGAATACAATAATAAAAATAAGTGTCTTGCCAAGGATCATTTATCTGTTTGAAAATCTTTGTACTGTTTGTTCACCAAAAACCATCTAAATATCCATACGCAAACAAAAGATTCCATTTAGAAAATGAAGATTTAGCTTGACTGTCAGGAATGTTATTGCAGGAATAAGGACTCATCTGTACAGAAGTCCAGTCCACCAGAGGCTGACAAAAGCCTGGCGATATCCCAATTGAAGGCGCGGAATGCCATCCGCAAAACTTTTGTTGACCACCATTCTTTCCGTAACACTCTGCAACTTTGGAAGTTCCACAATGGCGGATACGTCAAGGAAGTCAGCAGTATAGTGTTTTGAGCACAAGCTGGATTCAGCTTGTGGTTCGAGCAATCGCCTTGGAAGGCAGCACACTTTAACTGATCCTTTGGAGGCGCTGGAAGCATCTCTTCAGCGCGCATGTGTTTCCTCACAGAAGGAACACTTCCATCAGTCGAAGCACCTATGGGCATGTCCTGGCTTGTAGTTTTGGACTTGAGAAGCAGTGTCTCCGAGCTTCATATCGCACATTTTTTCTGTATCTCTATGATCACAGTTCATTGAGCATTCAAGTCTCAGTTACTAAATTAGAAGGTCAAGACGTAATTTTCTTTTCTGCAAAAGACATTCAATTGAAGATAACAATTACCAGCAGCATCAATATTTCTCACAGAAAAGACTTTGCAGGCTGTTTATCCTGGCGAATATTCAATTACTCAAATAACTTAAAATATTATTCAACATTTTATGCAATACAGAAAAGAAAGATCTAGTTTACAAGTGAATCCTCATATCAGACCTACCACTCACTCAAATAATGCAATCTATTATATCATTCTGTCACAGGTTTGTTACCCTCTTCATGTTAACTGTGATATTTAATTTATTAAGTGACAGAACTCTACATGAAAGAAAGGAGCACTAGTCTTGCTAAATGGGGGTATGAGTTATTGAAGTATACCAAATAGGAAAAGTGTTATCCCTGACATTAGCATATCTGTTCAAATGTAAATGTTCTGTTTGTGCTTGCCTTCCTTTACAGGTTGCTGTTGCATATAGTACCAGAGAAGTAAGCAGCTAAGAATTCCCCCATGAGGCAGTCTCTTTTGTTTATCCACTTCCCCTTCCCCCTTCGTTAATGTATCTCGCTGACAGTATTATTAGTTGTCGCAGATATTGGTGAGGGGACGTTGGGTCCAGCTTCTGCTCCTGAGGAACTCAGCTGTTCAGTGAAGTGTCAGTTCAGCTGACTCCACCTGAGCAGAAGATGGTAGATGGTTTAGATGTAAACACCCTAGTAGGTATTATAGATAAAATGCAGATGCAGCTAATTATTACCGTGGAAGAGAATAAAGGTGTAAAGTAAAATCTAAATAGATCCCAAGTAGAAACACACAATCTTTTCCCCTCTCGAAAGATTCTTAAAATCTGCCCAAGATTTCGCCCCCACACGCTGCCGACATCTCCACACAGGTAGTTCACTCCTTTTCCCCTATTATTCCATTGGCTCATCCTGAACATTTCAGTGGTGATTCACAAAAAGCACAGATAGTTTTGACTCAGTGTTCTTTACATTTCTTATGCAGATCGGTGGTGTTTTTTGAGGATCAATCCAAAGTTGCTTTCATACTGTCTTATTTGAGTGGAGATACTGCAGCTTGGGCTATGTTTATTATAGCTCGAAATGACACCATTCTATATGACTTTGACAGGTTCAGGTTAGAATTCCTCAGGATTTTTGATAGGCGTTCGCCCAATGGAGCGACAGACAATGAGTTATTAGAACCAAGGCAAGGAAATCGAGAGCTGATTTCATATTTGGCACAATTCAATAAATTAATTGTAGAAACTGAATGGCCTGAGTGCAAGCATGTAGCAATTTTTATTGAGGACTCAAGGATGAACTCAAAGATGCTTTAGCTCAGATCCCAAACCGACCACAAGAAATTTCAGAGTTAGTAGATTTAGTTCTTCAGATAGATCATAGATTGAGTGAAAGAAGATCAGAAAAGCAGAGAGAATTTTGTCCTCCTCCCCAGTATGACAGAATCAGAATGGAAACTAGTAAGGCAGATCATTCCTCAGCAGAAGAACCAATGCAGATAGGCTCCATCAAAGGCCCACTTTCCAAAAAAGAAAGAGAAAAGAGGAGATTAAAGAATTTATGTATGTACTGGGGAAATCCAGGACATTTCATGAAAGATTGTACCAAGAAACCGAAGTCCAAGTTGTCGGGAAAAGACAGATCTCACCAGTTGAAGGAGTTGCCCTGGTGAGAAAATAATTTGAGTTAACTCCAGGTAGCCTGTGAATTTTGAAACCCAACAGGTGGCTAATACCTTACAGGCCGCAGCACCTCATCTAGTAGTGCCCTTTCACATCAAAGTTTGGAAACCAAGAACTAAAGAATTTTTTAGTAATGATTGACTCAGGAGCCACTGGGAACTCTTGTAATCAGAAGCATGCCAAGAAGATGGGAATACGTTTTGTAAAGAAAAAGGTTCCAGAGACAGTTTGAGCTATAGATGGGACTAAATTTAATTTCTGGTCCTATAACTGAAAAAATTGAAACTATAGAACTATTGAGTACAGGTGGCCATAGAGAATTTTGGAGATACAAATTAATTGATGCACCCCAATTATAGTTGATTTTAGGTTTGCCGTGGTTGACTAAACATAATCGAAAGTTTGATTGGGAGAAACGTCAGTGGGACTGAATTCTGAATATTGTAAGGAACAATGCTTTTGGAAGAAATTCGAGAAGAGTCTCAACTCGCCAGCCACAGAGTTGGCTTCAAGACGCTGCACAATTTGTGCTATGGATTGAAAAGTAATGCATGAAGAGTATGGGGATCCAGTGAGTGTGTTTGACAAAAATAATGCAGAAAATGTACTTCCTCCTCGAGACTATGATTGCAAGATCCAGGAGCAATCTTACCTTGTAGTCATATCTATGCCTTAACCGAGGCCGAGAATATCTAAAGAAATATCTAGAGGAATATTTGGAGAATGGATTCATTGGTTCTTCTCGATACCCTTTAGTTTTCATTCCAAAGAAGGATGGAAATCTTTGCACCTGTATTGATTATAGAGCATTGAACCAAGTAACTGTTAGGGATAGATTTCCCCCTCCGTTAATTTCAGAGTTATTAGATCAAGTGAAAGAAACAAAGGAACAATAATATTCATTAAACTAGATTTGAGAGGATCTTACCACTTGTTGAGAGTAGCCGAAGGAGATGAATGGAAAACAGCATTTCAGACAAAATATGGCCTCTACAAATACCAGATGATGCCTTATGGATTGTATAATGCCCCAGCAAACTTCCAGCATTTGGTGAATGATGTCTTGAGAGAATACTTGGATCGAGTAGTTGTGGTCTATCTCGACGACATCCTGATCTTTTCACAAAATAAAAAAAAACATACGAAGAATGTAAAAAGTATTCTACAGAAACTACAAGAAAACCATCTTTACCTGAAATTGAAAAAGTGTTCTTTTCATGTAGATCAGGTAGAATTTTGGGGTTTCGTTATATCACCTAAGGGATTTTCTATGGACTCTTCTAAGGTTTCTGCCATTCGTGATTGCCCCACTCCAAGGAGTGTGAAACAGATTCAAAGATTTATTGGCTTTTCAAAGGTCTATCAACGATTCATTCATAATTGTTCTGCCATAATAAGCCCCATCACTCGATTGTTGAGGAAAGGAGTAAAACTTCAATGGACGCAAGAAACAGAAAATGGTTTTCAGTTTCTCAAAGAGAAGTTAACGACCGCCCCTATTTTGCTGCATCCAAACCAACAGGACAGTTACATCCAGTAGCTTATTTATCTAGAAAGTTGATGCAGAGAAGAATTATTCAATTGCAGATAAAGAATTATTGGCGCTCAAGGATGCATTTAGAGATTGCAGATATTATCTACTAGGCGCTAAACATGTGGTAACAGGTTTTACTGATCATTGTGACACCCCATCATTTAAGATGGTCTCTCTATTTTTCAGACTTCAATTTTGTGATCACTTATAAGGTTGGAGCCACAGATAGTAAAGGTTATGCTTTATCCTGATTAAATGTGGAAGATCTTAAGGTTACAAAATCAGAACCCATTATTCCATCCATCAAGTTTGTGTGTGCTACGCAATTTATGGAATTTACCCAAGATATACAAGAGAAACTACTAGAAAAAAGGGTAAAAGCAGATCCAGTAAGAAAAATTAAAGATGGTCTCCCATTTCATAGAGATGCTCTATAATTGCCCACTAAGACACTACAAGAATTAGTGTTGAAAACCTGTCATAATGATCCTCTGCCTAGGCACAAAAGTATAAAGATGGCTACAGATTTAGCCAAGAGACAGTTCTGGTGGCCCAGCACAGATATTCAAATCAGACAGTATGTGCCAACATGTGATAAGTGCATGAAAGGGAAGTGTAGTAGACAAGCTCAGCAAGGATTGTTGCAACCATTGCCGATAGCGCCTTATCCTTGCCACACCGTATCTACGGACCTAATTGCAGATTTTCTTTCCAGCCAAGGATTTAATACAGTTTCGGTTTTTGTTGACCTGTTTACCAAAATGATTCATTTCATTCCAACAAAGTCTGTCCCTCAGGCTCCACAATTAGCTCAACTGTTTGCACAACATACAGGAAGGGTTTATGGAATTCCCATGGTAGTGGTTTCAGACAGGGGGTCACAATTTGTGTCCAGAGTTTGGAAATCATTTGTCCACAGGCGACTTGACCGTCTAATTTACTGAGACTCAAATTTTCAATGAACTGTGAGCATGGAGATACAGACAATACTTGTGATACGAAGCTCTGCGACACTGCTTCTGAAGTCTAGAACTACAACTACATTCTTAGATTTTACAATTGTATTAAAATGGTGGAAAGAAGTAAACGTCAGAAGAAATTAGCTTTTAAAGACTAATTTAGCATTTTCCACTAGAGAAATTATCTTTAATGACACTGAACGATGAGCAGAAGCAGGGTTAGACAAAAATCCACAGACAAAGCACAAATTAATGCATGCTTCATTAACATGGCAAATTTGTTGGAAAATAATCTTTCAGGCCTAAACGCCAAAAGGGACTGCATAATATCATTTGGGAAAAATGTATTTACGTGCTTAATAAAGAGCTGAATCACAGATTTAAGTACCAAGCAATAAACGTTGATAATTTATATATTTAATTTAAATACGGACTTCCATAAACCTAAATGATTAATGTTGTCTAAATCATGGGCAAGTTGTTTGTCACGTTTGTATTACTAGTATATAATAATCTTTGTGCAAACTATATTATTAAGCATCATATCCCTTTTATTTTTGATGTACTGTTTGTAATCAATGTGATTTATTTAGATTTTAATATTTTGTTTGTTGAAGTTACAACATTCCATTACATGAGATTCTGTTACACTCAGAAATACTTCATTAAATTAAAAATGATGGAAAACAAATAAAAAGAAATTTGAGAATTCAAGGCGTATTATATCTCCCATGCCATGGAGTCAACTTCGGTAAATACCATACAATGCCAATGATCTGACTTGTAATTGGATATTTTAAAAGTAAAGTAAATAGTATGCTATATCACTTACCACTACATTTCCGAAGTATTATATTGTATTTACCAATAAATTACCTCCAACTGCCTTGTCTGTATATTTTATTGTTAAGTTTATATCAACTTTTTACATGTGCTTTTTTTAAACTCTCGTGACTTCCAATGTAGTGGCCAGGACAACATAATATTGGCAATGCAATAGTACATCAATGAAATACTGGCAATATACTGAGGTATACATTATATTCTAAATGTCATAGAGATCCCATTACAGTTTCAGCTCATTATGAATTTACAAGGAATATTGCCCAATTTTAGCTAGATGTCCCCTCTCTCCAGCGCGATCCTTTGCTGTAATTGTCCCTAGCAATCATGCAGAAGAATGATGAACAGCATCTGATGTTCTCAGTTATAACCACAGGTGTTCCGGACCATAGGCAAGCCTTGAAATTGATTCTTTACTGGATGGAGTGACAGCGCCAATCTTGAAAGATAGGGAAGGATGTAGCCATACAATGAAAGATAGGGATTATTATTGTCACATGATTATCAATGACTTGCTGCCACTCAGTTTGTGCTTGCAGGAAGCACATGCAGGGCACAAACATTCCACTGAAGATTCCAAACCTGCCCAGAATTTTGAAGCACCAGCACTACAAGAAATTTGGAACTTGTGTTATGTCAGTTGACACTGCCATGTACCGCTGATATATTTGTTGACAGCATACCACCGAAATTGGAATTGAATATGAGATAAAGCATTACCAACTGTACTATGTAAGTCACTGAGGAGTTCCAGAGTAACATTGCTATAGGCTTTCTGCCTTTAAGATAACAGAGTTTTTAACTGACTTGTAATATCCTTTCATGAATGGAAGATGTGACAGAGTATTTTATTCCTGATAATATATGGGCTCTTTACTTTACCACACTTTGCTGTATCTCCGACTCCTTCCATAGCTGATTAGTGGCACAGCTATGGTATGGTGTATTGGTGCACACCCTGAAAGTGAATGGAAACACAATTTTTCAGGAAAGAATCCACTGGCCATTACTAAGAGAACATACTAGTCTAAAAGCTCCAGCTCACCTTGAAGTGCTGCTATTTCAGTCTGAAAATCTTGTCGCGCAGGCTCTCATTATTCTAAATGAGACTACTGGATTTTGAGCAGCAGAATCATCTGTGGTGTGGGAGACTGAGTCTAACCCACTGCAGGTGACACCTGTTGCTCCAATCCGGGTTTTGCTCCAGCCAGCTAGCAGTGCCTCATCACTACCAAAGAAAAGTGATGATTGGGCACCCAAGCGCATGAGATACTAGGCTTCTCAGGGAAGTCGTGGTCACTCAGGTCACATCCGGTTCTCTCATTTACAATTTAGTCTCATATATAAATGACAAACAGAAGCAGTATATGTTTCAATATTGAGTTTAATAAAAAACAACTGCATCTTAGATAGCAAAGCGTGAGCTGCAATAACCAGGACAACACAACATGACAGTATTAAAATTGTGACGAGAAGAGTGAAGCATAGAGACAACGCTATCATATTGTCACTAAAATCGATGGACTATTTCCTAACTAGGTGGTAATTTGAGCACAGCAAGTTAAGCTCTAATTCTGCCCTTCAGGTTCCCCTGGGAAGACATTAACCCCCCATACCTGAGCAAAGGCCTGTGGTCTGCATTTAGCGTCTGTAGTAAAGCATTCAGCAATCAGCATACATTCGTGGTTCCCTGACTGGAATCTCCCTCTAACGTGTAAGGGACAAGAAAGTGTTCATATAATAATACATCTGATATTCTGAGAAAATGTCCCTACGTAAGGTTGTGTATTTTATACGACTGTAGGAGACTAAACTTCTACCAAGTTCCACGGCAATGTACCGAGCTGCAGCCTTGAACGAAGCACAGAGTGATCAAGAATGTCTTGTTTGAGAACAGAGTGCTGGCCTAGGCAAAAACAGTTAAATGGATGAAAATAAAACAAGACCGTAAAAATGGTTATTGTAATAATAATAAGGAAGCTGAATAAAATATATCTAGGTTAAAGTTTACCCCGGCCTAGTGTGTTAAAATAACGTGCATAGAGCTATAGCTAAAATGGCCACACAACACCCTCCCCTTGTTGGTTGAAAGTGGTTCAAAGACAAAGCTAAAATTGTATTGCTAAAAAGCTCAGCCTAAGATATGTATAAAAGCAAAGTCAATTTGTACAAGTTGAAGGGACACACAAGCATCTTATATGACAATTTATAAAATGAGCATGTGGCATAAAACCAAATTTAAAGAGCAAGTCAATTTAAAAAGTTCCAATCTAGGTACAAGTCATGGATAATTGGAGATCTTCCACTTCGGCCGATGTCAAAATCAGAAAGTCCTCGCCAAGAAGGATCAAGGAGCAAGTGTGTTCCGTAGCCCCAGTGTCAACCAAGGCAGCATCCCGTGGTGTGCCCAGTGATGAGTTGTAAACAACTCCCTCCAGGAAGGGTAACTCATAAGTAGCTTCACATAGCAAACATAACCTCAATGTGCATGTCCGGTAATGAACCCTCAGTGAGAAAATCAACAGATCAGCATTCACTGCAGGCAAGTGCTGCAGCGAAAGACAGATTTCCAGTGCATGTTCGAAAGAGCACCAGAGGCACTGAAACACGGGCTGCACACAATGCAAAACCGGTCTGAAGGACAAAGACCAGCCACACTCCAATTGCTCCAGGAGTGTTGCTCCAAAATAATGTATCATACGTTCACGACACAGCTGTGCTGATGGGAGCATCGTCATTTCTCCACGTTGTGGCAGGTCAGCCATTGGGCATAAAAACCAGCAACAGCAGAATGCCAGCTAATAAAGCCAAAGTTATCGGAAATCCCCCAAAAATGCTAGAGAAAATCGAGTGGATAGCTGAAGGTATCAAACCGAATACGGAGAAGGTGTGAATGAAACCAGAACCAACAGCTTTGAAAAAATGTGCGATTCCAGTTGTACTGGACGCATTAAATATTCGTCCCATGAGTTCACTAAAGTGCTTCGGAAAGTTTGTATTTAACAGGGACTGTATTTCTGCCGATAACCTTGCCACTTGAAGTGCGTAGGTCTCGCGCGCAGATGTAAGGGCCACATGCTTTTGAAACAGTTAAAGCCTTGAGTCTGCTCAACTTGTCAAAATTCACGTTTGAAGTAGCAATGTGTGCCAAATATCAGCTGCTTCCTTAATTTTAGTGGGGGAAAGAGAACGTTCCCGCAGCATGTAACGTCCTTAGAGACCAAAACTACGTAAACTATTCCGGCCCGCATGCCGCAACAGTCTTCACCATTGAGGAGGATGGAGCTGCTGTTTGAAAGCACCTGGAACGTAGGTCTAATCAACGGGACTGGAACTCCCTTCAGATAACAAGCCAAGTTCACAGTAGAGGCGTTACACGCCCCATGCAAGGATAGCTGTTTACAAACCATCGAATGGCTGACTGAAGTCTTGCATTCTCTACCGCTAAGAAAGACTTCTTTCATGCCATTGAAGCATTTGTATGAGAAGGTAAGCTCCCACACCTCATGGCTGTAACTATCTCCCAGCTTTTCATACCTGCCTACCGGAATGTGTTTTAAACAGGAGGTGAATTAAAGTGTTGAAATAGGCAGATTAATGACCCCATGTATTAATCATTCAGCAGATGGTATTTCGGCCACAGTAAAAGGCAACTTTTCAAATTTCTCGATGTTAAGCATGACATAAGTTGCTTCCTTCTTAGCCATTAGTTGTTGTTGTCACGTTAAATTAAAGTGAGAAAATATTTCCCTTGCACTGATATACTGCCAGGGAATGCGACCCGCCTTCAATGTTTGAAGCGTACAGCCCAACTGCATAATGGACCTGATCTGACTCTGTCCATGTGTGAAGAAGACATATCTAATTGTATAATGTCTATATCAGAAGAGGCAATATTATTTATGGTATATATCTGGTCGGACAAGGTGATAATCCCATTATCCACAACAGCTCAAGCCTTTTTTAGATTTTCCTGATCTATTTGCCTTAACCGGGCAGCAGCATCCTGTTGAGAAAGCTTCCAAATTTCATCATATATTACATATAAGAAACGCTTCCTACATGGTGTTCTGGAGCCTAACAGAAAGTCCTGTGAATCAGTAGTGTTAGACAGGAGACTGAGGTGTTCTCTAACTGCATCTAGTGAGGATGATCTTAACCATTGCTGGCACAATTTTCCCACACTATGGCCCATATTTATACTTTTTGACGCACAACTGCGCCAACGCAGTTGTGCGTCAAAAATTTTAACGCCGGCTAACGCCATTCCAAAGCGCCATGCGGGCGCCTTATTTATTGCATGACGTTAGCCGGCGCAGCTGACTGGTGTGCGTAAAAAAAAATGACTCACACCAGGCAGCGCCAGCGTAGGGGAAAATGGAGCTTGGGCGTCAAAAAATGGGACAAGTCAGGTCTGCGGCCAAATTTTGGCCTCAACCCGATTTGCGCCATTTTTTTTTACGCCCAACCCCCATTGAAATGACTCCTGTCTTAGTAAAGACAGGAGTCATGCCCCCTTGCCCAATGACCATGCCCAGGGGACTTATGTCCCCTGGGCATGGTCATTGGGCATAGTGGCATGTAGGGGGGCCCAAATCAGGCCCCCCTATGCCACAAAAAAAATACAAAAAAAATACTTACCTGAACTTACCTTTCCTTCCCTGGGATGGGTCCCTCCATCCTTGGGTGTCCTCCTGGGGTGGGCAAGGGTGGCAGGGGGTGTCCCTGGGGGCATGGGAGGGCACCTCTGGGCTCCTTCTGAGCCCACAGGTCCCTTAACGCCTGCCCTGACCCAGGCGTTAAAAAACGGCACTCATCAGGCTGGGCGCCGTTTTTTAAGGCCTGCCCCCTCCTGTGCGTCAAAATGACGTCACAGTATAAATAAGGCACACAGACCTTAAAGTCATTTTTTGGAAGGGAACGCCTACCTTGCATATAATTAACGCAAGGCTGGTTCCCCCTTCTAAAAAATGACGCACATGGTGGAACTTTGACGCCCGCGGGGTCGGACGTCAAAGTATAAATATGGGGCAGTGTTTGCGCCGATTGTGCGTCAAAAATTTTGACGCACATTCGGCGCAAAGAGAGTATAAATATGCCCCTATATGTCGTGAATATACCCACATGTTCAGATGATATATAGCGAGGGTCTGGCCTACTCGCCCTAAAGCCCCCAGAGGAGTTAATAAAACGTTGATGACACCCATTGGTATCTATTGGCCACAATAACCACCCACCAGGAAGTGTCAGTGAAGCATTAAACGTACCATTCTGGACCCATTCATTGAGCTGATTTTCAGTTGCATTTGTATATTTTTGCCATTTATAAAACTTTGCGGGGCAGGGATACTGGGCATGTTTAATTCCTTAATTTTAGCCAAGCCTAAACAATTCGTTTGTTGTTCTGTTTGATTTTAAAAGATCATTTGTACAGGAATAAGGCATGCTCTGAACAAAGTTTCCTTTCCCCTAGTTTGCCAATTTTTTGTTCCCCATATACTTTTCAGACCGATCAACTTCAGCCAATATTCATAGCCTTCTATAGACATCCTGGAAACAGAAGATTCTGAATATATACATTTTGTATTGGTCATTAACCTATGTATATCTTTAGTAGGTGGTACCCTAAAATAATATGACTCAGCTTTTTTCACATTGTGCCCAGAAAAATATGCAAACTTTTCAGAGTATGTTTTAGAGCTCCCCTGTGGTAGATTCGGACAATGTTCCCATTGTGTATAATTAAAAATAGTTTTGGGGCTGCTCGCTCTATGTATGAAATAGTGTCCATAATAATTATAGCAAAATATATCACCATAATTCTCTTTAAAGTGATAAATATCTTCGTTTTCAAAGACAGTATAATATTGCAATTCAGTCATCATGGAATCAATTGTTTTCACATCCCAATCATCAGAAACAATGCCTGGTATTACTATATCATCCATTGATACTTTGAATACATACGGTATTTGAATGACTTCTGTGGGACCATATATATCAAACATTACTTTGTCCCATACAATCCCATCAGCAATTGGTACTGCGGAAATGTTCACAAAGGATAAGTCTCTTCGGACTTTATGTGATGAAAAATGTGGTTTTAAAATGTCCTCCACCAGTTCAACTGTTGATCTTTCAGGAAGAAAGTGACCTTGTTTTAATAAGAAAAAGGTGATGACAAACTCAATCCGAAGTAAAAAGGCTAGGACAGTCAAAGAGAGCCATAGATAGTTCCATGGAAAAATATAATACCTTTCTTTAAGCCATGTTTTTAGCTTACGTGCACTTGACAAGTCAGCTGTCGAAGAGGCAAATGAGTCTGAGAAGTCATCTTTGAAATCGGCAAAATATCCAGAGGCAGTTTGTGCAAATGGTGGAGCCGTTGTCAGTGGTGGAGTTGGTGTTTCCCGTGGTGGCACACTATAGATAGCACCATCCGTCTGTGTTGGAGTTGAGTCAACTTGGTCAAATATCTCTAAATTATTTGATGTTAGTGGAACTAATGCAAGATCATCTTCCACCCTCCCCAAGATCAGAGAAGTGTCGGTGTTGGTATAAACAACTTGTAGAGGAACCTTCTCGCCAGTCAGGAGCTACTGGATGTTCCTCTTGGTCGGCTGTGCAGGATCGGCCACATGGTGTTGTTTGACATTGTCGATGGAGACAAAACGATTTTCTCTGGCACCTGCCAACGGTGGTAGAATTACAGTTCTGGTACTGTGTATCCCTAGTACTGGGACTGGTGCTCGATAGAAAGGGCCAAATTCCGTTTCACAGCGACTTTCTCGCATACAAGATCCCCAACTTTGGGAATCCAGCCGGTATATGTTACAGGCACATCCTTGATTCCTGTGGAGGCGGCACTGTTAGAAGAATTATCATCACGGAACTGCTGCAATTCCTGTAAGACAGTGACACATTCATCTATGTCAAAGGGTGTTTCTGCTGCCTCCACACAAGGACCATCAAGATCCAGAATATACATTTGAGTTCCAAACAAGCACTCATATGAAGTACGACCCCCCCAGGAACCTTCTAGGAAGATTATTTACTGCTCTCTGAACTCCATATAGGTGATTAAGCCAACTACGACCCGTACCTAAGACTCTAGCAGTTAAGGATTGCCTTAAATCACGGTTTAATCGTTCCACTACACTATTTCCCTCGGGAAGAAATGGAGAGGAGTACTGGAGTTGGACCCCCAATGAAGCCATGGTGTCCCTGAATGCCCTTGAGGCGAAAGCAGGGCCCTGGTCCGAATGGAAAGCTGCAACTGCATATGTACTGACAAACACTCGCAAATCTTTAATAACAGTCCAAGCGTCAGCTGAGCATTGTGGCCACACCCATAAAAATCTGGAGCACGAATCAACAGCTACTAAACTATATTAGTATGCACTATCAGGTGTTAGGGGACCACAGTGGTCCAAGTACACACATTGTAATGGTTTGTTAGAGATTAAGAGGGGTGTCTGCAGCGGGCGCTTGGCAGTGGAAACTTTAATTTGCTGACAGATGTCACAACAAAGGACAAACTGCTTGGTCTCTTTGTAAAGACCTGGCCACCAATAACGGGCCTGCAGGATCTAAATTGTAGCTGCCACACCAGCATGGGCAGATGCCACCCCCTCATGCGCTGCTGTAATCAACCCTGGTCTTATGTCTTTGTTGGGAATGTCCCTTACGCCTACACCTGCTATTCTAACTTCAGCGTTCAGGCGATCTCCCATTCGCTAGGAATATTTATTAGGAAATCCTTTAGGATAGGCTTACCGTAGCTGTCACAGCAGCCCAAATGTCTGCATCCGGTTTTGAACTCAAACGAGTCACTGCAGCTACAGCGGCCACTGCCACTGCTGACTTTGCGGCTTCATCAGCCAATGTATTCCCAGCAACATGTATCCCAACGCGCTGGTGTCCAAGTGTATGTACAATGTGGACATTTGGTGGTGTCTCTTTCAGATCTGCTACTTTCCCCCACTGAAGTCTGTGTTTGATGGTATTGCCTTTGGAATCTCTGAACCCATTCTGGCACCAATAATGCAGGTATTCATTAAAGGACTGGACACAATAATATGAATCACAAACAATCAGCGTAGGCTGTGCAGGATCCTTGTGTTCCAGTATCAGCAGAGCTTTTAGTTCTGCCAACTGTGCTGTGCAATCCCCTAGGGTTTGCGTAATAGTATGTAGAGGACAAAATTTATCGCCCTCCAAATAGCCACTTACGAGAAACAGAATATTGGTGTTTGGTACCAATTGCAGGTTGTGCTGAGCCATCGGTGTACATGACTCTATGATATTGTTCAATGGGCAATGTATTTTCTGGAACTGGGTATTCTATTTCGTATTGTAAAAATTCTTGAGTTTGTAACTTTGGGTCAAAAATGTAGTCTACATCAGTGGCTGTCAGAGATGTAGCCCATTGTATCCAACGTGGATGTAATGCTTTTGCATTTGGAATGCTAGCTTTTGTAACAGCCTCTAGGGATGGGATCAGAGAAACGACAATAATGCATTTTCCTTGGGCAAGAGGTCTTTCTTTAATGACAGCCATCTGCACAGCAGTGAGAATTTTCTCAGTGGGAGCAAAGCATTGTTCTGCCACTGAATATAAGTGTGATTTGTATGCAATCGGGACTGTCTCACCTTCATTGAATGTCACATAGGTGAAACGAATGGTCCCAGCTATTACTCTGATGACCAAATGTGTTTTGTTGTCCCTCGTGTGTAGGTGTTGTGCTGCAAGCATGTCTGTTTGCAACTCTCGAAGAATGTGTTTATGTTCAATTGTCCAGAATTTACTTGAAAAATCGGAACGTATTAGATCATATAAAGGTTTTATGCGTGTAGCGTAATCTGGAATGTAAGTTCTGCCAAAATGTAGGAAACCCAATAAACATTGGAGTTTTTTAATCATATTTGGTGGTTATAACTGTGTGCATTTCTCTAAGAATTGTGGCGCTAGGCTCTTTCCTTCACTTGACAGCTCATATCCCAGGAACAGGAAGCTGAGGAAGGCAATGTTTGTTTTTTTGAAGTTGAATTTGTAACCAAGTTCAGCGAATCCAACAACAATGCGGTCTACCTGTCTTAAATGTTGTAGCAATTCATCATCCATATGATAAATATCATCTACATAGGAAAATGCTTCAGGGTCCATCTCGTGCAAAATTGCAGTGACACGAGCTGCGAACAGTCTTGGGCTGCTCTTATACCCCTGAGATAAACAACATAATTTTTCTGGGAGCCTAGTGCACTGAAACTTGTTAAGTCTCTACTTTCAGGCGCTATATTCTGGCAGAAAAAAACATTGGAAATGTCCAGTGTTGTTTTGTATTTTTTACGCACTATATTGTTCATTAGTGCTGTGCTACGCAAGTTTTGGATAGCATAAGTGCGTGTATGACTGTTTAAATGTCTGTAATCCAAGACTATTCTATATGAATGGTCTGGCTTAGCTACCGGGAATAATGGATGATTCATTGATGAGACACAGGGTTCGATTACGCCCTGGTACTCTAACTCTGTCAGTATTTCTCTCACCGGTGCTTTTGCTTCATGTTTTCTAGGCTACTGCGGTTGCGGTTGAGGTTCACTTTTAATTGGAATTACATGGTAGGGGGATTCTTTATCCCATCCTACATGATTTCAGTGTAATGCAGATGCTTGTGCCGAAGCCTATTCAATGGAATAGGATTCGGCAAGTTCCTCTGGAACAAGGGGCGAGAAAGACTGCTTAAGGACATCTTCTCCATATGGGTAGGTACGGACAAATTCAGGGGGCCAATCTTGTTCGGCCAACAAAACATCATATATGTTTACTACGCGACCTCAAAAGATTGCGTCTATTACGCGTTCAATGTCTCCTTCTAACTGTAATGTTATTTTATCACCCTATCAGGTGTGGAGACACGCATGTCCACAGTTTCTACTTGTATAAAGTCATCAGTTGCTTTCACCTTCAGATGCTTTAGAAGATTCTGGCGAGCTATTGTGACCTCTGCCACGCTGTCTAGCAGTTTTAGAGCCCATTTCTTGTTCTTCAAGAGGACCCTCTTCCTGAGTGGCATGTTGGACTGTGACTGCTGCCACTTTTTTCTTTTTGAATTGTGGTTTTTGTTGGGTGGGTTTCTCTTCCTTTTTAACAGAAACCTTCGAAGGGCATTGTGATTCCTATCTCAGGTTCACGTATTCTGTCCTTCGCTCTGATCGCCCACCTTTCTCATTTTGTTTTTCCGATGAGTCCCGAAAGGAACGAGATTGGCGTTTATCAGTATATTGATATCTATCAGGCGTTTTTTTATTATCTCTGTTTCTGAGATTATGTCTATTCTGCGGGGTCTCCGTACGTGGAAATTCTCCCCTCTCTTTTTTAGGAGTTTGTTGCTTTTTATCTCAGCGTTTCTTATTACCCTCAGGTGCTTGCTTAGGGGAATCTTTACTCGATTTACCTTGAAATTGTGGTTTAGATGGTCTGGCCCCTAAACTGTCTCTACCGATACTAGAATATGTTTCTACGATAATTTTGGGCAGCTCTCGTTCCTGATCCTGTTGAGGAACGTCACGGGGTCGCATGCGCACTGCAAGCGCTACCACTTCCCCTTTTAGATTACTTAAAATGATTGAGGATACTTTGTGGAAAAATTGCCCATCAATTGCATCCCCAAATCTAGGGCCGGGGCAGCCCCATGTTCATCTTGAATTTGTTTCAACCCCTCTGGTAAATTGGCAAGTGTCGGTGTACTGTGTGCTGTTGTATAGAGCGCGGCAGATACCATGCCCCAGGTATTACAGTTATCTACTGTAGGGACCATCCCAAAGGGCAAGCGCATTGTTAATATTCTATTTTTATTTTGAGGTCCCGTATGGGGAAATACTGCCTCCAGCGCATTCATCTTTTTTGCTAACTAAAACAGAGTTTCCTCTCGTTTGGCGGGTACTTTACCCATAATCGAATGTACAGTCGCAGGATTTATACCTGGCATTGCCGCATGTGGATGTGCTGGAGCAGCACGTGCTTGGTTTGTATTTAACATTTGCATTACAAATTGTACTAATCGTCTATATATCGCTACTAGTTCAGTATGTAAACGACGAACCTCAGCTACTGCTAAATTTGCAACTGCAGGATGTGGTGTATAAGTGGCCAAAAAAGGACAGGTAGGACCATCATTACTTAGAGGACCTAACCTTACTGATAATATTGTGTGGGGTAGGGCGCCATCAAGCCAATTATTATGTTCTTGATAACATAAAGATATTTCTAAATATGCATATGCTCTGTATTGTCCAGGCACGTTTGCAGGTGTATATTGGTGAAATGTGACCCAAGAATAAAAAAGTTCTGTTCTATAAGCTGCATGGGCATCCACCACAAATGTGACTGGACCCCCCTGGGCAGTTAGGCCATTCGCTAATAAATGTGCAGTTAGAGGTTGTCTCATATTAACCACTATTTGTACCTGCTGGGGATTCGTCATTGTAGTAACATTATAAGTTCAGAGAAGGCACACCAAATAGGGCTTTCCTTTTAAAGTTCAAGCTTGAACAATCTCCAGCTGCAAATAGGACAGCCTACGCAGCTCGCGTGGAAATCTTCAGTACCACGGACATCTCCCTATACGGTATTGAGGTGTCATTATATATAATGAGACAGAGATACTCCGGAGGACCCGAAAATTAGAGCCTGACCAAACGTTGGTCGCCATGTCGTGCAGGCTCTCATTATTCTAAATGAAACTACTGGATTTTGAGCAGCAGAATCGCCTGCGGTGTGGGAGACTGAGTCTAACCCACTGCAGGTGACACCTGTCGCTCCAATCCGGGTTTTGCTCCGGCCAACTAGCAGTGCCTCATCTCTACCAAAGGATAGTGATGATTGGGCAGCCGAGCGCATGACATACTAGGCTTCTCAGGGAAGTCGTGGTCACTCAGGTCGCATCCGGTTCTCTCATTTACAATTTAGTCTCATATATAAATGACAAACAGAAGCAGTATATGTTTCAATATTGAGTTTAATAAAAACAACTGCATCTTAGATAGCAAAGCGTGAGCTGCAATAACCAGGACGACACAACATGACAGTATTAAAATTGTGACGAGAAGAGTGAAGCGTAGAAACAACGCTATCATATTGTCACTATAATCGATGGACTATTTCCTAACTAGGTGGTAATTTGAGCACAGCATGTTAAACTCTAATTCTGCTCTTCAGGTTCCCCTGGGAAGACATCAACCCCCATACCTGAGCAAAGGCCTGTGGTCTGCGTTTAGCATCTGTAGTAAAGCATTCAGCAATCAGCATACAGTTGTGGTTCCCTGGCTGAAATCTCCCTCTAACGTGTAAGGGACAAGGAAGTGTTTATGTAATAAGACAGCTGATATTCTGGGAAAATGTCCCTACGTAAGGTTGTGTATTTTCTACGAATGTAGGAGACTAAACTTGTACCACGTTCACCGGCAATGTACCGAGCTGCAGCCTTGAACGAAGCACAGAGTGATCAAGTATGTCTTGTTTGAGAACAGAGTGCTGGCCTAGGCAAAAACAGTTAGATAGATGAAAATAAAACAAGACCAAAAAATGGTTATTGTAATAATAATAAAGAAGCTGAATAAAATAGGCCAGAGGCATTGGTTGACCACAGTAGGTCGGACTGAAACAGAGATTCAAGTGAAGAGAGGATAATGCCTGAGGAGCTGAGGCATGCTATGTGTGTTTATATGTTTCATTTCCTATTACCTTATCCTGACATCCCTTGCCAAAGATGTTCAGCATGAGATCTTTCATACTAATAATATGTGTATCCATCCACTTGCCATGTTTACTTTAATATACTTTTGTTGTTCACTGAGTTCGGTTGCATTGTTCTCTTGGAATCACTGTCTTCTTCCATCAACAGCTTTAATTTGCTTTTGTATGTCCTTGTTCTTTGCACGAAATTCTTGCCTCAGAATTTTTGAAGGTGATGTTCATCAACACTGGAAAAGGTAAGAATGTCTTCCTACTTCTGGGGCACTGAGAATGTTTTGGGCTGCCATAAATGATGGTGCATTGGGACTATTATAAATATTACAAGTGAGTAGTGGCTTATTACTGCTACTTTCTAATGTCAGAAAATAAACAGCAGGAGCTTATATAAATATTATGCTCTTACCTTTACTATAGCTCAGATTACACCATCTCAGAGCCAAATGATTCTGTTGAACAGCATCATGGATAAACTAGTCTGCAGAACACCAGGGCCATCTGAGCAATGCTTTATTGATGGTTCTTCAGAATGTATTTCATTCATCAATAAAAAGAGACAATGTTGTGGCTCACAAAGTATAGTGTTATGAAAATATGAAACAGGAACAGTGCTTCGCCCCAGCGCTGGAAATGAAAATAATTTACTCTGGAAATCCAGAAACTGGGGGTAAAGGTGTGGCAGTGAAAAGGGGAGGCAGTCATGAGAGGCTGAGCCATGAAAAGCAGAATCTGAAAGTCAACTTAGATTCAGACAAATAAGAGAGTTACCTCCAAGTTACATCAGCTCTCCCAGTTTTTGGGTTATCAGCCCAAATGGTAAAGCATCCCTTGTTTTTTTTATCTAGAACTCTCTCTCACAAACCACTGTGTGGAATACTTCATCCTCGAGTTCACATCTGGCAATATAGCACCCTTGCACAGGATCAACCCTTATCATACTACAAATAAGAAGGGGAGCTCTTTGATTTATATTTTGTGGTATCATTTTTTTTTAAATATATTAAAATAGTCTTCAGGTCCCCTAATATTATTTATATTTATTCAGGGGGCCCTGGACTGGGTTAAACACATATGTTGATGTGAGTAGGGAAAGATTATCGCACACATCTAATGGGTGTTCCAGCTGGATTCACCAGCATTCTTCATCACCATGAAGGATCCCTAAAGGTTAGGTTATCTTAGCGTCCTACACCCTTACACACTTGTGCATTCATAAACCAACATTTTGGTTGACTGCACTCAGGTAATTCCTGGCATCTGTTACATTTAATGGAGGGATCTACTGCTCCATAAGAGGGTGCAGGTGGGTGGGCCTCGTTGTCACACTTACTCCATGGGGTCGCCGAGCTCCTTCACTGACGTCGTCTTTGCTCCCAAACAGATTACACCATCTCAGAGCCAAATGATTATATCGAGTGGAAACATGGATAATTTATACAGCGTTATATCTAGGCCATAAGATCAATGCCTAGTTGATGGCTCTTCAGAATTTATATCACTCATCAACAAAGAGAGACAGTGTTGTGGTTCAGTAAGTAGAGTGCTATGAAAATATCAAACTGGAACAATGCTTCTACCCAGTGCTAGAAATGGAAAAAATATACTCTGGATACCCATAAATTAGGGGTCAAGGTGTGGCAGTTGAAAGGGGATGGAGTCATGAAAAGCAGAGTCGGACAATTAGCTTATCCATGTATTTTTTTAAACTCTTCCACAGAGAAATTGTCAATAAGGAGCAGTATGGCAAAATCTGTTCTCAATGAACTGGCCACAAAGAGGCTATATTTTAAACTACCTTATGGGTTAAGGCACCCGCTGCCGAGATCTTTGCGTGTGCAGCAGTTTTCAGGGGATAATAAAAGTAAGGTAACTCTGGTGGTTAATGCACTTGCTGGAAAGATCTGTGTTTTGTCTGGACAGTTTTGACTCATAATTTACAATAAAGTTAATGTATCTGCTGCAAAGCACATCATGAAACATAGAGATCACAAATCTGTATTTTACATAGTTATGTAGGTGGATTACTACTTTTGATTCAGATCCTTTTATTACTTGCAGTTCATGAATTGCAATCCTTCATATGTGGCACAGTGACCTACAAAGTGGCACCAAAGGCATTGGTTTATACCCTTATTATGTTTTTAATCCAACTGTCATTATTATAATGTTGCTAAAAATGTTCCTTTGGGTAGGTATAAAGTCCTATTAGTACAGACAACAAATCCATTGCTTCACATTTTAAATCCTGGTTTTGTGTTTCTCCTGACCATGAACTTAGAACATATGATCAGGGACACTGGAAGTATATGAATGTGTGGCTGCCACAATTTTCACATACTATAATTTTGCCGAATTTACCACATAAACCATTATATGCCACACAATCTCCAGGTTTTAACAAAACAAAATGTATGTTTCTACCTCCAAACGTTCAAAAGTTGCTAAAAATGCAGTGACATGTGTTGCTGCTCAATAGAAGGCCCTTTGCAAAGCTGGATTGGTCACCTTTCTGTTGCTTATTGCTATATTCTGGTGTTTAACTGGTACTAATGGGTTTTGCTGAAGCAGGTGTCTTAACTAGAGATTATTAATGAATGTTTATGTATTTCAATAATTGAATTATGTAGAAAATAAAATAATGTAGAAAAATAACGAACACGTTTGAAATTGTGACCTCGAAGAATGGCCACCAGGGTTCGCGAAATGTACTAATTGATGGTTAACACGTATGAAATTATTGAAAATGTACTACATTAATGTAGTAATGTGTCATATTAAAAGGTATGGAGTACGTTCTGCTTATTAATTGTAGACCTTAACTTAGCGAGTGTCTTGGCCTAGTTGCCAGGCCTCATGCAGAAGCTGTATTTCTTTGTGTTTCATAAAAATGCTGGCAGGGCGAACTAACTGTGAAATGTTCATTGTCTTTTCAAAAGTGCTTAGCAGAAGCTTTCCAAGAGAACCAACTAACAGGAGACAGTGTCCTTAAAATGTAACAAGCTATGTGTAATATGTGTGAAAAGTCCTTTCCCAGGACGCAAACAATGAATACACTGAATGGAGATGAAGATGCAACGAATTTGATAACCGATGAGCCGGATAATGAGGACATCATAAAGCGGACCAATCAATGTTGTGTGAAGAGAGAAATATTAGAATTCATAGATTTGGTATAGAAAAATTATTGGGTAGAGTAATAACGTACAATTAATTGACCAATAGGGAATTGGAGGATGGTTTAGGTGACTTTGATATAACAACGTGACAGAGGGAAAAGACTTGAGACTAGAGAGAGGTACCTTAGGAGATTTAGGGAATTTCTGTGATTTTGAGCGAAGAAGTGACTCAAGAATCTGTCATTGGGCTCATATTCTCTGACTGAGACCCTGATGCTTTGCTGATTAACTGATGACATGAGGACAAAGACTGATTCTGCTTGCTGACCCATGCTGTGGATAGGAAGATATGACAATGTGACTGAATTGCATTTTTATGCCTTTTCTTTCTAGGTACCAACTGCACTGTCTTAATAATTTTCCTAACTAGGGGCCAGATGTAGCAAAGGGTTTGCGCCTCGCAAACGGCGAAAATCGCCGTTTGCGAGGCGCAAAAGCCTCTTTGCTATTCAGAAATGCATATTGCGAGTCGGGACCGACTCGCAATATGCATTTCAGAATCGCAAATAGGAAGGGGTGTTCCCTTCCTATTTGCGATTCGGAGTGGAATGCAACTCCATTTGCGACCGCATATGCGGTCGCAAATGGAGTCGCAGTTACCATCCACTTGAAGTGGATGGTAACCCACTCGCAAATTGGAAGGGGTCCCCATGGGACCCCTTCCACTTTGTGAATGGACCCACAAATATTTTTTCAGGGCAGGGAGTGGTCCAAGGGACCACTCCCTGCCCTGAAAAAATACCGAAACTAAAGTTTTTTTTTTTTTTTTAAGTGCAGCTCGTTTTCCTTTAAGGAAAACGGGCTACACTTAAAAAAAAAAAACTGCTTTATTTAAAGCAGTCACTAACATGGAGGTCTGCTGACGACAGCAGGCCTCCATGTTTGCGAGTGCCTAGACTCGCTATGGGGCCGCAATTAGCGACCCACCTCATGAATATTAATGAGGTGGGTCATTGCGACCCCATAGCGAGTCGCAGTCGGTGTCTGAGACACCGTACTGCATACCAATTTGCGAGTCGCAGGGACTCGCAATTTGCAAGTCGCAAATTGGCGTTTTGCTACATCTGGCCCTAGATGCTTTTTCTAAAATTGTTTCTAAATTGTTTTGCATGAAGCCCCACATGCTGATGCTAATTTGGGTTAGTTGAGGCTATTCACATGACGACTGACAAATTGCAGGGCCAAATGTTTTGAGGAGCTATCTTGCAGAATTCAATGTACCTGATTACGTCATTGCAACTGACTTTGTTATTGATCTGCACCATTACTTTAGAATGTGTTGTGATTCAAGCCTTGATTAGATTACATTTCTTCCGTCCCTTTGGTCAACCAGAATTGTTTTTATATGTGTTTCATTTGATTTTTAGATTAAGCTACATGACTTTAGCATTGTTAATATAAGGGAAATAAACTTACTAAACGTGTACTAAAGGTGTGGTTATTCATGGCTGAAAAGTCATGGTCTTTGACAATTACTGACGCCATTGATTATTGATTTGACTAATGATTATTGATTATTGCGTATTGATTATTATTTCTGTTCTGGAGCTAAGGTAAGAACATCTTAAATGAGTCAAAAGGTTAATCGACCTATACGCGTCCCCTTGTAAGTTTTCTTAATAAGGACCGACGCGCTAACAGTTAGGGTAGCAGATTGATGGTTAGTCTCTTTAAGAGCTTGCCATAAGTGTCTGGAGCAGAGTGATAGGTGTTACACTTATGGTAGTAGTTTGAAGTTGGTCCTTTTAAAGATTCTGGGGGTCATTCCCAAGCGGGAACCGCCAGAAGACCGTACCGCGGTCAAAAGACCGCGGCGGTCATTCTGGGTTTCCCACTGGGCTGGCGGGCGACCGCCAAAAGGCCGCCCGCCAGCCCAGTGGGAAACACCCTTCTACGATGAAGCCGGCTCCGAATGGAGCCGGCGGAGTGGAAGGTGTGCGACGGGTGCAGTGGCACCCGTCGCGAATTTCAGTGTCTGCTAAGCAGACACTGAAATTCAAAGTGGGGCCCTCTTACGGGGGCCCCTGCAGTGCCCATGCCATTGGCATGGGCACTGCAGGGGCCCCCAGGGGCCCCACAACACCCCTCACCGCCATCCTGTTCCTGGCGGTCGAAACCGCCAGGAACAGGATGGCGGTGAGGGGGTCGGAATCCCCCATGGCGGCGCAGCAAGCTGCGCCGCCATGGAGGATTCCCCTGGGCAGCGGAAAGACGGCGGTACACCGCCGACTTTCCGTTTCTGACCGCGGCTGTACCGCCGCGGTCAGAATGCCCAAAGGAGCACCGCCAGCCTGTTGGCGGTGCTCCCGCGGACCCCGGCCCTGGCGGTAATTACCGCCAGGGTCGGAATGACCCCCTCTGTATTTTTGAGAGCTGGATTTGATTTTCAGTGATGACATTTGTAGACAAAATGATGTTCCCTTAAGCCCAGAAATGACTTTCCCAGATCCTGCTAAGTGGTGTTGGGTATGTTCTCGGCATTCTAGTGATAGAGTGAGAGAGGTAGGTTGCGCTTGCACGGCTTATACAAATCGCAGGTGAATTGTGAAATATGTGAGAATTAGGGAGTTTTAGGTACTCCTATGAAGTTTTAGTAGGAGTGTGCGTACTCCGCAGTATGAGAGTAGGGAAGTTGTCGAACATAACATGTATGTGGCGCTTTGTGCTAAAAAATTGTCCATGCGTTGTTGATGTACAGACCCTGCGTTGTCTAAGACTCTGGAGTATATTGAAAGTATATGAGACACTTGGTTATATGTTGTAATCTGTCTGGGTTAGTAGGTTGATCAGGCGTGGTCAACAAGTCAGTGAGTGAGTTAAAAGTGGGCGAGAGAAAATTTAAACTGAGATTTGGCAAGTCCTATGTGCACCAGGACAGACCCGTTGATCAGTTGAGAGTAAAATTTGCAGGTTGAATTTTGCTTGCGCATCTGGGAGACTGAGAAAGAGGAATAGCTGTATAAGCGAAAGAGCCATCTGTGAAAATCCGTAAGGTTTCTGAAGTGATTGTGCTACCTTTCCTGTAGTAAACCAGCAGATTTGTTTTGGTTTTTGGTTTAGTGCTCGCAATATTTTGCATTAGTTTTGTGTGAATTGGAGTTTAGGAGGACGAGCCACAAGACTTTGTCAGCCGCAGTACGTGTGAGTGTGACATCATTGGAGCCGCACTGGGATAGGTTGATTAGTGAGAAGGGTCGTGCACGGATTGGCAGCCGTCTGTGAGAGGCAATTGGTCGAGAAATGATGGTGAAGAGAATCTTGAGAGTAAAAGTAATATCCTGATTTGATTTTGAATAAACAAAAGTAGAAAAAACTGAGTTTTCAAGGTGTTGTAAAGTGCCCTAACGGGAGATACATACATTAGAGTGAGTTTAGGAGAGCCTACCCCACCAGAAAATACACCAGCTTACATTGTAATGGGGGAGAGAGGTGTCGCGCCATGTCTTTGGTTAAAACACTGGTGCAAATTGACAGAGAAAAATGGGAGCTTAGTGTTTCCTGAGAATGGGATGTTTAATTTGAGAATTTTGGAGCAATTGCGGATGGTGCTATATGAAATGAATCCCCTTCCGAGACCAGCACAGTTTGAGGTATTAGCAGTTTTGGAGCTGGTACCTAGACAGCAACAGCAGATAAAAAGAATAAGAAGGGTAGAAAAGACTTTAGCAGAAGTGAGATGGGATTGAGAACAGAAGAAATGGAGATCAGTGACATTGCAGGATGTTAAATTGTTTCCAGCTATTATACAGGAGGATGAGACGGAAGGAAAGAAAGCAACTAGAAAAACTAATAGAAGTCCGTCTGAGAGTAAGGAAGCAAGAAAGTCGTCCATAGTCGAGGAGTAATCAGATGCTGAGGATCTTGTTATGCAGATATTGAGAGATCGACCACCACTGTATGAGGTGCATGAGAGTGGTCCGAGTACTAGTGCTGATCCAACAGCCTCGGCACAGGCAACGGGGACAGTGAGTTCGGTTAATGCTAACCTGACTCAGGGTGTGGTGCAAGGTAGTCTTAATGTGCTGACTACTCCTGGCGTTCCGGTGCAGATGCTGCCGCCACCGATACAGAGAATTTATCCTGATGTGCCTATTTTAGAGACAACTTCGAACTTAGTGGTGCCTACAGAGCAAGTGGTTCTGGGACCAATGTTGGTCCAGACTGAGCCGACTCCGATTTTGTTGCCCTAAGTGCAGCCTCAGGTGATGCCGAGATTCACGCCATTGACAGGGACTCAGTCAGACTTGACTCCGGTAATGAATCAAAGTACGGGAGTCACTCTCTCACAGAGTACAGGTGCTAGAGCAGCCCCAGATGCAATATTGCTGCTGATCACTGTTGGTCCAGCTGTACCATTATTTGCGCAAAATAAACCGATTGTAAAAGAGCAAGGAGCAATTGCTCAGAGTTTAATAAGGAGGGGATCAGGTGAACAAGTGCAGGTAGTCTCTTCCGTGGGTCAGACTTTTGATGGATCAGGATCATTGTTAGACCTCAGTCCACTTGTTGCACTTCCAGATGCTATGAATTGCTGGGGACAGATTCAACAGAAGGCTCAAAGGAGCATAGTAATGAACTAGCCCTCTTTTTCTTGGAAAAGATATTTAATATTCAAGCTTCCCTCTCGGTCAAACTGTCTAATTCGGATGAGAGGGATAATGGGGTCCTAAGCTCGGATGGAATAGTCCCTTGTGCATCGCTTTCAGCATTTCAGTCTATTGAGGAAGAGGAGGTATCATAATACCTCTGCTCTATTAAATCGGGTTCCCCTCTAGACCATTCCCCTCCTTCCACGCTGGCTTTGGGCTCAGAAGCTGTAACGCCTGTCTTAAGTAGGATTATCAATGATACTCTGTCTTCTGGTTGCATCCCCCTTCACTGAAAACATGCTGTGATCAAGCCTTTGCTGAAAAAAACAAATCTTGACCCTGCTCTATTTGAGAATCTTAGACCTATTGCCCTTCTTCCTATTGCATCTAAAATTATGGAGAAACACGTCAAATTCCCAGGTGTCAGGTCTCTTGGAAAAGTACAACTGTTTTCATGACACCTAGATGGGCTTCAGACCTTTTCATAGTACTGAATCGGCCCTCTTAGCTGTTACTGAAGATGTTAGATGCCGTCTAGATGGAGGCGGCTATGCAGCTATCATTCTTCTTGATCTTAGTGCAGCGTTTGACACGGTGGACCATGAGATTCTGCTACACAGAGTCGCTCAAATGGGCTTTGAGGACAAATTCCTCAAATGGCTGACATGTTTTTTCTCGCACAGGACATTTCAAGTCTTGAATCAGTCACATTACTCAGACACTTTCTCCTTAACATGTGGGGTCCCACAGGGCTCCTCTTTGAGTCCTACGCTATTTAATATCTATATGGCCTCTTTGGCAAAGACTGTTGAATCATATGGACTATCTCTTATCTCCTATGCTGACGATGCTCAGTTGGTCTTCTCTTTCTGCGCTAAGAGCAATTCAGAATCGGCCGCCCTCTCCTATTGTCTGTCGGACATTGCGGGCTGGATGCTGGACAGCAAATTTAAACTAAATGATGGAAAAACAGAGGTGTTGCTGGTAGGACATTCCTTATCCTCCCAGCCCTCCCTACTTGCGTCAGTAGGATTAAATACTCTTCCTTCATCAGAAAATAATATTAAAAGCTTGCATTTCTGGCTGGACACACAACTTACAATGGAATGCCATGCAAAGAAACTAGTCTCCTCTTGTTTCTGTGCACTGAGGACCTGCAGGAAAATCTTTCCATTCCTTCCATTTCTAGCCAAAAGGCTTATTGTTCAGGCCTTAATTCTTTCTCGTCCACATTACGACAATGTCTTGTTTATGAGCTCCCCTAACTATGTCTTAAAGAGGCTACAGGTAATACAGAACACCGCTGCCCGTCTTCTGCTGGGAATTCAAAGCTATACTTCGGTAAAACCTGCCCTGACTTCCCTTCATTGGCTACCTGTAGAACAGCGGCTAAAGTTTAAAGCAGCCTGCATGGTTCATTGAGCCCTCCACAACAGAGGTCTGGCCTTTCTCCGACAGATTATAACTCCCTATACTCCCCAACAACTGCTCAGATCCTCTTCTGCATCCCTGATTAGTCTACCTCGGTTTAAAAGATCGAAATGGGGAGGTAGATCGTTTGCTCTTAGGGCAGCCCAACTGTGGAATTCTCTCCCGGTCGAAGTTCGAATAGTAGACTCTGAACTTTACTTTCGGAAATCTCTAATACGCCTTTCTTTTTCCCTTATAGGGCCTCTTGGTGGTTGTCTTCTTTTTTGGTTCCGCAGTAGAGCTGGGAAGCCTTCGGCAGCCATGCGCTTTATAAAATTCCAAGAATAAATAAATTAAAATGAATGGACCAAATGCAGGTCAGAGCCTGAGGCTATTGACTCCGCAGACTCCGAGTGCAGTGGTACAGCAGGTGCCACCGATTCAAGCGAGTAACATTTCATTACAGGGATTGACAGCGCAGCAGTTGACTGAATGGTTAGACAAGCTGCGTACCCCACAGAATGCTTCCAAAGGCGAAGAGCAAATAAATTGTGTTAGATTAAGCATAGAAGCAGGTGAATTAGTTGAGGGAACAATGGGGGTGAATAGATTAGAGTCCTTCACAGAAGCAGAGTTGAGGTACTTATGCCCAAGGATTACAAGAAAGGTGGGCAAAGTGCATCAGAGATTGGCAGATTTAGCAGAAAAACATGGCATAGAAATCGAGAAAACGAAGCATTTGAAGAGGAGTTACAAATTAGATTTTGAGGCAAAAGATGATAAACACATGAGGTCAGCCGGAATGAAGGCGCATGTCAAGGAATTATTGTATAGTGCTCAGGTTTGGGGAGCATTAGAGAAGTGGGGAGGCAGATGGGTAAAGAAAAGAGACAAGAGGAAAAGAGATTCTCTAGAGGTGACTGAGAATGTACAACAGGACAAGGATCTGGTAAAAAAATTATCAATGAGGGAAATCCCAGCGGGAAATTTTGTTCATGTTCCTTGAAGTAGGAGTGACATTCTGTCATTCATGAATGATTACCCAAAATTTAAAGAGAAGCCAGTAGAGTGGTACCAGCAGACAGATAGGTTTGTGAAGCTCACAAAGTGTTTGTGGGAAGACTTGAACACGTAACTGGATATAGTGGTTCCAGCTGGCTTATGGGTCGAGTGTAAGAGAGCTGTATAATGGCCAACAAGTGAACCGGAGAGAGATAAGGGTGCAGGTGCACCATCTCCTGAGATAATGAAATATTACTATGAGGTGATTGATTTCCTGAAGACAAGGGTTTTGCCCAAGAATATTGATTGGCAGAGGATTGATAGGACAGTGCAGGAAGTAAATACATGCGTACTACGAGAGAATGTTGAAGGCATTCAATGAGTACAGTGGCAAAGAAGCAATTGAGCTAAAAGACATGCTGCATTTTCTGTTCAGATTTGTGGAAGGATTGAGACCTGAGATAGGTCAGATGATTAAGAGTCATTTGATTTGCTGGCAAGCAAAGCCGATTGATGAGGTGTTGCAGTATGCAAAATTCTGTAGTGATTAGATTGAGATGAAGCAGAAAAAGTTGGAAGAGAAGGCAATGGTGATGCAGATTAAGGAAGCTCATACAGTAGTGCAAGGAAAGTTTGTGCAACAGATGCCGCAGCAGCAGGGAAATGTCATATTTCAGCCTCAGCTGAGCGGTAGAGGTCGTGGAGGCAATATGAACCGTGGTCCAGATTTAAATACTGTAGTGGTTCAGAATGATGTGTAAGGGATGAAGAAGCTATTGCTGTGTCACATTTGTGGATCCCTGGGACACTGGAAGCCGGAGTGTCCGATGATGGTGCAGGAGGGTGGTGTTCAGCAAGGTAATGACATCAATACATTTCAGAATACAAGAGGACAAGGAATGAGAGGTCCAAATCCAAATTTTCGAAATAATGTGAATCAAGTGCAGAATTTCCAGCCCATGCAGTAGGTGCAATTGCCCCGTGCACAAGTGTCACAGTTACAGCCGATGCAGCAGCAGGTTCCCATGGTACCTAGACAACAAATGCAAATACCTCAAGCCCCGATGGAGCAGCAACAGGTGATGCTTTCTCAACAGGTCACAGGTCAGAGGCAAGACAGAAGTAGTAACACAGTGCACCAATTCGCGTTACACAGTGAGAATGAAATAAATGGTGACTGGATGAGTGACAGTTCAGACGAGGAGCCATGTGTGCTTGCAGCTTCTTTAGAAGTAGATCAAAGGGGACCCTATGTGAAGGGAAAGGTAATGGGCCACAGAGTCTCATTTCTGGTGGACACGGGAGCTACACGCTCTGCAGTGAAAGTGCAGAAGTTCAGAATCTGCCCCTTTCAGGAAGAATGGTTCAGGTTGTGGGAGTAGCAAACCAGTATTTGACAAATCCAATTACAGATCCAGTGTAATTTGAAATTGGCAATTTCCAGGGGCTGCATAAGTTTTTGGTCTGCGATTCGAGTCCGGTATCCCTACCGGGAAGGGACTTGTTATGTAAAACAAAGTGTTTGATCACTTTGTCAAATGATGGAATTGAGATCCAGACAAATAGTGATGATCAGGAAGACCCAGCCCCAGAAACAGAGTGTGAAACTACAAATGAGGAGTACCCCTTGATTGAGTTTTTCCAAATGTTCATAGTGAAAGCTTAATTCTGATTTGCAGGGAACAGTACAAGAGAATGTGTGGGATTTGACAGGGAAAGAAGCGGGTTTGATCAAAGTAGTGGAGCCGATTAAGGTTACTTTGAGGCCGAATGCAGTGTTTCCAAAACTTCCACAGTACAACATGATACAAGATGTCCTAATGAAAGTGGCTCAGATAATCGCAGATTTCGTGAGGTAGGGAGTTTTGAAAGAGGTGTTGAGCAGTCCATGTAATTCACCAATAATGGGTTTGAAGAAGCCATGTAGGAAGGTTTGAATTGTTCAGGGTTTGAGAAAGGTAAATGAGATTGTGATCAAGTGTTGTCATGTAGAACCCAACCCAGCTGTAATAATGTTCCAGATTCCACGTGATGCAGAATGGTTCACAGTTGTTGATTTGTCATAAGTGCTCTTTTCTGTGACTCTTCATGAGGATAGTCATTTTCTCTTTTGTTTCAAATTCTTGGGTCGAGTCTACTGCTGGTGTAGACTTCCTCAGGGGTACACAGAGTCACCTTCCTTGTTTAACCAGAATTTGGAAAAGAATTTGGAGTCATTAGAGTTACCTTTTCAGTCGACTCTGGTACAGTACATTGATGACCTACTGATTTCATCCAGGACAAAGGACGAATGTAAGTATGACTCGATTGCCTAGTTGAATCATTTGGGAAAATATGGTCATAAAGTGTCACCAATGAAATTGCAGTACTGTCAGAAGGTAGTGAAATATTTGGGTCACCAAATTGAGAAAGGGTCGAGGAAAATATCCAGGGAGAGAATTACAATGATACTGCAGATAAGTCCGCTGGCTACACAGGGCGATGTCAGGATGTTCCTAGGAATGGTGGGCTATTGTCGCCAATGGATCCCTAATTTTCCAGAAATTTCGAGACCACTGCAGAAGTTGACCCATAAGGATGTCACCGATCCTGTAGTGCTAGATCAGGATGAAATGAGAGCGTTCACTGAGTTGAGAGAGAGTTTGTGCAGAGCTCCAGCATTAGGTATGCCTGCCTTCACAAAACCATTCACATTCTTTTGTCATGAGCGTGATGCATGTTCATTGTCTTTCTTGACTCAGGTCCATGGAGGTGCTCATTGCCCAGTAGCATATTTTTCAGCTACCTTTGATCCAGCTGCAGCAGCTTTACCAGGTTGCTTGCGTGCAGTGACCGGCAGATGGTGAAAGTCTTTCACAGTGTGAAGGCGTGGTGATGGGATATCCCCTGACTGTAATGGTCCCTCACTCAATTTAAATTTTGCTGACAAGGACGAAAACCCAATACATGACTGGTGCTAGGTTGACTAGGTATGAGACGAGTATTTTGGGTACACCAAACGTGACACTGAAAAGATGTACAGTGCTGAACCCGGCAACTTTACTTCCAAGTGATACTACTGAAATTGAGAAAGAGAAAGATGTTGAACATGATTGTCTCGAATGTAATTGAGATGTGCACAAAATCGAGACCTGATATTAGACATACTTGATTGGAAGAAAATGACCAAATTGTTTTTGTTGATGGGTCTTGTCTAAGAGACAACACAGGGACACTGAGAGCAGGATATGCTGTGTACACAATTACAGGTACCTTAGAAGCTTCCTGGCTTCGAGGAGTGTATTTTGCCCAGGTAGCGGAATTGGTCGCTCTTAAGTAATTGACACTTTAGAAGAGTTAAAATCTTTTCAGAGTAATGTTGACAAAGAGGAAAAACGTTCATGGGGCAAGATGAAATGTGTTCAAAGACAGGATGAATTGTGGGTTTCAGAAGAGGGTAAGTTGGTTTTGCCAAACAGCCTGTTGTCCCAGATGGCAAGGTACTATCATGGTCAGCCACACATTTGGAGGAATGCCATGGTACGTCTGTTCAAAATTGACTGGTTCAACCCGAAGTTTAGACAAGCAGCTGAAGCAGAGTGCCATTACTGTGTCATTTGTCAGCAATTAAATGCGGGAAAATGGACAGTGGTTAATTTGAGCCACATTGGAAGAGCAGGAGGTCCATTCAGCAGAATGCAATTGGACTTCATTGAGATGTCTGTGTGTGGAGGTCTGAGATATGCGTTGGTGATTGTTTGCATCTTTAGTCACTGAATTGAAGCGTACCTTACACGGAGAAATGATAGTCTCACAGTAGCGAAACTGTTGCTTAGGGAACTAGAGAAATTATACTGTGCTTCGGATTTCCGTTCTCTTTAGAATCAGATAGGGGAACTCACTTCAATAATGAGGTGATTAAACTATTGTGTGCAGCATTGAACATCGAGCAAAAGTTGCATTGTAGTTATCGCCCTAAAGCATCAGGATTAGTGGAGCAAATGAATGGTACCGTGAAGTCAAGAATTGCAAAAATGTGTGTAGCTACGAATTTGAATTGGCCTGACGCATTACCTTTGGTGTTGATGTCAATGAGAAACACACCTGATAGGAAGACAGAATTGTCACCCCACGAGATCCTCATGGGCAGAGCAATGAGATTGCCAGCAGTACCAGCAAATGCACTTGTCAACATTACAGATGATATGGTGTTGGATTACTGCAAGGGTCTGGCTGATGTAGTCCGCTCTTTCTCTCAGTAGGTGGAGGACACCACACTGCCCCCGATTCATGACCCAGGGCACAGAGCCAGCGACTGGGTTGTTATCCGAAAGCATGTGCGCAAGACGTGTTTGGAGCCTCGTTGGAAAGGACCGTACCAGGAGGTCCTAACGACTACGACAGCTGTAAAGTGTGCTGGGATCCCGAACTGGATTCACGCAAGTCATACGAAGGAAGTGGCATGTCCACTGGGTCATGAAGAAGCGTTGTTGAGAGTACCAATGACAGTGAGACACATTACAGCGCCAGAAAGGGAGCAAGAAGCAACTGAGGATGAACCCTAGCTCGTTGAAGATGGTTCTATCACTCCTGTGAGAGACTACGGTGGAGCCCTCCAGGGGGGTGCAGAGGAACCTATCTCAACCGAAACAGCAAGAGAGCCTAATGTAGAGGGGGCTGTCCCAGAAGCAGATGATTCCGAGAGACAGAGCAATTGCCAGACCCAGAAGGGGAAGGAGTTGAGGTGGATCAAGTCAAAGTGATCTGACTCCTCCTGAATCAGTTGCAGGTCCATCAAGAGAAAACACCAAAGAAAAAGAAAAGGATTCTAGTTTGATCTTGAAGAAAATACTGACAGAAGGTTCATTGAGGGGAGACAAGTGGCCGAAATCGCAAGTGGAGAAAAGGAAAGAGGTGGTTGCTGAACCAACAATAGAGGAAGAAGTAGACACTACGAGAAAAGAAGAACTAAGTGAAAGAGAGCTGAATGGTGAGTGAAAGTTTAAAAGAAAGAGAATAGCAAGTCAAAGATACGCAGGTCCTGAATGGGCGTATGCAACTACAAACGAATGGCAACAAGAGTTTATGTCTTTTTGTTTTGATAGGGAAGTTCCAAGTCAATATTTTGAGGTGACTCGAAAGAAGATCAAGGAGCTGAACTGTTGAAACAATCTGAGAAACATTTTTGAGGAAAAGACTGTTGAAAGAAACCAGAAAAGGAATTGATAACCTGATTTGACTTTTGAAACTGGATTTGACAAAGCTGCTAACTGATTTGACAAGGAAGAAGGGTTCCTGGAAGTGAAACTGAACTGCTGAAAGAAGAGTTGTCTATTTTCGATTTTTGCTGCAAGTTTTCCTAAGTTACTTCTGCTTTCTGATTCTTTACAGATCATGGCTGATGTAGATAAGCAGGTTGGAGATGCTAGGCGCTGTAAATATATGAGCATTGGTTTGGCAGTTATGTGTGGAATAATGTTTAAAGTAGTGTCTGTTCTTGACGCGAAAGGAGCCAACCATATTTCTGCTTTTGAGACTACTACACCAACGGCTGTAGAGAAATTTAAACTGGATGAGAAATATTTGCATGATTATACTAATGCACAGGGAGAACTTTCTTCTAACATCTTCTATCGCTTATTGAGTGAGTATGTTGAGACAATGGATGCAAATGATTATCTTGTGTGTACGCAGATTCCTTCATCAGTCGAGAAAGGAGTCACCTATCATAATCTTCCACTAACCTAAAGAATAAGTTGCAGTCTGTTACTAACAAGGTTCTATAACAAGGAGTATATTCAGTATTTTTACTCTAATCATGATGTCGTGTTTTCGTGTGTCCCTATTATTAGGTATTTGAGTAGAGTAGCTAAGGATAAAGACATAGGGGGTCATTCTGACCCGGGCAGGCGGCAGTCGTCGCCCGCCTGGCGGCAACCGCCAAATGGCCGCCCCACGGTCAAAAGACCGCGGGGCCATTCTGACTTTCCCGCTGGGCCGGCGGGCGCCCGCCAAGGGAGCGCCCACCGGCCCAGCGGGAAAGGGCCTGCAACACAGAAGCCGGCTCCGAATGGAGCCGGCGGTGTTGCAGGTGTGGACGGGTGCAGTAGCACCCGTCGCGATTTTCACTGTCTGCTATGCAGACAGTGAAAATCATGCTGGGGCCCTGTTAGGGGGCCCCTGCAATGCCCATGCCAGTGGCATGGGCAGACACCCGTTCCCGCCATCCTGTTCCTGGCAGTAAAAACCACCAGAAACAGGCTGGCGGGAAGGGGGTCGGAATCCCCATGGCGGCGCTGCTTGCAGCGCCACCATGGAGGTTCAGCCCAGCCAGGGGAAATCCGTCGGGAAACCGCCGGATCCCCTTTTCTGACCGCGGCTTTACCGCCGCGGTCAGAATGGGCAATGAAGCACCGCCAGCCTGTTGGCGGTGCTTCCGTTGCCCATACTTTGACATGTGGTACAGCTTATGTGCATAAGAATAATCTTACATGCTTGCTTATACCTTTAGAGAAGAGCTTTTTAGATCATACTGATGACAGAAGAAAGGCGCTGAAGGAGAAATTTGAAAAGGGCTTAGAGAAATGGACTTACAAGAATGATTATGCTTACACTGCAATTAAAACGCAAGGGAAATTAGCTTTAGATGTATTACATGTAGGGAAGCTTTGCATATATAGACCAAAATCGCGCACTGACACTTTATTTGTGGATACGAGTGAATGTAGGCATGTGTTTCTGTTTCAGAGTAAATAGACATTTATGTTGAATGGGCAGGACCCTGCAGTTCCGGTGATATATTATATTTGTGGACTTAATGCTTATTGCCGTCTTCCGAGAGTATGGCATGGGACATGTTATTTGGGAATAGTGTTCCCAAAGATTTACCAGCTGGAGGATTTGAAAAAGTTTCAGAAAGTGACTGAATTACATCATAAGAGACAGAGGAGGCAGGCCTCTTCTGCGATAGTGGGAGATATGTTTGGTGCAGTGATTCCTTCAGTGCGAGTCATCCTGAATTCGATCAAGATTCGAATGTTGTCTACTATTGTGGATAACATGCTGACATATTTTTCAGGGGCTATGCTCCTGATAGATACTGAATTAGCTGCGGATAGAGCTATGACTCTTCAAAATCGTCTTGCTTTAGACAGTCTTTCAGGGAAGGATGGCGGAGTCTGTAAACTGATTAACTCTAGGCATTGCTTCTCATACTTTCCTAACAATAGTAAGGAGATAAGAGACTTACTTACTAATCTGACTAACCCAAGTAGTGATTTGAAGGAATTAAAAGAACCTGGTGTTTGGTAGAAGTTTGGTAAGGGGTTTGCTTCAGTGGGAATTTAGCTTAGTAGTATTTGGAATGGGGTACTATTAAAAATAATACAGGGGATACTAATTGTTGTGGGTTGTCTATTGGGGATCTGGGGATTATGCAAATTATGCAAAGGAATTAAATTGAAAAGGTCTAAGAATAATCAGAGGAGGGAAGAAAAGAAAAGGGAAAGGATTTACAGGGGAAATTCAAGGAGAAGACAAAGTTTTGAAGAAATAGAATTATACATTTGTGGGTGGTAATTAGTGTGATGACACATTTCGTCATTAGAGGAGGGATTGCTGAAGCAGGTGTCTAAATTAGAGATTATTAATGAATGTTTATGTATGTCAATAATTGAATTATGTAGAAAATAAAATTATGTTGAAAAATAACGCACACGTTTGAAATTGTGACCTCAAAGAATGGCCACCAGTGTTCACAAACTGTACTAATTGATGGTTAACACGTATTAAATTATTGAAAATGTACTAGATTAATGTAGTATTGTGTCATATTAAAGGTTATGGAGTATGTTCTAGCTTATTAATTGTAGGCCTTAACTTAGCGAGTGTCTTGGCCTAGTTGCCAGGCCTCATGCAGAAGCTGTATTTCTTAGCATATAATAAAAATGCTGACAGGTCTAACTAACTGTGAAATGTTCATTGTCTGGTCAAAAGTGCTTAGCAGAAGATTTCTATGAGAACCAACTAACAGGAGACAGTGTCCTTAAAATGTGACAATCTATGTGTAATATGTGTGAAAAGTTAATTCCCAGGACACGAACAATGAAGACACTGACTGGAGACAAAGATGCAACAAATTTGATACCTGACGAGCCGGATGATGAGGACATCGTAAAGCGGACCAATGAATGTTGTGTGAAGAGCGAAATATTAGAATTCATAGATTTGGTATAGAAAAATTATTGGGTAGAGTAATAATGTACGATTAATTGACCAATAGGGAGTTAGGGGATAGTTTAGGTGACTTTGATATAACAACATGACAGAGGGAAAAGACTTGAGACTGGAGAGAGATACTTTAGGAGATTTCGGGAATTTCTGCGATATTAAGAGAAGAAGTGACTTGAGAATCTGTCATTGGGCTCATATTCTCTGACTGGGAGCCTGATGCTTTGCTGATCAACTGATGACCTGAGGAAAGATATGACAATGTGACTGAAAAGCATTTTCATGCCTTTTCTTTCTAGGTACCAACTGCACTGTCTTAATAATTTTCCTAACTAGATGCTTTTTCTAAAATTGTTTCTAAATTGTTTTGTATGAAGCCGCACATCCTGATGCTAATTTGAGTTAGTTGAGGCTATTCATATGATGACTGACAAATTGCAGGGACAAATGTTTTGACGAGCTATCTTGCTGAATTCGATGTACGTGATTACTTCATTGCAACTGACTTTGTTATTGTAAAGGAAAAGGCAACCAGGGCACTCCTGAATCATGAAACCAAGATAGGTAAGTTCTCAGAGGAATTTATTAGTCAAACCTCCAAGGTAATAGTTTTAAATTTATACAGTGATAGTAGTGTCCATTAATTATAATACATGCAAGAAAAGTCGGTAACAGCCACTTTGTATGTATACAGTGATAGTAGTGTCCATAAATTATAATAAATGCAAGAAAGTTCGGTAACAGCCAATAAATGCAAGAAAATTCGGTAACAGCCAACACGTGTTTCGTCCTCAACGGACTTCTTCAAGGCTGGAAACAAAAACAGATTGGAGCTCTTAAACAAAAAATATTCACTACCATCGGTAGGTACATATACGAATTAAGACCTTAATTGTAAATTGAAAATAATGGGAAACGAACATTCTTTATCGGTCAAAATTACAGACCCATTATGAGTATTTTATAATCAAACTAGAGATAACCCATTCGTACGTAGTGTGTTGTCTCCAAAGAGTATTCCTTTGAATGACGAAAGTAGAGCGTGAAAGTGAGAAAAGCCCAGACGTAATAGTTTGTGAATGATGAAGATAGTGACAACCATCACCAGGGAACGGAGTATGCTTTAAGGGGTGTAAGTTATTTCCAAAAGAGAGGGTCGTGCTAGAATTAAAATAGCATAACAATATGAGTGATATGACATGGTAATCATAGATTAATAAAATTACCTCATGAGCTAAACTGTAAAAAGGAATCAAAAAGTTTCCAATTTGGGTTCCATGTGAGAATTCTAGAAAGGTAAAGAAAGCCCAGAGGAAAACACATTACTAGTGTAAAGGGCTCAATTGGATAAAAAATAGGAAAAGTAAAAGGGAAAATAAATCGAGGTCAAATATAAGACCTACCAGGGAGGCCGATGAGTTCTCTATCATAGTAGAAGTCCCTTAATCTTCCAGAAACGAGTATTATTTAAGAAGCTAGCAAGCTATCATGTACAGTGTGTTCATGGTAGGAAAAACACTCGGAAAGCGGCCTAGGTAAAGCCAGGCTGTATGCGTTGAGCTAGAGAGAAAGGGGAGAATGAAATTCGATTAAAATAATAACATCGGACCGAGAGCAAAGCTACGGTGGCTATAGGGGAATTCATGTTAACTGAAGTAAAGATAAGGGAGAAGACAAAAAAATAATATTTTTTGGTTTAGAGTATGTCCAAAAGTGAAGGGCTGACTCCCCACAGAAAACAGAAATTGGTCCCATGTTTGGTAACCGAAGTCAAAAGACTTATATTTCCGTGCGCCGGGGCATGTGGAAAATAGAGTAAAGCCCACTATTTTAATTGGGTTATGGTGCGGAGCCAAATAGACTAGCGGGATTAGTAGTAGAAGCACTTACCCGTGTTTCCCCAGATTCCGGGAAACTGCACACCAGTATGTGTGCGCGATCGACAGCGCGTGTTAACGCTGCCGTAAACAGACCGACAACAGTAAGTTCGAGGAGTATCGGTGTATGTATACGCGTACTCCGAAAACAAAAGAGGGACTAACGTCTAGTCTGCATTGAAGCATGGGAATGAAGGCTCCGTGATAGGAGCACTCTATGGAAGCCATATTGGAAGTAGTAGAGCGAACAGTACGTATCTATGTGCAAAAATGGTTGTGCACGAGACCATGATCATATAAAATTAAACAACAGGGTGGCACTATTGGATATAGGAAACAAGGGAAGTGGTAGTGCATGGAGACCAAATTCACCAGACATTATTGATTGCTTATTAGAGTTTGTTTGATAGGTGAGTACTGATTTAAGGGAGGTGGGAAAATAAAATGAGTGCATACATAGTGAATTACGTAAGAGAAAAGAAAACAGGGAGGGATGTACAATCAGAGTACACATTAAGTGCATGAGTATCAATTAAAAGTCTATACACATAGAGTACATTTAGTTGAAAATTTAACATGATGTTTTAACAAAAACTACTGTATTCACATACTTGTACAGGTATATGGTAAATGGCATAAACAAATAACACTCCAGAGGTTTATAGAAAAAGACAACAAAATAGGAAATGTTGAGAAGATTATTCCAGCAGAATGTAACAAGTTGTTATTGTTAATGTCAAGTGCTTTTAGTACATTTGCGGTAAAGACCAAGTATAATGTGAGGATTACAAAAGACATTACAATGTTGCAATAAGTATCGAACATATAGGGGCACGTACATAATTTTGAGTTATCATATTTGTTTATTTTTTATTTTTTGTATTTTTTATATATAGCCTAAAAGGAAAGCTAACCAGAACTGCGTAGAGACCAAAAACTGGATCCTATTGATGAGCAGATGAATTAATAATAATAGGGAGGTGGAATAATGCACCTTTGTTAGAGAAAAACATGCAGGTCCTTATTTATGTTAAGGCCCTGTTCTACTGCTCGTAGCTTAATGATCCACCTACTCTCAAGGCGTCTTAGGGCCAAAGTACGGTTACCTCCTCGGGGCATCTTTTTTACAGAGTCAACCCCGTGGATATGAATGTCGAGGACTTCTCTACGTCCATGTGTCTCATTGTAGTGGGTCGCAAAGGGATAATTAATGTTCGAAGATCGAATGGCCCTCAAGTGTTCTTGGATTCTCTCTTTCAATGGTCGGATGGTACTTCCCACATAAATGAGTCCACATGTACAAACAATACAATAGACCACAAAGCTCGTATTGCAGTTAATAAAATGCTTAAGTTTGTGAGTGATCTGTGTATTATATTGGAAATTTACTGTCTTATCTTTGATGTATCCACAGATGTTACAGTGTCCACATCTGTACGTACCAGGTGGTGGTTTGGGCATCCAGGTATCCCTATTATCTGGTGGCATAAAACTGTGACATAACTTATCCCGTAAGGTGGTACCTCTCATGTAAATGATGCTGGGGTTAGTAGTAAGTCCATTTTTAAGAATGTTGTCTGTTAGTAGTGTAGGCCAATGTTTAAGTACAGTCTTGTAGATTTGGGAGCTCAGTGCACTGTGTTTTATAACCAAGGAGATGTGTTCCTGTGATCCATTCTTTTTAGTATTGGTAAGTAAGTTGGAACGTTTTGTTTTCATGATCTTATTGACGGATTTGTTAAGGGTCTGAGGATGATAACCCCTTTGCCTGAAGTGTTGTTCCATGTTGTGTAATTCTTCACGGAATGTCAGTTCTTCGCTACAGTTACGTCGAATCCTGGTAGCTTCCCCATATGGAATGGCAACAATTTGGGATTTCGGATGTGAACTAGTGGCATGCAGAACCGCGTTGCATGCTGTAGGCTTTCTAAATAGTTTGGTACATATTTTGCCATTCTTTATGTAGATGGTGAGGTCAAGAAAGTTGATGGAAGATTGGCTGGCCTCATGTGTGAACTTCATGTTGAAAATATTGTTGTTAAGATGTTCCGTGAATAATAGGAGTGAGGGTACATCGCCTGACCAAAAAACTAAAATATCGTCGATGTATCTGCCCCAATATAGAATGTGTTGTGTAAGGGGTGGAGGACAGGCACGCCACACATGTGTTTTCTCTAGGTAACCCATATAAAGGTTAGCATATGAGGGGGAGAATTTAGCTCCCATTGCTACTCCCTGTATCTGGCGATACCAGCATCCATTATGTAGGAAAACATTGTTGTCTAAGACTAAACTTATCAGGTCCATGAGCATGTTTGTATGATCTAGTAAGGCAGCATCCCTAGTATCTAGGTAGTGTAGGATGGCAGTAAGCCCCTCTGTTCTTGGAATACTCGTGTACAATGAGGTGACATCCAAAGTGACTAGATAGTGACCATCCGTCCAGTCATAGTCAGTGATTTTGCATAGTAAGTCTTTGGTGTCCCTAATGTAAGACGGTAGATTCCGCACAAATGGCTGTAGGAAGATATCAATATATTCTGATAGTTTCTCCGTAGGAGAGCCAATGCCGGAAATGATAGGTCTTCCTGGGGGAAACGTGCCTGGTTTATGTATTTTTGGTAGGATATAGATGCACGGTGAGGTAGGTGTGTTATTGTATAGGTATTTAAACTCCATATCAGATATCAAAGCCTTGTCAAGGTATATCTGGAGTTTGTGTAGGATGCATCTATTAACTTCCGGCATGGGGTTGGAAGTGAGTTTGAGATAAGCAGAGTGGTCTGATACCTGTCGATCTAATTCTGATATGTAGTCCGCCCTGTCCATAATCACGATGTTTCCACCCTTGTCAGCTTCTTTGATTATTATATCATTGCAAGTACCAAGTGCGATTAAGGCTTGCTTTTCAGCCAAGGTAATGTTGTGCACAGGAATAGATTTATGTCCTGACAAGTATTGTTCCTCCATGTGGTATAACTCACTGGTAACCTTATTGCAGAAAGAGTCAATTGCAAAATCCCTGGGTATTATGGGTGTAAATTTAGAGCTTATCTTCAGATCACTGTAGGTCCTGGGGTTAGTGTCTATGTTTAGATCAGTAAGGATCTCTGTAAGAGTAGGTATGTATCCCTCCTGATGTTCAATTGAAAGCAGCGTTTGAATGTCTTTAGCGTCCTTAATGGTCATTGTGCTGGGAGTATGATGTAGGGTAGTAGTAACCCCAGCCCGGGTGTTAACATCGTAAAAATATTTGTAGAGTTTACATTTACGAATAAATTTGAACAGACTGATATGGAGTTCTGTAAAGTCTGGAAGTGTGGTAGGCACAAATCCTAAGCCTTTTTTGAGCATGTTAGTTTGGATAGGTGTCAGGACTCTAGAGGATAGATTGACGATAGAAATGGTACTGGAGATATCATTCTTGGGGTCAGGGGTATTTGTCACTGTTGAGCACTGCGAGTTGTTGAACGCGTGGCCACTCCCTCTTGACATTTGTTTGGGTTTGTACTTGTGTTTCCCCCGTCTAGTGGCCTTGTAGTTGTGTCTTCCCTTCTTTGTAGTTGTTTTTGGCCCCTCCGGAATCGTTCCAGTTCCAATAAAAAAGGGGGTCTATATGAAGTGGAAGGCAGAGGTATTTTATCCCTAGTATCTTCACTGGTTCCACTGGAGATACTGGATATGTCTGTGTCGCTAGTCGTAAGGTTTGACAAAGGTTTTTTTTTTCCGTAATAAGGGATTCCCTGTCAATGTCTAGTTTGGAATTGTCAAACTTACGTGCGAAAGTAAACACCCTCCCCTTCTTGTAGTCATTGTCATCCCTCCTAAGTTTACGTACTTTTTTGTCCTTGATATATAGTTGGTGTTTTTGTAGGACATCCTTAAGGATATTAAAGTTCTTTGTTTTGGTGTCGGGAGAGTCTATGTCATTGATTTATTTCTCTAGTTGTGCAATGTCCTGAAGGAGTTTCTCCCGCTTATTTTTGGCATCACGGATAAGTATATCCATCATGCCATATGATGAAGTGATCAGCAATTGTTCCCACTCTTTAAGTAAATCAGGGCTGAGATCATCGAAAGATGGAAAAAGGATAACCCTCAGACCCCTAGGGATTTGGTTGTTTACCATGTATTTTTCTAAGATCGTATAATCCCACCATCGTGAGAGTTCTTGTTTTCTTAAACGTTCTAATTTGATGAATTTATTTCTAAGACCCTCCTGTGTTGGGCGGGATGTACTAGGTAAAAAGGTCTGGACTTTGTTATTGATCTGCAACATTCCTTTAGAATGTGTTGTGATTCAAGCCTTGATTAGATTGCATTTCTTCTGTCCATTTGGTCAACCAGTATTGTCTTCACATGTGTTTCATTTGATTTTGAGATTAATCTACATGAATTTAGCATTGTTAATATAAGGGAAATAAACTTACTAAACTTTTACTAAAGGTGTGGTTATTCATGGCTGAAAAGTCTTGGTGTATGACAATTACTGACTCCATTGATTATTGATTTGACTAATGATTACTGATTATTGCGTATTAATTTATTAATTATTGTTTCTGTTCTAAAGCTATGGTAAGAACATCTTAAACAAGTCAAAAGGTTCATCGACCCATACGTGTCCCCTTGTAAGTTTACTTATTAAGAACCGACGCGCTAACAGTTATGGTAGCAGATTGATGGTTAGTCTCTTTAAGAGCTTGCTGTAAGTGTCTCATGCAGAGTGACAGGTGTTACAGTTATAGTAGTAGTTTGAAGTTGGTCCTTTTAAAGATTCAGTATTTTTGAAATTTGGATTTGATTTTCAATGATGACATTTGTAGAAAAAATGATGTTCCCTTAAGCCCAGAAATGACTTTCCCAGATCCTGGATCCTGCTAAGTGGCGTTGGGTATGTTCTCTGCATTCTAGTGATAGAATGAGAGAGATAGATTGCGCTTGCACGGCTTATGCAAATCCCAGGTGAATTGTGACGTGTGAGATTTAGGGAGTTTTAGGTACTCCTATGAAGTTTTAGTAGGAGTGTGCGTACTCTGCAGTATGAGAGTAGGGAAGTCGTCGAACTTCACTTGTGTGTGGCGCTTTGTGCTAAATAATTGTCCACATGGTTGTTGATGTACGGACCCTGCGTTGTCTAAGACTCTGGAGTATATTGAAAAGTGTATGAGACACTTGGTTATATGTTGTAATCTGTCTGGTTTAGTAGGTTGATCGGGCGTGGTCAACAAGTCAGTGAGTGAGTTAAAAGTGGACGAGAGATAATTTCGACTGAGATTTGGCAAGTCCTGTGTGCGCCAGGACAGACCCATTGATCAGTTGTGAGTAAAATTTGTGGGTCGAATTTTGCTTGCGAATCTGGGAGACTGAGAAAGAGGAATAGCTGTATAAGCGAAAGAGCCATCAGTGAAAATCGGTAAGGTTTCTGAAGCGATTGTGCTACCTTTCCTGTAGTAAACCAGCAGATTTGTTTTTGGTTTTTGATTAGTGCTTGCAATATTTTGCATTAGTTTTGTGTGAATTGGAGTTTAGGAGGACGAGCTGCAAGACTTTGTCAGCCGCAGTACGTGTGAGTGTGATGTCATTGGAGCCGCACTTGGATAGGTTGATTAGTGAGAAGGGTCATGCACGGATTGGCAGCCGTCTGTGAGAGGCAATTGGTCGAGAAATGTGGGTGAAGGGAATCTTGGGAGTAAAAGTAATTTCCTGATTTGATTTTGAATAAACAAAAGTAGAAAAAATGAAGTTTTTCAAGGCGTTGAAAAGTGCCCTAACGGGAGATACATACATTAGAGCAAGTATAGGAGAGCCTACCCCGCAAGAAAATACACCAGCTTATATTGTAATGAAGGAGAGAGTTGTTGTGCCATGTCTTTGGTTAAAACAATGGTGCAAGTTGACAGAGAAAAATGGGAGCTTAGTATTTTCTGAGAATGGGACGTTTAATTTGAAATTTTTGAAGCAATGGCGGATGGCGCTATATGTATTGAAGCCCCTTCCGAGACCAGCACAGTTTGAGGCATTAGCAGTTTGGGAGCTGGGAGCTAGACAGCAACAGCAGATGAAATTTGAGAAAAGAATTAGAAGGGTAGAAAACACTTTAGCGGAGGCAAGATGAGATTGGGAACAGAAGAAATGGAGATCAGTGACATTGCAGGATGTTAAATTGTTTCCAGCTATTACACAGGAGGATGAGACAGAAGGAAAGAAAATGACTAGAAAAACACATAGAAGTCCTTCTGAGAGTAAGGAAGCAAGAAAGTCTTCCATAGTCGAGGAGGAATCAGATGCTGAGGATCTTGTTACGCAGATATTGAGAGATCGACCACCAGAGTATGCAGTGCATGAGAGTGGTCCGAGTACTAATGCTGATCCAACAGCCCCGGCACAGGCAACGGGAACAGTGAGTTCGGTACAGGTTAATGCTAACCTGACACAGTGTGGTGCAAGATGGTCCTAATGTGCTGACTACTCCTGTAGTTCAGGCGCAGATGCAGCCGCCACTGATACAGAGAATTTATCCTGACGAGCCTATTTTAGAGACAACTTCGAACTTAGTGATGCCTACAGAGCAAGTGGTTCCGGGACCAATGTTGGTCCAGGCTGAGCCGACTCCGATTTTGTTGCCCCAAGTGCAGCTACAGGTGATGCCAAGATTCACGCCATTGACAGGGACTCAGTCAGACTTGACTCCGGTAATGAATCAAAGTACGGGAGTCACTCTCTCACAGAGTACAGGTGCTAGAGCAGCCCCAGATGCAATATTGCTGCTGATCACTGTTGGTCCAGCTGTACCATTATTTGCGCAAAATAAACCGATTGTGAACGAGCAAGGAGCAATGTCTCAGAGTTTAATGAGGAGGTGATTAGGTGAACAAGTGCAGGTAGTCTCTTCCATGGGTCAGACTTATAATGGATCAAGATCATTGTTGGACCTCAGTGCACTTGTTGCACTTTCAGATGCTCTGAGTGGACCAAATGCCGGTCACAGCCTGAAGCTATTGACACCGTAGACTTCGAGTGCAGTGGTACAGCAGTTTCAACCAACGTCCAGACAATATTACCAACTTTAAAAATAACAAAATAATGGAGTAATACTATTACAAAATACGGTGAATTACACCACATAATTTGCCTTTTCTTGTCATAATTTACTCAACTCTGATGCATTATTTGTCCCTCCCTGCTGCATCATTCCAGTGGCCCTGGATTTGATGCCAACCATTGTGAATGATGTGTGGCTGCTGCAGCTTGTAATCCTCATTGTTTTATGTGACATTTCCTGAACATTGAATTACAATCATGTATTGTGTATGTGTGTGCATGCGTTTGTGTGTGTAATGTGGAGCGCTATGACACCCTACAATAGGACATGCATTTCTATAAAAGAAATGCATTAAAAAAATTAGTGCTATTTAAATGGTTATTTGTGTAATTAATCATAGCGATAGATAAATCTGACATTTTTACAGCACATGGACATCTCTTATATACATAAGTTGAACAAAGTCAAAAACCTGCCTCCAAATCATAATTTCTCTTAAGTACTTGTGAAGTGATAACAAGCTGTGTGACTTTCTTTCCCTCCAGTGCATTGGCATCTACATGTTAGGCTCCAGATGGCTACCAGCCAGGATGATACCTGAACAAAAGAAGGGCTCATAGCCCGTTGAATCTGCTCTTTGTTTTGGGCCCAGCTGAAAGTCAAAAATAGGAATGCCCCCTCACCGGCCTACAGGTTGCTGCCCCTAACAGAGAGCAGACATCATGCAGGTGCTGCTGAAAGTGTCCAGGTGCCTGCAAATGGTACAGAGACAAATTCATAACATTTCACTCAGGCCAATCAAGATCTGACTGAATAAGAGTCACTGCAACTAGGATCTCACTTGATTCCTTTCCTGCACTGCTTCTATCCTTTTTATGCTCAAATATGCATAGGTAAGATAATTTGCTTTCCCATACTATTCCAAGCTCTGAAGCTGGACTGAGGCAATAAGGAGTGTGTATATGTCATCATGTGTCTGCAATGCATCAAGTAACTTTGAAAGCACTATTGAAGATGGGCCTTTGCTGACTGATCCAATGAGGTCTGGACTATCTTTTGGGGTTAGAGAGAGAATGAACACAACTTAATATAAAGCCAGAGACATCCATGCCTCTGAAAGCATAACTGATTAAATAGAAAGGGTCAGACCCAGAAGAAGGAAGGGATTTTTGTCTTCAGACAGGACATGAATCCAGAAGAAGGATGGGGCCTTTGGGAATCCTGTAATGCGCTGTTCTTTTTAACATGACCTGATTGAAGGGAGCAAGAAGATAAGGCAAGAATAGAAGTGTCCGCGAAATCTAGATATAACCGTGTTGCGTTTCCTTTGAATGTTTTATCTAGCCGTGGCAAACAGACAACCTTAGACACTGTAGTTTTTCATGTTTGAAAATGTTAAGACGTGCTTTGTTTGTATTTGGTTACACTACCGGCAGATGCTCGGAAACTGGGAAAAGGATCTGTGCATCTGTCATCACATTTGCATGTCCTTTGTTCTTTCCTAGAGTCATTCCACAGTCCCACCTATTTGACGATTTTATCTGACGGAAGCGCAGCCTCGTGTAGAATCATTTCCTGTTTTTATGCTGCACTTTACCTAACTCCATTACAAATAACTGTCTGAAAGGAAGTAAACGGAGATACTCCCCGCTGCAAAGGTGCAAACAAACGCTTAACAAGTAGAAAACGGCAGGAGTAAAGGGTAGGCACTTTTCATTTTTACTGAACACACCTTATTGAAAACAAAACTAAAAACTGCTCTATTGCGCAATTTCACGTCCATTTATTTATCCCATATGAAGGCCTGTAGGCTGGCAGGCTTTTCACGGAGTTCAGTCCAAATTATCGATATTAACTGCATCGGTAATAGACTGGTCGTTACCCTGTCCCACCTCACATCCAGCGCTATCACCCCCCTCTCCGGAATAGACTGTATGGTGCTTGCAAAAAGTCTCCACAACTTGGGGTCCAGTTCCCCATGCTTCCTCTAGGTCACCCCTGTGGGCCATCAGATGTTTTATAACTGCAGTCAGGTCCCACGGAATCATAAAAAGTAAATCACAAAGGAAAAAAAAGGAAGAAAATAATATGTAAAATACAATATTTTAAAACTTTTTGCTGTTTTCTTGCAAATGTCCTACATCAACTAATCCACATCGGTGGGGTGTTGCTTCTCCAGTACGTAATGAAGCTTACAAGAAAGTGATGGATGTAATACTTGAAGTGATCTCAGCCACTTGTAATTACTCAGGGCCACATCCCATGCCACTGTTAGTTTGTACACCATGACACCTCAGTTTGGACACTGCCATTTGCAAATCAGTCTTGACCCCGCACCAGTGTGAACAGTCTATCCTGTACTGGCAAGTTAATGCTTTCTCAGTGTGCTGTGCACACATGGTTTTGGATCGCATCCTCGTTGCCAGTGAAATGAAAACATGGAAGCTGGAGGTTGAAGCAAAGCACTTTATTAAGCTGCGAGCGACCGGGAGGGAGTCTTTCTGCAAATGCTGCAGATAACATTCCGCACCACGATATCAATCCCCCATCCTTCCATTGAACGAGATGCAACACCATGTCCTCTATGGACTGGAACACAAGCAACCCAGGACCAGTTTTGCCCTTATTAGGGTTCATTAGTCAGGGTATAACTTGGTTCCACTGGCACAGTGAGCACAGGACCCACACCTGGGCATACCCACCACACTTAGGGAGACACACTGGAGTATACAAAAAAGCGATGGATGGATTTCTTTTATTATTGCCCATATATTATTTCCCCTTTTGTTGAAGATATATCTAGTTTTATCAAGTAGTGCAGAATTTTTACTGATGGTTTTTCTATTTTTTGTAATTTTTATCTTTTTATTTTAATGTTTTGGTTTATTATTTTTGATTTTTAAAATATTTTTGTGATTTTATTTTGCAGTATATTTATATTGTAATTTCACATTTGTATTTTATTTAATAACTTTTGTGAATAATATGAACTTTACTAATCTGTTTTCAAAATGCAATTTTAACAATTTATTAATTATATTGTATAGTATTAATTTGCATTACTTTTTTGATAAATATATATATATTGTTTTTTACTTTTTTAGTTATTTTTAGTATTTTATTACATTTTTTATGCAAAAGTAGTTTATTTATACATTTTTCAATTCACTTTTTAAGTATTATATTTTTTTAATGTAAATATTATATAATCCATATTTAGGCCCCCATTATGACAATGGCGGTAAAAAACGCCTACCGCCACGGCGACGGCTGCCAAAAGACCGTCGCCACGACTACCATCCATATGCCATAATATGACAACAGCTGGATTTCCGGCACAAGAAGGGCGGAAATCCGGCTGTGGCCATACTGGCAGATGGCGGTAAGGTGGCACTGCTACCACCAGCAGCATCACGCCAGTAGACCGCCGCCAGCCGTTTTATGAAAAATAATATGTCCCGGCGGTGTTCTGCTGGTGGGCGCTGCTGGCGGTAGCAGCGCCCTGTCCCATCCCCTGCCGGAAGACCCCCTGGATCCAGGTAAGTCGGGTTTCCGACAGGGAAGTGGGATGGGGGTTGTGTGTGTGTGGGGGGGTGCATGTATGTGTGAGTGTGTATGTGAATGCGAGTGTGTGTTTAGTGTTGTTTGCATGCCTGTATGAATGTGTGTGAGTGCATGTATGAATGTGTGTGAGTGCGTGTATGGAAATGTGAATGCATGTCTGTGTGTATGTTAAGATGGGTGTGTGTGAATGAATGAATGCATGCATGTATGTATGTGTGGATGAGTGTGTGTCTGCGTGTGTGTGTATGAATGGGGGTGTGTGGATGTAGGGGGGATGTCCGGGGAATGTTTGGGAGGAGGGGGCCTGCTATCAATGACAGGGAAGGAAATTCCTGTCACTGATAGGGCCTACCGCCATGGTTTTCATGGTGTTACGAACACCACAAAAATCATGGCGGTAGGCAGGGTCATGTTACCGCCGGCGACACAAGGGCGGCTGCCGGGCTGGAGATTCTGATCTCCAGCCCGGCGGCTGCTACTTCCATGGTGATCAGAGTGGTACATTGGCGGATTGGCTTCAGCCAACCCGCCAATGTCATAATGTGGCAGTAAGTACCGCCAGCCTGTTGGCGGTACTACCGCCACATTAGCTCTGACCGCCGGGGTCATAATGACCTCATTAGTACACAATAGTTTGTAGATGATAAATTTGTAGTTCACATTGTAAGCACGTCAACTCAATATTTAGGACTATCTTATTTTTACAGTGATATTTTTGTATCACAATATTTTTATGTTGATATCAGGCCATGGAAAGGACCAACCAGCTAAAGCCAGACGCAATAATGGTTGATTTGCATGCCAACTCTTAGATACATCTTGTAGCACTGCGTGACAACAAACTGGTAACTCATAAGCCTTTTCTTCGTTAATGCATACCTTCCATATGAACGCTTGTGAGGGAAAACCACATGAGGTCATACTACTAACATACTAATGGCGAGCTGATGATCAAAAAGTATTGGTGAACTCAAAATGTTCACGGAGATTCCATCCTCCTTCTTTCTATGACATTACACATTTCGCATTACATCGTTAATTCTCACAGAATCTGTACTTTGTGAGTAAAGAAATGCACAGCTTCGGTTACCTCCGTACACAAATGCTGTATGAAAGCATTTCCATGACAATAGCATTGAAAATCTATTTGAATACGTGGCAGCCATAAAATGGCATTAACGTGACAAGAATGCCAAGTTCTACATAGTTTGAGAACACAATTCCCTTCACCAGAAGAAGCACCACAAATGCACAATGTATTCAAACAGATTTATTGATTTCACTTTTAGAAATGCAGAAGTCACTTTACATAATCACCAGTGGCTGAGCTGCATCAATGTTATTGAAACAAATGAGCGCGATTCATAGCATCTTTCAAAATAAGTCTTGCCTTTAGGTTAAAGCTGTTATGGGCGAAGTCATTGTGCGTGACTTATTATGCATCAGCGGCTCGTGCTCGTCTACTAGATGCTGCAATAAAGCATTGTGCTGCAATTGTGTAACCAGACCTCTGCCTCAGTGGACAAACCTGCAGCCAGCATTAAAGCCATCTCATTAAAGACACAAGATGTGAAATAATTTAGGTTGACATTTTTTTTTTATTTCTACAAGGCGCTATCCAGAGTCTATATTTTACAAAACGATAAGCATCCCGTATATTATTATTGAATGATTTTTTTATTGATAGTTAAGACCAAAATTGACTTGATTTTAATTAAATATCAATAAATCATTCATGCATTATTTGGATATTATTAGTGATAGTAGGCTTTTACAAGAGTGTGCCTTAAAAGGAGATGCCATGCTAAAATGAAAATGCCCCTAACGTTTTCTTGGGGCCCACGTGGTACAAACTTAATTGACATTAATTCACGTTAAAACGGGTTAAAACCCTACCTTATTTCCTCTACTCGGTCCATGTGCTAGTGACATGTTGTCCTGCTCCGTCAACCTGCGATAGGGCCTTGCGCTTCCCAGGGTACCGACGATCTGATGCCGTTCTCTGTAAACTGTTGCCACTACCAGCCGAAGGATGGGTGACCCATAGCCACCACCCACGATGTTCCAGAGGCTACTGCAAACAATGCAAAACCCCGCTCCACTGCTCCCTCTGATCTAATTATATTGGCAGCACTCCAAACTTATTTACAAGTTACTGAAAAGTCCTATTGCATAATGTAAGAAAAAAACTCTGCAAATGAAAAAATCCCGCAGAATTAGGAGAAATTATGAGAAGCTCAACTTTACCTAGGCTCATGCATACTGTGTACCGCACTTGGTGCACTCACTGGCTAAGGGCAAATAACCCCTGAACTGAAACCCCTAGGTAGAAAACAAAACAGGATAATTTCTTCTGTGAGCTCATAATGATGACCTTTTTTTCTCAGATATGCACCCCTATCATCACGTGTTAGCTGTTGTTGGGGGGTTGCATTCATATTGATTCATGAGCAGCCACCAGAAATGCCATACATTTCATTTGGGTTTCAATTGCACATCTCAATATAGAGAAAACGTTTCTTGGGGCCAAAATATCGAGGTTTAAATACTGCGAACCAAAATATCCTCAAAGTAGCTCCCGATAGGTAAGAATAGATCTGCTATTCTTAACTCCACCACCTATACATACCTCTTCATACTTGTCGATATTTTGGTTCTCCAAAGTTTTGACACAATATTTTGGCTATACATTTTTTTCTTGATATTCCTATGGGACACCTGGAGTTTGACAGTGGTCATTGTCCTGACTACTACACAAGTGTGACTTGGAAGTAAATATAAAGAGTGTGTCACCAATATCTTAGCATTTATGAGAACCGTCAGTTACATCATGCAGCCCAAAGATGTGTCCATCCCACAATTATGTGCCAGCCATCAGCATAAAGTGTCAGTGTTCAGAGTTTTCAACTCTCCTGCATCCATTCAAAAGTTCAACAGCTTCCTTTTACAGGTCCTAGATTTCTTTAGCTAGGTGCACAAAATGTTTCAAGCATCTAGATCGCCATCTTCCAACCTCACATGAAGACCTGCTTGGACTTGACTGAAGCATATGTTTAAGAACCTGCCTACATTGAAAGTAATGTATTGCCTGTGTGTGTGCTGGACTGTGCTTGTGGAGCATCATCTTCATTAACCTGCTGAAATGATAAGTGGCCAATGAATATCTCTCATTTTTTCATTGTTTCACATTGTGTAGTATTGTATTGTTGTTGCATTTATACAGTGCTTCATACCTCTGACAAGGAGCCAAAATACATAGCAGTTGGGTAGGGGACTGGACCGTTTTGAAGGGTATTAGGTCATTGTATGGCCTGTGTCGCAGATGTTTCAGTGTCATGCATGTGTTGTTACATATAGCTATAGCATGGTGTGCAGGTGACAGAAAAAGAGTGAGCGAAAGGATTTCAAAGGCTACATGGCAGTGCTAGTTTTGTTTGGAAGGGTATGAGGATGGAGTTTACCTAAGCGGGTGGTGTGTTGGTGTTGCATGATTATCAGCGGCAGCTCACAATGTGTTGTTGCAAACGTGTAGTTGTGCTTATGTGCTGTGTGGAGAGAATGAGAAACAGCAAACATATTCTCATGCCGACCATTCTCGAAAGAGATTTGTTTCCAGTAGGTATAATCATGGTTCTGTTGCATCCAGCACCCTTCTTGTGATGCTGTGTGGATATTTCTGTTGATTGTTAGAATCCTTCATCGTCTGCTGGAAAAGTTCAATTTTGCTGCATTCTGGAATTCCAAGTGGTCTGGGGTGTTATAATTGATCTGACAATAGTGCACCAATTTAGTACCCTTACTCGATTATTTTTAAATCCAACGTTAGGCAATAATAAAACATTGGCTCTTTGTTTAGCTATCCTTTTCAGTCAATCACCGTATCGCATGCAATATACCGCATGGCGATAATATCGTACTCACTCATGTCCGATCTATCTAGCACCACATTTTAGGTATGTAATTACTGTTTTAACTCCACTTTTATTTACCTCCCAAGTAAGTATATGTAGAGTTAGGAATAGTAAATTGTTACTTACCTTGATATGTACGGATAGGTCGATGTAATGGCTTCTGTATTACTGTAGGTCATTGTTGTTATATAGTGACAAACAACCCTTTGCCGACTCATTTAAAGGAAGGGTGGACCCTTTCTTAGTGGCCTTATGGCAATGCCAAGTGGGAATACACCCTCAATACAGAGCGCCTTGAAGGTGGAATACCTGGCCATAGATTGCCAGTGAATCACTTAGAAGTCTGGTGGTATGGGGTTCCGTGGGCAAAGGAGTTGCCTTGCAGCGGAACTTTGGTTTCTTTGCAACTTTAAGAGTAGTAAGAGTGGGGTCCTTAGATAGAGTAAATTTAGGTAGCCTACACAGGTATTGTGTATGGCCCATAGAGCGATGTACAAAAGGGGCCCTAAAATGATTCAAAATCTACTTACCCTTACAAGCCCACCAGAGCACTGCATTCCATCAACCATCTACTATTTGTAGTGCCTAGAAAATAAGAGGAGCAGGAGTGGAGGACAGTCCTTCGTTTTTCTAGTACCCATGCTTTGGAACGCGCTCCCACAGAATTTTCAGACAAACAAAGTCAGAACTATCATTTAGGAAATTGTTGAAAACAACTCTTGCCTAACCTGCAATCTTATTGGTACGATACTGATTTGCCAGAGTGCTGGGAGGCCCTTCTGGGTAGCCATGCACTTAAAAATTCCCCCAAGAATAGAATAGAATACACATGATGAGGGCATTAGTGGGTCTGCTCTTCTGTAGCAAATCTTGATTAGGATAGATGTTTCTAAAAGTTTGCATGTGAAAAAATTGCTTCTTGTGACTTGGTACACTTGAGGGACCGCAGAAAGACTGACCTTCTTGACCAATCCCAGGTTTCTTACTTCAGTTAATATTGCTGGTGGTGGTCCTAATTAATAGGTCCATCTTGTATCCATTGGTCAGTAACTCTAATCAGTGACCCAGCTCTCACATGTCTAGGTGCCACGGCCTTCAAGGTTTTGGTTTATCTAAGTGTTTTTGCCATAGTTATAGCAGGTTAAATTAAAGACTTGATGAGGTCCATCATGGGCTGGGGCAGGCATTGAAGACGTGTGGGGAGATAGCCCAGGCTTGAGGTATGACTGCATCAGTGATGAAGGGGGTGATGTAACTGGCAGCAACAAGATGATGCTGGATCAGTATGTATAGGGAAATCCAAGTTCATGTACTTTCAGTAGGAGGGAGTGTCAGTAAACAGGCTCAAGAACAGAAGTGTGGCAACACCATTTCTGTCCATATTGGTCTTCATGTTATCACAAATGGATAACAGGATGGATTTGGTGTGTCTCCTGGGCAGGTATCCTATTTGATTGTGTGATAATAGATTGTTTACTTCCACGACATCACAGATCCGATAGCAGTTTTTTCAAACAGTGTACCTACAAATGGACAATTGGAAGGTGGTTGATAGTGCACAGGGTCTGCTAAATCAATGCCCTTCTTCATAAGTGGTCTGAATTAGGAGGTCTTGAGGACAGAGAAGCCGCAGTGTGCTGTTGTTGAGGAGGGTTCTCACTGGTTTGACAACAATTGTTAAAAGTAAGATGAGCTTGGAGATTTGAGTGGTATAGGAACCAGGGTGGGAGCCTGAAGGGCAATTTTCCTTGGCTTAGTCTTTGAAGGGGAGACCAAGAAGTGATCAACAGAAGAAAGTGTTCAATGAATACTGGTGGATGTAGTTGCTTTCATCTTCCTCTGACTGCTGTCTATGCTGGGGGTCTTGCTCCTAAGGTGCTGTGCCAGAATCTGATCTTTTAAAATGAAGTGGTCTGTGACAGCATTAGGGAAATGGGGGTTATTCACCATGGTTCACTTTGGATTATGGAATGACGTTAGGATTCTATGAAATTCCTTGGTGGAGCATTTGGCACTGGAAATCTGTTAGCAGTCATGGAGTCTTTTTGCCTTCTTGATGCAAGATTTGTGGATCCAGTGGAATGATTGGATGTGTGTTTTGTCATTTTGGTTATTGAATTTTCTTCCACTGGTGTTGAAGTGTAGTGATTTCAATCTTCATTGTCTTAATCTATTTGTTGATCTGATGGATTCTAGTTCAATTGCATGGGCTCAAGGATGTCTTGAGCGGAATGATTTAACTGAAGGCTATAGAAAGCTAGTAGTGTGGCTATTATTTGTGATTTAGTTGGGATATGAGATGACACAAGTCATGTAAGTGACTTTGCTAGTCATTGGTGTTGTAACAATGTACACATAAGGAGGATGACATTTAAGGAAGTGGGATTCATTCCCGAAGATTAAGTGGTTTATCTGTTTCTGAAATGCGTCACGTTAGAGAGAATATTGCACTGAAGGTATAGGTAGCTGCATGTGAAGTTCTGACACGGAGATGAAAGACGTTAAGAGATTCTAGATTGATCATGAGGGATCTTGCCTGGGGGAGATTTATTCGGTGGAAGAAGATGTTCACAACATAGGGGGGGTGCCCAGGTGACCCAGCAATACCTGGGCATCAACATAATATATAGTGGACATGGTATATTGTGGAAAAGAATACTACAAGCATTTCTACAACAGTGAGTACATCAATTAATCACTGGTTTTGCTGAAAATTACCTTAAGCAAATAAATGTTTGCAACGGCGCAGTACCCTATTGATCAGTGTTTTAGTACCTGGAATGTGAAATAATCACAATAATATTTAAAACCACATCATGCCATGCCATACAAAACGCAAAACAAAACACTTAATAGCCTACTGGCTAGATTGAAAAAAATGTGTTTGATACAGTCTTACTCCAATCTTCCAACTAAGTTTGGGACTCACATTAAAAAATACTGGATGGAAATATCCTTTTTGTTGTGTACCCTATGTACTGCTTCCCACTTAGCCTGTTCGTGAAATAATGAACACAGCTATACAGTGTTTACTTATTTGGAAGACTGGAGAAAGACTATTTTAAACACAATTGTTTTTTAATCTAGCAAGTAGGTAGGTATTAAGTGCTTTGTTTGGTATGTTATGTGGTTTTAAATATTATTATGATTATTTTACATTCCAAGAACTAGCACACTGATCAGTAAGGGATTGCGCTATTGCAACTAATGGAATACATTTCTTTGCTTGAAGTAATTTTCAGCAATTTAATTGATTAATTGATGTACTCACTGTTGTAGAAATGCTTGTAGTATTCTTCCCCACAACATACCATGTCCACTGTATATTATGAAGATATTCAAAGAATGCAAGATACAGAGGTTGTCATCATTTAAAGAGATGTCTGAGACAGTATTTATTATGATGTCTGCAAAAGCTCTATTGTTTGGAAAAGAAGAAGAGAATCTTTATGGATTATGAGGTTATGAGCAGTGGAAGAGGGGTTGAATACTGATTATGAATTAGAATATTTTTTAGGAACCAAAAAAAAAAAATATATATATAATAGCTAACTGATCTGGGTTTGAGGTATTTGTTATACAAATTCTTGAGATGAGAAAAATGGGGGTCGAGGTGAATTGATACTGCACCTTCTTCCTTAATTATATATATACAATTTATGGCACTTTTCGGTGCACGGGTCATGAGGGCCAACCCCCTAGACCTCAGATAGCCATAGGCTCATAACATTGAAAGGGAGACCCAGCACATCAAAGTGTCCATTGACATCCACAAATATATTATCACATTTCTTCACAAATCACGTAGTTCAATAGAGTTCATATGAACACTTTTTGTTCTTTATTCATCCACAACAATAATTAATCCATCATAGCTATGTTATGCAAATGTTCAGAATGAAGAATGGTGTGGTATGACAAACTTTTATGTGACTAGAAAGGGAGAAAAACAAATTGATTGGTGGGGTTTATAGTGGTACGTGCACCCACATGTAAATGACTTGGCAATAGATATGAGGGGTTGGAAAGTATGTATGAGATAAAACAAGGGATTGTGTAATGACGACAACAGATTGCAATAATCTATATTTATAGGCAAGGTTAGAATTTATACTGTGAATGGACAGTAATGAGAGGGGGGTGAATGAAGTTAACGGAGTTGAGTATGGATAAGATATGTAACTTAGATTAATGGTTCATTAGAATTTTGGGCAAAAGGAGAGTAGGTAGAGACAGTTTGGGAACAGAGTCCCTTCTTTGTGTTTACAGAAAGGGGAATAGCTAATAAGACGAGATAGAAAGAGGACTGGTTACTTTGAAAGGAAGCGCAGTTAATGGTGCCGGTGAGAGGGGAAGTACATAAATAGGAGAGAGAGAGAACGTACCATTTCGATATTGACAAGCATACTCGCTAGGGATTAACGGCAATGCAGGTGAGCGGTCTGAGGAGATTGGTAGATTAAAATGTACAGTTCGGTGGCGGCTGAAGGGAACAATAATATGGAGAGGGATACGAGTAGAACGTTAACAGCGTGAGGGAAGAGAATAGCATGTGTTGTAAGTAATGGATATATAGTGACTGGAGTGTGTAAATTGTGAGCGCTACAAGTGAGAAATGTCAAAAGGGATCAGAATAAGGGTCAGTTGGGTTACAGAGTGTTTTGTGAATACACCAATAAGGGTGGGAGGAAAAGAGAGTTTAGTGGGTACAGAGAAAAAATATGGAGTGTTCAAATGAGAATTGAAGATCAAAACAACAACGAAGGGAGGTATTAATAAGACATTTTAATTACAGGAAATTCGGATAAAATGGGGCAATACGGATACGAGATTTAGGGATTGAGAAATACTGGGATAAAGTTCCGGAATGCTATGGATGGAGGCGCATAAAATAAGGATGATTACTGGAATATATCTTGATTAAATTCAGACTGAGCTGCAGGTACTTTGCGAGGATTACAATATACTTAATTTATGGGGGTGAGATTATCTAGGTGAGTTTCACATGTGTGTGCATGTACACAGTGACAATATTTCTAATTATTTAAATAAATATTTTAGGACTGACCAAATATATTGGTAAATAGTATGGATATACATAGGTATTGCTTTATGGCCACTCAATTCACAAGGAAGATAAGGGAAATGATGTATGATATTAGTGATTTCCACAGGCTTCACAGAGGTGAATGAAATGGCACAAGGGTATTTAAGACATGGAATGTTGGCTATACAATGTGAAATTTATATGTAATTGCAGACCTGACGAAGTCTCTGGGTGATTTCCCAGACAAAACACTTGTTGGCAAGAGTGGCTGGCGAGAGTGGCAGAAATTGAACTGAAGCTGTATAGTGATGAGAAGAGGAATATGAAATAAACTATGAAGATGGAATAACAATGGACACTGGTGGGATGTGTGCATTCATATTCGGTGTTTGGAAAAGATTTTTACAGCAGCAGAAGTAGGTGAAAGCGAGCAGCAGACTGCAAGTGACATACTAGAACAAGTCTTAAAAGCTTGTGCTGTGTAATTAATCCCACTCTGGTCTTCTTGAGACAGTTTTAGGTAGATATCCTTGCATAAGCAACCACATAGTGAGCATCTCCCTCATTTCTTAGAAGACCTAAACTGCCTTGCAACATTCAAAACAGATTGCTGTGCTGTATTCCCATTCTTACTAGCCACTGCTAGGTTATGCCCTTAAACAACACTTCTTTTCTAGCTATCTTCACTACCTTATCAAAAGTGACAGGTACAGAGCAATACCATTGCCTATGCAATAGGTGATGAAACTGCCTTCAGTAAGAGACAAATTAAATATCAAGTGAAAGTCACTTGGTTCCTGTGTGTGGGTGCCTGATCCAAATGCTGGATTAGCATCTGTTCATAATAACCCACACCTCTTGACAATCTGCTTTCTACTGCATACTTGCAGCTGCTCCCTGTCTTTGGCATGAGGAATACCACAGGACTCCACCTCTTCCTTGGAACCAAAGACTCCTGAGCCTCTATCTTGCTATTTAGACAGGCAAGGTGTGTCAGTAAACTCTGTCCTGAACCAACATCTGTCAGTTATTTCTGTCATTTTTAATCTCCTAGGGTATTCTAGGCCTCCCTGATGTGTCATTAAATGCTTTTCTTTGCCTGTCCTTCCTGACCCAACTGCCTGGTGCCCAACTGAAGCAGAACTGCTCTTCACTTCTTGTCCCTGAATCCAAACCCCCATATTTGCTTTATTGCCCCCAGTCTATACTGGCCTGCACTGAACTGTCAGAGTAGTCCTTTGTCCCTGTGGACATCTTTCTTCTTTTCAATGTTAGACTTTCATGTTGAGCACCTCCCCGAAGGGCCCAGTGAGTCTGACTTTAGCCTCCTTACTGCATAACAAATGTATGGTGACCAGCTTATGACTGGGTGATTCTCAGTACTTCTCTTGAGTTTATCATAATAAATGTACCACCCAACGGTTTCCTGATCCCCCAATAATATTTATGGAGGGCCGTGACTAAGAAAGGCCTCTCTCCATCAAAATATGTACCATAGAAGCAAGCACCAGCCATCACTGCACCAAGAACCACTGCACCTGTTTCCTTTGTGGTTTATTCTCTTGATCCACCTGTACATTCCTCAACTCTTTCCGCCATCCTTTTGCATAAATAAATTCATAGAAAAGTATTCATGCCCCTTCTCCCAAAGTTCCAGTTTAACTGTGTACTCATTACACTGTATGTATATATGTATGTACGTATGTATGTATGTATATATGTATGTATGTATGTATTGTAACTGTATAGCGAACGCCTATCCAAAAGGCAGCTGAGTGACATATTCGGTCAAAGGCAAGAATACAGTCAAAAGGTGATTAGAGGGGAAGCTTGGATTTAAGAGTGGGGGTGACCTGTTACGTTGGTGTAATGGAGTGTTCTTTCAAAAGCTGTGTTTTCAGCTCTTTCCTAATCTGGAAACAGAAATCTGTTTCAGATCCTTAATACTTAAATAGAAGAGGGCTGTTGCCTTGTTTTTTCCTATTTGCACTTCTTCATCACCAGTCTGGTGGCGTTTTGGCAGAGGATGTACCAAGAGCAACCACAGAGCTAAGCCTGTCAGCCATATAAGTGGGTGTGCAGGTTGTAATGATTTTCTAGATGATTTTGACTATAATAAGGACTGACATGGGGAGCCAATAGGGTTCCATCAGGGTGGGGGTGACGTGGTCATATTTCTAGTGGATCATGGTGTTATTTTTGGTGAGTGGAGTTCCAAGGGACTCCATGTCAAAATTGAAGAGGATGGAGGGAAAGATGAAAACATGAGGGACTCAAGGTTATAGGAATCTTCTGGGAGGTGGATGTGACCTTGTGAAGTAACTGGAGTGGTTAATTGGATTGGTTGGAAGAGAACCAGTGAAGGACTGTGCTAATGAAATCCATTCAGGATTTCAGGGTGTTGATAGAAGCTGGATAACCGAGTGCTGCAGTTGGCTGAGATGCTTAGAAAAATCAGGAGGCAGGGGTCACCTTTATCTGAGTTCAGGTGTGAATCGTCCATGATTATTAATGTAACTGTGTCACAGTGCAGCATGATTTGAATATGGATTGATAGTCATGCAGAAGATTATTGACTTTGATGTGTTCTTATAGCTGAGCATGGACTGTTTTCTTTAAAGAGCTTGCTGATTAATGCTAGGTGAGTAGTGGGATAGTTATTGGCAAAGCCATTAAGTTCTAGTGCATGTTTCTTCAGGCACGGAATGATCTGGCCTGTCTTGACTGCTTCTGTAAACATGCCTGGAGTGAGGGAGTCATTGAAATGGTAAGTAGGGGTGAAAGAGCGTGCCTGGAGAGGGCTTTTCTGAAGGATAAAAACATATTCTTAGGAGGTGATTTTGAGGGAGTTGAGGAAGTTGGTGAGGTCTGCAAAAGACAAAGATCTGAACAATGACTACAGTGTGATGCAGTACATAGGGATGGGTTTTACAGAGGGATCAGGCTTGATTATGTTGAAGTGCTGTTGGATCCTCTGTGTTTGTTCGCTGAAGAAGAGGTTGATGGCATTGCTCTTATGTGTGGAATCTGGGATGAGGGGATCAGGCAGGGGTTGATGCTGTGCTTGATTTCCTTGAAGAGTGTTCTGCTTCTGTTGGCAGCTTCATTGATGATGTTGGCATAATACTTAGCTTGGGCTCATGTGATGAAATGTCTGTGTTTTGCACAGAAGGATGTATGCTGTAATAGCCGACACCAGGAGCTGAACATTAAATAAGGGCCACAACGAAAGAAAGAATGATACAACCCTCTTGACATGCTTCATGCAATAGGGCACTAAAACAAAGGTGCCTTAACACATTGCTGCATAGCAAACATTATAACACCTATTTCCACTTGTAACTTATCTATTCCATCAGTGGTCTTGACTTGTGCACCTAGCGGGAAGAGAAATTTGTGGGAAAAGAGAACAATGCTTGCACCAGAAACTCTATTGAAAATATTAGTGCATCTAATGGACTTTACCACAACATTAATCTTTTTTTAGCGCAGAAGCTTGGTCTTCAAGTATGGTGGGAAAAACAACTGAGACAGCTCAACGGTGTTCATATCATTACAATGATCCATTTCTGCCCTCTCTTAGGAACTCCCACATCTTCACCCCTAAACCTACAGCCACAAAAAGACAACAGTAATGAGGTAGTTGGTGTTGGAAAATTCCTCAAATAATTAGTCTAATAATCAGAATATGTGAATTTTAACCTCAAATTCAACATTCTGCCGTGGCCAAGGCTATTATCTTCTTGGATTTTACTGAAAGTGACTGACGGTATAAACTCTTGAATTAAACCTTCATCTTTAAACACAAAACGTAAATCATAAATATCAGACAGTGCGGCTCTTAAAGCAATCACAGGCAACATAAATGTATCATTTCAAGTTAACCATGCCAGGAGGAGGAAAGGGAAATATATAATCCTTGGTCAGGTTTATGAGGATTATGGCCCTCATTATGACCCTGGCGGTGTTGCACCGCCAGGGCCAACGGGGGCGGGAGCACCACCGACAGGCCGGCGGTGCTCCCTTGGGCATTCTGACCGCGGCGCTTTGGCCGCGGTCAGAAATGGAAAACCGGCGGTCTCCCGCCGGTTTTCCGTTGCCCATTTGAATCCCCCATGGCGGCGCAGCTCGCTGCGCCGCCATGGGGGATTCTGACACCCCCTACCGCCATCCTGTTCCTGGCGGTTCGCCCGCCAGGAACAGGATGGCGGTAGGGGGTGTCGCGGTGCCCCTGGGGGCCCCTGCAGTGCCCATGCCAATGGCATGGGCACTGCAGGGGCCCCCGTAAGAGGGCCCCGCTAGTATTTCACTGTCTGCATAGCAGACAGTGAAATACGCGACGGGTGCAGTAGCACCCGTCGCACCTTCCCACTCCGCCGGCTCGATTACGAGCCGGCTTCATGGTGGGAAGGTCGTTTTCCCCTGGGCTGGCGGGCGGCCTTTCGGCGGCCGCCCGCCAGCCCAGGGGAAAAGTCAAAATACCCGCCGCGGTCTTGCGACCGCGGTACGGTATTTTGACGGCGGGACTTTGGCGGGCGGCCTCCGCCGCCCGCCAAGGTCCGAATGAGGGCCTATGTCTTTTTGGAAATCAACACTGTAGAAATGGTGTTCAGAAAATCACCCTAAACAGTTAATTAACAGTTCTAAGAGGCTGCTGCTAATCCAGTATTTACAGCCCATCTTTAATCTCTGTATATCCCATAACAACATGGCTGCGATTCAGAGCCTTATCTGACAGGCAAAATATACGTTGAGTTGATGTCCGTAGTGTTATGCCCCATCTGGATCAGATGCAACCACTACACCATAGAATTAGGAAGAGGAACAAGGAACACAAGAGGCTTTCGATGACTTCCATTGCACAAGTGAAAACTATAAGATAATAAGCAATGTTTGAATGGATGAATGGTGGTAACATGTGGTTCCTAATTGATGCACATTCTTTTTTTTAGAGAGAAGAATTTCTTTGCATTCACATAAACATTTTCAAATGTAAAAACATAATTTGATGCCAAGATAGCTCTTTGACATATTCATTTAAACTTCAGGAAGTCTGCTCTTGAACAGCAAAAGGGAACTGAATAGTTTAAAGAGTTTAAAATGTGTTTCCTAATAAAATATACATCATGCCTGAATTTTCATGTAACCTAACGTCTACCTGAACAGATTTGTTTCTTATTAAAAAAGAACATTGCTTTTCTATCCCAAAAGACTGAGTTAAAATGAATTCATGCCCAAGTTGGGTGTCCCACGAGAATGTCATGTGATAACAGGAATCATCTTAATTTTCACCCTTCCATTGCAGCTATCCTCGTGGTTTATCTACTACCAGAGCAATACGGTACTGTCATGGATTTCCTGTATCCTGGGGGTCGAGTCATCCTGTTCTTTCTATGGCCTAGTACATATTTTTTACCCTTTCAGTCTTCACCTATAATCTGTGAATATGTACTCACTAACCATCCGCACTAACTACCTTGTTCTTATGGCATGGGAGTGCATTATCAAATGTATACTCAGATATTGTTTACTAAGAAGTGTCCTGTATCAATCACCTGCTGCAATTATACTATAGGCCTATATTTAGTCTTGTAGAGTAACCTTGCAATACAACACACCGTGGTTCTGACTATTCCCCTTAGATAATTCCCACTACGCTTGCTTGGTTTCCATGCACCCTTATGCCCTGTCTGGCTGGCACGCCACCATACCAGGCAGCAAGCACTTCTTTCTAACGTGTTTTTCCTTCATGTGAATGTTATAAAAACGGAGTCTTGGTTAGCAAATACGAAAAGTGGACTTCATGTTAAAGGGAGAGGAGTTTCTGTCCTGAAGAACAATAGTTCCGGTAAGCAGCCGGCGATGAGCCTCTGCAAGATGCAGGTGCATGTTATTGTAAATGGATGGACCGAGAGTTTTCATAGTTCATTGGACACATAATCAGACTGCATACGATGTTTGTTGTTTTCCTAATGTTCAACCTTTTAGAAGTTGTCTGTGCTAAAATCTTAAGAATTGTGACAGCAGTCTAGTGCAAATATGCTAGATGAAATAGTGTATTATAAACAACTATAATTACTAAATAACAGTTTGCTAATGTGCATTCCTTTCAAGGGGTTACTGAGAACAGACTCTACGCAAACTGCACAGAGCCTGGCAAATTGTGATACTTCTCTATACATTTGTATACAAAAGGCATAGCCCATATGAGAGTTTGTGAGATGTCTGTCATTTTTTCCAGCTCTGTGGGAACATCAGTTATACGCACAACTTCTTGGGTGCAACTGATGGCCTACTGCCTACCAACCTCTCACATAGGCCCCCAGTGTTTAGTGTGCGTCTTTAATGAACTCACTCCCAAACACGACATAGAGCAAGATCTAGCATAACTTACAGCAATGGTTCTTATTTCGAAATCTGCAAACCCCAAGTGAAAAACTACTAAAAGCCAGGGGCCACAACCTAAGCAAATTGTACGACTGGAAATTGGAAACGATACACAAAAATGTATAGAAACAATTATACAACAAACACATGTGCACATTATTATGAATTATTGGTTTAATTCACAAACAAAAAAATATACAAATGACATTTTAATTAGAATGGGAAGGTTGGATCTTTTCAAAATGTGGCTTTATTCCCAAAAGGCATAGCAATATGCTAGGCTACAGTGTATCATTCTGTCTTTTTTTTGCATAATGCATGACATCTTTTTATCAATCCATACCAGTGTTATAGTTGAGGCTGTCAATCATCCATAATAGATTTTGTTTGCTGCACTTGTGCTGCTCCCACAAATCAAGCTATGGATATCAACTTAATTGTTAGCCTCTAATATGAAATTCCTTCCCAGTTACACAGCATTTTACAATTTTCTATTCATCATTTTACTTTTCTATGTGCATATACTTTATTATTCTGGTCATATTAACCCCTTCGCTTCCAGGCCTTTTCCCCTTCAGGTGCCAGGCCTTTTTTAGGCTATTTGGGGCAGTTCGTGCTTAGGCCCCCATAAATGTTTGTCCACATAAGCTACCAACGCCAAATTTGCGTCCTTTTTTCCAACATCCTAGGGATTCTAGAGGTACCCAGAGTTTGTGGGTTCCCCTGAAGGAGACCAAGAAATTAGCCAATATACAGCGAAAAAATCGTTTTCAAAAAATAAATGGGAAAAAAGGGCTGCAGAGGAAGGCTTTTGATTTTTTTTCCCTGAAAATGGCATCAACAAAGGGTTTGTGGTGCTAAAATCACCATCTTCCCAGCTTTCACGAACAGGCAGACTTAAATCAGAAAACCACATTTTTCCACACAATTGTAGCATTGTACTGAGACACACCCCATTTTTACTATTTTTTGTGCTTTTAGTCTCCTTCCAGTTAGTAACAGAAATGGGTATGAAACCAATGCTGGATTTTGGAGCGCTAAAAATTTCTAAAAATTAGACAGAATTCTGAATTCAGCAAGGGGTCATTTGTGTAGATCTTACAAGGTTTTCTTACAAAAAATAACAGCTGAAATTATTTTTCTCCACGTTTTGCTCTGTAATCTTTTCCTGCGATGTCAGATTTGTGAAAGCAATATAACGTTACGTCTGCTGGACTCTTCTGGTTGTGGGGATCTATAGGGCTTGAAGGTTTATCAAGAACCCTAGGTACCCCGAGCCAATAAATGAGCTCCACCTTGCAATGGGTTTTCATTCTCTACTGGGTATACAGCAATTCATTTGGTGAAATATAAAGAGTGAAAAATAGGTATCAAGAAAACCTTTGTATTTCCAAAATGGGCACAAGATAAGGTGTTGAAAAGCAGTGGTTATTTGCACATCTCTGAATTCTGGGGTCCCCATACTAGCATGTGAATTACAGGGCATTTCTCAAATAGACGTCTTTTTTACACACTGTCTTATATTTGGAAGGAAAAAATTTATAGAAAGACAAGGGGCAACAACGCTTGCTCTGCTATTCTGTGTTCCCCCAAGTCTCCCGTTAAAAATGGTATCCCACTTGCGTGGGTAGGCCTGAAGTCCGCGACAGGAAACGCAACGTGGACACATCACATTTTTCCCCAAAAAAACTGACGTGTTTTTTGCAAGGTGCCTAGCTGTGAATTTGGCCCCTAGCTCAGCCGCCACCTAGGGAAACCTACCAAAGCTGTGCATTTTTTAAAACTAGACACCTAGGGAATCCAAGATGGGGTGACTTGTGGGGCTCTCACCAGGTTCTGTTACCTAGAATCCTTTGCAAACCTCAAAATGTAGCCCCCAAAAAACACTTTTTCCTCACATTCCGGTGACAGAAAGTTCTGGAATCTGAGAGGAGCCACAAATTTCCTTCCGCCCAGCGTTCCCCCAAGTCTCCTGATAAAGATGGTACCTCACTTGTGTGGGTAGGCCTTGTGCCCGCGAAAGGAAATGCCCCAAAATACTCTCTGGACACATCAAAATTATCAAATACAAAACTACCTGTTTTTGTTGGAGGGGACCTCCTGCATTTTTGGTCCTGGGTTCAGCAGCCATACAGGGAAACCTACCAAACCCAGACATTTCTGAAAACTAGGCACCCGACGGAGTCCAGGGAGGTGTGACTTGCATGGATCCCCCATTGTTTTCCTACCCAGAATACTCAGCAAACGTCAAATTTAGTTAAAAAATCAAATTTTTCCCAAATTTCTGTGTGGGATCACGGCACCGGAACAAATTTCCTACCACCCAACATTCCCCTTAGACTCCTGGTAAAAATGATACCTCACTTGTGTAGGTGGGCCAAGTGCCTGTGACAGGGAAGAGCCAAAAACATGTTGAAGTTGAGGGGGAACCAAAGCGGGTCCAAAAGGGTAGTTTGAAAAAAAACATTTCTGGGCTGACAAGTGGGGCAGAATTTTTATTGATATAGATGAGACAATGCTGGGTGGTAGGAATTTTGTGGATTTCTGCAGATTCCGGAAGGTTCCATCACAAAAATGTGGAAAAAATGTGTGATTTCTTGGAGATTTACTGGGCATTGTGGGTAAGAAAATGGTGTGGGATGCATGTGAAGCACACCACTCTGGATTCACCCAGATGTTTTGTTTTCAGATGTGTCTAGATCTTGTGGATTTCTCTACATGGCAGCATATATGGCCAACATTAATGTGCCCCCATGGGGAGCAACCCTTGCCCAAGGGGCTGCCCCCGAACAAAACACACACATACAAACACACCAATCCCTGCTGCCTAAGTGGTTTCTGCCGCCCCTCCGCGGTATCTTCATCAGGCTTTGATGTTCTAACAAATTCCTCATCTAACTACTCCCTAACCACACTGTCCTCCAGAATCACCAGTCATCAAAAAGGTAGTTCCACCAAGTTACAGGAGATCATCGGCAAGAACAACCTACTTGAAAACTATCTATTGAGGTCCAGATCACATTGCAGTTTTAAAACATCCACGGTCCATGTCTTCAACACTGGCCTCTTCATCAACAACAAATTCAACCCCTGCCTTGTGGTCCTGCACAGCTTTCAATGCAGTTGATCATCCAGCTTTAATCGCACCCTGAAAATTCTCATGGCCTTCACAAGTATAATACTACAAGCGTTCACATCCTACCTCACAAACCAACATCAACTCATTCAGATAGGAACTATCTGTCAAATCTAGTCGGAATGTGTTCTTCTCTCTGCTTTTAAACACAGATGTAACATGAGACCACAGTGCTTCACAAGCATCCAAGCCTTACTGCAATCTTGACAACACAGTAAGAAGAAAAATACTACCAAGGAAAGGGGGCCAGGAACAATTAATAACCGAAGACAAAACTCAAACTAATGAAGGAACAAGTTTATTTTTTATATATTCATACAAAAGGTTACCCTGAACAGGATCAAGCTGCATTTTTACCCGTAAGTGAAAGTATTTGGAATCGATTGTGCATGTTCTAATGTTTTCTTTTAGCGCCTTAATTACTATATTCGCTTTACCTATCTCCTATTCACTGCTTTGATGCCTACGGGTTCTAGTGGTGAATTTGCATTGGATATTGTGACACTTCCACACTAGTATTGACAAGACATTCACTTAATTCACCTTTTAATCTTTTGTTCTCTAGGTCACATTGTGCACTGAAACAGTTTTCATTCATATTTTAAGTTCTCTTTTACTCCTGTTTATTAGATAAGACTATAATCTTAAAGACTGGCTTTTGCCAATATTGGACTCTACATATATAAAGAAAGCACACACAAGAGCCTCTATGCTTGATGAGGCTCATGAGGCCTTGCTACATTAATCAAGAATACTTTTGTGTTAATTTTAGAAACTTTTCTTACACATTTTCTCAGTAATGCAAATGTCTCTTTTACTCTAAACACTGTAACACATGACGCCTTTCCATGGCTACTTCAAGGGCTTTGTGCCTTTCAAATTCCTAAATTAATTTTGGACACCATAACCAAACCAGGATTCTCTGACTGGCTCAGGTTTGGTTTACCCCAAGCGGTCGCATCCCTAGCGTTTCCTTGACAGTCAAAAAAGGTCAGAAAGATGAATGTAGATTCAGTAAAAACTTTGAGCAAACAGTAATCAAAAGGCATTGTTGTCTCCATTGGTCCTGATGAGGCCCAAATATGAAAGGGCCGAAACGCGTCGACATTTTGTGGTAGATTGCGAAGTTGTATGGAAAATTAATTGAACCATTAAGGGATGCAATACGCATCTAATGATGACTTGAAAAGAAATAGGGGGTCATTACAACATTGGGGGTAAAAGCTGCTTACCGCCGTGCAGAAGACCACCAACACATCGCCGTGGCTGCGGAATTCTGCCACGGTCATTATGACCCACTGCTCGGAATCCGCCAAACTTCAGACACCCACACAAGTCCGCCACACCAAAGGTCAGTGATAAACTGGCGAAAACAAAACCTCCACCGTCACACCAACAGGAATACGCCCACACTATCATGACACACGAATCCACGCGGCGGTCTTTCAACCGCGGTATTCCATTGGCGGTACACACCGCCGCGCTCAAAATACACACACATTTACAAAACACAACCACATTGGACAATTCCAAATACGCACACCTGATACACATACACACACCACTCCCACACACCCATTACAATATAAGACACACACCCACATCACCCACAAACCCTTATGACAAAATTACCGAGAGAAGGCCAGAGAGAGACACTACAAACAACTACCAAGCATCCACAGGCACACAATACCATCACCCACATAACTTCCACGCACCTCACACAACACACCAGTAAATATCACCCCACGTCTTACTACACACACCACCCCACACATCACCCACACCACCCCATGGCACGGCAAAGACACCCCAGGTTCTCTGAGGAGGAGCTCAGGGTCATGGTGGAGGAAATCGTCCGGGTAGAGCCACAGCTATTCGGAGCACAGGTGCAGCACACCTCCATAGCTAGGAAGATAAAGCTATGGCGCAGAATAGTGGACACGGTAGTGCAGTAGGACAGCACCCAAGAAATAGAGATGACATCAGGAAGAGGTGGAACGACCTACGGGAGAAGGTTCGTTCCGTGGTCTCAAGACACCACCTTGCAGTTCAGCGGACTGGCGGCGGACCCCCACCTCCTCCCCCACAACTAACAACATAGGAGGAGCAAGTCTTGGCGATTCTACATCCTGAGGGCCTCGCAGGAGTAGATGGAGGAATGGACTCTGGTAAGTCAAATCTTAACTATTACATCCTGCACCCTACTTGCATGCTATCACATACCCCCACCCTCACCCTCACCCCCATCACTCCAACTCCTCACAAATGTCCCAACATCACAAACCACACATCCTAACACCAAGCCCTGCATGCAACAACAAAGCATGGACACCCATCACCAAAGCATGGCCACTGCACATACCCATACACCCCCCTAAACCACCATCACACAAGGACCCACGCAGGAATGCAAGCACTGGGGTACACGGTCACCCACCCATTGCACATCATGGCACACACAGATGTAACAAACATCCTTTTATACCCCTGCAGGACCCCTACCCAACGTCACCGGATTGGAGGGTCCACACCTGTCCACACCACCAACAGAAGAGGCCCACAGTGATGACAGCAGCTCTGTCCAACTGGATGTAGATGACCAGCCCAGCCCATCGGGGACCTCTGGACAGTCGGTTCCCCTGATACAGTCACAGGCCACCACAGAGCTTCCCCCCTCTGGAAACACCAGCACAGCACCCACCCAGCGGGCCCATACCTCTGTCCCCAGGACACGTCAATCAGAAGTGTGTCCACCACTAGAGGGAACCCAGGCTAACCCACCACCCCAACAACAACAGGGACCTGGGGGCAGTGGCAGTGGGCACACAGTCCAGGGGACGGAGGCCCAGGAACACAGGGGAACTGGGAGGGCTGTTGTGCGACAGGGGGAAGACAGGCCAAGGGAACCCACTCTCCACGAGGCCCTCTCCAACATCATGGGAGCCTACCACCATTCCCAGGAGACGATGGCAACGGTACTGGCCAAGTTTCAGGAGACCCAGCTGCTGCAGGAGGAACAGTATTTGGGCTTCAGGGAGGAACTCAGATCCATCAATTCCACCCTGGGCACCATCGTAGGGGTGCTGAAGGAAGTCCTCAACACCAGGAGGGACACTGTGGCACAACAAGGGGCCCCTGACACTAGCCTGGACGATGAACTGGCCACCACCTCCGCCGGCGCTAGTGGACAGGAGGCACCGTCACAGGACCACCACACCAGCACCCCACCCCCTGCAGAGGGAGAACAACCCCGCAAACGATGTCACATGTCATAATGTGGCAGTAAGTACCGCCAGCCTGTTGGCGGTACTACCGCCACATTAGCTCTGACCGCCGGGGTCATAATGACCTCATTAGTACACAATAGTTTGTAGATGATAAATTTGTAGTTCACATTGTAAGCACGTCAACTCAATATTTAGGACTATCTTATTTTTACAGTGATATTTTTGTATCACAATATTTTTATGTTGATATCAGGCCATGGAAAGGACCAACCAGCTAAAGCCAGACGCAATAATGGTTGATTTGCATGCCAACTCTTAGATACATCTTGTAGCACTGCGTGACAACAAACTGGTAACTCATAAGCCTTTTCTTCGTTAATGCATACCTTCCATATGAACGCTTGTGAGGGAAAACCACATGAGGTCATACTACTAACATACTAATGGCGAGCTGATGATCAAAAAGTATTGGTGAACTCAAAATGTTCACGGAGATTCCATCCTCCTTCTTTCTATGACATTACACATTTCGCATTACATCGTTAATTCTCACAGAATCTGTACTTTGTGAGTAAAGAAATGCACAGCTTCGGTTACCTCCGTACACAAATGCTGTATGAAAGCATTTCCATGACAATAGCATTGAAAATCTATTTGAATACGTGGCAGCCATAAAATGGCATTAACGTGACAAGAATGCCAAGTTCTACATAGTTTGAGAACACAATTCCCTTCACCAGAAGAAGCACCACAAATGCACAATGTATTCAAACAGATTTATTGATTTCACTTTTAGAAATGCAGAAGTCACTTTACATAATCACCAGTGGCTGAGCTGCATCAATGTTATTGAAACAAATGAGCGCGATTCATAGCATCTTTCAAAATAAGTCTTGCCTTTAGGTTAAAGCTGTTATGGGCGAAGTCATTGTGCGTGACTTATTATGCATCAGCGGCTCGTGCTCGTCTACTAGATGCTGCAATAAAGCATTGTGCTGCAATTGTGTAACCAGACCTCTGCCTCAGTGGACAAACCTGCAGCCAGCATTAAAGCCATCTCATTAAAGACACAAGATGTGAAATAATTTAGGTTGACATTTTTTTTTATTTCTACAAGGCGCTATCCAGAGTCTATATTTTACAAAACGATAAGCATCCCGTATATTATTATTGAATGATTTTTTTATTGATAGTTAAGACCAAAATTGACTTGATTTTAATTAAATATCAATAAATCATTCATGCATTATTTGGATATTATTAGTGATAGTAGGCTTTTACAAGAGTGTGCCTTAAAAGGAGATGCCATGCTAAAATGAAAATGCCCCTAACGTTTTCTTGGGGCCCACGTGGTACAAACTTAATTGACATTAATTCACGTTAAAACGGGTTAAAACCCTACCTTATTTCCTCTACTCGGTCCATGTGCTAGTGACATGTTGTCCTGCTCCGTCAACCTGCGATAGGGCCTTGCGCTTCCCAGGGTACCGACGATCTGATGCCGTTCTCTGTAAACTGTTGCCACTACCAGCCGAAGGATGGGTGACCCATAGCCACCACCCACGATGTTCCAGAGGCTACTGCAAACAATGCAAAACCCCGCTCCACTGCTCCCTCTGATCTAATTATATTGGCAGCACTCCAAACTTATTTACAAGTTACTGAAAAGTCCTATTGCATAATGTAAGAAAAAAACTCTGCAAATGAAAAAATCCCGCAGAATTAGGAGAAATTATGAGAAGCTCAACTTTACCTAGGCTCATGCATACTGTGTACCGCACTTGGTGCACTCACTGGCTAAGGGCAAATAACCCCTGAACTGAAACCCCTAGGTAGAAAACAAAACAGGATAATTTCTTCTGTGAGCTCATAATGATGACCTTTTTTTCTCAGATATGCACCCCTATCATCACGTGTTAGCTGTTGTTGGGGGGTTGCATTCATATTGATTCATGAGCAGCCACCAGAAATGCCATACATTTCATTTGGGTTTCAATTGCACATCTCAATATAGAGAAAACGTTTCTTGGGGCCAAAATATCGAGGTTTAAATACTGCGAACCAAAATATCCTCAAAGTAGCTCCCGATAGGTAAGAATAGATCTGCTATTCTTAACTCCACCACCTATACATACCTCTTCATACTTGTCGATATTTTGGTTCTCCAAAGTTTTGACACAATATTTTGGCTATACATTTTTTTCTTGATATTCCTATGGGACACCTGGAGTTTGACAGTGGTCATTGTCCTGACTACTACACAAGTGTGACTTGGAAGTAAATATAAAGAGTGTGTCACCAATATCTTAGCATTTATGAGAACCGTCAGTTACATCATGCAGCCCAAAGATGTGTCCATCCCACAATTATGTGCCAGCCATCAGCATAAAGTGTCAGTGTTCAGAGTTTTCAACTCTCCTGCATCCATTCAAAAGTTCAACAGCTTCCTTTTACAGGTCCTAGATTTCTTTAGCTAGGTGCACAAAATGTTTCAAGCATCTAGATCGCCATCTTCCAACCTCACATGAAGACCTGCTTGGACTTGACTGAAGCATATGTTTAAGAACCTGCCTACATTGAAAGTAATGTATTGCCTGTGTGTGTGCTGGACTGTGCTTGTGGAGCATCATCTTCATTAACCTGCTGAAATGATAAGTGGCCAATGAATATCTCTCATTTTTTCATTGTTTCACATTGTGTAGTATTGTATTGTTGTTGCATTTATACAGTGCTTCATACCTCTGACAAGGAGCCAAAATACATAGCAGTTGGGTAGGGGACTGGACCGTTTGGAAGGGTATTAGGTCATTGTATGGCCTGTGTCGCAGATGTTTCAGTGTCATGCATGTGTTGTTACATATAGCTATAGCATGGTGTGCAGGTGACAGAAAAAGAGTGAGCGAAAGGATTTCAAAGGCTACATGGCAGTGCTAGTTTTGTTTGGAAGGGTATGAGGATGGAGTTTACCTAAGCGGGTGGTGTGTTGGTGTTGCATGATTATCAGCGGCAGCTCACAATGTGTTGTTGCAAACGTGTAGTTGTGCTTATGTGCTGTGTGGAGAGAATGAGAAACAGCAAACATATTCTCATGCCGACCATTCTCGAAAGAGATTTGTTTCCAGTAGGTATAATCATGGTTCTGTTGCATCCAGCACCCTTCTTGTGATGCTGTGTGGATATTTCTGTTGATTGTTAGAATCCTTCATCGTCTGCTGGAAAAGTTCAATTTTGCTGCATTCTGGAATTCCAAGTGGTCTGGGGTGTTATAATTGATCTGACAATAGTGCACCAATTTAGTACCCTTACTCGATTATTTTTAAATCCAACGTTAGGCAATAATAAAACATTGGCTCTTTGTTTAGCTATCCTTTTCAGTCAATCACCGTATCGCATGCAATATACCGCATGGCGATAATATCGTACTCACTCATGTCCGATCTATCTAGCACCACATTTTAGGTATGTAATTACTGTTTTAACTCCACTTTTATTTACCTCCCAAGTAAGTATATGTAGAGTTAGGAATAGTAAATTGTTACTTACCTTGATATGTACGGATAGGTCGATGTAATGGCTTCTGTATTACTGTAGGTCATTGTTGTTATATAGTGACAAACAACCCTTTGCCGACTCATTTAAAGGAAGGGTGGACCCTTTCTTAGTGGCCTTATGGCAATGCCAAGTGGGAATACACCCTCAATACAGAGCGCCTTGAAGGTGGAATACCTGGCCATAGATTGCCAGTGAATCACTTAGAAGTCTGGTGGTATGGGGTTCCGTGGGCAAAGGAGTTGCCTTGCAGCGGAACTTTGGTTTCTTTGCAACTTTAAGAGTAGTAAGAGTGGGGTCCTTAGATAGAGTAAATTTAGGTAGCCTACACAGGTATTGTGTATGGCCCATAGAGCGATGTACAAAAGGGGCCCTAAAATGATTCAAAATCTACTTACCCTTACAAGCCCACCAGAGCACTGCATTCCATCAACCATCTACTATTTGTAGTGCCTAGAAAATAAGAGGAGCAGGAGTGGAGGACAGTCCTTCGTTTTTCTAGTACCCATGCTTTGGAACGCGCTCCCACAGAATTTTCAGACAAACAAAGTCAGAACTATCATTTAGGAAATTGTTGAAAACAACTCTTGCCTAACCTGCAATCTTATTGGTACGATACTGATTTGCCAGAGTGCTGGGAGGCCCTTCTGGGTAGCCATGCACTTAAAAATTCCCCCAAGAATAGAATAGAATACACATGATGAGGGCATTAGTGGGTCTGCTCTTCTGTAGCAAATCTTGATTAGGATAGATGTTTCTAAAAGTTTGCATGTGAAAAAATTGCTTCTTGTGACTTGGTACACTTGAGGGACCGCAGAAAGACTGACCTTCTTGACCAATCCCAGGTTTCTTACTTCAGTTAATATTGCTGGTGGTGGTCCTAATTAATAGGTCCATCTTGTATCCATTGGTCAGTAACTCTAATCAGTGACCCAGCTCTCACATGTCTAGGTGCCACGGCCTTCAAGGTTTTGGTTTATCTAAGTGTTTTTGCCATAGTTATAGCAGGTTAAATTAAAGACTTGATGAGGTCCATCATGGGCTGGGGCAGGCATTGAAGACGTGTGGGGAGATAGCCCAGGCTTGAGGTATGACTGCATCAGTGATGAAGGGGGTGATGTAACTGGCAGCAACAAGATGATGCTGGATCAGTATGTATAGGGAAATCCAAGTTCATGTACTTTCAGTAGGAGGGAGTGTCAGTAAACAGGCTCAAGAACAGAAGTGTGGCAACACCATTTCTGTCCATATTGGTCTTCATGTTATCACAAATGGATAACAGGATGGATTTGGTGTGTCTCCTGGGCAGGTATCCTATTTGATTGTGTGATAATAGATTGTTTACTTCCACGACATCACAGATCCGATAGCAGTTTTTTCAAACAGTGTACCTACAAATGGACAATTGGAAGGTGGTTGATAGTGCACAGGGTCTGCTAAATCAATGCCCTTCTTCATAAGTGGTCTGAATTAGGAGGTCTTGAGGACAGAGAAGCCGCAGTGTGCTGTTGTTGAGGAGGGTTCTCACTGGTTTGACAACAATTGTTAAAAGTAAGATGAGCTTGGAGATTTGAGTGGTATAGGAACCAGGGTGGGAGCCTGAAGGGCAATTTTCCTTGGCTTAGTCTTTGAAGGGGAGACCAAGAAGTGATCAACAGAAGAAAGTGTTCAATGAATACTGGTGGATGTAGTTGCTTTCATCTTCCTCTGACTGCTGTCTATGCTGGGGGTCTTGCTCCTAAGGTGCTGTGCCAGAATCTGATCTTTTAAAATGAAGTGGTCTGTGACAGCATTAGGGAAATGGGGGTTATTCACCATGGTTCACTTTGGATTATGGAATGACGTTAGGATTCTATGAAATTCCTTGGTGGAGCATTTGGCACTGGAAATCTGTTAGCAGTCATGGAGTCTTTTTGCCTTCTTGATGCAAGATTTGTGGATCCAGTGGAATGATTGGATGTGTGTTTTGTCATTTTGGTTATTGAATTTTCTTCCACTGGTGTTGAAGTGTAGTGATTTCAATCTTCATTGTCTTAATCTATTTGTTGATCTGATGGATTCTAGTTCAATTGCATGGGCTCAAGGATGTCTTGAGCGGAATGATTTAACTGAAGGCTATAGAAAGCTAGTAGTGTGGCTATTATTTGTGATTTAGTTGGGATATGAGATGACACAAGTCATGTAAGTGACTTTGCTAGTCATTGGTGTTGTAACAATGTACACATAAGGAGGATGACATTTAAGGAAGTGGGATTCATTCCCGAAGATTAAGTGGTTTATCTGTTTCTGAAATGCGTCACGTTAGAGAGAATATTGCACTGAAGGTATAGGTAGCTGCATGTGAAGTTCTGACACGGAGATGAAAGACGTTAAGAGATTCTAGATTGATCATGAGGGATCTTGCCTGGGGGAGATTTATTCGGTGGAAGAAGATGTTCACAACATAGGGGGGGTGCCCAGGTGACCCAGCAATACCTGGGCATCAACATAATATATAGTGGACATGGTATATTGTGGAAAAGAATACTACAAGCATTTCTACAACAGTGAGTACATCAATTAATCACTGGTTTTGCTGAAAATTACCTTAAGCAAATAAATGTTTGCAACGGCGCAGTACCCTATTGATCAGTGTTTTAGTACCTGGAATGTGAAATAATCACAATAATATTTAAAACCACATCATGCCATGCCATACAAAACGCAAAACAAAACACTTAATAGCCTACTGGCTAGATTGAAAAAAATGTGTTTGATACAGTCTTACTCCAATCTTCCAACTAAGTTTGGGACTCACATTAAAAAATACTGGATGGAAATATCCTTTTTGTTGTGTACCCTATGTACTGCTTCCCACTTAGCCTGTTCGTGAAATAATGAACACAGCTATACAGTGTTTACTTATTTGGAAGACTGGAGAAAGACTATTTTAAACACAATTGTTTTTTAATCTAGCAAGTAGGTAGGTATTAAGTGCTTTGTTTGGTATGTTATGTGGTTTTAAATATTATTATGATTATTTTACATTCCAAGAACTAGCACACTGATCAGTAAGGGATTGCGCTATTGCAACTAATGGAATACATTTCTTTGCTTGAAGTAATTTTCAGCAATTTAATTGATTAATTGATGTACTCACTGTTGTAGAAATGCTTGTAGTATTCTTCCCCACAACATACCATGTCCACTGTATATTATGAAGATATTCAAAGAATGCAAGATACAGAGGTTGTCATCATTTAAAGAGATGTCTGAGACAGTATTTATTATGATGTCTGCAAAAGCTCTATTGTTTGGAAAAGAAGAAGAGAATCTTTATGGATTATGAGGTTATGAGCAGTGGAAGAGGGGTTGAATACTGATTATGAATTAGAATATTTTTTAGGAACCAAAAAAAAAAAATATATATATAATAGCTAACTGATCTGGGTTTGAGGTATTTGTTATACAAATTCTTGAGATGAGAAAAATGGGGGTCGAGGTGAATTGATACTGCACCTTCTTCCTTAATTATATATATACAATTTATGGCACTTTTCGGTGCACGGGTCATGAGGGCCAACCCCCTAGACCTCAGATAGCCATAGGCTCATAACATTGAAAGGGAGACCCAGCACATCAAAGTGTCCATTGACATCCACAAATATATTATCACATTTCTTCACAAATCACGTAGTTCAATAGAGTTCATATGAACACTTTTTGTTCTTTATTCATCCACAACAATAATTAATCCATCATAGCTATGTTATGCAAATGTTCAGAATGAAGAATGGTGTGGTATGACAAACTTTTATGTGACTAGAAAGGGAGAAAAACAAATTGATTGGTGGGGTTTATAGTGGTACGTGCACCCACATGTAAATGACTTGGCAATAGATATGAGGGGTTGGAAAGTATGTATGAGATAAAACAAGGGATTGTGTAATGACGACAACAGATTGCAATAATCTATATTTATAGGCAAGGTTAGAATTTATACTGTGAATGGACAGTAATGAGAGGGGGGTGAATGAAGTTAACGGAGTTGAGTATGGATAAGATATGTAACTTAGATTAATGGTTCATTAGAATTTTGGGCAAAAGGAGAGTAGGTAGAGACAGTTTGGGAACAGAGTCCCTTCTTTGTGTTTACAGAAAGGGGAATAGCTAATAAGACGAGATAGAAAGAGGACTGGTTACTTTGAAAGGAAGCGCAGTTAATGGTGCCGGTGAGAGGGGAAGTACATAAATAGGAGAGAGAGAGAACGGACCATTTCGATATTGACAAGCATACTCGCTAGGGATTAACGGCAATGCAGGTGAGCGGTCTGAGGAGATTGGTAGATTAAAATGTACAGTTCGGTGGCGGCTGAAGGGAACAATAATATGGAGAGGGATACGAGTAGAACGTTAACAGCGTGAGGGAAGAGAATAGCATGTGTTGTAAGTAATGGATATATAGTGACTGGAGTGTGTAAATTGTGAGCGCTACAAGTGAGAAATGTCAAAAGGGATCAGAATAAGGGTCAGTTGGGTTACAGAGTGTTTTGTGAATACACCAATAAGGGTGGGAGGAAAAGAGAGTTTAGTGGGTACAGAGAAAAAATATGGAGTGTTCAAATGAGAATTGAAGATCAAAACAACAACGAAGGGAGGTATTAATAAGACATTTTAATTACAGGAAATTCGGATAAAATGGGGCAATACGGATACGAGATTTAGGGATTGAGAAATACTGGGATAAAGTTCCGGAATGCTATGGATGGAGGCGCATAAAATAAGGATGATTACTGGAATATATCTTGATTAAATTCAGACTGAGCTGCAGGTACTTTGCGAGGATTACAATATACTTAATTTATGGGGGTGAGATTATCTAGGTGAGTTTCACATGTGTGTGCATGTACACAGTGACAATATTTCTAATTATTTAAATAAATATTTTAGGACTGACCAAATATATTGGTAAATAGTATGGATATACATAGGTATTGCTTTATGGCCACTCAATTCACAAGGAAGATAAGGGAAATGATGTATGATATTAGTGATTTCCACAGGCTTCACAGAGGTGAATGAAATGGCACAAGGGTATTTAAGACATGGAATGTTGGCTATACAATGTGAAATTTATATGTAATTGCAGACCTGACGAAGTCTCTGGGTGATTTCCCAGACAAAACACTTGTTGGCAAGAGTGGCTGGCGAGAGTGGCAGAAATTGAACTGAAGCTGTATAGTGATGAGAAGAGGAATATGAAATAAACTATGAAGATGGAATAACAATGGACACTGGTGGGATGTGTGCATTCATATTCGGTGTTTGGAAAAGATTTTTACAGCAGCAGAAGTAGGTGAAAGCGAGCAGCAGACTGCAAGTGACATACTAGAACAAGTCTTAAAAGCTTGTGCTGTGTAATTAATCCCACTCTGGTCTTCTTGAGACAGTTTTAGGTAGATATCCTTGCATAAGCAACCACATAGTGAGCATCTCCCTCATTTCTTAGAAGACCTAAACTGCCTTGCAACATTCAAAACAGATTGCTGTGCTGTATTCCCATTCTTACTAGCCACTGCTAGGTTATGCCCTTAAACAACACTTCTTTTCTAGCTATCTTCACTACCTTATCAAAAGTGACAGGTACAGAGCAATACCATTGCCTATGCAATAGGTGATGAAACTGCCTTCAGTAAGAGACAAATTAAATATCAAGTGAAAGTCACTTGGTTCCTGTGTGTGGGTGCCTGATCCAAATGCTGGATTAGCATCTGTTCATAATAACCCACACCTCTTGACAATCTGCTTTCTACTGCATACTTGCAGCTGCTCCCTGTCTTTGGCATGAGGAATACCACAGGACTCCACCTCTTCCTTGGAACCAAAGACTCCTGAGCCTCTATCTTGCTATTTAGACAGGCAAGGTGTGTCAGTAAACTCTGTCCTGAACCAACATCTGTCAGTTATTTCTGTCATTTTTAATCTCCTAGGGTATTCTAGGCCTCCCTGATGTGTCATTAAATGCTTTTCTTTGCCTGTCCTTCCTGACCCAACTGCCTGGTGCCCAACTGAAGCAGAACTGCTCTTCACTTCTTGTCCCTGAATCCAAACCCCCATATTTGCTTTATTGCCCCCAGTCTATACTGGCCTGCACTGAACTGTCAGAGTAGTCCTTTGTCCCTGTGGACATCTTTCTTCTTTTCAATGTTAGACTTTCATGTTGAGCACCTCCCCGAAGGGCCCAGTGAGTCTGACTTTAGCCTCCTTACAGCATAACAAATGTATGGTGACCAGCTTATGACTGGGTGATTCTCAGTACTTCTCTTGAGTTTATCATAATAAATGTACCACCCAACGGTTTCCTGATCCCCCAATAATATTTATGGAGGGCCGTGACTAAGAAAGGCCTCTCTCCATCAAAATATGTACCATAGAAGCAAGCACCAGCCATCACTGCACCAAGAACCACTGCACCTGTTTCCTTTGTGGTTTATTCTCTTGATCCACCTGTACATTCCTCAACTCTTTCCGCCATCCTTTTGCATAAATAAATTCATAGAAAAGTATTCATGCCCCTTCTCCCAAAGTTCCAGTTTAACTGTGTACTCATTACACTGTATGTATATATGTATGTACGTATGTATGTATGTATATATGTATGTATGTATGTATTGTAACTGTATAGCGAACGCCTATCCAAAAGGCAGCTGAGTGACATATTCGGTCAAAGGCAAGAATACAGTCAAAAGGTGATTAGAGGGGAAGCTTGGATTTAAGAGTGGGGGTGACCTGTTACGTTGGTGTAATGGAGTGTTCTTTCAAAAGCTGTGTTTTCAGCTCTTTCCTAATCTGGAAACAGAAATCTGTTTCAGATCCTTAATACTTAAATAGAAGAGGGCTGTTGCCTTGTTTTTTCCTATTTGCACTTCTTCATCACCAGTCTGGTGGCGTTTTGGCAGAGGATGTACCAAGAGCAACCACAGAGCTAAGCCTGTCAGCCATATAAGTGGGTGTGCAGGTTGTAATGATTTTCTAGATGATTTTGACTATAATAAGGACTGACATGGGGAGCCAATAGGGTTCCATCAGGGTGGGGGTGACGTGGTCATATTTCTAGTGGATCATGGTGTTATTTTTGGTGAGTGGAGTTCCAAGGGACTCCATGTCAAAATTGAAGAGGATGGAGGGAAAGATGAAAACATGAGGGACTCAAGGTTATAGGAATCTTCTGGGAGGTGGATGTGACCTTGTGAAGTAACTGGAGTGGTTAATTGGATTGGTTGGAAGAGAACCAGTGAAGGACTGTGCTAATGAAATCCATTCAGGATTTCAGGGTGTTGATAGAAGCTGGATAACCGAGTGCTGCAGTTGGCTGAGATGCTTAGAAAAATCAGGAGGCAGGGGTCACCTTTATCTGAGTTCAGGTGTGAATCGTCCATGATTATTAATGTAACTGTGTCACAGTGCAGCATGATTTGAATATGGATTGATAGTCATGCAGAAGATTATTGACTTTGATGTGTTCTTATAGCTGAGCATGGACTGTTTTCTTTAAAGAGCTTGCTGATTAATGCTAGGTGAGTAGTGGGATAGTTATTGGCAAAGCCATTAAGTTCTAGTGCATGTTTCTTCAGGCACGGAATGATCTGGCCTGTCTTGACTGCTTCTGTAAACATGCCTGGAGTGAGGGAGTCATTGAAATGGTAAGTAGGGGTGAAAGAGCGTGCCTGGAGAGGGCTTTTCTGAAGGATAAAAACATATTCTTAGGAGGTGATTTTGAGGGAGTTGAGGAAGTTGGTGAGGTCTGCAAAAGACAAAGATCTGAACAATGACTACAGTGTGATGCAGTACATAGGGATGGGTTTTACAGAGGGATCAGGCTTGATTATGTTGAAGTGCTGTTGGATCCTCTGTGTTTGTTCGCTGAAGAAGAGGTTGATGGCATTGCTCTTATGTGTGGAATCTGGGATGAGGGGATCAGGCAGGGGTTGATGCTGTGCTTGATTTCCTTGAAGAGTGTTCTGCTTCTGTTGGCAGCTTCATTGATGATGTTGGCATAATACTTAGCTTGGGCTCATGTGATGAAATGTCTGTGTTTTGCACAGAAGGATGTATGCTGTAATAGCCGACACCAGGAGCTGAACATTAAATAAGGGCCACAACGAAAGAAAGAATGATACAACCCTCTTGACATGCTTCATGCAATAGGGCACTAAAACAAAGGTGCCTTAACACATTGCTGCATAGCAAACATTATAACACCTATTTCCACTTGTAACTTATCTATTCCATCAGTGGTCTTGACTTGTGCACCTAGCGGGAAGAGAAATTTGTGGGAAAAGAGAACAATGCTTGCACCAGAAACTCTATTGAAAATATTAGTGCATCTAATGGACTTTACCACAACATTAATCTTTTTTTAGCGCAGAAGCTTGGTCTTCAAGTATGGTGGGAAAAACAACTGAGACAGCTCAACGGTGTTCATATCATTACAATGATCCATTTCTGCCCTCTCTTAGGAACTCCCACATCTTCACCCCTAAACCTACAGCCACAAAAAGACAACAGTAATGAGGTAGTTGGTGTTGGAAAATTCCTCAAATAATTAGTCTAATAATCAGAATATGTGAATTTTAACCTCAAATTCAACATTCTGCCGTGGCCAAGGCTATTATCTTCTTGGATTTTACTGAAAGTGACTGACGGTATAAACTCTTGAATTAAACCTTCATCTTTAAACACAAAACGTAAATCATAAATATCAGACAGTGCGGCTCTTAAAGCAATCACAGGCAACATAAATGTATCATTTCAAGTTAACCATGCCAGGAGGAGGAAAGGGAAATATATAATCCTTGGTCAGGTTTATGAGGATTATGGCCCTCATTATGACCCTGGCGGTGTTGCACCGCCAGGGCCAACGGGGGCGGGAGCACCACCGACAGGCCGGCGGTGCTCCCTTGGGCATTCTGACCGCGGCGCTTTGGCCGCGGTCAGAAATGGAAAACCGGCGGTCTCCCGCCGGTTTTCCGTTGCCCATTTGAATCCCCCATGGCGGCGCAGCTCGCTGCGCCGCCATGGGGGATTCTGACACCCCCTACCGCCATCCTGTTCCTGGCGGTTCGCCCGCCAGGAACAGGATGGCGGTAGGGGGTGTCGCGGTGCCCCTGGGGGCCCCTGCAGTGCCCATGCCAATGGCATGGGCACTGCAGGGGCCCCCGTAAGAGGGCCCCGCTAGTATTTCACTGTCTGCATAGCAGACAGTGAAATACGCGACGGGTGCAGTAGCACCCGTCGCACCTTCCCACTCCGCCGGCTCGATTACGAGCCGGCTTCATGGTGGGAAGGTCGTTTTCCCCTGGGCTGGCGGGCGGCCTTTCGGCGGCCGCCCGCCAGCCCAGGGGAAAAGTCAAAATACCCGCCGCGGTCTTGCGACCGCGGTACGGTATTTTGACGGCGGGACTTTGGCGGGCGGCCTCCGCCGCCCGCCAAGGTCCGAATGAGGGCCTATGTCTTTTCGGAAATCAACACTGTAGAAATGGTGTTCAGAAAATCACCCTAAACAGTTAATTAACAGTTCTAAGAGGCTGCTGCTAATCCAGTATTTACAGCCCATCTTTAATCTCTGTATATCCCATAACAACATGGCTGCGATTCAGAGCCTTATCTGACAGGCAAAATATACGTTGAGTTGATGTCCGTAGTGTTATGCCCCATCTGGATCAGATGCAACCACTACACCATAGAATTAGGAAGAGGAACAAGGAACACAAGAGGCTTTCGATGACTTCCATTGCACAAGTGAAAACTATAAGATAATAAGCAATGTTTGAATGGATGAATGGTGGTAACATGTGGTTCCTAATTGATGCACATTCTTTTTTTTAGAGAGAAGAATTTCTTTGCATTCACATAAACATTTTCAAATGTAAAAACATAATTTGATGCCAAGATAGCTCTTTGACATATTCATTTAAACTTCAGGAAGTCTGCTCTTGAACAGCAAAAGGGAACTGAATAGTTTAAAGAGTTTAAAATGTGTTTCCTAATAAAATATACATCATGCCTGAATTTTCATGTAACCTAACGTCTACCTGAACAGATTTGTTTCTTATTAAAAAAGAACATTGCTTTTCTATCCCAAAAGACTGAGTTAAAATGAATTCATGCCCAAGTTGGGTGTCCCACGAGAATGTCATGTGATAACAGGAATCATCTTAATTTTCACCCTTCCATTGCAGCTATCCTCGTGGTTTATCTACTACCAGAGCAATACGGTACTGTCATGGATTTCCTGTATCCTGGGGGTCGAGTCATCCTGTTCTTTCTATGGCCTAGTACATATTTTTTACCCTTTCAGTCTTCACCTATAATCTGTGAATATGTACTCACTAACCATCCGCACTAACTACCTTGTTCTTATGGCATGGGAGTGCATTATCAAATGTATACTCAGATATTGTTTACTAAGAAGTGTCCTGTATCAATCACCTGCTGCAATTATACTATAGGCCTATATTTAGTCTTGTAGAGTAACCTTGCAATACAACACACCGTGGTTCTGACTATTCCCCTTAGATAATTCCCACTACGCTTGCTTGGTTTCCATGCACCCTTATGCCCTGTCTGGCTGGCACGCCACCATACCAGGCAGCAAGCACTTCTTTCTAACGTGTTTTTCCTTCATGTGAATGTTATAAAAACGGAGTCTTGGTTAGCAAATACGAAAAGTGGACTTCATGTTAAAGGGAGAGGAGTTTCTGTCCTGAAGAACAATAGTTCCGGTAAGCAGCCGGCGATGAGCCTCTGCAAGATGCAGGTGCATGTTATTGTAAATGGATGGACCGAGAGTTTTCATAGTTCATTGGACACATAATCAGACTGCATACGATGTTTGTTGTTTTCCTAATGTTCAACCTTTTAGAAGTTGTCTGTGCTAAAATCTTAAGAATTGTGACAGCAGTCTAGTGCAAATATGCTAGATGAAATAGTGTATTATAAACAACTATAATTACTAAATAACAGTTTGCTAATGTGCATTCCTTTCAAGGGGTTACTGAGAACAGACTCTACGCAAACTGCACAGAGCCTGGCAAATTGTGATACTTCTCTATACATTTGTATACAAAAGGCATAGCCCATATGAGAGTTTGTGAGATGTCTGTCATTTTTTCCAGCTCTGTGGGAACATCAGTTATACGCACAACTTCTTGGGTGCAACTGATGGCCTACTGCCTACCAACCTCTCACATAGGCCCCCAGTGTTTAGTGTGCGTCTTTAATGAACTCACTCCCAAACACGACATAGAGCAAGATCTAGCATAACTTACAGCAATGGTTCTTATTTCGAAATCTGCAAACCCCAAGTGAAAAACTACTAAAAGCCAGGGGCCACAACCTAAGCAAATTGTACGACTGGAAATTGGAAACGATACACAAAAATGTATAGAAACAATTATACAACAAACACATGTGCACATTATTATGAATTATTGGTTTAATTCACAAACAAAAAAATATACAAATGACATTTTAATTAGAATGGGAAGGTTGGATCTTTTCAAAATGTGGCTTTATTCCCAAAAGGCATAGCAATATGCTAGGCTGCAGTGTATCATTCTGTCTTTTTTTTGCATAATGCATGACATCTTTTTATCAATCCATACCAGTGTTATAGTTGAGGCTGTCAATCATCCATAATAGATTTTGTTTGCTGCACTTGTGCTGCTCCCACAAATCAAGCTATGGATATCAACTTAATTGTTAGCCTCTAATATGAAATTCCTTCCCAGTTACACAGCATTTTACAATTTTCTATTCATCATTTTACTTTTCTATGTGCATATACTTTATTATTCTGGTCATATTAACCCCTTCGCTTCCAGGCCTTTTCCCCTTCAGGTGCCAGGCCTTTTTTAGGCTATTTGGGGCAGTTCGTGCTTAGGCCCCCATAAATGTTTGTCCACATAAGCTACCAACGCCAAATTTGCGTCCTTTTTTCCAACATCCTAGGGATTCTAGAGGTACCCAGAGTTTGTGGGTTCCCCTGAAGGAGACCAAGAAATTAGCCAATATACAGCGAAAAAATCGTTTTCAAAAAATAAATGGGAAAAAAGGGCTGCAGAGGAAGGCTTTTGATTTTTTTTCCCTGAAAATGGCATCAACAAAGGGTTTGTGGTGCTAAAATCACCATCTTCCCAGCTTTCACGAACAGGCAGACTTAAATCAGAAAACCACATTTTTCCACACAATTGTAGCATTGTACTGAGACACACCCCATTTTTACTATTTTTTGTGCTTTTAGTCTCCTTCCAGTTAGTAACAGAAATGGGTATGAAACCAATGCTGGATTTTGGAGCGCTAAAAATTTCTAAAAATTAGACAGAATTCTGAATTCAGCAAGGGGTCATTTGTGTAGATCTTACAAGGTTTTCTTACAAAAAATAACAGCTGAAATTATTTTTCTCCACGTTTTGCTCTGTAATCTTTTCCTGCGATGTCAGATTTGTGAAAGCAATATAACGTTACGTCTGCTGGACTCTTCTGGTTGTGGGGATCTATAGGGCTTGAAGGTTTATCAAGAACCCTAGGTACCCCGAGCCAATAAATGAGCTCCACCTTGCAATGGGTTTTCATTCTCTACTGGGTATACAGCAATTCATTTGGTGAAATATAAAGAGTGAAAAATAGGTATCAAGAAAACCTTTGTATTTCCAAAATGGGCACAAGATAAGGTGTTGAAAAGCAGTGGTTATTTGCACATCTCTGAATTCTGGGGTCCCCATACTAGCATGTGAATTACAGGGCATTTCTCAAATAGACGTCTTTTTTACACACTGTCTTATATTTGGAAGGAAAAAATTTATAGAAAGACAAGGGGCAACAACGCTTGCTCTGCTATTCTGTGTTCCCCCAAGTCTCCCGTTAAAAATGGTATCCCACTTGCGTGGGTAGGCCTGAAGTCCGCGACAGGAAACGCAACGTGGACACATCACATTTTTCCCCAAAAAAACTGACGTGTTTTTTGCAAGGTGCCTAGCTGTGAATTTGGCCCCTAGCTCAGCCGCCACCTAGGGAAACCTACCAAAGCTGTGCATTTTTTAAAACTAGACACCTAGGGAATCCAAGATGGGGTGACTTGTGGGGCTCTCACCAGGTTCTGTTACCTAGAATCCTTTGCAAACCTCAAAATGTAGCCCCCAAAAAACACTTTTTCCTCACATTCCGGTGACAGAAAGTTCTGGAATCTGAGAGGAGCCACAAATTTCCTTCCGCCCAGCGTTCCCCCAAGTCTCCTGATAAAGATGGTACCTCACTTGTGTGGGTAGGCCTTGTGCCCGCGAAAGGAAATGCCCCAAAATACTCTCTGGACACATCAAAATTATCAAATACAAAACTACCTGTTTTTGTTGGAGGGGACCTCCTGCATTTTTGGTCCTGGGTTCAGCAGCCATACAGGGAAACCTACCAAACCCAGACATTTCTGAAAACTAGGCACCCGACGGAGTCCAGGGAGGTGTGACTTGCATGGATCCCCCATTGTTTTCCTACCCAGAATACTCAGCAAACGTCAAATTTAGTTAAAAAATCAAATTTTTCCCAAATTTCTGTGTGGGATCACGGCACCGGAACAAATTTCCTACCACCCAACATTCCCCTTAGACTCCTGGTAAAAATGATACCTCACTTGTGTAGGTGGGCCAAGTGCCTGTGACAGGGAAGAGCCAAAAACATGTTGAAGTTGAGGGGGAACCAAAGCGGGTCCAAAAGGGTAGTTTGAAAAAAAACATTTCTGGGCTGACAAGTGGGGCAGAATTTTTATTGATATAGATGAGACAATGCTGGGTGGTAGGAATTTTGTGGATTTCTGCAGATTCCGGAAGGTTCCATCACAAAAATGTGGAAAAAATGTGTGATTTCTTGGAGATTTACTGGGCATTGTGGGTAAGAAAATGGTGTGGGATGCATGTGAAGCACACCACTCTGGATTCACCCAGATGTTTTGTTTTCAGATGTGTCTAGATCTTGTGGATTTCTCTACATGGCAGCATATATGGCCAACATTAATGTGCCCCCATGGGGAGCAACCCTTGCCCAAGGGGCTGCCCCCGAACAAAACACACACATACAAACACACCAATCCCTGCTGCCTAAGTGGTTTCTGCCGCCCCTCCGCGGTATCTTCATCAGGCTTTGATGTTCTAACAAATTCCTCATCTAACTACTCCCTAACCACACTGTCCTCCAGAATCACCAGTCATCAAAAAGGTAGTTCCACCAAGTTACAGGAGATCATCGGCAAGAACAACCTACTTGAAAACTATCTATTGAGGTCCAGATCACATTGCAGTTTTAAAACATCCACGGTCCATGTCTTCAACACTGGCCTCTTCATCAACAACAAATTCAACCCCTGCCTTGTGGTCCTGCACAGCTTTCAATGCAGTTGATCATCCAGCTTTAATCGCACCCTGAAAATTCTCATGGCCTTCACAAGTATAATACTACAAGCGTTCACATCCTACCTCACAAACCAACATCAACTCATTCAGATAGGAACTATCTGTCAAATCTAGTCGGAATGTGTTCTTCTCTCTGCTTTTAAACACAGATGTAACATGAGACCACAGTGCTTCACAAGCATCCAAGCCTTACTGCAATCTTGACAACACAGTAAGAAGAAAAATACTACCAAGGAAAGGGGGCCAGGAACAATTAATAACCGAAGACAAAACTCAAACTAATGAAGGAACAAGTTTATTTTTTATATATTCATACAAAAGGTTACCCTGAACAGGATCAAGCTGCATTTTTACCCGTAAGTGAAAGTATTTGGAATCGATTGTGCATGTTCTAATGTTTTCTTTTAGCGCCTTAATTACTATATTCGCTTTACCTATCTCCTATTCACTGCTTTGATGCCTACGGGTTCTAGTGGTGAATTTGCATTGGATATTGTGACACTTCCACACTAGTATTGACAAGACATTCACTTAATTCACCTTTTAATCTTTTGTTCTCTAGGTCACATTGTGCACTGAAACAGTTTTCATTCATATTTTAAGTTCTCTTTTACTCCTGTTTATTAGATAAGACTATAATCTTAAAGACTGGCTTTTGCCAATATTGGACTCTACATATATAAAGAAAGCACACACAAGAGCCTCTATGCTTGATGAGGCTCATGAGGCCTTGCTACATTAATCAAGAATACTTTTGTGTTAATTTTAGAAACTTTTCTTACACATTTTCTCAGTAATGCAAATGTCTCTTTTACTCTAAACACTGTAACACATGACGCCTTTCCATGGCTACTTCAAGGGCTTTGTGCCTTTCAAATTCCTAAATTAATTTTGGACACCATAACCAAACCAGGATTCTCTGACTGGCTCAGGTTTGGTTTACCCCAAGCGGTCGCATCCCTAGCGTTTCCTTGACAGTCAAAAAAGGTCAGAAAGATGAATGTAGATTCAGTAAAAACTTTGAGCAAACAGTAATCAAAAGGCATTGTTGTCTCCATTGGTCCTGATGAGGCCCAAATATGAAAGGGCCGAAACGCGTCGACATTTTGTGGTAGATTGCGAAGTTGTATGGAAAATTAATTGAACCATTAAGGGATGCAATACGCATCTAATGATGACTTGAAAAGAAATAGGGGGTCATTACAACATTGGGGGTAAAAGCTGCTTACCGCCGTGCAGAAGACCACCAACACATCGCCGTGGCTGCGGAATTCTGCCACGGTCATTATGACCCACTGCTCGGAATCCGCCAAACTTCAGACACCCACACAAGTCCGCCACACCAAAGGTCAGTGATAAACTGGCGAAAACAAAACCTCCACCGTCACACCAACAGGAATACGCCCACACTATCATGACACACGAATCCACGCGGCGGTCTTTCAACCGCGGTATTCCATTGGCGGTACACACCGCCGCGCTCAAAATACACACACATTTACAAAACACAACCACATTGGACAATTCCAAATACGCACACCTGATACACATACACACACCACTCCCACACACCCATTACAATATAAGACACACACCCACATCACCCACAAACCCTTATGACAAAATTACCGAGAGAAGGCCAGAGAGAGACACTACAAACAACTACCAAGCATCCACAGGCACACAATACCATCACCCACATAACTTCCACGCACCTCACACAACACACCAGTAAATATCACCCCACGTCTTACTACACACACCACCCCACACATCACCCACACCACCCCATGGCACGGCAAAGACACCCCAGGTTCTCTGAGGAGGAGCTCAGGGTCATGGTGGAGGAAATCGTCCGGGTAGAGCCACAGCTATTCGGAGCACAGGTGCAGCACACCTCCATAGCTAGGAAGATAAAGCTATGGCGCAGAATAGTGGACACGGTAGTGCAGTAGGACAGCACCCAAGAAATAGAGATGACATCAGGAAGAGGTGGAACGACCTACGGGAGAAGGTTCGTTCCGTGGTCTCAAGACACCACCTTGCAGTTCAGCGGACTGGCGGCGGACCCCCACCTCCTCCCCCACAACTAACAACATAGGAGGAGCAAGTCTTGGCGATTCTACATCCTGAGGGCCTCGCAGGAGTAGATGGAGGAATGGACTCTGGTAAGTCAAATCTTAACTATTACATCCTGCACCCTACTTGCATGCTATCACATACCCCCACCCTCACCCTCACCCCCATCACTCCAACTCCTCACAAATGTCCCAACATCACAAACCACACATCCTAACACCAAGCCCTGCATGCAACAACAAAGCATGGACACCCATCACCAAAGCATGGCCACTGCACATACCCATACACCCCCCTAAACCACCATCACACAAGGACCCACGCAGGAATGCAAGCACTGGGGTACACGGTCACCCACCCATTGCACATCATGGCACACACAGATGTAACAAACATCCTTTTATACCCCTGCAGGACCCCTACCCAACGTCACCGGATTGGAGGGTCCACACCTGTCCACACCACCAACAGAAGAGGCCCACAGTGATGACAGCAGCTCTGTCCAACTGGATGTAGATGACCAGCCCAGCCCATCGGGGACCTCTGGACAGTCGGTTCCCCTGATACAGTCACAGGCCACCACAGAGCTTCCCCCCTCTGGAAACACCAGCACAGCACCCACCCAGCGGGCCCATACCTCTGTCCCCAGGACACGTCAATCAGAAGTGTGTCCACCACTAGAGGGAACCCAGGCTAACCCACCACCCCAACAACAACAGGGACCTGGGGGCAGTGGCAGTGGGCACACAGTCCAGGGGACGGAGGCCCAGGAACACAGGGGAACTGGGAGGGCTGTTGTGCGACAGGGGGAAGACAGGCCAAGGGAACCCACTCTCCACGAGGCCCTCTCCAACATCATGGGAGCCTACCACCATTCCCAGGAGACGATGGCAACGGTACTGGCCAAGTTTCAGGAGACCCAGCTGCTGCAGGAGGAACAGTATTTGGGCTTCAGGGAGGAACTCAGATCCATCAATTCCACCCTGGGCACCATCGTAGGGGTGCTGAAGGAAGTCCTCAACACCAGGAGGGACACTGTGGCACAACAAGGCGCCCCTGACACTAGCCTGGACGATGAACTGGCCACCACCTCCGCCGGCGCTAGTGGACAGGAGGCACCGTCACAGGACCACCACACCAGCACCCACCCCCTGCAGAGGGAGAACAACCCCGCAAACGGTCCCTGAGATCCAGGACAAAGACAGAGAACGATGCCAAGACCCCCGCCAAGAAATGAGACCGCCCTGAATGTTATCCTTTTGTCCCACTTTGTCACCCTGTCCATCCTCAAACTGCCCCAGCTCCACTTCCTATGCCCATTTGGGCAATGCACTTGTGAGACTAATAGACTGGACTCTGCCATGGACATTCCTCCACCATCACCCCTGACCATTTTACAACCCCCTCCAATATTGAGCACTTAAATAAACATCCTTAAAGCACAAAACAATCTGGAGTCTGTCTGTGATTTGAAATAGTGTATTAGCAATTACAGTGACAAAATGCTCTTTCAAATGTAATGTCAACATGCCTATGTCACACAGCTCTAGTCCATGAGGAAACAAAGCAGATGTCACACAGTGGGACCCACATCTTTGAAATCGTAAGGGAAAGTGAAAACTCAGTGACCATACACTGGGTGAAAATGACAGACAGTAGAGAGGTAGTAGTGTTAAAGTACATGTAGTAGGCAGGTTTGTCTTCTTACCTGTGTCTCACTGGAAGTATTGCAGGATAACCAAGTTCCTGTTGTCGATGTCCTCTTCTTCTGCTTCCTCGTCTTTACTGTCCACAGGCTCCACAGCTGCCACAACACCACCATCTGGACCATCCTCCTGCAGAAAAGGCACCTGTCGTCGCAAAGCCAAGTTGTGAAGCATGCAGCAGGCAACAATGATCTGGCACACCTTCTTTGGTGAGTAGAATAGGGATCCACCTGTCATATGGAGGCACCTGAACCTGGCCTTCAGGAGCCCAAAGGTCCGCTCTTTAATCCGCCGAGTTCGCCCATGGGCCTCTTTGTAGCATTCCTCTGCCCTTGTGCTGGGATTCCTCACTGGGGTCAGTAGCCATGACAAGTTGGGGTAACCAGAGTCACCTGCAAATGGCGAGGGCAACTGTTAGAGACGCACTAACCTGTAGGGATATCCCCAGACCCAGACAACCATTCCCACTGACTTGCTTCCAGGTGCTCACCTAATAGCCACACACGGTGCCTCTGGAGTTGCCCCATTACATAAGGGATGCTGCTATTCAGCAGGATGTAAGCATCATGCACTAAGCCAGGGAATTTGGCATTCACATGGGAGATGTACTGGTCTGCCAAACACACCATCTGCACATTCATGGAATGATACCTCTTCCGGTTTCTGTACACCTGTTCACTCCTGCGGGGGGGGTACCAAAGCCACATGTGTCCCATCAATGGCACCTATGATGTTGCGGATATGTCCCAGGGCATAGAAGTCACCTTTCAATGCAGGCAAATCCTCCACCTGAGGGAAAACGATGTAGCTCCGCATGTGTTTCAGCAGGGCAGACAACACTCTGGACAACACGTTGGAAAACATAGGCTGGGACATCCCTGATGCTATGGCCACTGTTGTTTGAAAAGACCCACTTGCAAGGAAATGGAGTACTGACAGCATCTGCACTTGAGGTGGGATTCCTGTGGGATGGCGAATAGCTGACATCAGGTCTGGCTCCAGCTGGGCACACAGTTCCAGGTTTGTGGCACGATCAAGCCTGTAGGTGATGATCACATGTCTTTCCTCCATTGTCGACAGGTCCACCAGCGGACTGTACACCAGAGGATGCCGCCATCTCCTCACATGTCCCAGCGGACGGTGCCTATGAAGGACAACAGCGAGCACAGAGTCAACCAACTCAGAGGTACGTACCCACAGCTTACACAGAACACGAATCATAATCCGAAATTTGGCCTGTATGAGTGTTGAGGCAATGCCTAGGTATGTGTGACGCAGTGAAAAATTAAGCCATGTGGGCCCCTGAGATGGCGGCTGCCTGACCTGTAAAGTGGGACAATGGGATGTGAGGTAACTGCGCTGGCGTTGTACACCGTCGCAGTAGGCGGTCGAAGACCGCGGCGCAATTCTGCATTGGTTAACATTGGCCCGATGGGTCCCAGGAGCCAATGACGATGTACACCGGCGGTGACAGTACGCACCGCCACGGACGTGACTGCCATTTTCTATCTGTTCAATCACTCGATATCTGATCTTCGACAGGAGAGGACCTACACTGCAAGTGCTGCTGTGCCCTCGGTCTGGAAGAGACAATGGCTCGTGCGTCTGGGGAAAGGGCCCCTGCCTTCACATCGGAGGAGTTGGAGAAACTCGTGGATGGGGTCCTCCCCCAGTACATGCTACTCTACGGTCCTCCAGACAAACAGGTAAGTACACTGGGAGCATGCTGTATGGGCTATGCCTGTGTGGAGTGGGGTGGATGAAAGATGGGGGGAGATTGAGGCCTGCATGAAACGACGGTGAGTGCATGTGCCACATGGCAAGGGTAGGGAAGGGGGCCAATGACTGTGACGGTGCGGACGGTTATATCTTCTCCTATTCCCCTGTACTATTCCTGTAGGCCAGCGCCCACCAGAAGAAGGCTATTTGGCGTGCCATTGCCAAGGAAGTCCATACCCTGGGGGTCCACCACAGACGGAGCACCCACTGCCGGAAAAGATGGGAGGACATTCGCCGCTGGAGCAAGAAGACGGCGGAGGCCCAGCTGGGGGTGGCCTCCCAATGTGGGAGGGGTGCCCGTCACACCATGACCCCCCTGATGTTCACAATCCTGGTGGTGGCGTACCCGGAGTTGGATGGGTGCTTGAGGGCATCACAGCAGCCACAAGGGGGTGAGTACACTCTCATTCTGCTGATTTTGGCGCAGTGGAGGTGTCTGGGTGGGGGAGGTGGGCTGTGGGTTTCCCTAGGCCAGGGCGAGTGTGCTAGTTAGGTCCCCTTGTTCTGACAGACCCTGTGGCACCCCACCCTACCTGTGTACAGTGCCAAGTACACCTAGTCAGGCTCCTGTGACATCCATGTATGCAGATGTCGGCCATAGCCTTGTAGGCCATGCCCCAGGGATTGAACAGTGGACCCCAAGTGCGCGGCGTAGTGCTGGGGGCCTCTGTGTCTGTCGTGTCCGCCAACGGTAGCGGTAATGCATGCACTCAACATGTCTTTCTTCTGTCGTTCCCCCCCTTTTTGTGGTCTCCCTGTTCTTGTGTGCATTAGCATCATCAGGCGGAGGAGCAGTGGCACTGGAGCAGGAGGGAGCTGCTTCCCACGTGGCCCTGGAGGGCGACACTACGGACACGGATTTCACCAGTGGGACGGAGGGCGAGGGGAGCTCCACGGCGGGGACAGGAGCTGACACCAGTGATACAGACTTGTCCTCTGATGGGAGCTCCCTTGTGGTGGCGGCCACATCTGTGCCCCAGCATCTACAGGTACAGCCGCCACCCCCCCTACCAACACCGCCCTCCCAGCAGCCCCTCACCCTTTGCCCCGTGCCCGCTTACCCAGGAGGGTGGGCATCACCTTCGCCCCAGGCACCTCAGCCCCTGCCCCAGTCACCCCTGCTGCCCTCAGTGAGGAGGTCATTGACCTCCTCAGGTCCCTCACTGTTGGGCAGTCTACCATTTTGAATGCCATCCAGGGTGTAGAAAGGCAGTTGCAACATGGAGGGCATTCATTCTGGTCAGGCGGTCCTTCAGCGAGCTTTTCAGACTCTGGCCTCAGCACTGATGGAAGCTATTGTCCCTGTCTCTAGCCTCCCCCTCCAGCTTCCTCCACCCAGAACCAATCCCCAGTACCTCAGCCTATCCCAAGCACACCTTCAGACCAGCATGCACACAAGTCAACACACAAGGGAAGCTCAGGCAAACATAAGCACCACACATCCCACAGGCACACACGCAAGCATCACACACATGCAGACACACCAACATCCACTGCCTCCACTGTGTCCCCCTCCTCGTCGTCTCCCTCCTCCCTCTTTGTCTCGTCTCCACTCACACCTGCATGCACTACATCTACAGCCACTACTTCCATCACCAGCACACCTACCACCACACCCCGCTCACGTGCACTCACCACCCCCACTACCATTCACACATCCCCAGTGTCCTCTCCCAGTGTGTCTGTGACGCCACCTCCCAAGATACACAAACGCAGCCACACACCCACCCAACAGCCATCCACCTCACGACAGCCTACAGCGCATGCACCTTCACCCAAAGTCACCAAACGAACACCTCCTACAACCACAACCTCTTCCTCCACTCCCAAACCCCCTCCAGCTACCCGTCCCAGTGTTCCCTAAAAACCTTTCCTGTCCAGCCTTGACCTCTTTCCCTCACCTCCCCCACCCCGTCAGTCTCCTAGGGCCCGACTCTACGGGTCCCAACCTAGCACCTCAGCCACAACATCTCCGGGACCAGTGGTGCCTGTAGTCACCGGAATCTGGAGTGCACCGGGCAGCAGTGCAGCAAGTGTGGCACGGAGCCACAGCAAGGACAGTCTCCCACCTGTCAAGCATCAAAAGTTGGCCAGTGCCCGGCGGGAGAGGGGGAAGACTCCAGCCACCAAAGCCGCTCCCAGGGGTACAGGTGGGAGTGTGGAATAAGCTGTGACACCTTCCAAGGTGGGAAAGGGGCACAAGAAACTCAGCAAGTCTGGGAAGAGCAGTACAGTGGAGAATACCGGCATCATCCCCGCTGCCCAGGAGGCCACCGCCATCATCCCCGCTGCCCAGGAGGCCACCACCATCATCCCCGCTGCCCAGGAGGCCACTGCCAACACCAGCCCTGCTGCCCAGGAGGCCACCGCCATCATCCCCGCTGCCCAGGAGGCCACCGCCAGCACCAGCCCTGCTGCCCAGGAGGCCACTGCCAGCACCAGCCCAGCTGCCCAGGAGGCCAACACCAGCACCAGCCCTGCTGCCCAGGACAGGACCGCCAGCACCAGCACAGCTGCCCAGGACAGGACCACCAGCACCAGTCCAGCTGCCCAGGACAAGACCGCCAGCACTAGCCCCGCTGGGCCATTAGAGACCGCCAGCACCAGCCCCGCTGTGCCATAAAGGACCGCCAGCACCAGCCCCGCTGGGCCCGACAGGACCACCAGCAGCTGAGTCACTGCCAAGGACACCGCCGCCACAAGCACCGCTGAACAGGACACTGCCGCCACAAACCCCGCTGCCAAGGACACCACCACCGCCACAAGCACCGCTGAACAGGACACCGCCAGAACAAGCACCGCTGAACAGGACACTGTCGCCACAAGCACCGCTGGCAAGGACACCGCTGCAACAAGCACCGATGGCCCATGAGCGCCAAGGGCACTGATGCTACTGAGTCTGTCACGAGCAGGATGAAGCACTCTGGGCACCAGGCCCCCTCCAGAACCAGGGGAGATTCACATCCACTACCTCAGTCCTTGGCAGGATGAAGCACTCTGGGCACAAGGCCCCCTCCAGAACCAGTGGAGATTCACATCCATTACCTCAGTCCTTGGCAGGATGAAACACTCTAGGCACCAGGCCCCCTCCAGAACCAGTGGAGATTCACATCCACTACCTCAGTCCTTGGCAGGATGAAGCACTCTGGGCAACAGGCTTCCTCCAGAATCAGTGGAGATTCACATCCACTACCTCAGTCTTTGGCAGGATGAAGCACTCTGAGCACAAGGCCCCCTCCAGAACAAGTGGAGATTCACATCCACTACCTCAGTCCTTGGCAGGATGAAGCACTCTGGGCACAAGGCCCCCTCCAGAACCAGTGGAGATTCACATCCACTACCTCAGTCCTTGGCAGGATGAAGCACTCTGGGCACCAGGCCCCCTCCAGAACCAGTGGAGAGATACATCCACTACCTCAGTCCTTTCAGGATGAAGTACTCTGGGCAACAGGCCCCCTCCTGAACCAGTGGAGATTCACATCCACTACCTCAGTCCTTGGCAGGATGAAGCACTCTGGGCACAAGGCCCCCTCCAGAAACCAGTAGAGACTGTTATCCACTTGAGAGACTGTGGCTTTGCACTCCCCAGGATTGAACAGTGGGCAACCCACCCACTGTAGATACTTGAGAGACTGTGGCTTTGCACTCCCCAGGATTGAACAGTGGGCAACCCACCCACTGTAGAGACTTGAGAGACTGTGGCTTTGCACTCCCCAGGATTGAACAGTGGGTATGTGGCCCCCTCGTGGATTTGGCATTGTGCACTCAACCGGCTGAGGTGCCCCCCCTTTCCCTTCCCCCTGAGGTGCCTGTTTTATTGCTATCTGATGCACCTTCAGTGTTCTCTCTGTCATGTTCGGGGATTGGGTGTGGGCCTCGCCCATACCGTGTGGACCCAGTGTTCCACGGACTTCAATGGAGCACTACCTGGACTACTATTCTTGCTGTATATATTTGTTTATAGTGTATATATATTTTTGCGTACTGGATTTTAATATATTACAATGGTTACACTAATTTCCTTTTGTCAATGCATTCTTCCGGGGGGGTTGGGGGGGTGTAACTGTAATGTATCATGCTGTATTAGTGTGTGTGTTGTCATGGGAGCGGGTGGGGGTTGGGGTGTTGCGTGTGTGTGTCACTGTTTTTTCCCTCCCTCCTCCCCTGTGTCGTAGGTGCAGTACTCACTGTGGTCTTCGCCGCCGGCGTTCGTGCTCCTGGTAGAGGAGCAAGAAGATAAGGGCTGGCAGGATCTGGAGCTCGGGTTCCATGGCGTCCGGATTCCTCGTGGGGTGTGTTGAGGTGAGCGTTTTCCCTTCTAAGTCCTGTTTCCGCCGTGTTTTTGTTCACAGTGAATCCGCCCTGGAAAAGGTGGCGGATTGGCCTCTCATGATACTGTGGGCGGTACATAGTCTTCCGCCTGGCTGTTGGCGGTGACCGTCATGCTGTTTGTTTGTACCGCCGTGGCGGTCGGAGTGTTAAAGTGGCTGTCTATGTTGGCGGTTTCCGCCCTGGTCGTGATTCAATTTTTTTCCGCCGGCCTGTTGGCGGTTGTACTGTCGCTTTAACACTGACCGCCAGGGTTGTAATGACCACCATAATAGTTTGTAAAGCATCAGATGCGTTTTGTTTATTGCGCAACTATCATAGATACTTGGATTATGGTTTTACGGGATGATATAACCACAGTGTTTAATAATACAGGAGAACAATGTTGCACAATATGTTTGTGTGATTACATATTTTTTGCGACATTTTTGATTTCTGTATATATACGTTTGTTTTTGTGTGTCAACTGTTGTATTTAAGACACTTGTCTGTATTGATTTCTCGTCCTATTTTTACAATGAATTAATAGATTTTGAAATTCAATTTCATTACCAAGGGAGTATTAATAACCCCCTTTATTGATGGCATTTAGGGCCTCATTACAACATTGTGGGCGGCTACCGCCGCCCGCAAATGTGGACGCTCTCCCGTGGTGCCCATTTGGATATCCCCGCTGGGCCAGCGGGCGGAAACCAAGTTTCCGCCCGCTAGCCCAGCAGGGATGTGGGCCGCAACATGGGAGCCGGCTCCAAATGGAGCCGGCGGTGTTGCGGCCGTGCGACGGGTGCAGTTGCACCCGTCGCGCTTTTCACTGTCTGCACAGCAGACAGTGAAAAGCCGCATGGGGCCCTGTCAGGGGGTCCCTGCACTGCCCATGCCAGGGGCCCCACGACTCCCCATACCGCCAGCCTTTTTCTGGCGGTTCAGACCGCCAGAAGAAGTCTGGCGGTCGGGGACTCGTAATCCCCTGGGCAGCGCTGCCCTGGCGGATTACAACTGCCGGGGCCATTGTGGTGGAAAACAGCCGGCCCCAGCGGTGCGACCGCGGCCGGGAGGCACCGCCAGCCTGTTGGCGGTGCTCCCGTCATTTTGGCCCTGGCGTTGTATTACCGCCCGGGTCATAATGACCACCTTAATGTGTAGATTTGTTCCTACTTATAGACCACGGTCAATTATTACTGTTTCCTTACCCAGGTCAAGTAGGGTTAAAAGGGTAAACCTCTTCTTTTCATAGATCACATATATACATGATCACAGATGGATAGAGAATTTAAAGAGAGCCCTACCCTGTAGGAGGCTGGCCTGGCTTATAGCGGGTACTTTGCAGTACTTACACCTTGTGCCAGGTCCAGTTATCCCTTATTAGTATAATAGAGGTGTTCTAGCAGCTTAGGCTGATATAGGTAGCTATAGCAGAGCAGCTTAGGCTGAACTAGGAGACATGCGAAGCTCCTACTATACCACTTATATGATATAGCACTATATCATAAGAAAACACAATACTCAGAGTTACTAAAAATAAAGGTACTTTATTTTAGTGACAATATGCCAAAAGTATCTCAGAGGATATACTCCCTTAGTAGGTAAGTAATATAAACAAGTTGTATACACACAAACAAAAACCAGGTAAGTAACAGTTAGAAAAGTAGTGCAAACAATGTAGAATCACAATAGAATGCAATAGGGAGAAATAGGCCAAGGGGCAACACAAACCGTATACTCCAAAAGTGGAATGTGAACCACGAATGGACCCCATGCCTGGTGTAGTGTGTATAGGGTCACTGGGAGTATAAGAAAACACTAAGGGTGTCCAAGATACCCCACCCCAAGACCCCGAAAACTAGGAGTAAATTTACCCTACTACCCCAGAAAGACAGTAAAGTCGAGATAGGGGATTCTGCAAGGACAACAACTGATTGCAAAACACTGAAGACGAATTCCTGGACCTGAGGACCTGTAAAGGAAGGGGACCAAGTCCAAGAGTCACGCAAGTGTCCATGGGGGGCAGGAGCCCACTAAATCCCGGATGACAGTGCAAAAGGGCTGCCTCTGGGTGGAAGAAGCCAAAGATTCTGCAACAACAGAAGGTGCCAGGAACTTCTCCTTTGGTCAGAAAATGTCCCACGGCGTGCTGGAGGATGCAGAGTTCTTTCCACACAGAAAGACCACAAACAAGCCTTGCTAGCTGCAAGAGTCACAGTTAAGGATTTTGGGTGCTGTCAGGGCCCAGGAAGGACCAGGAGGTCGCCCCTTGGAGGAGGAGACAGAGGGGGCACTCAGCACCACAGAGAGCCCATGCAAGAGCATGCAGCACCTGCAGAAGCACCTGAACAGGCACTTAGAAGATCTGGGGACAGCTGTCAACTCAGAGTCACAAAGGAGGGTCCCATGACGTCGGAGTCCAACTCAGTGAGTTGGGCAATGTAGGACAAAGTGCTAGGGACCTGGGCTAGGCTGTGCACGAAGGAAGTCTTCCAAAAGTGCATAGAAGCCCGAGCAGCTGCAGTTCACGCAGTACACAGGATTACTGTCTGGCGTGGGGAGGCAAGGACTTACCTCCACCAAATTTGGACAGAAGGGCCACTGGACTGTCGAAGACACTTGGGCCCAGCTCCTGTGTTCCAGGGACCATGCTCGTCAGGATGAGAGGGGACCCAGAGGACCGGTGATGCAGAGGTTTGGTGCCTGCGTTGGCAGGGGGAAGATTCCGTTGACCCACTGGAGATTTCTTCTTGGCTTCCAGTGCAGAGTGAAGGCAGACAGCCCTCAGAGCATGCACCACCAGAAAACAGTTGAGAAAGCCGGCAGGATGAGGCGCTACAATGTTGCTGGTAGTCTTCTTGCTACTTTGTTGTGGTTATGCAGGTGTCCTGGAGCAGTCAGCGGTCGATCCTTGGCAGAAGTCAAAGAGGGAAGTGCAGAGGAACTCTGGTAAACTCTTGCATTCGTTATCTGATGAGATACCCACAGGAGAGACCCTAAATAGCCCACAGAGGAGGATTGGCTACTGAGTAAGGTAAGCACCTATCAGGAGGGGTCTCTGACGTCACCTGCTCGCACTGGCCACTCAGAGCTGTCCTTTGTTCCCTCACACCTCTGCATCCAAGATGGCAGAGTCTGGGACACACTGGAGGAGCTGGTCAGGGGAGTGGTCACTCACCTTTCCTTTGTCCAGTTTCGAACCAGAGCAGGGCTGGGGGATCCCTGAACCGGTGTAGACTTACTTATGCAAGGAGGGCACCATCTGTGCCCTTCAAAGCATTTCCAGGGGCCAGGAGAGGCTACTCCTCCCTTGCCCTTCACACCTATTTCCAAAGGTAGAGGGTGTAACACCCTCTCTCAGAGGAAATCCTTTGTTCTGCCTTCCTGGGACCAGGCTGCCCAGGCCCCAGGGGGCAGAACCCTGTCTGAGAGGTTGGCAGCAGCAGTAGCTGCAGTGGAGACCCCGGAAAGTTAGTTTGGCAGTACCCGGGCTCCATGCTGGAGACCCGGGGATGCATGGAATTGTCACCCCAATACCAGAATGGTATTGGGGTGACAATTACATGATCCTAGACATGTTACATGGCCATGTTCGGAGTTACCATTGTGACGCTACATAGAGGTAGTGACCTATATGTAGTGCACGGGTGTAATGGTGTCCCCGCACTCACAAAGTCTGGGGAATTTGCCCTGAACAATGTGGGGGCACCTTGGCTAGTGCCAGGGTGCCCACACACTAAGTAACTTTGCACCTAACCCTCACCAAGTGAGGGTTAGACATATAAGTGACTTATAAGTTACTTAAGTGCAGTGTAAAATGGCTGTGAAATAACGTGGACATTATTTCACTCAGGCTGCAGTGGCAGTCCTGTGTAAGAATTGTCTGCGCTCCCTATGGGTGGCAAAAGAAATGCTGCAGCTCATAGGGATCTCCTGGAACACCAATACCCTGGGTGTCTAGGTACCATATACATAAGGGTGTTCCAGTGTGCCAATGAGAATTGGTAAAATTAGTCACTAGCCTGCAGTGACAATTTTAAAAGCAGAGAGAGCATAAACACTGAGGTTCTGGTTAGCAGAGCCTCAGTGATACAGTTAGGCACCACACAGGGAACACATATAAGCCACAAACGTATGAGCACTGGGGTCCCGGCTAGCAGGATCCCAGTGACACATATCAAACACACTGACAACATAGGGTATTCACTATGAGAACTGGGCCCTGGCTAGCAGGATCCCAGTGAGACAGCAAAAACACCCTGACATGTACTCACAAAGAGGCCATGTGGGGGTAACAAGGCTAGAAAGAGGCTACCTTCCTACACAACCCCCCCCCCCAAACGAAGGACAATAAGGCTAACCATGGCCAGTTGAGTCTTTATTGTTTAAGTGGTGATAAGTGGAGAGTAGCTCTGCAATAGATTGGTTACTCCCTTTATCATCCACTAAATTGTTACTTCCCTATGGGGATGTAAACCACCCTGTTTGAAGGTTTGTAGTTAGCCAACAATGTGAAGTTATATTCTCAGAGTTCCTATTAGTATGTTTTAGTTTAGAACAGTGGGAATTGTCCACTGGACCTAAATCAAATGATGAGAATGCCAGACAGGGATGCTGTCTCAGTAAAGCCATAGCTGGGCAAAAGCTTTGTCCATATGGCTGTAAGATGGAACAGGGTTGCTGTTTCTCTTGAGTTGTAGCAGGGCAAGGATGCTGTCCTATGAGCTCCACACTAGGGCAGGGCTGCTGTCATAAGTGTTGTGAGGCAGTGCAGGGTTGCTGCACTAAAGTTTCTCCGGGATGGTTGGAGGGATGCTCTTGTTCTCACCAATATTAGTTATCCCACAGAGAGGTAGTTCTACCTCAGGGAGTACAGCTGTGTTAGCTGATGATTCCCTTGGTACAGGTGCCACCCCAGGAGAGGTTTCTCCCACCACAGGGATGGTATCCTTTATGGCAGGGTGGGTAGGGGATGCGTTGATGCCCTTTTTACCTGTTGTTGGAGAAGGATCCTGAGTTTTCAGGCCTTTTTCTCTCCCTTGCTTTTTCATTTCAGCTGATATGAGAGGAAGCAATTCCTCAGGGATACCCAGCATGGCTGCATGGGTATTACACTCTACCTCAACCCAACCTGAGGCCTCTAGATCATTACCTAAGAGACAGTCTACAGGTAAGCTAGGTGATAATATCACCTGGTTAGGGCCAGTAACTCCACCCCTACTAAACTGAATTATAGCTAAGGGAAGGAACTTAGTGGAGTTATGGACATCAATAATCTTGTACTGTTGTCCAATGATGTGTTGTGCAGGAGACACTAGGTTTTCAGTCACCAAAGTGATACTGGCACCTGTGTCCCTGTAGGCCTGAGCCTCAACACCATTTATTGAAACTGTCTGCCTGTACTTATCCATTGTAAGGGGACAAGCAGCCAGTGTGGCAAGGCCAATGCCACTATGTGTGACAGAAACTGTCTTGGGACTGGCTACCCCAGTTTCTATAATGGACCCATAAGTGAACCCAACTACACCCTTATTTTGACTGTTGCCAGCAGTCCCACCACTATTACCACTACTGCTAGGGGCACTAGAGTTTGATGTATTAGTGGTGGTAGGTTCAGGGGGTTTACCTGGGCAGGACTTATCCCCTGGCCTATGGCCTTTATTTTTACACACACAGCACCAAGGCTTTTTAACGTGTGTGGGTTGTGAAGAAGAGGAAGAAGATGATTTCTCCCCACCCCCTGAAGAGTGTTTAGGATTTGAAGGAGGATCTTTAGTTTTACCTTTATCCCCATACTTATCCTGAGATTTCTCACCATCTTTCTTCTTGCCATCCTTGTCACCCCCTGTATGAACTTTTCTGTTCACTCTTGTTCTGACCCATTTGTCTGCCTTCTTTCCCAATTCTTGGGGAGAGGTCAGATCTGAGTCTACCAAGTACTGGTGCAACAAATCAGACACACAATTGTTAAGAATATGCTCTCTCAGGATCAGGTTATACAGGCTTTCATAGTCAGTCACCTTACTGCCATGCAACCAACCCTCCAAGGCCTTCACTGAACAGTCTACAAAGTCTGTCCAGTCTTGAGAGGACTCTTTTCAGGTGTCTCTGAACTTAATCCTGTATTGTTCAGTGATTAAGCCTAATCCATCCACGAGTGCATCCTTCCAAACTTTGTAGTTGTTAGTATCACTATCTCTGACAGTAAGGAGCCCATCCCTATCCTTACCAGTGAAAGATATTCACAAGATAGCAGCCCACTGCCTTTGAGGGACCAACTGTACCATAGAGGCCCTCTCAAGTGCAGCAAACCACTTGTTAATGTCCGCCCTCTCCTTGTAATGAGGGGCTATCTTATGCAGATTTCTGGAACCTTGCTCTCTAACAGGATTGCTATCAGAAATACTGCTGCTGCCACCATGGGGAACTAACCCCAATCTCTGTCTTTCCATCTCTACATCCAGGGATCCCCTGTCTAAGGCCAGCTGTTGCTGTTTAAGCTTCAGCCTGGCCTCTTTCAACCTCAGCTTTCTGAGTTCCCTTTCCATTAAGTTATCCTCAGGGTGGGAGGCTTGGGAATGTTTAGATACAGAAGAAATGTGGGAATTGGCAGAGAGAGACCTGTCCCTAACTGGCTGGACCCTAGTAACCTGGACTCTAGGAGTGAAAGGTGCCCTACTAATGCGTGTGACCCCCCTCCCAATACCAGTGTCACTAGGTGGCCTGCTAGGTGTCAGGTCTTTGTAAGAACCCTCCCCAATCTCTTCAGAGAAATCCTCTGAGTCTGACTGGGTACCTTCCCCTCCTACCTCCTGTTCCTGGGATGGGCCAGACTGGTTCTGGTCATTTTCTAGGAGAAGGTTGAAGAGAAAGTCTTTGGTAGGATTCTTACCAATGCTTAATCCTCTTTCTATGTAGAGACCCCTCAAACTTTTAAAGTTTAAATTCTCATAGGTTGTTTGAACAATTTTGGGAGTGAGCTCTACTGCAGACATGATAGAAAAGGTTTAGGGTGAGGGGAGTGGCCAAGATGGTGGCCACGACGGATGCCTGATTTGTAGACTCCGTCTTGGGCCCACCAAAAATCCTGATCGGCGCCTCCGGAGGTGCTGCTGGTGGTCGGGCGCTGTCTCCCGAGCTCCGAGGTTCTGGCGGCGCACCACGGAGGGCTTGGAGAGAGGCGAGCGGCTCCCGGTGGCTTGTGGGGTGCACGCGGCCTTGTAAACAAAGGATCCCCGGCTCTTGCATAGCGATATGAAGCAGGGGGCGGGGCTCCCCGCCCGGCGGCACCCGGGCTGTTCGGCCCCAATGCGACACGGCGGAGTGTGGTGAGTGGAGGGGGGGAGTCGCGGGGGCGAACATTGCTTCGCCAACCCCCCGCCTGGTCTCCCATTTCCTCCTCCTACCCTCCCCCTCCCTGCAGCACAGATACCGCGCGTCGCTCCTGGAGGAGCCACGCAGCTCCATTAAAAAGACCCTGCACCCGGAACAACGGGCCTCGGAGGCCCTTAGACAGATACCTGCCGCGCTGAGGACGATCGATGTTATCGAGGGCAGTGGGAAGGCCACCCCCAGCGCAAGTAAAAGTTCAGTAACCAGCGGCGGGGAGGTGCCAGCTTTTGACTGGCCTGGAGGACCACCTGCTCAAGATGGTTTCTGGGGCCTAGGTTAACCGCGGTGGGCCCACACTGTGGCTACACAGAAGCCCCCCTCCTTTTTGGAGTGCGGATGGGCAGGAAGAACAGCAATAAGTTAATGGAGATGGGGCCCCTCACTCAACAAACCCCTTGAGAAATAAGTACTGTCCCGGGAGCACAGAATCAAAGGTGGAGTGTTGGGCTGCAATAGACTGCTGGCATGATCTTGGCAAGTGTTGAATTAATCATATAAGTGAGCAACCTGTTGAGGTAGCTAACCTCTGCTGTAGCGGCCGCTGCTGCTAATGGCGAACAAGGAAGGGCGGCAAAGCTCAGCAGGAGCATTGCAGCAGCGGGAACTTCCCAAGCTTGCAGGGACATTTTCTTACTGGCCACCCGGAAGACCCGCACGGGCAGTGTCCCCAAGCCCACCCAAAGGAACAGACCCCCTTTGGAAGTCAAGGTGCATTAATCACAGTAATACTCAAAATTAAATACAGCGGAGCAGTGCAAAACAGTGACTGTGGCAGGGAAATCGAAAGCAGCCAAAGCCCCGGAGCGGTCCACACTCAGAATAACATCAGGTGAACAGCAAACAACACCCAGCCTGTCATCCCTGGAATCTACGCTGCAAGCCCACTCAACTCAGTTTGAGAAAATCCTGCAGGCGATAATGGATACCAAATCCTCACTAGAGAACTGAATTGATACAGTGCCCCAGGATCTTAATCTGCTAAGAGTGGATCATTGTAACTTGGCGGATAGAGTTGGTACAGTGGAAGATACACTGAGCGGACTTAACCCACTAGCACTAGAAAATCAAAAACAGATTTGTCGCTTGGAATCCGAGGTGAAGGTCCTGTGGCGCAGGACAGAAGAGGCGGAGGGCAGATCCCGACGCAATAATGTCCGCTTTTTGGGGTTTCCCGAAAGAACAGAAGGCCAAAACTCAGAACTATTTTTGGAACAATGGTTAATTAATGAAGTAATGCTGGGTAACCTGTCAAAGTTTTTCTCAGTGGAATGAGCACATAGAGAACTGGGGGACAGCCGGCACCGGGGGTGCAGCCTAGGCCACTAATAGCCAGATTTCTGAATTACAGGGACAGAGACGCCATACTGCAACACTTTCGCAATAAAGGCCCCATCCAGTATGAGGGCTCATCTATCACTGCTTACCCAAACTTTACTCAAGAAGTACAGAGACAACATAACTCCTTTTTGAAAATTAAACAACGTCTTTGGGAACACAACATCAAGTATGCTCTAATGTTCCCTGCTAAATTACGAGTGATGTTAGAGGATAAAATACATAGGGGGTGATTCTGACCCCGGCGGTCAGAGACCGCCGGGGCCAGGGTCGGCGGGAGCACCGCCGACAGGCCGGCGGTGCCCCGCAGGGCATTCTGACCGCGGCGGTTCGGCCGCGGTCAGATGCGGAAAACCGGAGGTCTCCCGCCAGTTTTCCGCTGCCCTTGTGCGCCATGGGGATTCTGACACCCCCTACCGAGACCGCCAGGAACAGGATGGCGGTAGGGGGTGCCGCGGGGCCCCCGTAAGAGGGCCCCACGTAGTATTTCAGTGTCTGCCATGCAGTCACTGAAATACGCGACGGGTGCCACTGCACCCGTCGCACCTTCCCACTCCGCCGGCTCAATTCTGAGCCGGCGTCCTCGTGGGAAGGATGATTTGCCCTGGGCTGGCGGGCGGCCTTTTGGCAGTCGCCCGCCAGCCCAGGGCAAATCCCAAAATACCCTGAGCAGTCTTTCGACCGCGGAGCGGTATTTTGGTGGGGGAAGTCTGGCGGGCGGCCTCCGCCGCCCGCCAGACTTAGAATGACCCCCATAGTTTCCCCACTCCGTAAGACGCGTGGACATGGCTGCATGCCAAGGGGCTGGCACAGCCCCGAGAGGGCACGGGAGATGGCGAGGAATGGATCACACCACCAGATCGAAGGAAAACCAGGAACCGCTCTAAATCACAACCCTCCGTAAAACAAGCAGCAGCCGAAACTCCTTCAACGCACTGCGCACCAATGCAAGTGACCACACAGACTCAGACTCAGTGAGCTCCGACTCGACGATACTAGAGGCGCTAAAAGGTCCGAAGGTAACTCCTAGATCAGCGGATGCACTGTGATTGCAGTAAAAGGGTGGGTTAAAGAGATCTTATCCCTCATCGGTCACAGTGGGACTATCACAGAACACTGGTGCGGAAGGACAGGTCAGCACAAGTGGGACACAGCCTATGCATATAAGGAGCGGCGGGCTTTCTGGCTCGAGGGGATAACCAAAGAAGATATATTGCTGCATATGAGGTGCTGTTGGGGCCGGTGGGCACCAGAGGCGTCAACATCTGTAATCTCTTTTCTGATATTTATAACTTGGCCAAAGGTGGGGACCCCCTATAAGGGTCACCTCCACTTGCTATTATGCCTCCCCAAAAGGTATCCGCATGCATACAACTTTTTTTTATTAGAAGTGCGATGTGTATTCAAGTTCAGTATTGCTGTGGGGGTTTAGGTGGGGTGGGGTGGGAGGGGGTTTGTAGACAGTTGTGTTTCTCAGGTCTTTCCAAACAACAGAACAGATTGGTGCAGATGTTACAAGTACGGAACAGGGGAAAATAATGGAGGGTGTGTTGGTGGCACAGACCAAGGTACACGTGCAAAAATGGTAAAAAAACACACGGGCAGATTTCAAATCACGTCATGCATGAATACAACATAATCACGTGGATCATGCGGGGAATGGAGTCACAAGGTAAAAGATATCGTGTGCACGCCCGTCTTAAGCGCCAGGGGATACACATTGCCATCCTGCAAGAGACACACTTACTAGAGGCTTATCTAAAAGTATTAAGGGGGCATTGGGGAGGACAGATTATAGGCACATCATACTTGGCCTACGCCAGGGGGGCACCCACGATATATGCTCACTAGTCAAAGATGTGGAATACCTGGCTAAAACGTTATCTTATCACTCCCCGCTGCGGATAACGCTGCAGTGGGGAAGGAGAAGATCTGCGATACCTACGTGGTGCCTGCAAGGGGAGGCTCTCCTAGACCAGGCTTTCAGGGAGGAATTAAACACAACAATAAAAAATTACTGGGAAATTAACAAGGGCTCCACAGACACAAGAGCGACAGAGTGGGATGCACACAAAGTCATTGTTCGGGGGCATTGTCTGTCTGCCAGTTGGGGGGTCAGGCACTCACTACATGTCGAAGTCACCGCATTGGAAAATGAGCTGAGAAAGCTGGAAATAGCAGTGCACAGAATGGGGCATCGCAAGTAGAATTAGGGAAAATACGCTTAAAATATAAAGAGGCGGATTTGAGACTCCGCCGCCACGACTATAATTATTATCTAATGCAATTACAGACAGAAGGAGATAGATCTGGGAGACTGCTGGCATGGCTACTCCGAGAGGATCGCCAGCAATCTCCTATAGGGGCTATATGACAGGCAGATGGTATTATGGCCACCAGCCAGGAAGCAATCAACAAAGCGTTTGAGAAGTATTACACAGCTTTATTTAAGGGACGGGAACCACGCACTGTCCAGCAACTTGGGTCCTTTCTAAGGGGAGAAAACTTAACACAACTGTCACAAGCAGATGAAGAGATATTAGAGGGCCCCCTGACAATGGCAGAGCTAGAAACGGCCATGGCACAGATGTCTAGAAACAAAGCACATGGAATAGATGGCCTGCCAACAGGATATTACACTATGTATTCCAAACATTTGAAATCACATTTGCTGGAGGTGTTTGAAGAAGCATGGTCACAACAATTATTACCGTGCTCGCAGCAAGAAGCATTATTAGTGGTCCTGCCTAAACAAGGAAGCGAGCCCACAGATGTTAAATCATACGGACCACTTTCGCTACTAAATCTAGACTGCAAAATACTGGGCAAAATCCTGGCGAACAGATTAGCCCCCATAATACACACCCTAGTACATGAAGACCAGAACGGTTTTATTCCAAAACGCAACACATTCTTGAATATTCGCAGACTGCTGTGTATAATAGGTGATACTCCACCAGAGGCATATGATAATGTGGCAATGTCCTTGGACATTGAGAAAGCATTCGACACACTTGGGTGGAACTACCTATTCGCAACAATGCAAAATATGGGTTTTGGGCCTAACTATATAGTCTGGGTGCAGACACTATGGGGGTCATTACAACATTGGCGGTAAAAGCCGCTTACCGCCGTGCAGAAGACCGCCAATACACCGCCGCAGCCGCGGAATTCTGCCACAACTATTTTGACCCACATCTCGGAATCTGCCGAAATTCAGACACCCACACAAGTCCGCCACACCAAAGATCAGTGATAAACTGGCGAAAACAAAACCTCCACCGTCACGCCAACAGAAACACGCCCATGCTATTACGACCCACGAATCCACGCAGCGGTCTTTCAACCACGGTATTCCATTTGCTGTACACACCGCCGCGCTCAAAATACACACACTTCTCCAAAACACCGCCACATTGGACAATTCCAAATACACACACCCAATACAATATAAAACACACACCCACATCACCCACAAAACCCCACGACAAAAAATTCCGAAAGAAGGCCAGAGAGAGACACCACCATCCACAAACTAGCATCCACAGGCACTCAACACCAGCACCCACACAACTTCCACACACCTCACACAACACACCACTACATATCACCACACTTATCACCACACACACCACCCCACACATCACCCACGCCACCCCATGGCACGGCAAAGACACCCCAGGTTTTCGGAGGAGGAGCTCAGGGTTATGGTGGAGGAAATCGTTCGGGTAGAGCCACAGCTATTTGGATCACAGGTGCAGCACACCTCTATAGCTAGGAAGATGGAGCTATGGCGAAGAATAGTCGACAGGGTCAACGCAGTGGGACAGCACCCAAGAAATCGGGAGGACATCAGGAAGAGGTGGAACGACCTACGGGGGAAGGTGCGTTCAGTGGTCTCCAGGCACAACATCGCGATTCAGCGGACTGGGGGCGGACCCCCACCTCTTCCCCCATAACTAACAACATGGGAGGTGCAGGTCTTGACATCATGCATCCTGAGGGCCTCGGAGGAGTCGGTGGAGGAATGGACACTGATAAGTCAAATATTAACTATCATATCCCCCACCCTACCTGCATGCTATCACACACCCCCACCCTCATCCCCTCCCCTATCACTCCAACTCCTCACTAATGTACTAATAACACAAACCACCCATCCCAACACCAAGCCCTGCATGACACAACAAAGCATGGACACCCATCACTAAAGCATGCCCACTGCACGTATCCATAACAACCCCTAACCATCATCACACAAGCCACCACACAGGAATGCTAGCACTGGGGTACACGCTCACCCACCCATTGCACACCATGACACACACAGATGCAATAATCATGCTTTTATACCCCTGCAGGACCACTACCCAACGTCACCAGACAGGAGGGTCCAAACATCTCTACCCCACCCACAGAAGAGGCCCACAGTGATGACAGCATCTCTGGCCAACTGGATCCAGATGACCATCCCGGACCATCGTGGGCCCCGGGACAGTCGGTTCCCCTCGCACAGGCACAGCCCAACACTGACCTTCTACCCTCTGGTAACACCAGCACAGCACCCACCCAGCGGGCCCATACCTCCGTGCCCAGGACACGTCAATCAGCTGTGTGTCCACCACTACAGGGAACCCAGGATAACCCACCACCCCAACAACAACAGGGACCTGGGGACAGTGATAGTGGGCACACGGTCCAGGGGACGGAGGCACAGGAATACATGGGAACTGGGAAGGCTGCCGTGCGACAGGGGGCGGACAGGCCAAGGGAACCCACTCTCCACGAGGCCCTCTCCTCCATCATGGGAGCATACCACCACTCCCAGGAGACGATGGCTACGGTCCTGGCCAAGTTTCAGGAGACCCAGCGCATGCAGGACTAACAGTATTTGGGGTTCAGGGAGGAGCTCAGAACCATCAGCTCCGCCCTGGGCACCATCGTTGGGGTGCTGAAGGACATACAAAAGACCATGAGGGACACTGTGGCACTCCAAGGGGCCCCTTACACTAGCCTGGATGATGAACTGCCCACCACCTCTGCCGGCGCTAGTGGACAGGACGCCCCACCACCACACCAGCACCCCACCCCCTGCAGACGGAGAACCACCCCGCAAGCGGTCCCTGAGATCCAGGAACAGGACAGAGCAAGATGGCAAGACCCCCGCCAGGAAATGAGACCACCCTGATTGTCATCCCACTGTCCCACTTTGTTACCCTGTCTAGATTAGAACTGTCCCAGCTCCACTTCCTATGCCCATATGGGCAGTGCACCTGTGAGACTAATAGACTGGACTTCCTCCACCATCACCCATCACCATTCTGCCACCCCCTCCAATAATTAGCACTTCAATAAACACCCTTGAACCACAAAACAATCTGGAGTCAGTCTGTGATTTTGAAAATGTGTATTATCTATGACAATGACAAAATCCGTTAGAAAATGTAATGTCAACATACCTATGTCACACATCACAAGCCCATGAAGGATGCAAGCAGATGACACACGTTGGTAACCACACCTGTGAAACCGTAATGGAAATGTACCACTCAGTTAGAAAATACTGCTTCAAATTTACAGAAAGGATAGAGGTAGAAGTGTGAAAGTAAATGTAATAGTAAAAAACATTGTTCTCACCTGTGTGTCACTGGAAATATGGCTGTATGACAGAGTCCCTGTTATCAAGATCTTCTTCCTCTGCTTCCTCCTCATCACTGTCCACAGGCTCCACAGCTGGCACAACACCGTCATCTGGACCATCCTCCTGCAGAAAAGGCACCTGGCGTCACAAAGCAAGATAGTGAAGCATAGCGCAGGCGATGATGATCTGGCACACCTTCCTTGGTGAGTAGAATAGGGAACCACCTGTCATATGGAGGCACCTGAACCTGGCCTTCAGGAGGCCGAAGGTCCTTTCTATCACCCTCCTAGTCCGCCCATGTGCCTCATTATAGCGTTCCTCTGCCCTGGGATTCCTCACTGGGGTCATTAGCCATGACAGGTTGGGGTAACCAGAGTCCCCTAATAGCCACACACGGTGCCTCTGGAGTTAACCCATCACATAAGGGATGCTGCTATTCCGCAGGATGTAGGCGTCATGCACTGAGCCAGGGAACATAGCATTTACCTGGGAGATGTACTGGTCTGCCAAACATACCATCTGTACATTCATCGAATGATAACTCTTCCGGTTCCTGTACACCTGTTCACTCCTGTGGGGGGGGAACCAAAGCCACATGGGTCCCATCAATGGCACCTATGATGTTAGGGATATGTCTCAGGGCATAGAAGTCACCTTTAACTGTAGCCAAATCCTCCACCTGAAGGAAAACGATGTAGCTCCTCACGTCTTTCAGCAGGGCAGACAACACTCTGGACAACACGTTGGAAAACATAGACTGGGACATCCCTGATGCCATGGCCACTGTTGTTTGAAATGACCCACTTGCTAGGAAATGGAGCACTGATAGCACTTGCACTTGAGGGGGGATTCCTGTGGGATTGCAGATTGGTGACATCAGGTCTGGCTCCAACTGGGTACACAGTTCCTGGATTGTGGCACGGTCAAACCTGTAGGTGATAATTAAATGTTGCTCCTCCATTGTCAACAGGTCCACCAGCGGTCGGTACACCGGAGGATTTCGCCATCTCCTCACATGTCCCAGCTGACGGTGCCTAGGAAGGACAACAGCGACCACAGAGTCAACCAATTCTGAGGTATGTACCCACAGCTACACAGAACACGACACAAAATACAAAAATCTTCCTGTATGTGTGTTGAGTCCAGGCCTAGGTATGTGTGATGCAGTTGTAAATGAAGCCATGTGGGCCCCTGAAATGGCGGCTGCCTGACCTCTAAAGTGGGACAATGGGATGTGAGGTAACTGCGCTGGCATTGTACACTGTCGGGTTAGGCGGTCGTAGACCGCGGCGCAATGCTGCATTGGTTAACATTGGACCCTAAGGGTCCCAGGAGCCAATGACGAAGTGCGCCGGCGGTGATGATACGCACCACTGCGGACGTCACCGCCGCGGACGTCACCGCCTTTTTCTATTTGTTCAATCACTCGATACCTGATCTTCGACAGACCAACAGGTGAGTGCATAGGATGCAAGTGTTATGGGCTATGCCTGGGTGGAGAGGTCTGGATGTAAGTAGGAAGGGGGCAGAGTTATGTGACCATGAAGGAGTGTGAATGCATGTGCCACATGGCAAAGGCAGGGATGTGGGCCACTCACTACGACGGTGCAGTTGATAATGACTTCTCTTCTTCCCCTGTACATGTCATGTAGGTCAGCGCCCACCAGAAGAAGGATGTTTGGCTTGCCATCGCCAAGGACGTCCGGACCCTGGGGGTCCACCAGAGACGGAGCACCCACTGCCGCAAGAGATGGGAGGACATTTGCCACTGGAGCAAGAAGACGGCGGAGGCTCAGCTGGGGAATGCCTCCCAACGTGGGAGGGGTGCCCGTCGCACCATGACCCCCCTGATGTTCCGGATCCTGGCAGTGGCCTACCCTGAGTTGGATGGGCGCATGAGGGCATCACAGCAGACACAAGGGGGTGAGTCAAACATCATTCAGCTGACTTTGCGCGCAGTGGAGGGGTCTGGGTGGGGGTGGAGGGCTGTGGGTTTCCCTAGACCAGGGCGAGTTCCGTAGGCTAGGCCCCTCCATAATGCAGGCCATGTGCCACTCCACCCCACCTCTGTAGAGTGCCAAGTACAGGTATACATGCCCCTGTGTCATCTATGTGGGCAGATGACACTCATAGCCATGTAGGCCATATCCAAGGAACTGCATCTGTAGAGGCCAAGAGCACGGTGTAGTGCAGGGGGCTGCTGTGTCTGTATTGTCCGCCAACGGTAGCGGTAAGCCATGCACTCAACCTGTCTTTCTTCTGTTTCCCCACCCCTTTTTGTGCTCTCCCTGTTCTTTTGTGCATCAGCATCATCAGGCGCGTTTTTATCCACGGTGTATCCGCCCCGGAAAAGGTGGCGGATTGGCCTGTTGTAATACTGTGGGCGGTACTTTGTCTCCTGCCTGTCTGTTGGCGGTGACTGCCACGCTGCTTGTCTGTACCGCCGTGGCGGTCGGAGTGTTAAAGTGGCTGTCTATGCTGGCGGTTTCCGCCACGGTCATAATTCCCTTTTTTTCCCGCCACCCTGTTTGTGGTATTACCGCCGCTTTAACACCGTCCGCCAGGGTTGTAATGACCCCCTATATGCAGAACCCAGAGCCAGAGTGAAGACAGGAGGCATCATATCAAACAGTTTTCCTATTGAAAGGGGCACCAGGCAGGGTTGCCCACTATCTCCTTTATTGTTTGCCATAGCGATGGAACCATTGGCAACCAGGTTGCGCACGGAGGGGAAGCGATGGGGAGTGATCAGTGCAGGAACTCGCCATATAGTTTCGCTATATGCAGATGTTGCCCTGATATATGTGAGAAAGGGAAAGGAAACCATACCGTTGGTGATATCCCTACTAGAGGAATTTGGAAAGATATCGGGACTGAAGGTGAACTGGAATAAGTCGTGTGTATTTCCACTGACCGAATGGCCCACTGAGAACAGGGAGTCATTACAAGAAGGGTGCTTGAGATGGTGCTTCGACACCTTCAAGTACCTGGGCGTTCACATATACCACAAGCCTAACGACTTGAGGGATGGCAACTTGGGACGCGCCCTGAATTCTATAAAGGGGTCTCTACGGTTCTGGTGTGCATTGCCACTATCGCCACCAGGCAGAGTGGCAAAAGCGAATATGTTACTACTCCCCCAACTTTTATACTTCTGTCATAAATAATGCCTGACGAATGATAGGAGTTCCCGAGATTTATTTACACATAAAGAAAACACGTCCTGTCAGTCCCGCATCTATCAACGAATATCTCTGATCCCCGTGCCTTCCAGGTTCCCCCGTTCTACATTCCAGATTCCCTCTAACCTTCCACTGGAACACATTCTCTCTATAACATACTTTCCCTCTTTAAACAAAAACAAATAAAAACAGGTATGTATCTATGGCAATAAAATGATGAACAAACGTAACAAAATAAACCTAGTAACCCACTGCAATAAAACATCGTAAATAGAGTCCCTTTTTTCCAGATGTACTGTTTTTCTAAACAAAATCCTTGAACTTGGCTGGTTGACGTCTTGCCCTAAAGTTGGACTTTACTCGTGATGCAACAGAGGTATCCCCTACAGCAACATTAACGTCACTGTCACACGTCTGCATCGACTGTTCCTCTCCAGATCAATCCTCCACCACTTCCTGATGATCACAACCAACTTCACCATATCGCATACTATCTTCAGTCTTAAACAAAGGATTTATAGCATAACTCCTGTCCTGGTACTTGTCATTCCATGCACACTTTGCTAATCTACTTACATTCCACACCTTGCCGTCCTGCGTAATAACACTATTCCTGAACACTTTTATAACTTTCAAAGCCTCTCCAAACCTAGCCGCCCCTTTCACCCAATCAACCACCTCAAAACAAGGTTCTTTCACTTTCCACTTATCATCACACCTCTTCTTGAAATACTCCTGTTTCCTCCTTACCCTCTCTCTAACTTCTTCAACTGAGAATGCCTCCCAGTCTCTATTCTGCTTCTTCTTGAACCACCAAGGGCACAATTTAGACACGGGGTGTCTGCCTTTAAGTAATCTAAACTGACTCACCTCTGTTGTACTTTGCGGAGTGATACGATAATGCCACAACTTCTCCCTCAATTTTTCTTTCCACAATCCACCAAATCCACGCGCCCAGAAAATACTATCTTTAAGAACCCGGTTAAATCTTTCAACTTGACCATTGCCTTTAGGATCATATAAAGGAGTAGTTACATGTTTGATGTTACTGTACTTAAGAAAACATTTCATCTCACTCGAAGTCAGCTGGATACCATTATCTGAAAATCAAAACTTATGGATAACCTTCTCTAGCAAACACCTCTTTAAATAATTCAATAATAGTTGCTGATGTCACCTGGGAAACCAACTTCACCTCTGGCCATTTGGAAAAATAATCTATCAACACCAGAGCATAACGTGTATCTGTTGAAAGAGAAAAGAACGGGCCCGAAATGTCAAATCCTAATCTCTGCCAAGGAGAACTCGGCCAGGGAACAGGAATTAGAGGAGCAGCAACCGTCTTCAACATTTTCTCTGCATTCACACACACTCCACACTCCCTCACTACCCTATCCGCCATTTTATCCAACCCTGGCCACCAAAAACAAGTGCGAATAAGTCTTTTCATGGATGACATTCCTGGATGACCCTCATGTGCTAGTTTTAAAATCACATCCTGCATTCCCTTAGGCGGGATACATTTCCCTTCCTTAAACAACACATTGTTCTCTATGTCCAACTCATCTTTCACCTTACCATACGGCTCTACTTCAACAGTTACACTTCTCCGGTTTGGCCAACCCTCCCTCACATATTTCTTAACCTCTTGGAGCACTTGGTCCTCCTTATCACATCTGATCCACTCATTCTCGTCTATACCACCAAATTCAGCCAACATATAACCCGAAACAGCAGATACCACGTCACACTCCAAAACACCCTCACAAGCTCCTCTCTCCATCTGTGGAAGGCGCGACAAACAATCCGCTACAGCATTGTTTCTTCCTGGCACATATTCAACCTTGAAACAATACTCCTGCAACCTGGAGACTAATCTGGCAATACGAGCAGTAGCATTCCAGCCTCCACCTGGAGATAAGATACCAACCAAAGGTTTGTGGTCTGTTTGCAAAATAAATTTAGATCCCCAGATATAGTCCCGGAAATGTTCAACTGCCCAAATGCACGCTAACAGTTCCTTTTCAATCACTGCATACCTTCGCTCTGCCTCGGTCAAAGTACGAGATGCAAAGGTAACATTCCATTTGTCCTTCCCACACCATTGAGATAACACACCACCGATTCCATACATACTTGCATCAACCGTCACAATGCATTGTGCCCCCACACAGAAAGGCTTCAACGTAGGTGCCTCAACAATTTCTTTTTTGAATATCTCAAATGCATTACTTTGTTTACCAGTCCAAACATACTGAAATCCTTTGCGTGTGAGCTCCCTCAAAGGTTCAATCTTGGTAGCAAAATCCTTGATAAATTTGCTATAATATTCACACAAGCCGGTGAAAGACAACAATTTCTCCCGATTGTCAGGCACTGGAGCATTAACTATTGCTTCCACAAGAGATTGTTTGGGAACTACCCCTTCACCTGAAATAGAGTGACCCAAATACTCAACAGATTTTGCAAAGAACTTGCATTTCTTCGCCTTCAAGGTCAACCCATTCTTACTCAGTACTTTACACACATTCACCACATGCTGTTTATGTTCATTCTCATCCTTCGAGAAAATCAGAACGTACGTATTTGTCCATGTCCTTAAACAGATGAAACATTGCTCTCTGAAAGACAGACGCAGCTGATGCCAAGCCAAAAGGCATCCTTTTGAACTGGTATAATCCTTGCGGGTAATAAACGCTGTTAAATGCCTAGAGTCTTCCATTAACTCAATCTGAGGGTACGCTGATCTCAAATCTAGTGTGGAAAACATGTTCGCCCCTTCCAACATACTAATAACCTCGTTGATCTTTGGCAAAGGATGACAATTCACGATGATATTGCCATTTACAGCTCTTAGATCCACACATAGTCTCAAAGATTTATCAGACTTACGTGCCAAAACATTCGGAGAAACCCACTCAGAGGATTCAATCTCCTCTATCACACCTTCATTCACCATCTCTGATAACATCAGCTTTAACTCTTCTCTCACACTGATGGGAACATTTCTAAGTTTCTGTATCAGAGGTTTAGCATTAGCCTTGACCTTGATTTTATGGCTATAATTAGCTGATTTGCCTAATTTGCTAGTGAAAACTTGTGGAAATCTGGACGTCTGGAGCACTCAGTCACCTCCCTTGACTCTACCACCAAGACAGGCTCGCTACACCGGGGGTTCAAAATTATACCCAGTTTCCGTTGGTCTCTCCATCCCAGGACATTCACACCCTTAGCAGCAACGTACAATTTAATGCTCGCACATCTCCCTTTAAAATTGATAACAGTATCCACAAAACCAATCACCTCAATAGTGCCCCCATCAAAACTTTCCGCAACAATATCAGATTCTTTTAGATCACCCTTATTCCAAATCCCCTCAAAGGTTTGTTTAAAATACTCAAACGTGACAATGGTCCAAGGGGACCCCGAATCTGCCATTAACTCCAATTTCCTTCCAGCAACATGCACTTCACACCTTGGTTGACTTAAACGTTCATACCCTATTACATTTCCCTGCTTGAGCGACAACACCATGCCTCTGTGCTCGCCATCAAACTCCAGACACTCTTCACTATCTTTCTTGACACTCATGCACGCCATCTTTCCCTTGGCAACATAGTTCCCTTTCTTGACATCTTTGCACACCCGTGCAAAATGTCCCAACCTTCCACACTTCATGCACTCTTTTCCAACCGCAGGACACTGAGGTGATGAAGCCAGGTGGTTCAGACTACCACAACGAAAGCATGACAGTTTTTCCGGCCTGTCATGTTTTACCCATTTCCTGCCTGCTGTAGTATGCTTGACAGCAACATTACTATTCAAATTACTGCCCACCATTGCACCCACCACCTCAGACTCTAAACATTTGACCTTGTCAGTATCTTGTACTGATCTCATCCATTGTTCAGATTGCTCTAAAGCTTTCGCAGTTGCAATTACATCTTGTAATTTGGGATCGCCCATAACCCATAGATGCTCTTGGATTTTCCTGCTTTTGACATGCACAATAATTTGATCTCTGATCATTTCAGCAGTCATATTTCCAAAATTGCAATGTACAGATAGACCACGTAACGCTGTAAGAAATTCATCAAATGTCTCTTCTGAATGTTGTACTCTTGTGTAAAATTTGAATCTATTCAGTGCTAGACTCGCGGTAGGTTTGAACCTCATCTCCAATCTCATTAGCGCCTCTTTGAAGACATCCACCTCTCCATCGCCTTGATCCTGTACTGGTATCAGGGGTAAAGTTCTAAAGACCATTTGCCCCTCAGAACCCAAACAATGCAATAAAATATTTTTTTTCCTTTCCTGTGACATGTTGTCATCATCAATAGCTTTCATGTAGGTTAAAAACTCCTCCTTCCACCTAGAGCAGTGCATTAGTGGATCACCCTTGCTCTGTAAAAATTTAGCTGGGGGTTCAAATTGCATGTCTCCGTCTTTTCACCGTACTGAGAAAAGAATAAACAAATAAAATAAATGTCAGATTCCAGAAGTTATTTTCCTTAAAAAGTCTGAACTTATCCAAGATGTTCTTCTTTGAAAAATAGAATTTTCAGTTATTACAAATTGGTCTTAGCAAAAAAAAAAAACTGCAGAAAAGTCCTCTTCTAATGTCAACACAAATGTCTTTATTTTTATATAGTCCTTTCTCGTTGACACTACAGCAAGAAACAAAGTCCTTTCACCATGTTCACACCTCGAGAGGAAGAAAGAAAAAAAAAACACTGGCCCCGCCCACTGTCAGATCAAATACGGCACAAGCGGCAGAAATGCAGGACACAGGTAAGCGATCCTTTAGTAGCGCGGCCTCAACCAGAAAAGAAAACACTCGTAAAGCTCAGAATGCGTCTGAGCTTAAAGATTCCAACAGGCTGACGCGCTTATGAAGGACAAAAGATGTCGCGCGGCGCGTTGTTCAAGATAATGCCACGCGACTGTCTTTAACTGCCGTTACACTAACAGGCAGGTAGGTTCAAACAGGAAAGGGTAATAGCAAGAAAAATGCCAAGTTACCGCAAGATCGTCGAATCACTTAAACTTCCTTCTCAATGTTTGCCATATTCTGACAGTGTGGGCGGCTTCTATTCCTCCGAGTGTGCAGCTTGCTTCATGCTAAATAGTTCAGGCGGGCGGCTCCTATATCTCAGAGAGTACAGCTTGCTGCTCTTTGAATTGTTCAGGCGTGGGTTCGTCGTAAACTCGTCGCCAAAATGTCTTAAATAATGCATGATGAATGATAGGAGTTCCCGAGATTTATTTACACATAAAGAAAACATGTCCTGTCAGTCCCGCATCCATCAACGAATATCTCTGATCCCCGTGCCTTCCACGTTCCCACCGTTCTACATTCCAGATTCCCTCTAACCTTCCACTGTACCACATTCTCTCTATAACAACTTCTTTGCGGCATTGCCTGTTATAGTGCCTAAAAGCTTTTTCCGAGAATTAAACGCAGCCCTACTGAGACTCATATGGGGGGGGGGCAGGACTCGAGTGGCTCTTGCCACACTACAGCGCCCACTAAGCGAGGGTGGATTGGGAGCGCCAAACTTTGAACTATACTTTGCCTCTGCACAGCTGCAGTGGATCCTAAATTGGATACACAGACCCGAATCGGCTGAAACTTCATGGATCACAAAGCAGCTACATGACAAACCATTGCTTATATGGCTGTTCAATACTTTGGCAAAAGGGACAACCGGTAATCAATTAATGATAGCCACACATGAATGCTGGACAAGATACGTCCAGAAGGGGTGGAAGGGGATCCCATACTCCCCCCTCATCCCACTGGGACTAATCCCAGGAAAGGGGAACATAGCTGGCATGTACTCCGCTGCAACCTGGGCAGAGGCAGGCATACTAACGGTGGTAGACTGCTTCGAGGAAGGAAAGCTAATGTCGTTTGAATCTATGAGAGACCTCACTTCAGTAGGAACAGGCCAGTTTATAACATATTATTCTATTTGCCACTTAGTCAAGAAGGCGTGGACATCGGGGGACCAGGAACCTATTACTTCCCCAGCATTACATCATATGCTATCATACGATAACCAAAACAAAGTCATAACAAACACGTACAAAGTCTTGAACACATTCCCTGTAAATGGATTAGAAAACGTTAGAACACAATGGAACACTGTGTTACCGAACCAATTGACAGCTGAAGATTGGTCCCAGGCTTTAAATCATACTCGCAGTGTGTCCAGAAACCCCAGGTTTAGATACATGCAATTTAATTACACGCATCAAACATACCTCGCACCTGCGTGGCTGAAGCGCATGTTTCCTGGGGCGGACTTTCAATGCCCTCAATGTAGTTCCCCATCAGTCAACTTTTACCATATGGTCTGGGAGTGCGGTCCCATGGAATCGGAATGGCGGGGGTAGTGGCTAATGTTTCAGATATTACAAACCTTATATTCATAATAGATCCCAGTTCCTGTTTACTGGAAGTCAGGAGAAGGGATAAAAAGCATAAGGCATAAATACATACACAGGTTTGCAGACCTAGCTTTCATAATGTATAAAAGGTTGATTGCTATGAATTTTAAGGCCCCCAAAACACCGGACTTGAAAACATGGCGTGCCTTAACACTGCGCTGGGCACGCACAGAATATCAGGTACTACGTAAGCTATTAGATGAAAGTCAGAAACACACCGGGTGCGATGCTTGGGAAACATTTGTTGCCAAATTGGAGGTTAAAAATGATGAGCGCCCACCATGAAACCTGGTAGTAACTTGGAAAGGTAGACAGGGTACAGACCACATATAACCCCGCACGGAATAAGGCTACCTTGCATGGATGTAATATGCATAATTGTTGCACACATACACAAATAGGCGATGCTCCGGCCTGAGCCCCGACTCACCTGTAAAAAAAGATGTAAAAAGCAGGAGGGTGTAAATTTGCTGCTAAGTATGATACTAGATATGACATGTGATTTAACTGCGAGATGCAAAACATGTACAATGGAAGGAGACTAGACCTGAGCTGTTATTGTTATTTACGTTTTATGTTATGTTTGATCAACTAAATTCTACCATGACAAACTGTAATTACTGTCGTTTGATGTGCAGAAAACAATAAAAAGATGTTTAAAAAAAAAAAGAAAAGGTTTAGGACAGAGAGAGAAAAAGTTTTGGAACTTTTGAAAGTACAAAGAAAAAACCTTTTTCAAACTTTTTGAAAACTTTAAAAAGTTTTCAGAAACCTTGTAGAAAGTTTTAGAGTAGAACAGTAAACTGTTTTGGTTCAATGTGTATACATTGAAAATTTTGGTATATGTTTTTCTCATGAAAAGCACCAACGACAAAGTGGTAAAGCAGTTACAAGTACTTATCCCACTGCTGCCACCAATGTAGGAGGCTGGCCTGGCTTATAGTGGGTACCTTGTGGTACTTACACCTTGTGCCAGGTCCAGTTATCCCTTATTAGTAGAATAGAGGTGTTCTAGCAGCTTAGGCTGTTAGAGGTAGCTATAGCAGAACAGCTTAGGCTGAACTAGGAGACATGCAAAGCTCCTACTATACCACTTATATCATATAGCACTATATCATAAGAAAAAACAATACTCAGAGTTACTAAAAATAAAGGTACTTTATTTTAGTGACAATATGCCAAAAGTATCTCAGACGTTATACTCCCTTAGGAGGTAAGTAATATACACAAATTATATACACACAAACCAAAATCAGGTAAGTAACAGGTGGAAAAGTAGTGCAAACAATGTAGAATCACAATAGAATGCAATAGGGAGAAATAGGCCTAGGGGCAACACAAACTATATACTCCAAAAGTGGAATGCGAACCACCAATGGACCCCAGGCCTAGTGTAGTGTGTAGAGGGTCGCTTGGAGTGTAAGAAAACACTAAGGGTGTCCAAGACACCCCACCCCAAGACCCCGAAAAGTAGGAGTAAAGTTACCCTACTACCCCAGAAAGACAGTAAAGTCGAGATAGGGGATTCTGCAAGGACAACAATTGACTGCAAAACACTGAAGACGGATTCCTGGACCTGAGGACCTGTAAAGGAAGGGGACCAAGTCCAAGAGTCACTCAAGTGTCCAGGGGGGGCAGGAGCCCACTAAACACCGGATGAAGGTGCAAAAGGGCTTCCTCTGGGTGGAAGAAGCCAAAGATTCTGCAACAACGGAAGGTGCCAGGAACTTCTCCTTTGGTTTGAAGATGTCCCACGGTGTGCTGGAAGATGCAGAGTTGTTTCCATGCAGAAAGACCACAAACAAGCCTTGCTAGCTGCAAGAGTCGCGGTTGAGGATTTTGGGTGCTGCCAGGGCCCAGGAATGACCAGGAGGTCGCCCCTTGGAGGAGGAGACAGAGGGGGCACTCAGCAACACAGAGAGCACACACAGGAGCAGGCAGCACCCGCAGAAGTACCTGAGCAGGCACTTAGAAGATCTGAGGACATTGGTCAACTCAGAGTCACAAAGGAGGGTCCCACAACGTCGGAGTCCAACTCAGCGAGTTGGGCAATGCAGGACGGAGTGCTGGGGACCTGGGCTAGGCTGTGCACAAAGGAAGTCTTGCAAAAGTGCACAGAAGCCCGAGCAGCTGCAGTTCACACAGTACACAGGATTACTGTCTGGCGTGGGGAGGCAAGGACTTACCTCCACCAAATTTGGACAGAAGGGCCACTGGACTGTCGAAGACATTTGGACCCAGCTCCTGTGTTCCAGGGACCACGCTCGTCAGGATGAGAGGGGACCCAGAGGACCGGTGATGCAGAAGTTTGGTGCCTGAGTTGGCAGGGGGAAGATTCCGTAGACCCACAGGAGATTTCTTCTTGGCTTCCAGTGCAGGGTGAAGGCAGACAGCCCTTAGAGCATGCACCACCAGGAAACAGTCGAGAAAGCCAGCAGGATGAGGCGCTACAATGTTGCTGGTAGTCTTCTTGCTACTTTGTTGCGGTTATGCAGGCATCCTGGAGCAGTCAGCGGTCGATCCTTGGCAGAAGTTGAAGAGGGAAGTGCAGAGGAACTCTGGGGAGCTCTTGCATTTGTTATCCGATGAGATACCCACAGGAGAGACCCTAAATCACCCACAGAGGAGGATTGGCTACTGAGAAAGGTAAGCACCTATCAGGAGGGGTCTCTGATGTCACCTGCTGGCACTGGCCACTCAGAGCTGTCCCTTGTGCCCTCGCACCTCTGCATCCAAGATGGCAAAGGTCTGGGACACACTGGAGGAGCTCTGGGCACCTCCCCTAGGAGGTGCTGGTCAGGGGAGTGGTCACTCCCCTTTCTTTTGTCCAGTTTCGCGCCAGAGCAGGGTTGGGGGAATCCCTGAACCGGTGTAGACTGGCTTATGCAAAGAGGGCACCATCTGTGCCCTTCAATGCATTTCCAGAGGCCAGGAGAGGCTACTCCTCCCAGGCCCTTCACACCTATTTCCAAAGGGAGAGGGTGTAACACCCTCTCGCATTGGAAATCCTTTGTTCTGCCTTCCTGGGACCAGGCTGCCCAGGCCCCAGGGGGGGGTAGAAACCTTTCTGAGGGGTTGGCAGTAGCAGTAGCTGCAGTGGAGACCCCAGACAGTTAGTTTGGCAGTACCCGGGCTCTATGCTGGAGACCCAGGGATGCATGGAATTGTCACCCCAATACCAGAATGGTATTGGGATGACAATTCCATGATCCTAGACATGTTACATGGCCATGTTTGGAGTTACCATTGTGACGCTACATATAGGTAGTGACCTATATGTAGTGCACAGGTGTAATGGTGTCCCTGCACTCACAAAGTCTGGGGAATTTGCCCTGAACAATGTGGGGGCACCTTGGCTAGTGCCAGGGTGCCCACACACTAAGTAACTTTGCACCTAACCTTCACCAAGTGAGGGTTAGACATATAGGTGACTTATGAGTTACTTAAGTGCAGTGTAAAATGGCTGTGAAATAACGTGGACGTTATTTCACTCAGGCTGCAGTGGCAGTCCTGTGTAACAATTGTCTGAGCTCCCTACGGGTGGCAAAAGAAATGCTGTAGCCCATAGGGATCTCCTGGAACCCCAATACCATGGGTACCTGGGTACTATATACAAGAGAATTATAAGGGTGTTCCAGTGCGCCAATGAGAATTGGTAAAATTAGTCACTAGCCTGCAGTGACAATTTTAAAAGCAGAGAGAGCATAAACACTGAGGTTCTGGTTAGCAGAGCCTCAGTGATACAGTTAGGCACCACACAGGGAACACATATAGGCCACAAACTTATGAGCACTTGCATCCTGGCTAGCAGGATCCCAGTGACACATATCAAACACACTGACAACATAGGGTTTTCACTATGAGCACTGGGCCCTGGCTAGCAGCATCCCAGTGAGACAGCAAAAACACCCTGACATATACTCACAAACAGGCCAAAAGTGGGGGTAAAATGGCTAGAAAGAGGCTACCTTCCTACATACCCCCACTGTCTGAGGGAGCAGGAAAATGGATTGAATGCTTTAAAAAACGCACTACTGGAGTGAACCTCACCTTGGGCTTGATATGTTCTTTAGTGGGAATAATGTAAATACCATTTTTGCCTGAGCAGGGTTCCCTCAAATAACATTCATAAATACACAGTTTGATGGGTCATCCTTTTACAATGTCTGCCAATATGTTTGGGATGCGCTCCGATGTACATACCCAAACAGACCAGACATTGGAGCCCTTATGGCAGAGAGCATAAAACCAACTAAGGACATTGCAGAATTCATCACTAGAATGAAAGAATGATGGGGGCAGGATGTAGGATGTAACTGGGAAAACACGTGAGGAAATGTAATTTTACTTTATAATGTATTGAAACTGGGCCTGCCCACAGATATACAAGCAAGCCTAGGTGGAGTAGTGGGCATGGAGGCTAAATCGCATGGCCAGAAATGCAAGCCCATATAATACTTTATTTCAAGTGAAAACAAGAGAAAGACAAGGAGAGGACAAAGCAGACAGAGAGGGCTGCAGCTAAGTTGGTGCAACAGAACCATAAGAAACCAAGTACAGATGGGGTACTTGTGACAACACCACCAACAGCTGTCACAATGTCAGTGCAAGTGGAGGCACCCGGAGGTCAGCCGGCAGGTAACATGGGAAAGGGACAAGAAGGTTTTTGGGGAAGCCTAGGGCCAGCACAGGGAAGAAGACAAAGAGGACACAGAGTAGGACAGCAGTGTAATTATTTTTGTAAGATGGGTCATTTTGCAAGGGAGGAATGTAGAACAGAAAAGAACGATGAGCAAGTACAAGGATGGATCACCCCACAGAGGCAGATGAGGTCCAACAGATGCAATAGGTGCCCCTACAATAAGTAATACAGGGACCCCCACAGGTCCCTCAAGTTCAGTGGACCGTACAATAGGAGCCAATACCACAGAGTACACCCCAGGGTGTCAGAAAAACTACAGGAGGACCAAAACAAGTCCAGGTGAGAGGAGTAACTATGCAAGGAGGCAATTCCTTTTACACACAACCCCAAATGTCCAGAAGGACACCAAACAACAATTATTCTCAGTGAAAGATCCCATAGATAACCACTGTGTGCCAACAGTACTGGTAACCCACAGGTCAGGTGCGGAGCCCAATGTGACAGTAACCACAGAAGGTCGCGCCTATTGTTTTCTAATCTACACTGGGGCCGTCAAGGCATATATAAAGGAAGGAACAATACCACTTTTGCACAAGTCAATGGACACACGGGTTTTCTGTGGCTGTTAAGAGAGTTCCTTTTACTGAATCCTTGAGCATGATTGTAGGAGACTGTGGTAGGCTGTGGTGTACAAGCGCAGAGAGACTGAGTCGGAGAAGTGTGGCACGGGGTATTATCGTATACTTTTATTCTCTATTAAGTGTTCACAGAGAAAGTATATTATTCTGTATTTCTGACGTGGTTATAATTGATTCTTTCTGTCACTCGTTCTTATTATTTCTTCTTCCTTCTTACGTCCTTTCGTAGGGTTGTTGTGACGGTGTCGGATGGTGGACCCCTCGGGCGGTTTCCGGGACCATAGAGGAACAGGGAAAGAAAGAACAGGTAAGTCCTTCTGTGGGATCTGGGTACTGCTATTTTTATTTAAAGGGGGAAGGGAGCAAGCAGGGTGGGTTGGTGAGGATATGCCAGGGTGAAGGGTTTTGTTTCTGGTGCCCGTTCTGTTTCTCGGTCTCCCCCTTTCGGTGACTTAGTGTCCCTCTCCTCCCTTTCTCCTGCCTCCCTGTTTCCCTTCCCCGGTGCCCGTGTTTCTCTGTGACCCCCTTGCCCCTAGGAGGGACCGTACCTTCCAAAGCCACGACCCTCCGGGGTCGTGGCGGGTGTCTCGCGTCCTCGGCGTTTCTTCGAATGCTGCACTCGGCGTCTTGTCGTAAGCTCCGCGGGAGGACTCGTCCGTGTTCGGTATCGCTATCTCTGGCTCTGCTACTCCACCGGTCGGCGTCTTCTCCGTGGCGTTAGCGGCCCCAGGAATGTAGTCCGTCTTCTTTTTAACTTCCGAAGCCAGGAAGTTGTTACTGGTGACGCGACGTAGCGTACCCTCGTTGTTATGGGAACGCAACGCCGTATCGAGGGAACTTGTTGATGATGTCGGCTACGAGGGAGGGAAGACGCGGTCGAAGAGACCCGTCTACAGTCCCCTTCCCATGATCGGGACTGTTCGAGGACCGAGGAGGAGGAAGGAGGAAACCGTGATAGGTAATCGGCGGGACCCTGCTGTGAGCCAGGAATGTGGCGGACCTGGAAAGTAAAAGGTTGCAGTTCTAGGAACCATCGTAACACTCTAGAATTAGAGTCCTTGTGGAGAGGCAAGCCATGTAAGAGGGGCATGGTCAGTGTACAGGACAAAGGACCTGCCTAAAAGATAATATTGCAGAGATTCAATCGCCCATTTGATGGCTAAACACTCTTTTTCAATAGTAGGGTAGTGGGTTTCCCTTGGAAGACGTTTTCTGCTTATAAAGACCACCGGGTGGTCGAATCCTTCATCATCGGGTTGGGTGAGTACGGCACCGAGACCGACGCCAGAAGCATCAGTATACAGGTGGAAAGTTTTGGTAAAATCAGGACACTTCAGTATCGGATCAGTGGTCAAGGAATTTTTTAACTGTTCAAAACTATGATTCTGGGTTTCGGAAAATTGTGCGAGTCTCGTGGGACTGTGCTTAGTCAGTAGGTCAGTCAGAGGAGCTGCGATGGTCGAATAGTTGGGGATAAATCGTCGATAGTACCCTACCAGCCCTAAGAATGATCGTAAATCCTTCTTAGTTGTAGGTTTAGTTGCTTGTAGGATGGCCTCGACTTTGTTTTTTTGTGGTTGAAGGGTGCCATTCCCTATCACATAACCTAGGTATGAGATTTCTGTGTTCCCCAATACACATTTCTTGGGATTGGCTGTTAGTCCGGCCTCTGTTAGAGCAGTAAAGATCTCATGAAGATGTAGTAAGTGATTGTGCCAAGTGTCACTATAAATGACAATGTCGTCTAGATATGCTGCGGTAAAGTCCTGAAATGGTTTTAGCACTTGATCCATCAGGCGCTGGAATGTCGCAGGAACGCCGCGAAGACCGAAGGGTAAAACTGTGAACTGATAGAGGCCGGACGGGGTTGAGAATGCTGTCTTTTCCTTGGCGTCTAGGGCAAGGGGGATTTGTCAATACCCCTTTGTCAAATCAAGGGTGGATAAGTAGTTGGCTTTCCCTAATTTTTCCAAGATGTCATCGACTCGGGGAATGGGGTACGTGTCAAACAGGGAGATATCATTAAGTTTGCGAAAATTGATACAAAATCTAATAGAACCGTCGAGTTTTGGAACAAGCACTACGGGGAATTCCAGGGACTGTTAGACGGTTCAATTACACCCAATGCTAAAATTTTCTTAATTTCTTCCTCGATTATAGGCTTCCGTGCCTCGGGTATGCGATAAGGGCGAAGGCGGACAATCTGTCCTGTGGGTATTTTGATATTATGGTGAATCAGAGGAGTTTTACCCGGTGTCTCTGAGAAGAAATGCGGATGTTGTTTTAAAAGTGTGTATAGCTGGTGTTTCTCAGTTTCGGTTAGAGCCATATTGATACAGGGGTTCCCTTCTGGATTTGTTTTTATTAAAGGGCATAATTCTACATCTAGTTCTTTGGAAGGCGAGATAAAATAGCCAGTGGCTGTTTGATTCTCTGCCTCTTCTGCTGGTCTCTATTGTTTTAGCAAGTTGATATGGTAGATTTGAGTTCTTCTCGGGTGTGTACCTAACTCTATGAGGTAGGTAACGGCAGTGGCTGCTCTAATGACTCTATAGGGCCCTTGCCATTTAGCAATTAATTTATGGTCAGACGTGGGCCTCATTATGAGGACCTGTTCATTTGGGAGAAAAGAGCGTAATTTGCTTCCTTTATCATAGCAGGTCTTTTGCTGTGTTTGGGCTGTCTCTAAATGTCTATGAACGTCTTCCCATAGGTTTTGTAATTGAGTTTTTAGTTGGTGGACATAGTCAAGCAGGGGTTTTCCTTCTTCTTGTTCCTCTTCCCATGTTTCTGCTGCCATATCTAGGAGACAAGGGGGTTGTCTCCCAAATACTAATTCAAACGGACTGTGACCCGTAGAAGACTGTTCGTGTGTTCGTATGGCATAAAGGACCAAGGGTAGCTTCTGATCCCAGTCGCGACCGGAATCGTCTACGGTTTTCCTTAACAATGTCTTGATAGTGCGGTTATAGCGTTCCACCAACCCGTCTGTTTGGGGGTGGTATACCAAGGTCTTTAGTTGGGTAATTCCTAATATCTGACATATCTGCTTCATGAGTTTTGACATAAAAGGCGTACCCTGATCTGTCAGTATCTCCTGAGAGAAACCTGTTCGACAAAAAAAACGTTATCATGGCTTGCGCTACTGTTTTTGTCGTCATACTGGACAAGGGGATTGCTTTGGGGTATCTGGTCGCGTAGTCCACTATAACCAAGATATAGGTGTGTCCTTTGGAGGAGGGGAGTAGTGGACCGACCAGGTCCATACCCACCCGGCTAAAAGGGACCTCAATAATGGGTAAAGGGTATAGGGGTGCTTTCCTGGGCATTCCTGGTTCGGTAAGTTGGCATCTAGGACATTGTGAACAATATCTTCTTATCTGGGCATAGATCCCTGGCCAATAAAATCTCCGCATGAGATATTCTTCTGTTTTTTCTCTGCCATAATGGCCTCCTCCTAGTTGGTTATGGGCTAAGAATAGTACTTGGATTCGGTATGGCTCAGGGACTACTAGTTGTTGTTTAGTTTCCCCTGTGACAGTCGTGGTTATTCTATAGAGGAGATTTTTTTTAATCAAAAAATAAGGACCCACCTCATTAGTGATCTCTGTTTTGGCCGAGTTCCAGGCGTGTGCTAGGGTAGGGTCTTCTCTCTGGCTGGCTCGAAAGGATATGGGTGCGCTGCTAATTTCTGCCACTATCTTATTGTCCCCCCTGATTTCTCGGGCTTCCTGATATCGTACTTTCTCTCGTCTTTTTTCCTTTCGAGTGAGTTTCTTACGGTTGGGAGGGCATTCAATATTACAATTGAAGAATGGTGCTTCGGTCCACCACTCTGGGATTGCGGTCTGGATGCGGGTCTGATCTAAGAGATTATAGAATCGGACATAGTCAGTTCCTATAATACAGTCCTCTATCAATCGATCCATAACCCCTATTGGGATAAGATCTTGAAATTGACCCCATTCAACCTTGACCAGTGCCAGTGGGTAATTTCCTTTATCTCCATATATACAACAGATAGAGACCCATTGATCTGTGGCTAGGTTATTAAGGTCTATTAGGTCTTTCCGGATTACCGATTGATTGCAACCAGAGTCTATTAATGCAGAGATGGGCTGTCCGTTTATTTTGACAACGTGTTTAAATTTCGCATTTCCTTTTCCGGTACATAGGACACTTCGACGAGTGACCCCGATCTCCATGGGTTCCACCCCCTCTGTTTTCCTAGGACATACCCTTGCAATATGACCCCACTCTCCACAGTGGAAACATTGTGGGGACTGTATAGGGTGATGTTCCACTGGTTTAGGGAACCGGGATTCCTCTGGAAGGTATCTGGGAACTGGTTTTGGTGGAGGTGTTGTGGTCTTTAGGACTGGTCTTGGTTGTAATAGTTTGACGTCCGTGGATCGATGGTAGGCACAGGCCAAGTCTATAGCGACCTCAGTGTCTACCTTTGGGTGTTGTCTGATCCAATTCTTGGTGCTAGGAGGTAAGGAATCCAAGTATTGTTCCAGAATAATAGTCTTTATCACGTCTTCTCTGGTTGTCCCTATAGGACCCAACCATTTCAAGGCTAAGTCTTTCACCCGGAAGTAGAAAGTGCGAGGGTCTTCGTTCGTACCCCACTTTACTTTCCGGAACTTTAACCGATAGTACTCCGTATCATGACCTACTCGTGCAAGAATACTCTTTTTTATATCTTTGTAGGAAGTGGTGCCGTCAGGATTGGCGGCTTGGTATGCTGTTTGTAGGAAACCGGTAAGTAAGGGCGCCACATACTGACCCCAGCGGTCTTCTGGCCATTGAGCGGAGGAGGCTACCCGCTCGAAGTTCGTAAAAAAGGAATATGGGTCCTCGCCTTCCTGGAACTTTTGTAAGACCGAGCTAGGGACGTTGGGATGCACTTTACTGGCTGCTATTGTGTCTGTTAATTTTTGTAATGCGGTTTCATGTACCAGTTGATTATTGGCCAAAATCGTAGCTTGACTCTTTAAGGCAGATTGTAAAGCCTCCCTGTCCTCTTTGGCCTCTCTTTGATGTGCTTCCCACACTAGTTGCAGATGTCGTTAGCCTTCCGCTAGTTGTTTGATCATGTCCTCAAGTGTCGGAGATTCGCTCATGATGTATACCGCTCGTTAGCCTACCAGGGAGTACTGATCCCACTTCTGACACCACTGTGGTGGGCTGTGGTGTACGAGCGCAGAGAGACTGAGTCGGAGAAGTGTGGCACGGGGTATTATCGTATACTTTTATTCTCTATTAAGTGTTCACAGAGAAAGTATATTATTCTGTATTTCTGACGTGGTTATAATTGATTCTTTCTGTCACTCGTTCTTATTATTTCTTCTTCCTTCTTACGTCCTTTCGTAGGGTTGTCGTGACGGTGTCGGATGGTGGACCCCTCGGGCGGTTTCCGGGACCATAGAGGAACAGGGAAAGGAAGAACAGGTAAGTCCTTCTGTGGGATCTGGGTACTGCTATTTTTATTTAAAGGGGGAAGGGAGCAAGCAGGGTGGGTTGGTGAGGATATGCCATGGTGAAGGGTTTTGTTTCTGGTGCCCGTTCTGTTTCTCGGTCTCCCCCTTTCGGTGACTTAGTGTCCCTCTCCTCGCTTTCTCCCGCCTCCCTGTTTCCCTTCCCCGTGTTTCTCTGTGACCCCCTTGCCCCTAGGAGGGACCGTACCTTCCAAAGCCACGACCCCCGGAGGGTCGTGGCGGGTGTCTCGCGTCCTCGGCGTTTCTTTGAATGCTGCACTCGGCGTCTTGTCGTAAGCTCCGCGGGAGGACTCGTCTGTGTTCGGTATCGCTATCTCTGGCTCTGCTACTTCACCGGTCGGCGTCTTCTCCGTGGCGTTCGCGGCCCCAGGAATGTAGTCCGTCTTCTTTTTAACTTCCTTGACGCGACGTAGCGTACCCTCGTTGTTATGGGAACGCAACGCCGTATCGAGGGAACTTGTTGAATGATGTCGGCTACGAGGGAGGGAAGACGCGGTCACAGAGACCCATCTACAGAGACACACAAATTGTAGGATCATTGTTATATTCCCCAGATGAACTGGTCAACCTTCTTGGAAGAGAACTAATAAGTAAGTTGAATATTACCATCTCTTTTCTAGAAGATGGGTCAATGGTATGTTACATACCCGATGTCACACCACATAGGAATCTGTCACTCATGATGATTTGGGACAACAGGTAAGAGCAATTCCTATTGACACAGAGGCCTTTTTGTGTGGCATATATGTTTTGATAGCACACACCAGTACTGCTGGGGAAGACAGTGCAAATGCCAAAAGAACTACTGTTCAGATCTGACAGGACTGTGGATCCTATAGCAGAACCTGATCTGATATTTGAAATATCAGCCCTTGAAATAAGGCTAACGTATGCATTGTTGCTAACATTCGACAGGAGACAGAAAATATGGACATCAATAGTATTTACAGACCTGGGGTCAAATTGAGAGATATGTCAGATGAAACTTTTTTGATGACAGCTCACCAATCGAGACAGTAGTATTTGAAATAGATATCACCATTAAAGTGCAGTTGCAATACAGGACAGTGCCAAGGAATGCACAAGACAGTACAATAAGAGTAAAAGATTTAGCAATGTTAGCAGAAGGACTGTGCCCGAGGTACATTGGCATCCCTTGTCCAAAGAAGCAGAAGAAGGTATCTATCCCATAATTCAAGCATTACTTGAGCAGGAAGTAATATATGAGAGAACCTCACCCTGCAACACATTGATTTTTACGATAAAGAAGGCTAAGGGGGGAACCTGGAGGATGGTTCATGATGTTCGCTCCCTGGACAATATAGTAACACCAGAGTTTCCAGTGATACCAGACTCGTCTGTCATACTGACAAACATTCCTACAGATGCCACCCACTTTTCAGTGATTGATTTGAAAAATGCGTTTTTCAGCATTCCAGTGCACCCGGTTTCACATACAAAGGAACTCAATATTGCTATAGACTTCTTCCACAAGGCTTTTGTGAGTGCCCAAGTATCTTTACCAGAACCGTGAAAAAGGATTTAGCAAACATAAAATGAAAAAGTACCCTTCTACAATACACAGATAACATTATGGTATGTAGCCCCACTGAAGACATATGTAGAGATGACATTATTGGTCTCCTTGCAGAAAAATTATACAAAGTGGACAAATACAAATTGCAAAATGGGCAGACAAAAGTCCACGATTTGAGGAAAATAATGTTCAAAGATGGGAGGGGGTGACACCTGACAGAGAAGAGAGCATCTGAAACATGCCTAAAACCACCACTACAAAACAAATGCCGCAGTTCTTAGGACTCAGCAATTACATGGGACAGTTGGTATTCGATTATACAACCCTGACAGCAACATTTCTGACTGCTCTAAAAGAGTCCCATACCAATGAGAACAACATAAAGTGGACTGATGAAAGAGAGATATCATTTTGGAGCTAAAGAAAGCAATCACACATGTTTCAGTGTTAGGTACACCTGACCTGACTACAGTAAAAGATTCTACCTCTTCTGTCATTGGAATGGGATGACAATGACAGCAATACTGACTCAAAAGACATCTATGGGAGACGAACCAATTGCCTACTATAGTGGGCTGCTAGATCCCATCATGAAAGGTCACTATCCATGTGAGCAAGCGCTGGCTACAGCAGCATTTGCAGTTCAGAAATGCACCAACATAGTGATGGGATCACCTCTATCACTGTATGTAGACCATGTACTATTTGCTATTTCACAAAGAGGCAAGAGCACACTCACAACCCAGAGAGCATCTGGATATAAAGTAATACTTTCAGTACCATCACTGCAAGTGGTTCGCTGCCACACAGTTAATCCAGCGTCATTCTTTGCACACTCAGTTACTGATGATGAACAAGTACGTCTGTGCTAATTACATACCAGATGAGGGAAGTAAGGTAGGAGAAGACCCCATCCCAGGGAGCATGTTACTCTTTGTTGATGGGTCCTCTTTTATAGATCAGGAAATTGGGATTACACATCCTGGAGCAGCACTTGTAAGAGCTGAACAGCAGAGATCCTTTGATACATTCCAGATAATTAGTCAGATGCTACTACTTTCTCATTTGTCAGCGCAGGCAGCAGAATTAGTGACCATTATTGAAGCATTACAGCAAACTGAGAAACTAGAGTTCACCATTTACTCAGAAACAGCATACATCACCACCACTGTACATTCTAGCATTCACAGATGGGAAAGGAGGGGATTTCTTAAATCTGATGGGTCCCCCATAATGCACAAAGATTTAATGGCACAATTGATAAACTCTGTAACTCTTCCACCCAAAATATCAGTGATAAAGTGTGCAGCACACACCAATCAGTAAGACCTTATATCCAGCGATAATGATGTGGCAGATTGGGCAGCAAAAGAAGCAGCTAAAGCATCCCCAAATTATAATGAATAAGATGAACACACATTAGGAATGATGACAAGCAGGCAACAGGATGCTACTGAATTACCACCCCCATTTTCTGAGACAGTGCAAATTACATTTACGTGAACTGCAAGAATTAACTCTAACTCATGAAAGGCAGCTGTGGGAGCAGCGAGGCTGCACACAGTCACCAACAGACTTTGGGGGTGATTCTAAGCTTGGCGGGCGGCGGGAGCCGCCCGCCAAGCGGGAACCGCCAGAAGACCGTACAGCGGTCAAAAGACCGCGGCGGTCATTCTGGGTTTCCCACTGGGCTGGCGGGCAACCGCCAAAAGGCCGCCCGCCAGCCCAGCGGGAAACACCCTTCCACGAGGAAGCCGGCTCCGAATGGAGCCGGCGGAGTGGAAGGGGTGCGATGGGTGCAGTAGCACCCGTCGCGAATTTCAGTGTCTTCTAAGCAGACACTGAAATTCTAAGTGGGGCCCTCTTACGGGGGCCCCTGCAGTGGCCATGCCATTGGCATGGGCACTGCAGGGGCCCCCATGGGCCCCACGACACCCCATACCGCCATCCTGTTCCTGGCGGCCGAAACCGCCAGGAACAGGATGGCGGTATGGGGGTCGGAATCCCCATGGCGGCGCATGGAGGATTCCCATGGGCAGTGGAAAGCCGGCGGTACACCGCCGCCTTTCTGTTTCTGGCCATGGCTGTACCGCCGCGGTCAGAATGCCCAAAGGAGCACCGCCAGCCTGTTGGCGGTGCTCCCGCGGACCACGGCCCTGGCGGTTTTTACCGCCAGGGTCAGAATGACTGCCTTTATTTACAGGTAAGAGTGCAAAGGCAATCCAGTAATCCCACAAGCCTTCTTGTACACAGCTCTACAGCAACTACATCTCCCAGCACACTCTACAGCCAGATTGATTTATTCCACAACTATCGGAAATGATCTGTATGTATTTTGTAGAATGTGCAGAATGTCAACAGTATAGCCCTAAGTCTACATTGAAAGTGATCAGCTCAACAATACCACGCCCAACAGGTCCATTTAAAAATGTACATTTAGACTTTGTTGACATGATTAAGAGATACAACAGGTACAGGTACCTTATAGTAGGGTTCTGTCCATTTTCAAGGTCAATAGAGGCAGAACCATGTGCACATAATGATGCAAAAGCAGCACCCATTTTTTGAAAAAGAGAAGTAATACTGAGGTGGGGAATTGCAGAACCGATTCACTCAGATAATGGCACACTTCGTTAATGCAATCTTCCAGCACATTTGCACCTCCCCAGGAACAAAACATAAGTTGTCATCTGTTTATCACTCCCAAAGTCATAGGATAGTGAAGCACCTCAATGCCCTCCTAAAAAATAAAATAAGCAAACTGTGTGCTACTTTACAAAAGAATTGGCTTTAATGGCTCCCCCTAGCTTTATATGCCCTCTGAAATCAACCAGGAAGTGATCACCATTTGACCCTGCACCAGATAGTGACATGTCATTCCATGCATACCCTTTTAACGATAGTGCAGCAAAAGACAGATGCCTGTAAGACAGCTGAGTTTATGGGGGATGAAATGAGCTGATATTTATCTCAATTGTTGAAGTCTACCAAGTGCTTCTCTAAACAGCTGTTGCAAAAGGAGAAGTGCACCACCGCAGACCAGCAGACCAGTCCTATACCTGTTGGCTAACAAGTATACATTCGTGATTTTGTGAGGCGATCGAGGGACAGGAAATTTGAAGGTCCCTTCTCGGTAACAAGAAGCAGCCCCACCGCAGTGAAAGTGGAGGGCAGAAAACCATGGATACACATGTCGGACAGTTGATTGGCCCCTGCTTTTATCACCATCATCAGAGGGAGAATTAGAGGAGGAAAGAGAGAAACATGCATAACAATGTCTCCTTTCAAAGCATGAGTGGAATATTTTATCGACTTTGCTAGCAAACAGTTATGCATTTCTGTATTGTTTTTCTTTTTATGTCTTCTTATGTTATGTTGGCGGCTGCATTGCAATAGTATTTTAGCCCATGTATGGCACTATGTTAGTATGTCACATGCTTGCAGAGAGCAGTATATGAGCACAAAAATGTATCTCGTAGTATCCTATGTGGTACCAGCATATGACAAAGATAGGCATGCAGACTTCTAATGAATCATGTTTTGTTTGTTCTTTTATTCCACATGCTAGTGTCTCTAGTACAAGTCCGGATAGTGTACCAATCATTGTCCGTGGACCAGTGGTCCCAAAATGCATGGGCAAAGCCCACACAAGATACCTGACTTGAAACGGAGAGAACACTGCTGGGGCATCAGATCGAAAGTAAACAGGCACCTCAGGGGAAAGGGAAGGGGGGCACCTCAGCCGGATGAACGCACGACGCCGCTGGTGCACGAGGGAGCTCCATGCCCACTGCTTTATCCTGGGGACTGCAAAGCCACAGTCTCTCAAGTCTCTCCAGTGGGTGGTTTGCCCACTGCTTTACCCTGGGGAGTGCAAAGCCACAGTCTCTCAAGTCTCTCCAGTGGGTGGTTTGCCCACTGCTTTATCCTGGGGAGTGCAAATCCACAGTCTCTCAAGTCTTTCCAGTGGGTGGGTTGCCCACTGCTTTATCCTGGGAAGTGCAAAGCCACAGTCTCTCAAGTGGATAACAGTCTCCACTGGTTCTGGAGGGGGCTTGGTGCCCAGAGTGCTTCATCCTGCCAAGGATTGAGGTAGTGGATGTCATTCTCCACTGGTTCTGCAGGGGGCCTGGTGCCCAGAGTGCTTCATCCTGCCAAGGACTGAGGTAGTGGATGTCTTTCTCCACTGGTTCTGGAGGGGGCCTGATGCCCATAGTGCTTCATCCTGCCAAGGACTGAGGTAGTGGATGTCATTCTCCACTGGTTCTGGAGGGGGCCTGGTGCCCAGAGTGCTTCATCCTGCCAAGGACTGAGGTAGTGGATGTCATTCTCCACTGGTTCTGGAGGGGGCCCGGACGACTGACCACTAGGGATGGTAGCCATGTCAGCGGAGGTGCTACTGTCCGAGCACGTCGCGGGCTGGTGGCGGTGCTTGCAGTGGTGTCTGTGGCGGCGGTGCTGGCAGTGGTGCATGGGTCAGCACCTGTTGAGGGACACAGCAGGACGTCTTCTGCAGCCTCGGATGGCTGCTCACTGTGGAAGATGCTGGGGACTGTCCCTGAGGCTACAGGTGGCTGTGCAGGTGGTGGTGAAGGTGGCGGTGCAGGTGGTGGTGTTGGTGGCAGTGCTGGTGGTGGGGCAGCTTGCGGTGTTCGCCACTGTACAGGTGTAGTCGTGGACAGAAGGGGTGACACTAGTCCCTCAGTCGGTGCCACCGTGCCCTGTCCTGACCTGCTCTTCTGCTTTTGTCCCTTCCCCACCTTTGATGGTGCCGCAGGTATCTTGCCACTATCCCCTTTTGTTTTGGCGGAGCCCTTGTTGGCTGGTAGGTGCGGCTTCTCCCTCCGGGATGTGGGCACCTTCTTCACCTTGGCAGGTGGCGGAATGTCCTTGTCCTCACTACGTGGCACACTGGCAGCCCTGATGGGTGGCGCACTCGATGACCCTGCAGTTGCTGGCACCACTGTGCCTGGGGATTTGGTGGCTGAGGTGCTGGGCTGGGACCTGGAAAGCCTGGCCCTAGGGGAAGGACGGGGGGGAGGTGAAGGGAAGAGGTCAAGGTTTGCCAGGAAAAGTTTTTTAGACACACTGGGATGGGAAGATGGAGTGGGTTTGGGAGTGGAGGAAGAGGTAGTGGTTGTAGGAGGTGTACGTTTGCTGAATTTGGGTGAAGGTGCATGGGCCGGAGGCTGTTGTGAGGTGGATGGCTGTTGGATGGGTGTGTGCCTGCGTTTGTGTACTTTGGGAGGAGGGCTCACAGACACACTGGAAGAGGACACTGGGGATGTGTGCATGGCAGTGGGGGTGGTGATTGCATGTGAGCGGTGTGTGGTTATGGGCGTGCTGGTGATGGAGGTAGTGGCTGAGGATGTAGTGCATGCAGGTGTGAGTGGAGACGTGACTGGGAGGGAGGATGAGGACATGGAAGAGGGGGACACAGTGGAGGCAGTGGATGTTGCTGTGTCTGCATGGGGATGGTGCTTGTGTGAGTGCTTGTGGGATGCGTGGTGCTTATGTTTGCCATGTCCACTCTTGTCTGTTGATGAGTGTGCATGCTGGTCTGATGGTGTGCTTGGGATAGGCTGAGGTACAGGGGATTGGGTTGGGGTGAAGGAATATGGAGGGGGGATGCTGGACACAGGGACAGTGGCTGCCATCAGTGCTGAGGCCAGAGCCTGAAATGCTCTCTGTTGGGCCGCCTGCCCAGCATGAATGCCCTCCAGGTATGCATTTGTTTGTTGCAAATGCCTCTCAACACCCTGGATAGCATTCAAAATGGTAGATTGCCCAACAGTGAGGGATCTCAGGAGGTCAATAGCCTCCTCACTGAGGGCAGCAGGGCTGACTGGGGCAGGGCCTGAGGTGCCTGGGGCGAAGGAGATGCCCACCCTCCTGGGTGAGCGAGCACGGGACACACGCTGAGGGGCTGCTGGGAGGGCGGTGCTGGTGGGGGGGTGGCAGCTGTACCTGTTGATGTGGTGGGCACAGAGATGCCTGCCCCCGCAAGGGAGCTCCCATCAGAGGAGGAGTCGCTGTCACTGGTGTATGCTCCTGTCATCGTCGTGGAGCTCCCCTCGCCCTCCGTCCCACTGGTGGCTTCAGACTCCATTGCTTCACCCTCCAGGGCCATGTGGGATGCAGCTCCCTCCTGCTCCGGTGCCACTGCTCCTCCGCCAGATGATGCTATTGCACACAAGAACAGGGAGTCAAAACAAAAAGGGGGGAAGACAGAAGAAAAACATGTTTAGTGCATGCAACACCAATACTGTTGGCGGATGCAACACACAGGGAGCAGCTCTCTGCACTACGCCATGCACTGACAGTTCCTAGCAATTTCACATGCCCAAGGGGTACGAGGCCTAAGCCCAATTGCTGCACACCTGGAAGTCACAGGAGCATGACTGGGTGTAGATGGCTATTACCACTAGTGGGGTTAGGGTGCCACAGAGCCTGCCTCACAAGGGACCTTGCCTACCCAGTTCACCCTGGCCTAGGGAAACCCACTGCCCACCTCCCCACCCAGACACCTCGTAATGCGCGCAGTCAGCTGAATGTGTACTCACCCCCTTGTGGCTGCTGTGATGCCCTCAAGTGCCCATCCAACTCCGGATAGCTCACCGCCAGGATCCGGTACATCAGGGGGGTCATGGTGTGGCAGGCACCCCTTCCACGTTGGGAGGCCATCCCCAGCTGGGCCTCCACTGTCTTCTTTCTCCAGCACCGCACGTCCTCCCATCTTTTATGGCAGTGGGTGCTCCATCTGTGGTAGACCCCGAGGGTCCGGACGTCCTTGGCGATGGCACGCCAAATACCCTTCTTCTCGTGGGCGCTGACCTAGAGGAATGGTACAGGAGGAAAGGAAATTACTCACCCCTCCGGACCGTCATACTCATTGCCCACCAGTTCCCACCCATGCCCTGATGCACATACACTCACCATCCGCACATGAAGGCCTCGTCCCCCCATGTATCTTCCATCCACACCACTCAAAACAGGCATTGCCCAAGCAGCATGCTCACAGTGTACTCACCTGTTTGTCTGGAGGACCGTACAGTTGTGTGTACTGGAAGAGGACCCCATCCACTAGTTTCTCCAACTCCTCCGAAGTGAAGGCAGGGGCCCTTTCCCCAGACACTGTAGCCATCGTCGCTTCCAGACACAGGTCACAGCAGCACTTGTAGTGCAGGTCCTCTCCTGTTGAAGGTCAGGTATCAAGTGAGTGAACAGACAGAAAATGGCGGTCATGTCCGCGGTGGTGCGTACCGTCACTGCCGGCGTACATAGTCATTGGCTCCTGGGACCCATAGGGCCCAATGTTAACCAATGCAGAATTGTGCTGCGGTCTTTGACCGCTCACCATGACGGTGTACAACGCCAGCGCAGTTATCTCATTTCCCCTTGTCCCACCTTACAGGTCAGGCAGCCGCAATTTCAGGGGGCCACATGGGATGGATAACAACTGCGTCACACCTATCTAGGCCGGGAATACAGACAGATACCAGCACATTACGAATTACCAACGTTTCTGCAAATATCACATTGTGATACCTCAGTGTTGGATGACTCTCTGCTCGCTGTTGTCCCACATAGGGCATGTCTGCTGGGGCAGGTGATGAGATGGCAGCATCCTCCGGTGTACAGACCCCTGGTGGACCTGTCGACAATGGAAGAGAGACACATCATAATCACCTACAGACTTGATCGTGCAACAATCCTGGAACTGTGTGCCCAGTTGGAGCCAGACCTGATTTCAGCTATCCGCCATCCCACACGAATCCCCCCTCTAGTGCAGGTTCTGTCTGTACTCCATTTCCTGGCCAGTGGGACTTTTCAAACAACAGTGGCCATGGCATCAGGGATGTCCCAGCCAATGTTCTCTAAGGTGTTGTCCAGAGTGTTATTTGCCCTGCTGAAACACATGCGCAGCCACATCGTTTTCCCTCAGGTGGAGGATTTGACCACAGTGAAAGGTGACCTCTATGCCCTGCGACATATCCCCAACATCATAGGTGCCATTGATGGGACACATGTGGCATTTGTCCCCCCTGCAGGAATGAACAGGTGTACAGAAACCAGAAAAGCTACCATTCGATGAATGTGCAGATGGTGTGTTTGGCAGACCAGTATATCTCCCATGTGAATGCCAAGTATCCTGGCTCAGTGCATGACGCTTGCATTTTGAGAAATAGCAGCATCCCTTATGTGATGGGGCAACTCCAGAGGCACCTTGTGTGGCTAATAGGTGAGGCCAAGGTCCCAACACAGTTGACATAGGTGTCTGGGTATAGGGTTGTCTCTGAGGGTGAGTGTGTGTCTAACAGTTGCCCCTCGACATTTGTAGGTGACTCTGGTTACTCCAACCTGTCATGGCTACTGACCCCAGTGAGGAATCCCAGGACAAGGGCAGACAAACGCTACAATGAGGCACATGGGTTAACTAGGAGGATAATATAACTCACCTTCGGCCTCCTGAAGGCCAGATTCCGGTGCCTCCATCTGACAGGTGGCTCCCTATACTACACACTGAAGAAGGTGTGCTAGATAATCGTGGCCTGCTGTATGCCGCACAATGTGGCTTTGCAACACCAGGTGCCTCTTCTGCAGAAGGATGGGCCAGATGGTGGTCTTGTGGCAGCTGTGAAGCCTGTGAACAGTGAAGAAGAGGAGGCAGAAGAAGAAGATGTCGACAACCGAAACAACATCATCATACAATACTTCCACTGAGACACAGGTAAGAAGATGTAACTGCTTCCCACATCTCATAATATTGTTGGAGCTAGCATAAGTCTGTCATTTTCACTCAGTGTATGGACCCTGACTTGTTACTTTGGCTTTCCATTTCACAGATTTGGGTCCCACTTTGTGCCCTCTGCTACGTTTGCTGCTGACCTACAGCTGTGTTACATTGGTATGTGAACAAGTACATTTACATTGCTATATTCCAGAGATATTGCAATTACACATTTGTGAAAGCACAGACTGACTCCAGATTGTTTTGTGATTCAAGTGTGTTTATTTTTGTGCAAATAAGTGGAGGTGGTTGTAAAATGGGTTGGGGTGATGGTGGAGGAATGTCCATGGCAGAGTCCAGCCTATTTGTTTCACAGGTGCATTGTCCAATGGGCCATAGGAAGTGGAGTAATGGCAGGTTAAGGTGGACAGGGTGACAAAGTGGGACAGAAGGGTGACATTCAGGGGGGGTCTTATTTCCTGGCGGGGGTCTTGGCAATGTTCTCTGTCTTGTTCCTGGATCTCAGGGACCGTTTTCGGGGTGGTTCTCCATCTGCAGGAGGTGGGGTGCTGGTGGCCTGTTGTTCCTGTGGCGGTGCCTCCTGTCCACTAGCGCCGGCGGAGGTGGAGGGCTGTTCATCGCACAGGCTAGTGTCAGGGGCCCGTTGGTGTGCCACAGTGTCCCTCCTGGTGTTGAGAAGGTCTGCCAGCACCCCTGCAATGATGACCCGGGTGGTGTTGATGGACTTCAAGTCCTTCCTGATCCCCAGGTAGTGTTCCTCCTGCAACTGCTAGGTCTCCTGAAACTTGGCCAGTATCGTGCCCATGGTCTCCTGGGAATGGTGGTCAGCTCCCAGGATGTTGGAGAGTGCCTCATGGAGTGTCGGTTCCCTGGGCCTGTCCTCCCCCTGTCGCACAGCAGTCCTCCCAGCTTCCCTGTTATCCTGTGCCTCTGTCCCCTGAGCCGTGTGCCCACTGCCACTGCCCCCATGTCCCTGATCATCCTGTGTTAGTGGGTTTGCCTGGGTTCCCTGTAGTGGTGGACACACTGCTGATTGATGTGTCCTGGGGACAGAGGGATGGGACCGCTGGGTGGGTGCCGTGCTGGTGCTTCCTGAGGGGGGAGGTTCAGTGGTGGTTTGTGACTGTGTCAGGGGAACCGACTGTCCCGAGGTCCCTGATGGTCCGGGCTGGTCATCTTGATCCAGGCGTGCAGAGCTGCTGTCGTCACTGTTGGCCTCCTCTGTGGGGGGACTGGATATGTCTTGCACCTCCTGTCCAGTGACGTTGGGTAGGGGTCCTGTTGGAGTGTAAATGCATAGTTATTGTATCTGTGTGTGCCATCTTGTGCAATGGGTGAGTTACCCTCTACTCCTGTGCTTGCATTATTGGCTTGGCCCTTGTGTGATTGGTGATTTTGGGGCATGAGTGAGTCTCTCTACTGGACATGCTTTGGGGATGGGTGTTCATGCATTGGTGTTACATGCAGCGCTTGGTTTTGGGATGTATGGGTTGGGTTAGTGGGGTATCTGTGGGTTGTTGGGGTGATGGGTGAGAGGGTGAGGGTGGGAGTATGTGATGGCATGCAGCTGGGGTGGGGGGGATAAAGTAGTAAATATTTGCCTTACCAGAGTCCAGTCCTCCTGCTACTCCTGTAAGGCCCTCAGGATGCATGATCGCCAAGACTTGCTCCTCCCATGTTGTTAGTTGTGGGGGAGGAGGTGGGGGTCCACCGCCAGTCCTCTGTACAGCAATCTGGTGTCTGGATACCACAGAACATACCTTCCCCCGTAGGTCGTTCCAACTGTTCCTGATGTCATCCCGTGTTCTTGGATGCTGTTCCACTGGGTTAACCCTGTCGACAATTCTGCGCCTTAGCTCCATCTTCCTTGCAATGGATGTCTGCTGCACCTGTGATCCGAATAGCTGTGGCTCTACCCGGACGATTTCCTCCACCATGACCCTGAGCTACTCCTCAGAGAACCTGGGGTGTCTTTGAGGTGCCATGATGTGGTGTGGGTGGTGTGTGAGGTGCTGTCTGTTGTGATATGTGAGGGGATGTGTTGGTGTGTGTTGTTTGAGGTGCGAGGATTTTGTGTAAGTGATGGTGTTGTGTGTCTGTGGATGCTGGTGTTGTGTTAGGTAGTCTCTCTCTCTCTGGCCTTCTTTCAGAATTTTGGTTGTAAGGGTTTGGGGGTGATGTGGGTGTGTGCTTTATAGTGGATTGGGTGTGTGGGTGTGGTGTGTGTATGCGTATCAGTTTTTTTATTTTTGAATTGTCCAATGTGGTTGTGTTTTGTTAGTGTGTGTGTATTTTGAGCGTGGCGGTGTGTACCGCCAATGGTTTACCGCAGTTGAAAGACCGCCGCGTTGATTCGTGGGTCGTGATAGTGTGGGCTTATTCCTGTTGGCGTGACGGTATGGGTTTTGGTATCGCCAGTTTATCACTGACCTTTGGTGTGGCAGACTTGTGTGGGTGTCTGTCTTGTGGCGGATTCCGAGCTGTGGGTCGTAATACCTGTAGCGGAATTCCAGAGTCGCAACGGAATGTTGGCGGTCTTCTGCATGGCAGAAAGTGGGATTTACCGCCAGGATTGTAATGAGGGCCAGAATGACCGTCCTGACAGACCTCAAAGAACTAGTAGTGAAGCTAGATACAATGGCCAAGACAGAAGTTATGATGTACAGGGGTGAAACGTGGAGAGCTAAAATATTACAGCAGGGATTTTTTAAGGGTATCCTGACCTACACTCTTCTGTAAAAACTACTCTGCCACACCTTGGCCCCACGATTGTCAAGAGAGACCATACTTCAGAGCAAATGGATCAGTATACGTTCATGGTCACTGGCACCATTGGTGCTACATTTGGATGCAGAGCCCTTTCCTTATGGAAGGGAAACCAGAGTGACAATACCATGCAACAAAACTGTCAGGCAGTATGGGATGAGAACATATGTAGACAAACTTGGGTAGAAAAACCTTCAATTCTTCAAGTAGATAGAAAACCCATTAATTTTTCTTTATGTCTCAGGGGAAAACGACAGGTCCCAGTGGGGAACAACATCTATTGCATCACAACAAGGTATAATGCTGACTGGCAAAGGGGTACCTCCAGCTTAATGGACTACCACTGGTATTGCAGAGAGTGGCTGTCTGTGCAACTTCCTTCAGGTTGGAGATGTCTCTGTTGTTTGGTCCCATGCACACATCCTCCTCAGTGATTCCAGGAGTGGACATTTTGAGGTTACATGACCATCCGATGAGCCGTCCAACTACCTTGCTGCACCATCATCAGAGGAAGAGAGCTGCAGATTATTTTGCCACTGCAACCTGGAAAAACATCTCGCAGGAGCACAGGTTGTTCAATGATGCCCAGTTGTACTTTGGAAGCATCTATCCATTCGTCCAAAAAAAGGGACTGCATGCTGGTTGCAAATTACTCACTGAGATCTCATTAAGGCCATGAATGCTACTGAACTGGCTTTAATGCAGTTAAAGAAGAATTGTGAGCAATGAGATTGTTGCTTCTGCTGCACAGGTATGTTCTGGACTTGATGATGGCTATGGAGGGGGGGAGTTTGTGCCAAAATTGGAACTGCCTGCTGTACGTATGTCATTGCCAACGATGAGGACAATGGAACAATAAAAGATGCCATATAAACTCTGCATACCTTGCAAAAAAAGATGGTGACGGAAGGGGGAGCCCCCAATGAATGGTTCTCAGGGTGGTTCACTTGGATGCCATCCTGGATGTCAGTACTGTTTAAGGGCCTGATGCCTGTCCTTGTGTTGAGACTCTTGATGTATTCCATCTTCCATTTAGGGAGAGGATGCTGTAAGAGGGTTAGCCCAGACATTGGGGGGGATGTTTACTACTAGATTGATCAACAAAATGCAGGCCATTCAAGAAAACATTTACACCCTGATGGACGCATGCAAAAGGGAAGGTGAGGAAATAGTTGAAAGTTCTACTAAAGGGGGAATTTTATAGTAATTGTAGAAAAGAGAGAAGGCCTACTCTTGCTATTGCACAGATCAGCAGAAAAAAGTGCAGAATTATATGTGGTCAAGGACAACCACAAGCCCAAGCCGTTTACGATGTAAGAATAGAGAGCAAGAATAGAGTGGGGTCCTAGATGAAAGGCAGAGATGAGTTGTAGTAGATAAATATAATTAATAACACAGCAAAAAGGGAAGGTCACAGCATGAATCATGGGCCCCATTGTAATACATGTTTCTGAGAAAGAATATGGACCACAGCAATATGAGAGAACACAATAAGCCTTTTGGCTACGCTTGCAAAGCAGCAGAAGCGTAGGAAGGCAATGTTGATATGCTTCAGAGCATCAGTCTAAAAGACTCTGTGCTTACTAACAAAACTGTATCAATAGCAGGTGCACTTCAGTCACATTCTTGTAACGCATGGTTAGATGTTTTTGCAGAAAACTGTTGCTTCTTGCTGAAATTATTAGAGATAACAACATATTAGAGCAAGCGCTTCACTTAATATGCATGATGGTGAGTAAGACTCCATTGTGGTTTTGAGACTATATAAGACACCGGCCCTCATTATGACATTGGCGGTAAATGCCTCTTACCGCCATGCTGACGGCCGCCAACATACTGCCGCGGTGGCGGATATCCGCTTTCCATATTATGACACACACATCAATCTGGCAGAATATTGCCACACAAACAAATCCGCCAATCCAAAGGTCAGTGCTAAAGTGCTGGTACCAAAACCCATACAGTTACGCCAACAAACCAACGCCCACCACATTCTGATAGACGAATCACCACAGCGGACATTCAATGGCGCGAAACCATTGGCGGTACATACCGCTGCGCTCAGAATGGACACCCACAAACAAAACAACACTACATTGGCCAATACTAAAAACACACACCTGACACTCATACACACACCACACCCACCCACACCACTATAAAGCACACAACCACATTACCCACAACCCTCTGCCAACACCAAAAGACTGCAAGAGTTAGCCACCGACATCACTGAGACAACTACACACACACCACTGACACCCATACATCCCACACACACCCCACATCACACACCCAACCACATTACTCCACACACTCTCACCAACACACAACATACAACACCCATGGCACCACAAAGGCACCCTCATTTCACTGAGGAGGAGTTAAGGGTCATGGTGGAGGAAATTGTCAGGGTAGAGTCACAGCTGTTTGGAGCACAGATACAGCAGATTTCCATTGCCCGGAAGATGGAGCTATCGCGGAGAATCTTGGACAGGGTAAACACCATGGGACAGCACCCAAGAGTAAGGGAAGACATCAGTAAGAGGTGGAAGGACATACAGGGTAAGGTACATTCCATAGCAGCAAGGCACCAGCTCACCATCCAGAGGACTGGCGGTGGACTCCCCCCACAGCTCACAGCATGGGAGGAGCAAGTACTGGCATGACTGCATTCTTAGGGACTCGCTGGAGTAGCCAGAGGACTGGACACTGGTAATTCAACATTTACTACCTATCACCCCCCCATACCTGCATGCCATGTCACACCCTCACTCCCATCACTCCACTCCATCCCACGCACTGCACCTACACATATGACTAAGCCCAATGCCAGCCTCTGCATATTATACCAATGCATCAACACCCCTCCCAGCCCTGCATGGACACCCATCACCAAAGCATGCACAGCATAGGGAAACTAACAATCCCACAATACATCATCATACACAAACAAAAAGTGGCAGGGGAACAGCAACCATAGAGGGGAAGCCAGGGATGCACAATATGTCATACACATGAAGCATAATACATCACTTACATCCCCATAGGTATCCCAGCCAATGTCAGTGGAGAGGAAGTGCCACGACTGTCCAGTCCCCAACAGAAGATGCCCCAGTGATGACAGTAACTCTGGACTTCTGGATCTGGATGACCTACCTGGCCCATCAGGGACCACTGGACAGAAGGTCACCCAAGCCCACTCACAGACCACCACAGAGCCTCCCCATCAGGATCCAACTCCACAGGACCCACCCAGCGTACCCACACCTATGTCCGCAGGACATGTCAATCAACAGTGTGCCCACCTGTACAGGGACCCCAGGTTACACCTCGCCCCAAAGACAATCAGGGACCTGGGGTCAGTGGCAGTGGGCACACCGTTCAGGGGACAAAGGCACAGGCCAACAGGGACACTGAGAGGACTTCTGTGCACCCGGGGGAGGACAGGAGCAGGGAACCGACTCTCCAGGAGGCACTCTCCGAGATCCTGGGAGCCTACCAACATTCCCAGGACACGATGGACCAGATCCTAGACAACGTGCAAGAGAACAGGCGGCTGCAGGAGGAACAGTATCAGGGAATCAAGGAAGACTTGCAGGCCGTCATCACAACCCCCTGATCTCCATAGCAGGGGTGCTAGCAGACATGGCCAACATCATGAAGGAGGCATCAGCACACCAGCAGGCCCCTATCACTAGCCAGTCCATCGACCAACCCTCCACTTGCGCTGCCGCTATTGGGCAGGAGGACCCGTGACAGGACCCAGAAGCCACCAGCATCCCTCCCCCTGCAGAAGGTGAACCACCCCTCAAATGTTCCCTGCGACCCAGACAGAAGCCAGAGACACTTACCAAGACCACCGCCAGGAAATGAGACTCTCCTGATTGTCCCCCTTGTGTCCTACGCAGTCACCTTGTCCACTTTGAACTGCTGATGCTCCCCTTCCTATGACCCCTGGGACACTGGACCTGTGCTACAAACAGACTGGAACAATACCCTGGACTTTCCTCCATCATCGCCCCATTCCATTGCACTTTCCCCTCAATTTATTAGTACTACAATAAACACCCTTGGACACAACTCAAGTACTTGTATGTCACGTGTTGAAAATGTGTATTCATGGAAATAGCTACATCCATTGCACATGTACTGTACATTGTGAGAGCATGGAAATAATGACCTGTAGCTGGCTGTTGTCAGCACATCAGTACACAGTTGTTATATCACCAACATCTGCAAAATGACAAACCACAGGTGGCAGTAAGTAGGGTTAAAAGGAAGTGAATGCCATCATGCCACAGCCACACAAAATACACCAATAGTCACAGAAATGCTAAGCTGCACTGTCTCACCTATGTGTCATTGGAAATACTGACAGATAACTGTTGTTCTGTTGTCCTCATCCTCAGCCTCTTCATCCTCACTGTCAGCAGTGTTTACTTCTGCCACTGGGGCATCTCCAGCCTCCTCCTCCAGAAAAGGTGCATGGCATCTGAGGGCCAGGTTGTGCAACATGCAGCATGCCACTACTATCTGACAGACCTTCTCGAGTGAGTAGCACAGGGATCCACATCTCACATGGACGCACCTGAACCTGGCCTTCAGGAGGCCAGAGGTCCTCTCGATGATCCGTCTGGTTCACCTATGTGCCTCATTATAATGTTCTTCAGCCCTTGTCCTAGCATTCCTCACAGGAGTCAGCAGCCACAATAGGTTTGGGTAGCCAAAGTCACCTGCAAGTATTGAGGGACAACATTTAGCCACACACAATCCTATGGGGTTGACACCAGAGGCATACACTAACATAAAGTTGGTGGGGACCAAGGATCACCTATTAGCCACACGCTGTGCCTCTGTGGTTGGCCCATCACATTTGGGATGCTGCTATTCCTCAGAACAAATCATCATGCACTGACCCAGGATACTTAGCATTGACGTGGAAGATGTACTGGTCCGCTAGGCACACCATCTGCACATTCATTGAGTGGAAACTCTTACGATTCCTGAACACCTGTTCATTCTGGCAGGGGGGACAAACGCAATATGTGTCCCGCTGATCGCACCAATGATATTTGGGATATGTCCCACTGCACTGAATCCAGCCTTCACAGTGGCCAAAATTTCCAACCGGGGAAAGCTATGTAGCTGCACATGTGTTTTACCAGGGCAGACAAAACTCTTGCCAGCACAATAGAAACCATCGGCTGTGAAATTCCTGCTGCCAAGCCCACTGTCACTTGGAAAGAACCAATTGCCAGGAAATGGAGCACTGATACAACTTGCACAAGAGGGGGGAACCCAGTGGGATGACGGATAGCTGATATCAGGTCAGGCTCCACTGGGCACACAGCTCTGTGATTGTGGCCCTGTCCAGTCTATAGGTGAGTATTATGTGCCTGTTCTCCACTGTAGCCAAGCCCACCAGAGGTCTGTACACAGGGGTATGCCTCCACCTCCTATTCATCCACAGCAGTAGGTATCTAAGGGACACAAGAGTGAGTAGGGTCTCACAATTAGAACAACAAAACCACAACTGCAGTCCATATGGTGCACTTTTGTATTGGGACAGTGTAAATGGCGAAGTATGTGCCAATCTAATCTGTGACGCAGTAATTGTCGATAGGCCTGTTCCTCCCCTTGAAATGGTGACTGCCTGTCCTGTATGGAGGGACAGGTGGAAGTGAGGTCATTCCTCAGACGTTGGCCAATGGGGATCTACGCCTGGGGTGACGATGTACACCGCCGCTGATGTGACCGGCTTTTCTCACTTGTTTCCTGAACTTCAATAGGAGAACACCTACACTGTGGTGGTCATTACAACCCTGGCGGTCGGTGTTAAAGCGGCGGTAAGACTGCCAACAGGCTGGCGGTAAAAAAAATGGAATTACGACCGTGGCGGAAACAGCCAACATAGACAGCCACTTTAACACTCCGACCGCCACGGCGGTACAAACAAACAGCTTGGCGGTCACCGCCAACAGACAGGCGGAGGACAATATACTGCCCACAGTATCACAACCTACCAATCCGCCACCTTTTCTGGGGTGGATTCACCGCAGACAAAAACACGGCGGAAACAGGACTTCGAAGGGAAAACGCTCACCTCTACTCACCCCACGAGGAATCTGGACGCCATGGAACCCGACCTCCACATCCTGCCAGCCCTTATCTTCTTGCTCCTCTACCAGGAGCACGAACGCCGGCGGCGAATACCATGGTGAGTACTGCACCTACGATACAGGGGAGGGGGGAGGGAAAAAACAGGGACACACACACGCAACACCAAACATCCCCACCCCCACCCTCACCCACGACAACACACACACTAATACAGCATGATACATTACAGTTACACCCCCCAAGCCTCCGAAAGAATGCAAAGACAAAAGGAAATGAGTGAAACCATTGTAATATATTAAACTCCAGTACGCAAATATATATATATATATATACACTATAAACAAAATATACACCAAGATTAGTAGTTCAGGTAGTGCTCCATTGAAGTCCGTGAAACACTGGGCCCACACGGTATGGGCAAGGCCCACACTCAATCCCCGAAATGACAGAGAGAACACTGCAGGGGCATCAGATAGCAATAAAACAGGCACCCAGGGGGAAGGGAAAGGGGGGGGCACCTCAGCCGGTTGAGTGCACGACGCCAAATCCACGAGGGGGCCACATGCCCTCTATTCCATCCTGGGGAGTGCAAAGCCACAGTCTCTCAAGTCTCTACAGTGGGTGGGTTGCCCACTGTTCCATCCTGGGTAGTGCAAAGCCACTGTCTCTCAAGTGGATAACAGTCTCCACTGGTTCTGGAGGGGGCTTTGTGCACAGAGTGCTTCATCCTGCCAAGGACAGAGGTAGTGGATGTGATACTCCACTGGTTCTGGAGGGGGCTTTGTGCCCAGAGTGCTTCATCCTGTCAAGGACAGAGGTAGTGGATGCTTGTCTCCACTGGTTCTGGATGGGGCTTTGTGCCCAGAGTGCTTCGTCCTGCTTGTGACGGACTCAGCAGCGTCAGTGCCCTTGGCGCTCATGGGCCAGCGGTGCTTGTTGCGGCGGTGTCATTGGCAGTGGTGCTTGTTGCGGTGGTGCCCTGTTCAGCGGTGCTTGTGGCGGCGGTGCCCTGTTCAGCGGTGCTTGTGGTCGGAGGGGTCCTTTGCAGTGACTCAGCTGCTGGCAGTCCTGTCTGGCCCAGCAGGGCTGATGCTGGCGGTCCTGTCTGGCCCAGCGGGGCTGGTGCTGGCGGTCCTGTCTGGCCCAGCGGGGCTGGTGCTGGTGGTCCCTCATGGCCCAGCGGGGCTGGTGCTGGCGGTCCTGTCTGGCCCAGCGGGGCTGGTGCTGCCGGTCCTTCATGGCCCAGCAGGGCTGGTGCTGCCCGTCCTGTCTGGCCCAACGGGGCTGGTGCTGGCGGTCCTGTCTGGGCCAGCGGGGCTGGTGCTGCCGGTCCTGTCTTGGTCCTGACGGTCCTGTCTGGCCGAGCGGGGCTGGTGCTGCTGGTCCTGTCCTAGGCAACAGGGCTGGTGCTGGCCTCCTGGGCGGCGGGGATGATGGCGTGGCCTCCTGGGCAGCGGGGATGAAAAATATCTCGCAGGAGCACAGGTTGTTCAATGATGCCCAGTTGTACTTTGAAAGCATCTATCCACTCGTCCAAAAAAAGGGACTGCATGCTGGTTGCAAATTACTCACTGAGATCTCATTAAGGCCATGAATGCTACTGAACTGGCTTTAATGCAGTTAAAGAAGAATTGCGAGCAATGAGATTGTTGCTTCTGCTGCACAGGTATGTTCTGGACTTGATGATGGCTATGGAGGGGGGAGTTTGTGCCAAAATTGGAACTGCCTGCTGTACGTATGTCATTGCCAACGATGCGGACAATGGAACAATAAAAGATGCCATATAAACTCTGCATACCTTGCAAAAAAAGATGGTAACGGAAGGGTGAGCCCCCAATGAATGGTTCTCAGGGTGGTTCACTTGGATGCCATCCTGGATGTCAGTACTGTTTAAGGGCCTGATGCCCGTCCTTGTGTTGAGACTCTTGATGTATTCCATCTTCCATTTATGGAGAGGATGCTGTAAGAGGGTTAGCCCAGACATTGGGAGGGATGTTTACTACTAGATTGATCAACAAAATGCAGGCCATTCAAGAAAACATATACACCCTGATGGACGCATGCAAAAGGGAAGGTGAGGAAATAGTTGAAAGTTCTACTAAAGGGGGGAATTTTATAGTAAATGTAGAAAAGAGAGAAGGCCTACTCTTGCTATTGCACAGATCAGCAGAAAAAAGTGCAGAATTATATGTGGTCAAGGACAACAACAAGCCCAAGCCGTTTACGATGTAAGAATAGAGAGCAAGAATAGAGTGGGGGCCTAGATGAAAGGCAGAGAAGAGTTGTAGTAGATAAATATAATTAATAACACAGCAAAAAGGGAAGGTCACAGCATGAATCATGGGCCACATTGTAATACATGTTTCTGAGAAAGAATATGGACCACAGCAATATGAGAGAACCCAATAAGCCCTTTGGCTACGCTTGCAAAGCAGCAGAAGCGTAGGAAGGGAATGTTGATATGCTTCAGAGCATGAGTCTAAAAGACTCTGTGCTTACTAACAAAACTGTATCAATAGCAGGTGCACTTCAGTCACATTCTTGTAACGCGTGGTTAGATGTTTTTGCAGAAAACTGTTGCTTCTTGCTGAAATTATTAGAGATAACAACGTATTAGAGCAAGCACGTCACTTAATATGCATGATGGTGAAAAAGACTCCATTGTGGTTTTGAGACTATATAAGACACTGGCCCTCATTATGACATTGGCGGTAAATGCCACTTACCGCCATGCTGACGGCCGCCAACATTCTGCCGCGGTGGCGGATATCCGCTTTCCATATTATGACACACACACCAATCTGGCAGAATATTGCCACACAAACAAATCCGCCAACCCAAAGGTCAGTGCTAAAGTGTTGGTACCAACACCCATACAGTTACGCCAACAAACACAATAAGCCCTTTGGCTACGCTTGCAAAGCAGCAGAAGCGTAGGAAGGGAATGTTGATATGCTTCAGAGCATGAGTCTAAAAGACTCTGTGCTTACTAACAAAACTGTATCAATAGCAGGTGCACTTCAGTCACATTCTTGTAACGCGTGGTTAGATGTTTTTGCAGAAAACTATTGCTTCTTGCTGAAATTATTAGAGATAACAACGTATTAGAGCAAGCGCTTCACTTAATATGCATGATGGTGAATAAGACTCCATTGTGGTTTTGAGACTATATAAGACACTGGCCCTCATTATGACATTGGCGGTAAATGCCACTTACCGCCATGCTGACGGTCGCCAACATACTGCAGCGGTGGCGGATATCCGCTTTCCATATTATGACACACACACCAATCTGGCAGAATATTGCCACACAAACAAATCCGCCAACCGAAAGGTCAGTGCTAAAGTGTTCGTACCAACACCCGTACAGTTACGCCAACAAACACAATAAGCCCTTTGGCTACGCTTGCAAAGCAGCAGAAGCGTAGGAAGGGAATGTTGATATGCTTCAGAGCATGAGTCTAAAAGACTCTGTGCTTACTAACAAAACTGTATCAATAGCAGGTGCACTTCAGTCACCTTCTTGTAACGCGTGGTTAGATGTTTTTGCAGAAAACTGTTGCTTCTTGCTGAAATTATTAGAGATAACAACGTATTAGAGCAAGCGCTTCACTTAATATGCATGATGGTGAATAAGACTCCATTGTGGTTTTGAGACTATATAAGACACTGGCCCTCATTATGACATTGGCGGTAAATGCCACTTACCGCCATGCTGACGGCCGCCAACATACTGCCGCGGTGGCGGATATCCGCTTTCCATATTATGACACACACACCAATCTGGCAGAATATTGCCACACAAACAAATCCGCCAACCCAAAGGTCAGTGCTAAAGTGTTGGTACGAACACCCATACAGTTACGCCAGACGAATCACCACAGCGGACATTCAATGGCGCGAAACCATTGGCGGTACATACCGCTGCGCTCTGAATGGACACCCACAAACAAAACAACACTACATTGGCCAATACTAAAAACACACACCTGACACTCATACACACACCACACCCACCCACCCACCCACACCACTATAAAGCACACAACCACATTACCCACAACCCTCTGCCAACACCAAAAGACTGCAAGAGTTAGCCACCGACATCACTGAGACAACTACACACACACCACTGACACCCATACATCCCACACACACCCCACATCACACACCCAACCACATTACTCCACACACTCTCACCAACACACAACAAACAACACCCATGGCACCACAAAGGCACCCTCATTTCACTAGGGAGGAGTTAAGGGTCATGGTGGAGGAAATTGTCAGGGTAGAGTCACAGCTGTTTGGAGCACAGATACAGCAGATTTCCATTGCCCGGAAGATGGAGCTATGGCGGAGAATCTTGGACAGGGTAAACACCATGGGACAGCACCCAAGAGTAAGGGAAGACATCAGTAAGAGGTGGAAGGACGTACAGGGTAAGGTACATTCCATAGCAGCAAGGCACCAGCTCACCATCCAGAGGACTGGCGGTGGACTCCCACCTCCTCCCCCACAGCTCACAGCATGGGAGGAGCAAGTACTGGCATTACTGCATTCTAAGGGACTCACTGGAGTAGCCAGAGGACTGGACACTGGTAAGTCAACATTTACAACCTATCACCCCCCCATACCTGCATGCCATGTCACACCCTCACCCTCACTTCCATCACTCCACTCCATCCCACGCACTGCACCTACACATATGACTAAGCCCAATGCCAGCCTCTGCATATTATACCAATGCATCGACAGCCCTCCCAGCCCTGCATGGACACCCATCACCAAAGCATGCACAGCATAGGGAAACTAACAATCCCACAATACCTCATCATACACAAACAAAAAGTGGCAGGGGAACAGCAACCATAGAGGGGAAGCCAGGGATGCACAATATGTCAGACACATGAAGCATAATACATCACTTACATCCCCATAGGTATCCCAGCCAATGTCAGTGGAGAGGAAGTGCCACGACTGTCCAGTCCCCAACAGAAGATGCCCCAGTGATGACAGTAACTCTGGACTTCTGGATCTGGATGACCTACCTGGCCCATCAGGGACCACTGGACAGAAGGTCACCCAAGCCCACTCACAGACCACCACAGAGCCTCCCCATCAGGATCCAACTCCACAGGACCCACCCAGCGTACCCACACCTATGTCCCCAGGACATGTCAATCAACAGTGTGCCCACCTGTACAGGGACCCCAGGTCACACCTCGCCCCCAAGACAATCAGGGACCTGGGGTCAGTGGCAGTGGGCACACCGTTCAGGGGACAGAGGCACAGGCCAACAGGGACACTGAGAGGACTGCTGTGCACCCAGGGGAGGACAGGAGCAGGGATCCCACTCTCCAGGAGGCACTCTCCGAGATCCTGGGAGCCTACCAACATTCCCAGGACACGATGGACCAGATCCTAGACAACGTGCAAGAGAACAGGCGGCTGCAGGAGGAACAGTATCAGGGAATCAAGGAAGACTTGCAGGCCGTCATCACAACCCCCTGATCTCCATAGCAGGGGTGCTGGCAGACATGGCCAACATCATGAAGGAGGCATCAGCACACCAGCAGGCCCCTATCACTAGCCAGTCCATCGACCAACCCTCCACTTGCGTTGCCGCTATTGGGCAGGAGGACATGCAACAGGACCCAGAAGCTACCATCATCCCTCCCCCTGCAGAAGGTGAACCACCCCTCAAATGTTCCCTGCGACCCAGACAGAAGCCAGAGACACTTACCAAGACCACCGCCAGGAAATGAGACTCTCCTGATTGTCCCCCTTGTGTCCTACGCAGTCACCTTGTCCACTTTGAACTGCTGATGCTCCCCTTCCTATGACCCCTGGGACACTGGACCTGTGCTACAAACAGACTGGAACAATACCCTGGACTTTCCTCCATCATCGCCCCATTCCATTGCACTTTCCCCTCAATTTATTAGTACTACAATAAACACCCTTGGATACAACTCAAGTACTTGTATGTCACGTGTTGAAAATGTGTATTCATGGAAATAGCTACATCCATTGCACATGTACTGTACATTGTGAGAGCATGGAAATAATGACCTGTAGCTGGCTGTTGTCAGCACATCAGTACACAGTTGTTATATCACCAACATCTGCAAAATGACAAACCACAGGTGGCAGTAAGTAGGGGTAAAAGGAAGTGAATGCCATCATGCCACAGCCACACAAAATACACCAATAGTCACAGAAATGCTAAGCTGCACTGTCTCACCTATGTGTCATTGGAAATACTGACAGATAACTGTTGTTCTGTTGTCCTCATCCTCAGCCTCTTCATCCTCACTGTCAGCAGCGTCTACTTCTGCCACTGGGGCATCTCCAGTCTCCTCCTCCAGAAAAGGTGCATGGCGTCTGAGGGCCAGGTTGTGCAACATGCAGCATTCCACTACTATCTGACAGACCTTCTCGAGTGAGTAGCACAGGGATCCACATCTCACATGGACGCACCTGAACCTGGCCTTCAGGAGGCCAGAGGTCCTCTCGATGATCCGTCTGGTTCACCTATGTGCCTCATTATAATGTTCTTCAGCCCTTGTCCTAGCATTCCTCACAGGAGTTAGCAGCCACAATAGGTTTGGGAAGCCAAAGTCACCTGCAAGTATTGAGGGACAACATTTAGCCACACACAATCCTATGGGGTTGACATCAGAGGCATACACTAACATACAGTTGGTGGGGACCAAGGATCACCTATTAGCCACACGCTCTGCCTCTGTAGTTGGCCCATCACATTTGGGATGCTGCTATTCCTCAGAACAAATCATCATGCACTGACCCAGGATACTTAGCATTGACGTGGAAGATGTACTGGTCCGCTAGGCACACCATCTGCACATTCATTGAGTGGAAACTCTTACGATTCCTGAACACCTGTTCATTCTGGCAGGGGGGACAAACACAATATGTGTCCCGCCAATCGCAAAAATGATATTTGGGATATGTCCCACTGCATTGAATCCAGCCTTCACAGTGGCCAAATTTACCACCTGGGGGAAAGCTATGTAGCTGCACATGTGTTTTACCAGGGCAGACAAAACTCTTGCCAGCACAATAGAAACCATCGGCTGTGAAATTCCTGCTGCCAAGCCCACTGTCACTTGGAAAGAACCATTTGCCAGGAAATGGAGCACTGATACAACTTGCACAAGAGGGGGGAACCCAGTGGGATGACGGATAGCTGATATCAGGTCAGGCTCCAACTGGGCACACAGCTCTGTGATTGTGGCCCTGTCCAGTCTATAGGTGAGTATTATGTGCCTGTTCTCCACTGTAGCCAAGCCCACCAGAGGTCTGTACACAGGGGTATGCCTCCACCTCCTAATCATCCACAGCAGTAGGTATCTAAGGGACACAAGAGTGAGTAGGGTCTCACAATTAGAACAACAAAAACACAACTGCAGTCCATATGGTGCACTTTTGTATTGGGACAGTGTAAATGGCGAAGTATGTGCCAATCTAATCTGTGACGCAGTAATTGTCGATAGGCCTGTTCCCCCCCTTGAAATGGTGACTGCCTGTCCTGTATGGAGGGACAGGTGGAAGTGAGGTCATTCCTCCGACGTTGGCCAATGGGGATCTACGCCTGGGGTGACGATGTACACCGCCGCTGATGTGACCGGCATTTCTCACTTGTTTCCTGAACTTCAACAGGAGAACACCTACACTGTGGTGGTCATTACAACCCTGGCGGTCGGTGTTAAAGCGGCGGTAAGACCGCCAACAGGCTGGCGGTAAAAAAAATTGAATTACGACCGTGGCGGAAACAGCCAACAGAGACAGCCACTTTAACACTCCGACCGCCATGGCGGTACAAACAAACAGCTTGGCGGTCACCGCCAACAGACAGGCGGAGGACAATATACTGCCCACAGTATCACAACCTACCAATCCGCCACCTTTTCTGGGGCGGATTCACCACCGACAAAAACACGGCGGAAACAGGACTTCGAAGGGAAAACGCTCACCTCTACACACCCCACGAGGAATCCGGACGCCATGGAACCCGACCTCCACATCCTGCCAGCCCTTCTCTTCTTGCTCCTCTACCAGGAGCACGAACGCCGGCGGCGAAGACCACGGTGAGTACTGCACCTACGACACAGGGGAGGGGGGAGGGAAAAAACAGGGACATACACACGCAACACCAAACATCCCCACCCTCACCCACGACAACACACACACTAATACAGCATGATACATTACAGTTACACCCCCCAAGCCCCCGGAAGAATGCAAAGACAAAAGGAAATTAGTGAAACCATTGTAATATATTAAACTCCAGTACGCAAAAAAAAATATATATATATACACTATAAACAAAATATGCACCAAGATTAGTAGTCCAGGTAGTGCTCCATTGAAGTCCGTGAAACACTGGGCCCACACGGTATGGGCAAGGCCCACACTCAATCCCCGAAATGACGGAGAGAACACTGCAGGGGCATCAGATAGCAATAAAACAGGCACCCAGGGGGAAGGGAAAGGGGGGGCACCTCAGCCGGTTGAGTGCACGACGCCAAATCCACGAGGGGGACACATGCCCACTATTCCATCCTGGGGAGTGCAAAGCCATAGTCTCTCAAGTCTCTACAGTGGGTGGGTTGCCCACTGCTCCATCCTGGGGAGTGCAAAGCCACAGTCTCTCAAGTCTCTACAGTGGGTTGTTTGCCCACTGTTCCATCCTGGGTAGTGCAAAGCCACAGTCTCTCAAGTGGATAAGAGTCTCCACTGGTTCTGGAGGGGGCTTTCTTCCCAGAGTGCTTCATCCTGCCAAGGACAGAGGTAGTAGATGTGATACTCCACTGGTTCTGGAGGGGGCTTTGTGCCCAGAGTGCTTCATCCTGCCAAGGACAGAGGTAGTATATGTTTGTCTCCACTGGTTCTGGAGGAGGCTTTGTGCCCAGAGTGCTTCATCCTGCCAAGGACAGAGGTAGTGGATGTTTGTCTCCACTGGTTCTGGAGGGGGCTTTGTGCCCAGAGTGCTTCATCCTGCTTGTGGAGGACTCAGCAGCGTCAGTGCCCTTGGCGCTCATGGGCCAGCGGTGCTTGTTGCGGCGGTGTCATTTGCAGCGGTGCTTGTTGCGGTGGTGCCCTGTTCAGCGGTGTTTGTGGCGGCGGTGCCCTGTTCAGCGGTGCTTGTGGTTGGAGGGGTCCTTTGCAGTGACTCAGCTGCTGGCGGTCCTGTCTGGCCCAGCAGGGCTGATGCTGGCGATCCTGTCTGGCCCAGCGGGGCTGTTGCTGGCGGTCCCTCATGGCCCAGCGGGGCTGGTGCCGTCGGTCCTGTCTGGCCCAGCGGGGCTGGTGCTGCCGGTCCTTAATGGCCCAGCGGGGCTGGTGCTGGTGGTCCTGTCTGGCCCAGCGGGGTTGGTGCTGCCATTCCTGTCTGGCCCAGCGGGGCTGGTGCTAGCGGTCCTGTCTGGCCCAGCGGGGCTGGTGCTGCCGGTCCTGTCTTGGTGTTGGCGGTCCTGTCTGGCCGAGCGGGGCTGGTGCTGCCGGTCCTGTCCTAGGCAGCAGGGCTGGTGCTGGCCTCCTGGGCAGTGGGGATGATGGCATGGCCTCCTGGGCAGCGGGGATGATGGCGGTGGCCTCCTGGGCAGCAGGGCTGGTGCTGGCGGTGGCCTCCTGGGCAGCGGGGATGATGGCGGTGGCCTCCTGAGCAGCGGGGATGATGGCGGTCTTCTCCGATGTGCTGCTCTTCCCAGTCTTGCAGACTTTCTTGTGGCCCTTCCCCACCTTGGAAGGTGTCTCAGCTGACTCCACACTCCTACCTGTACCCCTGGGAGCGGCTTTGGTGGCTGGAGTCTTCCCCCTCTCCCGCCGGGCACTGGCCAACTTTTGATGCTTGACAGGTGGGGGACTGTCCGTGCTGTGGCTCCGTGCCACACTGGCTGCCCTGCTGCCCGGTACACTCCAGATTCCGTGACTACAGGCACCACTGGTCTAGGTTGGGACCTGGAGAGTCGGGCCAGAGGAGACAGATGGGGTGGGGGAGGTCAAGGTTGGCCAGGAAAAGTTTCTTGGGAACAATGGGACGGGTGGCTGGAGTGGGTTTGGGAGTGGAGGAAGAGGTTGTGGTTGTAGGAGGTGTTCGTTTGGTGACTTTGGGTGAAGGTGCATGCGCTGGAGGCTGTCGTGAGGTGGATGGCTGTTGGGTGGGTGTGTGCCTGCGTTTGTGTATCTTGGGAGGTGGCGTCACAGACACTCTGGGAGAGGACACAGGGGACATGTAAATGGTAGTGGGGGTGGTGACTGCACGTGAGCGGGGTGTGGTGGTGTGTGTGCTGGTGATGGAAGTAGTGGCTGTAGATGTAGTGTAGATGTAGTGCATTCAGGTGTGAGTGAAGACGAGACTGGGAGGGAGGAGGGAGATGAGGAGGAGGGGGCACAGTGGAGGCAGTGGATGTTGGGGTGTCTGCATGTGTCTGATGCTTGCGTGAGTGCCTGTGGGATGTGTGGTGCTTATGTTTGCCTGAGCTTCCCTTGTGTGTTGAGGTGAGTGCATGTGTCATGACCACACAAACTTGCCAAGTCAAATCAAAGAAGTGCATGAGAAAAGCAAAGAGATATCCTCAGTGGAGACAGCAAAGCCCAAACTGGAAGAAGGTTTGCAGAGTAATCTTGCGCTTATTTCAAAGGAAGAATCAAGAAGAGAAGATCCAAGATGGCCGCTGTGAGTCCTGAAGGTTAGTTACAGTTCTAGTCTTGCAATCGGTTGGTTGCTAGGTTACGAGCTCTCCAGCTGGAAGCCTTGCACTTCAACTGAGGTCTGACAGGAATCAGCTGTGTGGAGAGAGAGCGCGCTTCAGAACAGAAACTCCTGTGAGGTAAAATTACATTTGAAGATTATATTACAGAAAACGGATAAATATTGTCAAGGTTTATTCGAAGAGTTTGATAGTAGACCGTTCCCGTGGAAGTCGGCAAGGCTACAGAGTTAATGTTTGAATTAACCTTATGTTTACAAGGTTCTTGTTTAAGATATTAAAGTCAAAGAAAAAACGAACTTTAAAAGAGCAAGTATCTACAAATGTCAAGGTTATAAACGAAGGCCAAGTTTAAAGGAGAAACGAACTGTTAACAAATAAGCATTTACAAATTCAAAGGTAATAAACCAAAATAGAGTTTAAAAGAGAAACAAACTTAAATAAACAAGCATTTACAACTACAAGTTATCGACAGATGTCGAAGTTAGGAAGGAGAAACTAACTGTAATAAATAAGCATTTACAAATACAAGTTATCAACAAATGTCGAAGTAAGAAAGGAGAAACGAACCTTAATAAACAAGCATTTACAAATACAAGTATTGACAGAAGTCACAATAAGACAGGAGAAATTAAATAACATCAGCTGATTTGAAGAACGCATTATCACCAACTATATATATATATATAGCAACATAAAACCAATCTCTAACAAAGGTTGAGAAGTTCTTCCAGATTCAGTAATAAGCATTTTTTTAAGAAGAGCTATCATTTATAGAGAGAAGCTAGGCTACAGAGAACTCAGGGTGAGTGAAGAAATAATAGAATTAAAGAGAATTAAGTGTTGAGAGTAGAAAGTGAAAAACTGATGTTGTATGTCCCTAGTAATTGCGACTGTGACTCTTGCAGGTGCTGTATCCAATCTTAGATGTGAAGAGGCAGACTGAGTACTGGCGTTCATCATCTCTGTGGCAGTCTCTCTACCATCCCATTCCCCTTTCCCCCTCCGGGGTACTCAGCACGAAGGATTAATATTTGTTGTGAGTAGCTCGGGTCGGGACTGAGGAGTTATCTTCTGCTTCTGAGGAAATCGAATTGAAGTATCCTGACAGCATGCTGGTCTGAAGGTGTGCTTGCGATAGGCTGAGGTAGAGGGGATTGGGTCTGGGTGGAGGAAGTTGGAGGGGGGAGGCTAGAGACAGGGAAAATGGCTGCCATCAGTGCTGAGGCCAGAGTCTGAAAAGCTCGCTGAAGGGCCGCCTGACCAGAATGAATGCCCTCCAGGAATGCATTTGTTTGTTGCAACTGCCTTTCTACACCCTGGATGGCATTTAAAATGGTAGACTGCCCAACAGTGAGGGACCTGAGGAGGTCAATGGCCTCCTCATGGAGGGCAGCAGGGGTGACTGGGGCAGGGGCTGAGGTGCCTGGGGCGAAGGTGATGCCCACCCTCCTGGGTGAGCGGGCACGGGGCAAAGGCTGAGGGGCTGCTGGAACGGCGGTCCTGGTGGGGGGGTTGGCGGCTGTACCTGTAGATGCGGGGGGCACAGATGTTGCCGCGACCACAAGGTAGCTCCCATCAGAGGACGAGTCCGTGTCACTGGTGTCAGATCCTGTCCCCGCCGTGGAGCTCCCCTCGCCCTCCGTTTCTGGCATTGGGGAGACAATTCCATGATCCCCCGAGTCGCTAGCACAGACCTGGGTACTGCCAAACTGCCTTTCCTGAGGTTTCACTGCAGCTGCTACTGCTGCCAACCCCTCAGACAGGTTTCTGTCCTCCTGGGGTCCAGCCAGGCTTGGCCCAGGAAGGCAGAACAAAGGACTTCCTCAGAGAGAGGGTGTTACACCCTCTCCCTTTGGAAAAAGGTGTCAGGGCTGGGGAGGAGTAGCCTCCCCCAGCCACTGGAAATGCTTTGATGGGCACAGATGGTGCCCATCTCTGCATAAGCCAGTCTACACCGGTTCAGGGATCCCCCAGCCCTGCTCTGGCGCGAAACTGGACAAAGGAAAGGGGAGTGACCACTCCCCTGACCTGCACCCCCCAGGGGAGGTGCCCAGAGCTCCTCCAGTGTGCTCCAGACCTCTGCCATCTTGGAAACAGAGGTGCTGCTGGCACACTGGACTGCTCTGAGTGGCCAGTCCCAGCAGGTGACGTCAGAGACTCCTCCTGACAGGCTCTTACCTGTGTTGCTAGCCTATCCTCCTTCCTAATTAGCCAAACCTCCTTTTCTGGCTATTTAGGGTCTCTGCTTTGGGGAATTATTTAGATAACGAATGCAAGAGCTCATCAGAGTTCCTCTGCATCTCTCTCTTCACCTTCTGCCAAGGAATCGACCGCTGACTGCTCAGGACGCCTGCAAAACCGCAACAAAGTAGCAAAGACGACTACTGCAACCTTGTATCGCTGATCCTGACGCCTTCTCGACTGTTTTCCTGGTGGTGCATGTTGTGGGGGTAGTCTGCCTCCTCTCTGCACTAGAAGCTCCGAAGAAATCTCCCGTGGGTCGATGGAATCTTCCCCCTGCAACCGCAGGCAACAAAAGACTGCATCACCGGTCCTCTGGGTCCCCTCTCAGCACTACGAGCGTGGTCCCTGGAACTCAGCAACTCTGTCCAAGTGACTCCCACAGTCCAGTGACTCTTCAGTCCAAGTTTGGTGGAGGTAAGTCCTTGACCCCCCCCACGAGACTGCATTGCTGGATACCGCGTGATTTGCAGCTGCCCCGGCTCCTGTGCACTCTTCCAGGATTTCCTTTGTGCACAGCCAAGCCTGGGTCCCGACACTCTAACCTGCAGTGCACAACCTCCTGAGTTGTCCTCCGGCATCGTGGGATCTTCTTTTGTGACTTCGGGTGAGCTCCGGTTCACTCCTCCTTGTAGTGCCTGTTCCGGCACTTCTGCGGGTGCTGCCTGCTTCTGTGAGGGCTCCCTATCTTGCTGGGCACCCCCTCTGTCTCTTCACGCAATTGGCGACATCCTGGTCCCACCTGGGCCAAAGCAGCATCCAAAAACCCTAACCGCGACCCTTGCAGCTAGCAAGGCTTGTTTGTGGTCTTTCTGCGTGGGAACACCTCTGCAAGCTTTTTCACGACGTGGGACATACATCCTCCAAAGGGGAAGATTCTAGCCCTCTTCGTTCTTGCAGAATCCACAGCTTCTACCATCCACTGGCAGCTTCTTTGCACCCTCAGCTGGCATTTCCTGGGCATCTGCCCAATCTCGACTTTGTCGCGACTCTTGGACTTGGTCCCCTTGTTCCACAGGTACTCTCATCCGGAAATCCACTTTGGTTGCATTGCTGGTGTTGTTCTTTCTTGCAGAATTCCCCTATCACGACCTCTGTGCTCTCTGGGGAATATAGGTGCACTTTACACCTTCTTTTCAGGGTCTTGGGGTGGGCTATTTTTCTAACCCTCACTGTTTTCTTACAGTCCCAGCAACCCTCTACAAGCTCACATAGGTTTGGGGTCCATACGTTATTCGCATTCCACTTTTGGAGTATATGGTTTGTGTTGCCCCTATACCTATGTGCTCCTATTGCAATCTATTGTAACTGTACACTGCTTGCATTACTTCCTTTTGCTATTACTTCATATTTTTGGTATTGTGTACATATATCTTGTGTATATTTTGCATCCTCATACTGAGGGTACTCACTGAGATTCTTTTGGCATATTGTCATAAAAATAAAGTACCTTTATTTTTAGTATATCTGTGAATTGTGTTTTCTTATGATATTGTGCATATGACACCAGTGGTATAGTAGGAGCTTTGCATGTCTCCTAGTTCAGCCTAAGCTGCTCTGCTATGACTACCGTCTATCAGCCTAAGCTGCTAGAAACACCTCTTCTACACTAATAAGGGATAACTGGACCTGGTACAGAGTGTAAGTACCCCTTGGTACCCACTACAAGCTAGGCCAGGTTGACTCTGTGCTCGCTGTTGTCCTTCATAGGCACCGTCCGCTGGGACATGTGAGGAGATGGCGGCATCCTCCGGTGTACAGACCACTGGTGGACCTGACGACAATGGAGGAAAGACATGTGATCATCACCTACAGGCTTGATCGTGCCACAATCCAGGAAATGTGTACCCAGTTGGAGCCAGACCTGATGTCAGCTATCCGCCATCCCACAGGAATCCCCCCTCAAGTGCAGATGCTGTCAGTACTCCATTTCCTTGCAAGTGGGTCATTTCAAACAACAGTAGCCATAGCATCAGGGATGTCCCAGCCTATGTTTTCCAACGTGTTGTCCAGAGTGTTGTCTGCCCTGCTGAGACACATGCGGAGCTACATCGTTTTCCCTCAGGGGAGGATTTGCCTACAGTGAAATGTGACTTCTATGCCCTGGGACATATCCCCAACATCAGAGGCGCCATTGATGGGACACATGTGGCTTTGGTACCCCCCCACAGGAGTGAACAGGTGTACAGAAACCGGAAGAGTTATCATTCCATGAACGTGCAGATGGTGTGTTTGGCAGACCAGTACATCTCCCATGTGAATGCCAAATTCCCTGGCTCAGTGCATGACGCTTACATCCTGCGGAATAGCAGCATCCCTTATGTGATGGGTAATCTCCAGAGGCACTGTGTGTGGCTATTAGGTGAGCACCAGGAAGCAAGTCAGTGGGAATGGTTTACTGGGTCTGGGGATATCCCTACAGGTTAGTGTGTGTCTAACAGTTGTCCCTCACCATTTGCAGTTGACTCTGGTTACCCCAACCTGTCATGGTTACTGACCCCAGTGAGGAATCCCAGGACAAGGGCAGAGGAACGCTACAATGAGGCCCATGGGTGATCTCGGCGGGTAATAGAGTGGACCTTCGGCCTCCTGAAGGCCAAGTTCAGGTGCCTACATATGACAGGTGGATCCCTATTCTACTCACCAAAGAAGGTGTGCCAGATCATTGTGGCCTGCTGTATGCTTCACAACTTAGCTTTGCGACGACAGGGGCCTTTTCTGCAGGAGGATGGTCCATATGGCAGTGTTGTTGCAGCTGTGTAGCCTGTGGACAGTGAAGACGAGGAAGCAGAAGAAGAGGACATCGACAACAGGAACTCGGTGATCCTGCAATATTTCCAGTGAGACACAGGTAAGAATAAAAACCTGCCTACTACATGTACTTTTACACTCCTACCTCTCTACTGTCTGTCGTTTTCACCCAGTGTATGGTCACTGAGTTGTCACTTTCCCTTTCGATTTCACAGATGTGGGTCCCACTGTGTGACATCTGCTGTGTTTCCTTATGGACTAGAGCTGTGTGACATAGGTATGTTGACATTACATTTGAAAGAGCATTTTGACACTGTAATTGCTAATACACTATTTTGAAATCACAGACTGACTCCAGATTGTTTTGTGCTTCAAGGGTGTTTATTTAAGTGCTCAATATTGAAGGGGGTTGTAAAATGCTGAGGGGTGATGGTGGAGGAATGTCCATGGCAGAGTCCAGTCTATTAGTCTCACAGGTGCATTGACCAAATGGGCATAGGAAGTGGAGCTGGGGCAGTTTGAGGATGGACAGGGTGACAAAGTGGGACAGAAGGATGACATTCAGGGTGGTCTCATTTCTTGGTGGGGGTCTTGGCATCGTTCTCTGTCTTTGTCCTGGATCTCAGGGACCGTTTGCGGGGTGATTCTCCCTCTGCAGGGGGTGGGGTGCTGGTGTGGTGGTCCTGTGGCGGGGCGTCCTGTCCACTAGCGCCGGCGGAGGTGGTGGGCAGTTCATCGTCCAGGCTAGTGTCAGGGGCCCCTTGTTGTGCCACAGTGTCCCTCCTGGTATTGAGTACTTCCTTCAGCACCCCTACGATGGTTCCTCCTCCTGCAGGCGCTGGGTCGCCTGAAACTTGGCAAGTACCGTTGCCATCGTCTCCTGGGAGTGGTGGTAGGCTCCCATGATGTTGGAGAGGGCCTCATGGAGAGTGGGTTCCCTTGGCCTTTCCTCCCCCTGTCACACAGCAGCCCTCCCAGTTGCCCTGTTTACCTGGGCCTCTGTCCCCTGAACCGTGTGCTGACTACCATTGCCCCCAGGTCCCTGTTGTTGTTGGGGTGGTGGGTTAGCCTGGGTTCCCTGTAGTGGTGGACACACTGCTGATTGATGTGTCCTGGGGACAGAGGTATGGGCCCGCTGGGTGGATGCTGTGATGGTGTTTCCAGAGGGGGGAAGCTCTGTGGTGGCCTGTGACTGTGTGAGGGGAACCGACTGTCCCGAGGTCCCCGATGGGCTGGGCTGGTCATCTAGATCCAGTTGGACAGAGCTGCTGTCATCACTGTGGGCCTCTTCTGTTGGTGGTGTGGAAATGTGTGGACCCTCCTGTCCAGTGATGTTGGGTAGGGGTCCTGCAGGGGTATAAAAGGATGTTTATTACATCTGTGTGTGCTATGGTGTACAATAGGTGGGTGACCGTGTACCCCAGTGCTTGCATTCCTGTGTGGGACCTCGTATGATGGTAGTTTAGGGGTGTGTATGGGTATGTGCATTGGCCATACTTTGGTGATGGGTGCCCATGCTTTGTTGTTGCATGCAGGGCTTGGTGTTAGGATGTGTGGTTTGTGATGCTGGGACATTTGTGAGGAGTTGGAGTGATGGGGGTGAGGGTGAGGGTGGGGGTATGTGATAGCATGCAAGTAGGGTGGGGGATTTAATAGTTAAGATTTGACTTACCAGAGTCCATTCCTCCATCTACTCCTGCGAGGCCCTCAGGATGCAGAATCACCAAGACTTGCTCCTCCCATGTTGTTAGTTGTGGGGGAAGAGGTGGAGGTCCGCCGCCAGTCTGCTGAACCGCAAGGTGGTGTCTTGAGACCACGGAACGCACCTTCCCCCGTAGGTCGTTCCACCTCTTCCTGATGTCATCCCTATTTCTTGGGTGCTGTCCCACTACGTTGACCCTGTCCAGCATCTTCCTTGCTATAGAGGTGAGCTGCACCTGTGATCCGAATAGCTGTGGCTCTACCCGGATGATTTCCTCCACCATGACCCTGAGCTCCTCCTCAGAGAACCTGGGGTGTCTTTGCCGTGCCATGGGGTGGTGGGGTGGTGTGTGTAGTGATAAGTGTGGTGATATTTAGTGGTGTGTTGTGTGAGGTGCGTGGAAGTTCTGTGGGTGATGATATTGTGTGCCTGTGGATGCTTAGTAGTTGTTTGTGGTGTTTCTCTTTGGCCTTCTCTCAGTAGTTCTGGTCGTAGGGGGTTGTGGGTGATGTGGGTGTGTGTTTTATATTGTAATGGGTGTGTGGGAGTGGTGTGTGTATGTGTATCAGGTGTGTGTATTTCGATTTGTCCAATGTGGCTGTGTTTTATAGATGTGTGTGTATTTTGTAGCGCAGCAGTGTGTACCGCCAATGGAATACCGCGGTTGAAAGACCGCCACGTACATTCGTGCGTCGTGATAGTGTGGGCGTATTTCTGTTGGCTTGACGGTGGAGGTTTTGTTATCGCCAGTTTATCACTGACCTTTGGTGTGGCAGACTTGTGTGGGTGTCTGAATTTTGACGGATTCCGAGCTGTGGGTCATAATAGCTGTGGCGGATTTCCGCGGCGGTGTGTTGGCGGTCTTCTGCATGGCGGTAAGTGGCTTTTACCGCCAATGTTGTAATGAGGGCCTGTGTGTGCTGCTGTGACCTGTATCTGGAACCTACCATGGCCCGTGTGAATGGGGAAAGGGCCCCAGCCTTCACTTCGGAGGAGTTGGAGTGACTGGTGGATGGGGTCCTACCTTTACACGGACAGCTGGATGGGCCTCCAGACCAACAGGTAAGTACACTTTGGGCACAATACATATGGGAAGGATGCTTGGAGATGTGTGTGCAAGCATCGTGTAAGCGGGTGGAGGGGTAGGGGGAATGTCTAGTGGCGGTGTACATGTTGTGCGCTGGGCTATGTGTGTGCCAATGGTGATGGAAACGGGTATGGTGGGCCATTTGTGTGACAGGCTTGACTGTTTGTTTAATGGTGTTCTCCTGTCTGTATTGCCTCTGCAGGTCAGTGCCCATCAAAAGAAGGGAATATGGCATGCCATCACCTAGGACTTGCAGAGCCTGGGGGTCTATGGCAGGATGAGCACCCACTGTTGGAAACGGTGGGATGACCTGAGATGCTGGGCTCGGAAGACCACGGAGGCCCAGCTGGGGATGGCCTCCCAACGTGGAAGGGGTGCCCGTCGGACCCTGATGGCCTGCATACTGGCGGTGGCCTACCCAGAGCTGGATGGGTGCTTGAGGGAATCACAGCACCCACAAGCAGGTGAGTACAGTGGGTATCATTACATATTTTCACTGGTGGGGTGGTATCTGGGTAGTGAATGTGCGATAGTGAGTGCCCCTAAGGCCGGGCTAGACATTGCAGTGTGGGTCAACTGAAGGGTAATTGTTGTATGTTAAATACAGGTAACCTAGCTTGTTAGCAGTCCATTTCATCCAGGGCATCGTGAGTCCCAGGAGTGCTGCAGTTGACAGTGTGTGGTCCTCATCTTGCCTTAGTGACTAGCCATATTACTGGTAGTGCAATATATAGTGCTTAAGCCTGTTCTCTGTGTGGGACGGTGATGTGCATGCCAATAGTGGTGTTGGTGCAGTCATTGACCCAGTGTTTCCTTTGTCTCCCCGATTTCTTGTTTTGTCATCCTGTCCTTGTGTGCCTTAGCATAATCTGGCGGAGGAACAGGAGCACCGGCGACAGATGGAGCTGCATCCCATAGGAGCCAAGAGGCAGAGTCCACCGATGCCGAGGGAACCAGTGGGACGGAGGGCGAGGGGAGCAGCACGACAGAGACTGGAGGAGACAACACAGACTCAGATACCTCCTCCGATGGTGGTGGCGGACAACTCTGTGACCACCCCAGCTGCAGGTACAGCCTCCAGCCACATACCAGCACCTCCCTCCCAGTAGCCCCTCAGCGAGTTGCCTGTGCCGGCTCACCCAGGAGGGTGGGCATCTCCTTCGCCCCAGGCACCTCATGCCCTGCCCCGGTGAGCCCTGCTGCCCTGAGTGAGGAGGCTATTGACCTCCTGAGATCCATCTCTGTAGGGAAATCAACCATTGTGAATGCCATCCAGGGGCTGGCATCCCATATGCAGCAATGCAATGCATTCCTGGAGGGCATTCACTGTGGATTGGCACCCCAAAAGAGATCGATTCAGACTCTGGCCTCCTCTCTGATGGCAGCCATTGTCTCTGTTTCTACCGTCCCCCCTCCAGCTACCATTTCCCAGTACCACTCTCCTCAAACCCAACCCATTCCAGGCACACATACAGACAAGCATGCACACAAGACAACACCCAAGAGTGGCACAGGCAGACACAAGCACCACACCATCCCACAAGCACTCACGCAAACACCATACAGTTGCAGACACAATCACATTCACTACCTCCACTGTCTCCCCTTCCTTCTCCTCCTCCACCTCCATCCCAGTCACGTCCACACTCACACCTGCATGCACTGCCTCAACATCCACCACCAGCATCACCACACCAAGCAGCACACACACCTCACTAGCAGATACCTCCAAAACATCTATCCACTTGTCCCCTATGTCCTCTCCCACATGTCTGTCCCCCCTCCTAAAGGACACGGACGCAAGCACTCAGACACCCAACGGCCATATACCTCACACAGGCACACTGCCCATGTACCTGCACCCAAGTCCAGCAGACGTACACCTCCTACAACCAGTCCCTCAACCTCCACTCCCATCCCTCCTCCCTCCTCCTGCCCCACCGTCCCTAAGAAGCTTTTCCTTACTCAACTTGACCTCTTCCCTTCCCCGCCACCCATCCTTCCCATAGAACCAGGGTGCCAACAAGCCAGTCCAGCACCTCAGCCAAACAGTCCATTGGGACAGTGGACGCACCTCCTAGTCGTGGAGGCAGGACTATGAGGGATTCCACTCCAACACCCAGAAAGGGGAAGGAGCCCACAACACCTACAGCCAGGAAGGGGAAGGAGCCCACAACACCTACAGCCAGGAAGGGGAAGGAGCCCACAACACCTACAGCCAGGAAGGGGAAGGAGCTCATAACACCTGCAGCCAGGAAGGGGAAGGAGCCCACAACACCTACAGCCAGGAAGGGAAAGGAGCCCACAACACCTACAGCCAGGAAGGGGAAGGTGCCCGCACCTCCTGCCATGGAGGGAATGAAGCCCTCAACTACATCAGAGACTCAGAGGGTGAAACCACCACTGCCACCACCTGTGGTCACGGAGCCCTCACCGCCAGCAGAGGCAGGCCAGAAGGCACAATCACCTGTTGCCACAGAGCAGTCCTCACCACCAGCTGAGGCAATGCAGCTATCATTGCCAGCAGGGGCAGGCCAGGAGGCACCATCACCTGTTGCAACAGAACAGCCCTCACCACCAGCTGAAGCAGTGCAGCTATCACCACCAGCAGAGGACTCCAGGGACTGCTGCACAAGGGCCCCCCTCCAGAACCAGTGGGCATGTTCCCCAGCAAAGACACTGTGATCTTGCACTCCCAGCAAAGACAAATGGGCATGGAGCCCCCTCCAGAACCAGTGGGCATGTTCCCCAGCACAGAGACTGAGCACGGCAGGTGCTGGTCGATTCCTCTCTGGAAGTTGGGCTGCATCATTCCGGCTCGGCTGTGCGTCTATCCAGTGGGCCGTGCATCGAATTTCTGGTCGGTACGCTGGCGCTGCGCTGATCTTCTTGTTGCGAAGTCGGACTACGTTTTACCGGTTCGGCGTGCAGTGAATGTTTCACTGCGATGCAGGCTGTGCGTTGTTTCTGGCAGGCTGTGCGTCGATTTTCACTACACAGGGAGTTCTTCTTGTAGAGATTAAGGGGGTCATTCTGACCCTGGCGGCCGGTGACTGCCAGGGTCACTGACCACGGGAGCACCGCCAACAGGCTGGCGGTGCTCCCGAGGGCATTCTGACCGCGGCGGTTCAGCCGCGGCCAGAAAGGGTAAACCGGCAGCCTCCCGCCGGTTTACCACTGCCCTTGTGAATCCTCCATGGCTGCGGAGCGTGCTCCGCAGCCATGGGGATTCTGACACCCCCTACCGCCATCCTGTTCCTGGCGGGTCTCCCGCCAGGAACAGGATGGCGGTAGGGGGTGCCGCGGGGCCCCTGGGGGCCCCTGCAGTGCCCATGCCCATGGCATGGGCACTGCAGGGGCCCCCGTAAGAGGGCCCCGCAAAGTATTTCAGTGTCTGCTAAGCAGACACTGAAATACGCGACGGGTGCAACTGCACCCGTCGCACCCCTGCAACTACGCCGGCTCAATTCTGAGCCGGCGTCCTCGTTGCAGGGGCATTTCCTCTGGGCCGACGGGCGCTCTTTTGGAGAGCGCCCGCCGGCCCAGAGGAAATGTCTGAATGGCCGCCGCGGTCTTTTGACCGCGGTGCGGTCATTCAGCGGCGGTACCTTGGCGGACGGCCTCCGCCGTTCACCAAGCTCAAAATGACCCCCTAAGTCTTTTTTGTCCTGAGACTTCAGGGAACAGGAGGCAAGCTCTATCCAATCCCTTGGAGAGCACTTCTCAGCACACACAGCCAGAGAGCGGCAAGGCAGCAGGGCAACAGCAAGGCAGCAGTCCTTCACAGAAAGCTGTCAGGTGAGTCCTTTGGTCAGCCAGGCAGTTCTTCTTGGCAGGTTGCAGGTTCTGGTTCTCTTCTCCAGGAGGCCCTGTTTAAATATCCAAATGTGCCTTTGAAGTGGGGGAGACTTCAAAGAGTGGCTTAAAAGTGCACAAGGTCCCCTTTCAGTTCAATCCTGTCTGCCAGGGTCCCAGTAGGGGGTGTGGCAGTCCTTTGTGCGAGGTAGGCAACTGTCCTTTGACATGTAAGTGTCAGGACCTCCACCCTCCCAGCCCAGGAAGACCCATTCAAAATACAGATGTATGAAAGTGAGGCTGAGCATCCTGTATTTGGGGCTTTTCTAACTGAATGCACAAGGGAACTGTCAATTGAACCTAGCCAGACATGGATTGTAAGGCACAGAAGGATTTAAGTGCAGAGAAATGCTCACTTTCCAAAAGTGGCATTTCTAAAATAGTAATATTAAATCCAACTTCACCACTCAGCAGGATTTTGTATTACCATTCTGGCCATACTAAATATGACCTTCCTACTCCTTTTAGATCAGCAGCTACCACTCAAACAGTCTATGAGGGTAGTCCTAATGCTAGCCTATGAAGGAGCAGGCCTCACAGCAGTGCAAAAATGAATTTAGGGGTTTTACACTACCAGGACATGTAAACTACACAGGTACATGTCCTGCCTTTTGTCTACACAGCACCCTGCCCTATGGATTACCTAGGGCCTACCTTAGGGGTGACTTATATGTAGAAAAAGGGGAGTTTTAGGCTTGGCAAGTACTTTTAAATGCCAAGTCGAATTGGCAGTGAAACTGCACACACAGGCGTTGCAATGGCAGGCCTGAGACATGGTTAAGGGGCTACATAAGTGGGTGGCACAAACAGTGCTGCAGGCCCACTAGTAGCATTTAATCTACAGGCCCTGGGCACAAATAGTGCACTTAACTAGGGACATACAAGTAAATTAAATAATCCAATTGGGTATGATCCAATGTCATCATGTTTAAAGGGAGAGAGCGTATTCGCTTTAGCACTGGTTAGCAGTGGTAAAGTGTGCAGAGTCTAAAAAACAGCAAAAACAGTATCCAAAAAGTGGAGGTAGGCAGGCAAAAAGTTAGGGGTGACCACCCTAAGGCTATCAGGTCTAACATTCCCCACCTCAGAGTCTGTGGCCTTGCACTCCCCAGCAAAGACAAATGGGCTTGGAGCCCCCTCCAGAATCAGTGAGGAAGTTCTTGTATCCGGCTGCGGTCCTCCCTCATCCCCTTAAGGTGCCTGCCCACTTGCAAACTGATGCCCCTGCAGTGCTCTCTCTGGATGATGTCAGGATACAAGTTTGGCCTTGGACTGTGCCCTGTGGCCTTGTGTGCCCTTATGACTTTGGACTGTTCATTGGCCCTTTGTGAGCATTTGTATATATTTTGTTCATATGGTGGGTTTTGCTATGCTAATAAATTTTCTGTACATCTGTACTCTGGTCCTTGTGTTATTCTGCTTTGTGCCATTGGTTTACGTCTGCAGCTGGTTGTATGTATGGTGTGTGTGTGAATGGTGTGTGCTGTGCCAGTGTGTGTCACTCTCGTTTTCCTCCCTCCCACCCTTGTGTGCTAGGCGGCTGTACTCACCGTCATCGTCTTCGTCGGCGTTGGTGTTCCAGGTGGAGCACAATGTAGAAGATCATCAGGAAGACTTGCCGTTCGAGTTCCATGGTGGCATTTTTCTTCCCTGGGACTCTGATAGTGAGCCCTTTCTCTTCTGAGCTTTTTCCGCCATGCTTTTGATTGCATTGGTACCACCCCGGAAAAGGTGGCGGATTCTTTTGTCATGATATGGTGGGCGGTACTTTGTTTTCCGCCTGGCTGTTGATGGCTACCACCGTGGTGAGTGTTGTTTCCGCCCTGGCGGTTGGTGTGGTACATTGGCTGTCTATGGGAGTTACCACTGCCATGGTCATAATTTTGCGGTACTTACCGCCAGCCTGTTGGCGGTATTACCGCCACTTTATCACTCACCGCCAGGGTCGAAATGAGAGCCACGGACTGTTATGTTGCAGTTTGAGTTCGGATTCAGTTATAGAGCTGATCTGATCTTCTGGACATATTTGACATAAACCTATACTAGATTGCCAATCAGAATTGTGTCACTTCTTCATTTCTTCCCTGACAACAACAATCTCCTCCCACTTTGGCAAACCACTTATCTGTGCCATGGCTAGTCCTCATGCCACAGATGGTTGCAAGATGTTAACTGATGGGAGACCCAGGGAACAACCCGTCCTCGATCCACGCGTTCTCAGCATCCTTCCCACTTTGGTCCTGTCTTCTTCGGATCTCTGCCACTTTCCTTCCTTCGAATTGCTGGAGTGTTCCTTCTCTCTCTATGTTCTGGTGACCTTTCTCTAGTTTCTGCAGTCTCTGCCCATGTTCGTCTCTGGTGACAGTCCTCCCTGGGAAAACAGAAGTCCTCTGTCCCTGTTTCCTTTTACACTCCACTCTTTTCCTCCCTTTCCTTTTCCTGTCACCTGAATTTTGTTTTTTGCACATTTTGTTTTTATTGCCATATATCTGTTTTTATACACATCTGATGAAGTCTTTCCTCTGCTTTAACAAACTATGGCCCTCATTACAACCCTGGCGGTCGGTGATAAAGTGGCGGTAATCCCGCCAACAGGCCAGCGGTAACAAAAATGGAATTATGACCACAGCGGAAACCTCCAACACATACAGCCACTTTTAACACTCCGACCGCCACGGCAGTAGCAACAAACACCGCGGCGGTAACCGCCAACAGCCAGGTGGAAGACAATGTTCCGCAAATAGCATTACAACAGGCCTATCCGCCAGTATTCCCGGGGCAGTACCAATGCAATCAAAAGCACAGCGAACACAGTTCTCTGAAGGGAAACGACTCACCTCTCGACACTCAAGGAAGAACCGCAACGCCATGGAGCCCGAGCTGCATATTTTTCCAATGCTGGTGTACCTTCTCATACACCAGGGACACGAACGCCAGCGAAGATGACTATGGTGAGTACTGCACCTAGCACACAAGGGAGGGGGCACGAAAAAGAGATTGATACACACACGCAACACGGAGCACCCCCTCCCCCAACACCATACACACAAACAGATGCAACAACATTACATGTACACCCCGTAACCCTCAGGAATGACGCAAGGGCAAAAGGAATGGATTAAAATGAGTGTAATAGTACAATTTTAGATAAATACGTACGTAAATCAATAAACAGTATGTACAATATATACAAAAGAAGGGACAATGCCCACTCCAAAATGTCCGTGGCTCCCGGGGCCATAACCCCTAGGCCAAGGCCACATTTGACTCCTGCCTCAATACGGAAAGAACACTGCAGGGGCTCCATGCCTACTGCTTGGTCCGGGGGAGTGCAAGGCCACAGTCTCTCAAGTGGGTGGTTTGCCCACTGCTTGGTCCTAGGGAGTGCAAGGCCACAGTCTCTCAAGTGGGTGGCTACTCCACTGGTTTTGGAGGGGGCTTTGGCCCAGTGTGCTTCATCCTGCCAAGGAGGGGGGGAGTGGATGCCTTCTTCAACTGGTTCTGGAGGGGGCTTTGTGCCCAGTATGCTTCATTCTGCTAAGGAGGGGGTGAGTGGATGCCTTCTTCCACTGGTTCTGAAGGTGGCTTTGTGCCCAGTGTGTTTCATCCTGCCAAGGAGGGGGTGAGTGGTCACAGTCTCTCACCTGGGTGTCACACCTACGGGTGTTGCAGAGGCCAGGACGCACTGCAGCCCATGTAGTCACAACTACACACTGCTTGCTAGCAGTGACGGCTGCTCAGTGGATGGCAGTTGCGCTGCAGGTGGCGGTGCTGGCAATGGTGGGGGGAGGCTCCAGCCCTTCCCCTGCAGCCTCGGACGGCTGCCCACTGGGGCCTCTGCTGCTGGCAGTGGTACTGCTGGCAGTGGTGCAGGTGGCAGTGCTGCAGGAGGTGCAGGTGACGGTGCTGATGGCGGGGCAGGTGGCGGTGCTGGCAGTGGTGGGGGGAGGCTCCAGCCCTTCCCCTGCAGCCTCGGACGGCTGCCCACTGGGGCTGCTGCTGCTGGCAGTGGTGCTGCTGGCGGCAGTGCAGGTGGCGGTGCTGCTGGCGGTGCTGATGGCTGGGCAGGTGGCGGTGATGGCAGTGGTGGGGGGAGGCTCCAGCCCTTCCCCTGCAGCCTCGGACGGCTGGCCACTGGGGCTGCTGCATCTGGCATTGGTGCTTCTGGCGGCGGTGCAGGTGGCGGTGCTGATGGCTGGGAAGGTGGCAGTGCTGGCAGTGGTGGGGGGAGGCTCCAGACCCTCCTCTGCAGCCTTGGACGGCTGCAGTGCCATGGCTGGTGTTGTGTGTCCCTTCCTGCCATTGGCAGATGGTGGTGCCTCCTTGCTTCTGCCCGCTGGTGTTCCTTTCCTGCCCTTGCTGGCTGGTGGTGCCTCCTTCCCCTTGCTAGGTGGTGGCCCTTTCTTGGCCTTGGCAGGTGGCGGCCCCTTCTTGGCCTTGGCAGGTGGTGCTGGCACACTGGCTGTGCTGACGGGTGCCTCCTTGGAGCCTCTCACATCTGCAGTAGCTGCACAAACCACAGTGGCCGTGGACTTGGTGGCTGAGGTGCTGGGCTGGGGTCTGGCCACCCTGGCCTGAAGTGAAGGGGGGGGGGGAAGGGGTAGGGAATAGGTCAATGTTGGAGAGGAAAAGCTTCTTAGGGACACTGGGGCAGGAGAGGGTGAAGGCTTGGGAGTGGAGGATGAGGGAGTGGTTGTAGGAGGTGTCTGTCTGATTTGTTTGGGTGCAGGTGCATGGGCTGGATGCTGTTGTGAGGTGGATAGCTGTTGGGTGTCTGAGTGCTTGCGATTGTGTACTTTGGGAGGAGGGGTCACAGACACAGTGGGAGAGGACACAGGGGACGTGTGCATGGATGTGGGGGTGGTGACTGCCAGTGAGGGGCGTGTAGTGATAGGCGTGCTGGTGATGGAGGTAGTGGATGAGGATCTAGTGCATGCAGGTGTGAGTGGAGACGCAACTGGGAGGGAGGTGGACGAAGAGGAGGAGGGGGACACAGTGGAGGCAGTGGATGTTGGTAAGTCGGCATCTAGATGGTGTTTGTGTGAGTGCCTGTGGGATGAAGTGTGGTGCTTGTCTTTGCCTGAGCCACTTCTGTGTGTTGATTTCGGTGCATGCAGGTCTGAAGGTGTGCTTGGGATAGGCTGCGGTTGAGGGGATTGGGACTGGGTAGAGGAAGTTGGAGGGGGGAGGCTGGAGACAGGGACAATGGCTGCCATCAGGGAGTTGGCCCATAGCCTGGAATGCTCTCTGTTGGGCCGCCACGCCAGAGTGAGTGCCCACCAGGTATGCATTTGTTTGTTGCAAATGCCCTGCTAGACCCTGGATGGCATTCAGTATGGTTGACTGCCCAACAGAGAGGGATCTCAGGAGGTCAATAGCCTCCTCACTGAGGGCAGCAGGGCTGACTGGGGCAGGGCCTGAGGTGCCTGGGACAATATAGATTCCCACCCTCCTGGGTGAGCGGGCACGGGAAACTCGCTGAGGGGCTGCTAGGAGGGCGATGCTGGTACGGCGGGTGGCGGCTGTACCTGCAGTTGGGCCGGGCACAGAGGTGTCCGCCACCGCCAGGTAGCTTCCATCGGAGGAGGAGTCGCAGTCGGTACTGTGCCCTCCTGTCTCCATCGAGGTGCTCCCCTCTCCCTCCGTCCCATTGGTGCCCTCAACAACGGTGGATTCAGCCTCCAGGCCCAGGTGGCATGCAACTCCCTCTGTCACTGGTGCCTCTGCTCCTCCGCCAGATGATGCTGATGCACACAAGGACAGGGTGCCATAACAAAAGGGGGGGGGAAGAGACATAGATACACTTGGTCAATGCCAGCAACAACACTACCGTTGGCATACACAACTCACAGGGAACAGCCCTATGCACTAGGCCATGCACTACCAGTTACAATGCTAGTCACCAGGCCATGGGGTTCAATGCCTAACACCATTATCTGCACACCTGAAACCCGCAGGACCCTGCCCAGTAGTAGATGCCCACTAACATAATTGGGGTTGGAGTGCATCTGAGCTTGACCATCAAGGAACCTACCCTGCCATGTTCGCCTTAGCCTAGGGGTACCCACAGCCCACATCCCCCACCCAGGTAATCCCTTAATGCGCGCAAAGTCATGATTCTGAATCTGTACTCACCCCCTTGTGGCTGCTGTGATGCCTTCAAGCGCCCATCCAACTCCGGATAGGCCACCGCCAGGATGCGGAACATCAGAGGGGTCAGGGTATGACGGGCACCCCTTCCTCATTGGAAGGCCAGCCCCAGCTGGGCCTCCACCGTCTTCCTTGCCCAGCGGCGCAGGTCCTCCCACCGTTTGCAGCAGTGGGTGCTCCGCCTGTCAAAGACCCCCAGGGTCTGCACCTCCTTGGCGATGGCACACCAAATACCCTTTCTCTGATGGGCGCTGACCTGCAGAAAAAATACAGCAGAAAAGGTATTAGTCAAACCGTCCGGACTGTTATACTCATGGCCCACCATATCATCTCTCATCCCCTTACACACATACATTGACCACCATACATGCAGCACTCTGCCCAGGACCCCTCATATCCCCTCACACGAGGCTTACACACTCAGCACTCCATACATTCATGCCCCATGCATCATGCTCACAGTGTACTCACCTGTTTGTCTGGAGGACCATAAAGTAAAGGTTACTGGGGTAGGACCCCTTCCACCAGTCTCTCCAACTCCTCCGAAGTGAAGGCAGGGGCCCTTTCCCCAGACATTCGAGCCATGGTTGCTTCCAGACACAGGTCACAGCAGCACTTGCAGTGTAGGTACTCTCCTGTTGAAGGTCAGGTAGCAAGTGAGTGAACAGATAGAAAATGGCAGTCATGTCCGCGGCGGTGCATACCATCACTGCCGGCATACATCACCATTGGCTCCTGGAACCCATAGGCCCAAATGATAACCAATGAGGTATTGCACGGCGGTCGTCGAGCGCCGACTGCAACAGCGCACAATGCCAGTGGAATTACCTCATTTCCACTTGTCCCTCCTCACAGGTCAGGCAGCCACCATTTCAGGGGGGCACAGGCCATGGCACCTAACTGCGTCACAGCAGACACATGCACATCAACTGACTTACAAGTTCACATATTGTTTCTTTAAAGCAAACATTGCATATTAATCTGAGAATATGTTTCAATATGACCTTCTGCTCACCGTTTTTCACCCTGGAGTTCAACAACTGAGGATGAATAGGAGATGGAGACATCCCCCGTGTACAGACCCCTGGTGGACCTAGCGACAATGAGAGGACAGGCACATTAACCTAACCTACAGACTTGATAAGGCCACAATCCAAGTCCTGTGTGCCCAATTGGAGCTAGACCTGATTTCAGCTATCCACCACCCCACAGGTATCCCCCCTCTAGTGCAGGTCCTATCAGTGCTCCATTTCCTGGCAAGTGGTTCATTCCAAGTGACAGTGGCCATGGCATCAGGGATGTCACAGCCTATATTCTCAAATGTGCTGACCTGTGTTGTCTGCCCTGCTGAAACACATGCGCAGCTACATCGTTTTCCCCCAGGTGGAGGATTTGTCCACAGTGAAGGCTGACTTCTATGCAATGGGACATATCCCCAACATCATTGGTGCCATTGATGGTATACATATTGCTTTTGTCCCCACCAGAGAAATGAACAGGTGTTCAGAAATCGAAAAAGCTTTCACTCTCTGAATGTGCAGATGGTGTGCTGGGCGGACCAGTAAATCTCCCATGTCAATGCAAAGTATCCTGGCTCTGTGCATTTATCTTGAGGAATAGCAGCATCCCATATGTGATGTCTCAACTCCAGAGGAACAGGGTGTGGCTAATAGGTAAGCCCATGGTCCCCACCCAGTGGATGTAGGTATATGGGTGTGGTGTTGGCCCTAAGGGTGAGTGTGTGGTTAACAGGTATCCCTCGATATTTACAGGTGACACTGGTTACCCCAACCTCTCATGGCTACTGACCCCAGTGAGGAAAGCCAGGACAAGGGCAGAGGAACGTTACAATGAGGCATATGGGCGAACAAGGAGGATCATTGAGCGGACCTTTGGCCTCCTGAAGGCCAGATTCCGGTGCCTCCATTTGACAGGTGGATCCCTGTACTACTCACCCAAGAAGGTGTGCCAGATCATCGTTGCATGTTGCATGTTGCACAACCTGGCCTTGAGACGTCAGGTGCCTTTTCTGCAGGAGGATGAGCCTGTGGATGGTCGACTGGCAGCGGTGGAGCCTGTGGACAGTGACAAAGAGGAGGCAGGGGAAGAGGATGTGGACAACAGAACTACAATAATTCAACAGTACTTCCAGTGACACACAGGTAAGACACTGTAACTTCACCTTCCATTGCAGTTTTGTGTTGGACATTAAACATGGCAGCCTGATTTCCCTATTTCTATGGCCACTTACTGTACCCTTTGACATCTCTATTTTCAGATATCTATGCCCCACTCTGGCTCCTGGTGTGTTTACTGCTGCCCACTACAGGTCATACCTATGTAAATATTACAGTACATTTGAATTGCAATTTTTACAGCTTGTTAAACTAAGACATATTTCAATCAATTGACAGACTCCATACTTGTATTAGTTCCAAGGGTGTTTATTTCAGTGCTGGAAAGTAAATGGAGATGTGCAATGGGCTGGGTTGATGGTGGAGAACTATCCAGGATAGAGTCCAGTCTATCGGTATCAAAGATACATTGTCCAAGGGGCATAGGAGGTGGCGCAATGTCAGTTCAAGGTGGACAGGGTGACAGGGTGGGACACAAGGGTGACAATCAGGGGAGTCCTATTTCCTAGCGGGGTCTTAGCAATGTTCTCTGGCTTCTGCCTGGATCGCAGGGACCTGTTGTGTGGTGGTTCTCCTTCTGCAGGGGTGGGGTGCTGGTGGCCTGTTGTTCTTGTGGCAGGGCCTCCTGTCCACTAGCGTCGGTGAAGGTGGAGGGCTGTTCTTCGGGGTGGCTAGTGTCAGGGGCCCGTTGGTGTGCCACTGCCTCCCTCATGGTGTTGCCCATGTCTGCCAGCACCCCTGCAATGGTGACCAGGGTGGTGTGGATGTCCCTCAGGTCCTCAGGTCCTCGCTGGGTCTCCTGCAGCTTGGCCAGTATCTGGCCCATGGTCTCCTGGGAATGGTTGTATGCTCCCATGATGTTGGTGAGTGCCTCATGGAGAGTCGGTTCCCTGGTCCTGTCCTCCCCCTGTCGCACAGCAGTCCTCCCAAGCTTCCCTGTTGTTCTGTGCCTCTGTTCCCTGAACCGTGTGCCCACTGCCACTGATCCCAGGTCCCTGATCGTCCTGTGTTTGATGGGTTGCCTGGGGTCCCTGTAGTGGTGGACACACTGCTGATTGACGTGTCGTGGGGTAAGAGGGATGGGCCCGCTGGGTGGGTGCTGTGCTGGTGTTTCCTGAGGGGAAGGCTCTGTGGTGGTTTGGGACTGTGGCTGGGTCACCAACAGTCCAGAGGTCCCTGATGGGGCAGGTTGGTCATCCTGATCCAGGCGTGCAGAGCTGCTGACATCACTGTGGGCCTCTTCTGTGGGGGGGACTGGATGTTGGTGGCACCTCCTCTCCGGTGACATTGTGTGGGGGTCCTGTGGGGAAGTAAATGCAGTGTTATTGTATCTGCATGTGTCATCTTGTGCATGGGTACGTTTTCCTCTATGGTTGTTATTGGCAAGGCATCTTTGGCTTTTGTAAGTTGTGATTTGGTTGGCTAAGTGATTGTCACTAGTGTGCATGCTGTGGTGATGGGTGTACATGCAGGTCTGTGGTGGGTGTCGATGCATTGGTTTTGCATGCAGGGCTTGGTATTGGGATGGGTGGGTTGTGATGGTGGGGTATATGTGAGGTGGTGGAGTGATGGGGGTGAGAGCAGGGGTGTGGGTATGTGATGGCATGCAGGTAGGGGGGTGATAGTAATAGAGATTTGACTTACCGGAGTCCAGTCCTCCTCCTTCTCCTGCCAGGCCCTCAGGATGAATGATCACCAAGACTTGCTCCTCCCATGTTGTTAGTTGTGGGGAAGGAGATGGGGGTCTACCGCCAGTCCTCTGTACAGCTATCTGGTGTCTTGCTACCACGGAACACACCTTCCCCGGTAGGTCGTTCCACCTCTTCCTGATGTCATCCCTTGTTCTTGGGTGCTGTCCCATAGCGTTGACCCTGTCCACGACTCTCTGCCATAGCTCTAACTTCCTTGCAATGGATGTCTGCTGCACCTGTGATCCGAATAGCTGTGGCTATACCCGGATGATTTCCTCCACCATGACCCTTAGCTCCTCCTCTGAGAACCTGGGGTGTCTTTGTGGTGCCATGGGTGTAGTGTGAATGGTGTGTGTGAGGGTGTGTGGGGTGATGTGTTAGGGTGTTTGCTGTGAGGTGCGTAGATGGTGTATGGGTGATGGTGTTCTGTGGCTCTGGTTCTGTGGGTGCTCTTGGTGTCTCTCTCTCTCTCTGTTGTAGATTTTTGTGGAGTTGTAAAGTGTTGTGGGTAGTGTGTGTTTTATAGTGTTGTGGTGGTGTGGGTGTGGTGTGTGTATGTGTGTCAGGTGTGTGTAGTTTGAATTGTCCAATGTGGTGATGTTTTGTTAGTGTGTGTGTATTTTGAGCGCGGCGGTGTGTAAGGCCAATGGTTTACTGCGGTTGAATGTCCTCTGCGGTTATTCGTGGTTCACGATGCTGTGGGTGTATTTCTGTTGGCGTAATGTGTGGGTTTTGATACCGCCAGTTTATCACTGACCTTTGGGCTGGTGGACTTGTGTGTGTGTCTGTATAGTGGTGGATTTCTATGTGTGGGTCATAATACCCGTAGCGGTATACCGCCGCGTTCGGGGTATGTTGGCGACAGTCAGCATGGCAGTAAGCGGAACTTGCTCCCAATGTCATAATGAGGGCCTATGTCCTTCTCCTTCAAGTACTGCTGTTGTTGGGTGGTGCATCGAAGGTAAGTATGTTCCATGATGCCCACTTGGTTGAAAACAGATGCAGAGGTATTGTGTGGGATAAGCATACCCTTCTGGCACATGCAGGTTTCACTACAGGTTTGAGTTGGGTGGTAGTCCGTGTTAGGATTTCCATGCATTTCCCACTCAAACAGGTATGGATAGATCCCATGAGTATTATGCTGCGGTGATGTCAAATAGACAGGGAGAACAATCAGCATTTGTGTCTATGGATCTGCCCCCCCACACTACAGATAGTTACGGGAGACCACTTTGGTGGGCTCCTCTAACAGATCCCTGCAGCAGTACAGGTCATCAAAAGAGACTTTTAACTGGTGAAAGAGGCCAGACTGGTTAGATTGGGGAACAGATGTATAAAAATAGTAGGAACACCAAAACTGGAAGGTTTTGCAATGGAGATGGTGCTGAATGCTGGGTGGAGGGCACAACATTGAGAGGTCAGGTGATGCTTCTACTTGGAGGCCAATAGAGCATTTTCTAGGCTGTATTATTTATTTGCAATAGGGTGTAAGCAAAGAGGTTTAGAAATGCAGAGTTCCTGGCTAGCTGTCCATCTGACCACTCCATATTGTTGGTGGAGTTCACATCCACTAGCTCAATGAGAGGTGAGGACTGGAGGATAAACCCCTTGCCGTTACCAAACAAGACTAGCAAGACACCAGGCCTTAATGGGTTGCCATAAAATGCTGTATAAGATTATCAATTAAACCGACAGGACTGATGCTACAAAGGTATGAGGCTGCAAGTAGAGCATGGTTCTTGTCTTGACTTCCAGGTGACCACAGTAGTAATGATTCTGTCTGGCTGCGGCATTCTGTATATTCTGTAGATGTTGGTGGAGTTGAGCTGCGATCACTGTGTAGAGAGCATTGCCGTAGTCCAATCAGATGGATTTGAGGGTCTGGGTGATGGTATATTTTGAGCTTTAGGGTAGCCACTTGAAAATCTTACGAGGCATGCAGAGGCTGAAAAAGCAGGAGGGGGAGATGGCATTTACCTGGGTCATCATAGGTAACTTATTGCCCAAAATGATGCCTAGGTTCCTAGTGCGGTCAGTGGGGATAGAAGTAGGTCTGCATTCAGAGGGCCACCAGGAAGAGTTCCATGGGGAGCATTTTATCTGAAGATCAGTATTGATGTCTTGTCTATGTTGAGCTTCAGGCAGTTGTCCTTCATACAGTTGGTGGCATCTGTAATGCAGTTGTGGAAGTTGGTGGTGTATTCGAAGAGGGAGAAGATGAGTTGTGTGTAGTCGGCATAGGATATGATGTTGAGTCAGTGGGTTTTGACGATGCTGGCCAAAGGTGTCATATAAGTGTTGAAGAGAATGGGGCTTTAGCGAGGGGTACTCCAATAATGATTTCCTTGGTTTCATAGGTGAGGGGTAGGAGGCAGAATTTGTGCGTTGAGAAAAGAGGTGATTCATCTGAGAGCCACACCTTGGATGCCTATGTTGTGCAGGCTTGTGATGAGTGTGAGACTGTGTCAAAGGATACTGAGTGATCAAAGAGGATGAGAGCCGCAAGGAAAATCAGAGAGGCAGTCTCTCCTACCAGAGATAGAGAATTAATTATGGGAAAGGACATTAATACTATGTTTACTAATCTTAAACTGGAAGTAGCACATTGATAGAAGCCGCCACTGTTCCTGCAGAATACACCATTCTGGGTTCCAGCCTCATTTTTTGTGTGAATGGACAAGAGGCTATGCACAATATTATGGGAAGAAAGGGCACCCAGAACATCTTTGTCAACTTTACGCAGGGGAGTATATGACAGTGGGATGGCACTGCCAGATATTAGGAAATATCATTGAACCTGCCTATTAATAGTGGTAAGTGACTGTTAACACTGTAAGAGCTGTACCAATGATTAAATAGAGATACAATTGGCAGCTGAGTATATATGGCCAGTGTAAGAAATTGGGTTACTGTTTGAGGTGTATGAAACCGTAATCATGCAGCAACCACAATTCCTGTCAGGGTAAAGTCACAAGCACTCCCAAAATTAACTGCACTCGACCCTCGGATAGCTTGGTACAGAGCAGTCAAGCATAACTCGGAGGCAATATGTAAAGTATTTGTGCAACAACTCAAACAGTAATGACACAAACAACTCCCATACCATATTAGAAAAATAGAGCAAAAGCTAATAAATAAACCAAGACCAAAATGACAAAAATCCAATCAGTAGTGCCAGCGATATGCATGTTTAATGATTTCAGTGAAAATACCACCAAAAAGCACAAAGCGCCAACTGTGGATATCTAGTCATGCCAGACCGGTAAAAAGTCATATGTTCAGATCGGCCATGGAGCTACAGGGACCCACTAAGGTCTGATTAATACAGTGCCTTAGTCCTGGCTGCAAAGAGGTGCAGATTCCTGCATAGAGGATATGTCATGCGGCAACTACAATGTAAGGTCTTGGTGAGGAGATGCACAATGCAGCATTGGCGATGAGAGGTCTGGTTGAGGAAATACTTCACACAGCACCGGTGATGCCAGGTCCAGGAGAGGAGATGTGTTGCATAGCAGTGGTTCCAGGAAGCTGCGTTGGGCAATGTGAGGTCTTTACATGAGGATGGATTGTGCAGCAGCAGTTCCAGTGGCTACTATAGGCCATGCATCAGGAAAGTCCACACAGCAGAGGTGATGTGTTGATTCAGCCTGGGGTTGCACCACCTTTTAAAGGAGATACCTCATTTCCGCTGGGTCCACAAATGAGATGGCAAGGCACCTTCAGGCCCACTTCCAAGGGTCAAGACTTAGGTGGCACCACTTGGCAGGGTAAGACAAATGTAAGAAGCTGGACTTCTTTGCAGATGTCCCCCGCCACTTTTTGCCCCCATTGGAACTACTAGATGCTGGTTTTGAACTCTGAAGTCAGCTAACCAGGATCAACTGCCAGTGTTCTGTCCCTAAACCAACACACATGTTCAATTGTAACCCAATTGGGAAAGACTTTAGCACCCCTGAATGTCCCTGCTAATTGGTAATCGTGGTACCCAAGGTATAGGTACCAAAGAGGGTCGCTAGGTGCTGTAGCATGTATTATACCACCTAAGGGACCCACACTATAACACATGCAGACTGCCATCACCGAATGCATGGAATGGTGAAAAACAATTTGAAAACACAACATTGCACACACCCTGTGTGTAATGCCCATACCACTGCATATCCTATGTGTAAGTCATGCCTACAGCAGCCCTTCAGAGCCCTAAGGCAGGGTGCATTATATGTTACGTGAGGACATAGCTGCATGAGCAGATATGCCCCTGTGATGTCTAGTTCCATTACAAGATATTGCAAGTGACTGGGCACTGGCCATGATACGTTACCCAGCTACGTGATGGCTGCACAGAAAATAATAGTGTTTGGTATTAAACACCTCTTCTCAATAAACATGCACCCAGAGGGCACCTTAGAGGTGCCCCCTGAAAACCAACTAACCTTCGAGTGTGGTGGCTGACTGGTTTCTACCAGCCTGCCACTGCAGAAAGGTTTCTGACCCCCTGGAGGTGAGACCCATGTTCTCTGAGGCCAGAAACAAAGCCTGCATCAGAGGAAGGTGTTCACACCTCCTCCAGCAGGATGGCTAGTAAATCTGCATAGCAAGGACAGGGGTTTCAAAGTCCCTGCCACCTGTGATATGAGCACCCACTTCCCCCTAGACCTGGGAGATGACACCCCCCTGCTCTGAGGCCCATTTGGTACCCAGACAGGTGGGGAATTAGCTAGCTTAGTGGTCATATTGGAAGTGTAGTTACCACATGGGTAAGTCGCCCATTGGCTACAACTCTACACTCCCCTTAATGCCCCTAAATTCAGTACTTAGGTACCCCCCTGACACCAGGAACTCAGATTTAAATTCCTGGGAACTGACAAGGGCAAAAGCTTGCTGTCACTGCGGGAACGAAGGACTGACCATGAACCTGGCGTAAAATGCTGCCTAACTGCTGGAACCTCGATAATTGCGAAGCCCTAGCTCCCCCAAAAGCTGTGCATCCTCTCCAAAGCTGGGAAGACTGCCCAGCACTTCAACAACCAGTTAGCATCTCCCTTGGAGTTGAGGGGCCACCTCTCTGCAGCCTGCAGGCACCAACTACATCTATTCAGTACAGCGTTCTTCCTGCCCCGGGTCCACAAAGGGAACAGCACCCCAGAAGAAGGACGTTTTGGCTCCCAGAGGTTAGACCCAGCTTTGCAGGGAGTACTAAGCAGCTAGACCCTGCAGGAGCCCTTCAGCACCAATACCTTGGGTACCGGAGCCCTTGCAGCAACCAAGGCTTGTTTAATGTCAAGTCCAAACACCAACACCTCCAAGAGCGACCTACCGATGAGGAACATCAGCAGCACCAAGGCCAGCACCAAGAGTAGCCCTGCTGTTGTGTTTTCCCTCTATCTCCAGGTCCACCCCAGGAAGTGAGAGCCTCTAATGCCAGCAAGCCGCCGGAAAAAACACCACTGCACCTGAGCCCCACAGCCTGAGTATGAGCCCACTGATGGTGCCCCCTGGACCCAGACTCCCTCAAGAGCCAACCCATCCTTTGGGTTCTGACGGACTGGTCCCCCAGTCCCCACTTGCAGCCTTTTATTGCAGGTACTGTTCTGATTGACTTCAGCTGTAGTGTCTGAGGCTACCCTTGCTATTAGCATCTCTGTACCTGGACACACCAGAACAGGTAATCCAAAACTGCTGGTGTTTTTAAAGATCCTGGCCCATATTTACCTTAAGTCCAGAAGGTGAAACCTGTAAGTCGTTTGCAAGTGACCCTGTGCTGTGTATGTTTTCCCCACAGGATAACATTACTGTTTTCAAGGCTCATGCCTTAAATCAAACAGCTGTATTTACTGTATTTTTAAATTTCACTAAGCCAAAAAGTACTTACCTAATCTTGAAGATCTTGGTGTCTAACTTATTATAAAAATCGATGTTATTTTTTTAAATTGGTCTCGAGTTTCATCTTGACTGTGTGTTTCATTTATTGACTCTGTGTGTTCAACAAATGCTTAACACTTCACTCTGATAAGCCTAAACTGCTCAGCCACACTACCATAAAAAGAGCATTTGGGATTATTAATTTAAGCCCTGTAAAACAGTAAGAGTCGACTGGACTATCTGCATAATGTACATTGGTACACTACATAGATATCCAGCTTCCAATACTGGTGGGTCAGCGGTGGGGAATAAGACTTTGAATTTGCTGATACCACTTGGTCAATAGGTGGTTCCACGAAGAAACCCACAACTGACTTTAGTCAAAAATATTTTTTTTATTTTTTATTTTATTTTGTTTTCCTTAAATTTTCATTCTGAACTGTTAGGTCCTTGTGATAAGTCCCTCAGTCCAACTATATTAGAACATTTTAAAGTGTTTTAGTTAGTTAGGCCTAAAAAGTCTATTTTAGATTTTTTGCCAAATTTTAAAAAAGTTCCCAACTACATTAAACATGTCAACCTCAGAAGATAGAGTCGAAAGGCTCAACCTGATCCCTTACCTGATTCTTTAGTTTGAAAAAGTTAAAGGACTCTGTGAGGCTTGCAAAATTAAAACTGGACCCAAACCAACCATGGCATAACTCCAGGAGTTGCTTGCTGAGTTTGATAAGGCCCACAAAAGAGAAGGAAGCACTAACAATATTGAAATTGACCCAGTCAGTGAAGATGAGACTGTAATCAGTACACAAAGGGAAGAGTTTCCTTCCAATTCCCCAGGGTGAGGAAAGCAGTAGAAACATTGTCCCTAAAACTGTACCTGGAGGTAGGCCAGGCCCATAGAAGAAGTGGTAGATGCAGATAGAAAGCAGGAGAGACATTCAGGCCACATTCCTGGCCATAGAAAGAGAAAGGGATGAGATGGGTCTCGCAGCCATGAGTGGTGGCAGCAACAAAGTGAATAGGGAGGGAGAGGAAACCTTTGACCCTAAAATCTTCAGGGGGTTTGTCCCTTTGTCCCAAAATGGTGAGAGTGATGATATTACCAAATGGTTTACAGCCTTTTAGAAGGCTTGTAGAATGGGGAAATTACACCAGAGAGCTCTGTACTGCAGGATCTTTTCTCAGGCAAGTGCAGGGATAGACTCCTGATACTGAATGAGGTAGATGCTGAGTCCTGTGACCTCATGAAGGATACCCTGATTGCGGACTTTGGACTCACCACTAAGGAGTACGGGATTAAGTTCAGGGAGATGTACAAAACCTCAAGCCAAACCTGGGTAGATTTTGTTGACTTCTCAGTCAAAACAATAGGTGGCTGGTTAAAAGGTGACAAGGTGTAGGATTATGATGGGTTTTATAACTTGATTATGAAAGAACACATTTTGACAAACTGTACATCAGACAAGCTACACCTGCATCTGGTAGATTCAGCTCTTTCTAGTCTTAGAAAGTTGGTTAAGAAGGCTCATGTGTGGGTAAGGACAAGAGTACCCAAAAAGACTCAGAGGGATGACTATTAATAGGTGAAATCAGGCCCACAAAAGTCAAAAGAGGGAGATGATAAGTCCAGCAAAGAAACTCCTTCAGAACCCTAGATCCTTAAGAAAGAAGACCACCACTCTTCCTGCTAAGCAGAAGGAGGGGGGCCCAGGACCTAAAGTTTTTTTTATAAAAGGGTGTGGTTTTGGCTGCCAGCAGTCAGGCCACTATAGAGGTGGCCCGGCCTGTTCCAAGAAGCTAGGTAAAACTGGACTATCTAGTAGTATCCATAGGAGAGGATACCTCAGATGAGGAGGTCCTCATTGCCTTTAATAGGTCTAGATGGCAAAATTGTGATCACTGAAGGTGGGAGTAAGCACTTCCACTCCATTCAGGTGAATGGGATGCCTGCCACTGGCCTGAAGTACAGGTGCCAGTCACACCATAGTGGTTGACAGGTTATTGTCCCCAGATCAATATGTGCCAGGAGAGACAAGAAAGGTAAGAGTAGCCCCTGGGGAAGTCACAGTTAGGTCTGTAGCCATAGTGCCCCTAGAAAGAGAGGGTATCCTTAGCTGGCATAAGGTGATGGTCACTTCTGACCTCCCCCTAGATTGTATCCTAGGCAGTGACCTCCCAGAGGTTGGTCTGATCCCACAAGGGGTGTTTGCCCAGGGCACCCCCCAACCCAAAGAACCTGAGAGCCCTCTGATAAGCCTAAACAGCTCATCCACACTACCACAAAAAGAACAGTTGGGATTATTAATTTAAGCCCTGTAAGCCAATAAGGGTTGACTAGACTATCTGCATCGTGTACCTCTACATTGGTATACTACATAGATAGCCAGCTTCCTACAACTCACAGTTGCAGAGGGCAGCAGGGAAGCACTCCTTCAGTTTAGCAGTCCAGCAGAGTGGCAGTCCTTTTAGCAGCACAGCACTCCTTCCTGGCAGTCTTTCACAGGCCCAGAAGCATACTGAAGAGTTGGTGTCTGAGGTCCAATATTTACACCTGGTGCCTTCTTTGAAGTAGGAGAAGTTTCTAGAGAATTTCAGTGCACAGGTTTCTTGCCTCCCCTGCCTCCAGACCAACTACAGGGGCTATGCAGCTCTTTGTGTTACCGCAGGACACTGCCTAATCGTGTGCAAGTGAGGATGTGCCTAGCTCTGCCCCCCATCCTGCCAGTGATAGACCATCCAGGCCCACCTAAGCCCTCTATTGTATGTGACTGTTTGAGAGGAATACACAAAGACTAACTGCCGACTACACCTAGTCATGTGACCTAGAGACAGGCGACAGGCACTAAATGGCTAAGGCAGGAACATGCCAACTTTCTAAATGTGGCATTTTCAAAATTGTAACTTGAAATCTCACTTTACCATACAAGAGGATTTCTCAATACAATTCCAAAGCCACCAAGCATGAACTGTTTACCTGTTCCCATTTGAAGGTTACAGCTTATTAAATATAATACAGTGGTTCTAATACTATCCTGTAGGAGAGTAAGGCCTTGCAGTAGTCAAAAACAAATGTAAGAATTGTTTACAACCACAACATGTAAAACATAAAAGTACATGCCCTATTGTTTAAATACATTGCTCCCAGCCCCATAGGCTGTTTAGGGCCTATGTTAGGGGGAAAGTGTATGTATTAAAAAGGAAGGTTTGGGCCAGGGAAAAGGTTTATTCTGCCAGGTTGAAATGTCAGCTCAAAACCACGCCCAGAGGCTGCATTGGCAGGCCTGAGACATTTTTAAAGTACTACTTATGTGAGTGGCACAATACGTACTGCTCACCCACTAGTAGCATTTAACGTACAGGCCCCTGGTACATACAGTACCACTTCACAAGGGACTTACGTGTTAATTAAATATGCCAATTTGGTGTGAGTCAATTATACCACTTTTAAATGAGAGAGAGCAAGCACTTTAGCACTGGATGGGAGAGGTACGGTGTACAGAGTCCTAAAAGCCAACAAAAACAGGTTCAGAAACCAGAAGGGTAAATGCAAAACGTTTGGGGATGACCCTGCACAAAGGGCCAAGTCCAACAGCCAGGTTATTTGATGGATGAACACTTTAAATATTGCCCCACACAGGCATTTGCTCTCCACTTTGCGCATTTTTAGATGGTTTGAATTGAAAGAAATAGTAGAGGCCATTGGATGCTTGAGATTGTTTGCCAGGTGGTGGGAGGTGCGTCCAAGGCTTAAACGACATGCAAATCTGCACCAAAATCAACATCGTTGAGGATGCTGTAGGCTGCTCCTTGAAGGCCTGACAGCTGGTGGTCGGCCCCACCCTATTGAGCAACTTTCTCCAGTTGAGCAAGACTTGGGACGAGTGTAGAAAAGGATGTTTTTTCCAGCCTGCTGCCATCTCTGTACCCCTGCCTGGATGCCAGCTGACTGCTACCCACCTCCCTGCAAGTTCCTGATGTTATCTGCATGAATCCAGTCCCAATTCCGATAGGAATCCCTGCACAATGATGAAAAAATAACTGAATCAAGAAGGGGAGAACTCGATGTGCCAGTCAGGCAGATCAAGAAGAACTGGGAGTGACGCTCAACGCACACACCCATGAGGCGGAGGAGCAGAGCAGCAGACACAGTGGATGTGGTAGCAGCAAGGCAACAATAGAGCAGTGAGATCACAGTGAAGGAGACCGACTGCGGTTGTGGTTGCATGAGGGAGAGCAGCCTGCAGAAGCACCTTGGACCTGGAACCCCTCATTGCCAGCCACCCCTAGCCACCTCCTGTGCCCCGGGCCTCGCCTTGCCCCCTGCCCCAGCATCCCCCGACATCATCTGATGCTGCCACACTATGGAGTCTCTGACTGACACCTGTCACCCACTGATGGCATCACACCACCGGCTGGCATTTTGTTGGCTCAACCAGCATAATTGGCATAACTGACATGCTTGTGCATCCACCCCCCCACTCAGCAAGGAGACAGTAAGAGAGCAAGAAACATTGGGGCAAGGCAGCACCATAGGTTTGCTCGTGCCCCTCCCCATTAGAACCAAGTGACTCCAAGGGGAGGAGAGGTGGCGCTTCATGGACTTGGAGACTTGAAATGAGAGATAGTAAGAACACTAAAAGACAAAAAGAGACAAAAATATAAAAAGCCCCAAACCTCTTTGAAGAAAAGGGGCGTGCGTTACCTGTGTAACCTTTATGTAATCTGTGTATTCTGTGTAATACGCCACCAGGACTGGCACTCACATTCAACACTTCACCGGCGCCCCACTTACACCCGTGCTCGCATCCACCCTATGCATATTTACTTAAAGATCCGCCTGTATACATATATATATTTAGCAATATCCAAACAGATCTAGTAAGTGACAGCAGGATGAGGTCTGGGAAAATGAGGAGCCAGCCCCCAGGATCCAATAAAAGGAAATGAGAGACAAAGATATGGGGTGCAGTGTCAAAAAGGAGATTCAGAGGCACTGAAGCAGAGAGACCCCCATCTGATAAATGTGAGTAAGGAATAACAAGGGACAGTGATGTTGCAGGGAGCCCCTGAGCTGGTCAGCCAAAGAAATTCTGGAAACTTCGGAAACGTTGGAAACCCTGGAAATCCTGGAAACCAGCCAGAATCCAGACTGGCCCATTGATCAAACAGTGCCTATTAAGACACAAAAGATAAGATATTTTTTCAAGTCTGTGAGAGAACGGGTTGACGCATCTAGTGCACCTGGCGCAAATTACATTCTGCTTTTGGCAGATCTGGCAATACATAACAACACTGCTCTTGAAAACATAGTCAATGGTAGAGGCATGGCCACAAGTGAAAGGATTACTCAAATTCCTCTGTCATCCAGCATAGTCATCCTAAAGAGCCAGCGCTCCCGCCATGGTCATCTATGGAAAAGCTGGATGCAGAAGAAACATATAGCTGCACCACCACAGGGGGGTGTTGACTTAGCGGATCAGCGCATTACCAGGGCATCCGATGAACTAGACGTGCAAGTACAGCAATGTTGAGCCCAGCTTAGAAACCTTGACCCGCCACAAGCCCATATATTGCTCTTTTCTTATGCTTAAGAGTGTTCAAGTTGTGGGGCCCGAGCAGCCCAAACTGCTGGATGGTAGTCACAGGACTAGCATTTCTTGCCCAGTACAGGCAGTGGGAAACAAAGATATAACATCTCAAATTTGCAACCGAAAGGGTATGGTACAATCTGGGAATAATAATAGCACTCCACAAAGGATAACAGACACCAACAATCTGTGGATAGCAATATTTGAGCTCTATGTAAGCAACAGTAGTGGGTCTTAATCATAATGCAAACAAATATGGACTTCCACATGGATCTATTCAATATTCTGGTTGTCTTCATGTCGAGCATTGACAATAAGTTCGAAAAATTGAATGCCCTGATCCCGCAAGTTAAAGCGGATAAGAACATTGATTTTACCATATGCTCATGCACGGAGGTGCAACTCCTGATGACCCTCGAGGGTATGATGGAGAAAGTAAGATCTAACCCTGCACCAAAGGGCCCAATTTCATACTTAATTACTCACCATATAATGGATAACCACATAATTAGTAGATCTATACCACTTCAAGATCCTCCCAGTGAGGGGGAAAGAAAAGAGGCCTCACAAAGAAGAGACCTAGTAAGTAGGTGGAGTGGAGTGGCTGCAATTGTCTAGCTCACAACAGGTCGATGACTGCTCTTCCCCTCAGTTCTTGAATGCAGCCCCCTCCCCTGCGTGCCAGACAAAGAGAGAATGAAAGCAAGCAAGAAAAGGCAGCAATAAAGCCAACTAAGAGCCTCTGGCACTGTAATTCCAATATCCATCTGGGCCTCTAGGGAGGATGAGAGAAAGGTGTCCAATTAGTAGAGCCCTCCCCCACCTCCGATAGAATTATTGGAAAGTGTATAAGGGACTGTAGTGGTAACTGAGAAAATCTTCCAAGGCCATGAAGGTCGTGAAAATGAAAGCCCAATAACAAGGCCCAGGGAAGAGATGAAAAAATCAATGGACAATGAAGATATCAATCCCCTGGTCGCAGGCGGCCCTTCACAGTGTGGAGTAGTAGCCCTATGCAAGTGTGGAGGAACGCCTAGGTGGCAAAATGAGATAGCAAGCTCTGGGCCAAAAACAGAAAAGGACCGTATTGGAAACTGTCCCAAACCCCCAGACAAGTGAGCAGGCCTGGCAGTCATCCCGAACAACCGATCTGAGACAAAAAGTAGCTGAACATAAAGATCAGGGGAACTGGCTTTCATGGATTCCAGAGATCAAATCTAGAGGTACACTCAAAGTTCTAAACCGTGCAAATATTTCAAAATTAATAAGAGCATTAGCTGTCTTGAAACACATAGAATCAGATGATATCCACTCCATCAGGTTCATACCACCCAGACGAATGGCAGACATCAGAACCCACATTCATCACGTTCACAACATTGGACCTCACAGCACAGTTCTAGAGAGCACGTAGTTGCGGAAGTCCTGGGGAATAGAAGCAGCCATGTTCCAGGGGATTGGTATCCCCACCTGTTGAAGAAGCAGTAGCACCGTGAGAAGTAGGCAAGCCCCTCAGCATCTGTATTGGGGGCATCCATGGAACAACAAAGGACCCTAAAGAAGATCAGGATAGCTGGAGTTGGCTAATAGCACTACCAGACGCAGACATTAGGTACTTAGCAACATTACTGCTACAGGACTTAGAGCAATGGGCATCAACTACAGGTAGACTACCGCTGAATGAGACTGGGTTTGAGAGCCAGCAAGGTACACTACCTAATCTCATGGCAGTAGGATTAATTCTCAATTGAGGAAAAGCTACTGGCACACTGCTTCATATGTTTTGTAGATTTCAAGGCAGCATTTGACAGCATCCTGCATGAAAATCTATGGACTAAGCTCCTGCAGTGAGGGATTTCTCATAACCTACTAAAGGCCATCAAGCTGCTGTACACGGATAATTGAGTTAAAGTTAGGGTCGGCGACGGTACCCATCTATCAAGAGTTGTAAGAACATCTATTGGGTTAAAGCAGGGGTGCGTTCTCACAACCCTCCTGTTCAACCTGTACATCTCTGACCTCTCCCCAGCACTTGATGCATTGGTATCACATGCCCGAGCCTTGTTGGCACTCAGCTGTTGAACATCTTGTATGCAGATGATTTGCTTCTACTTAGCAACTCTACGATGGGTTTGTAGGGATTAATGAATCATCTGGCAACATAAGCCGTGGATAACGCCCTAGTGTTTAACCTTCAAAAAATGAAAGTCATCTCATTAAACCGCCACCTCCTATATCAACGTAAATGGTATATTAACGGAGACATCATAGATGAGACACAGACAAGTATGTACTTAGGCGTTAGAATAGACTCTAGGAATTTGTTTGTTCTCCAAAGGGAAGCAATCAGGGGGAAAGCTTTAGCACTGCACTTTTCATTTTGAACATTGGCAAAAACCCTTCGGGGACTGATACCAATGCTGTCATATGGGAATTAAATAATGGCAGGCGCAGATGCAAGCTTATTAGATAAAACCATCATAAAAACTTTAAGAAACGTCTTCCTGCTGCTGAGATCAGCATCACTTGCCCAGGTTAGGTTGGAATTCTCACTGACCAGACAAGATCTGGCCAGCTCTAGAGCACTTGTGAAATGTTGTTATAAGTTGATAAGTGCTCCCCAAGGCACGCTGGCCAGCATAGTCTGGTCTGACATTAACCTCCAAAGAGGAAAAGATGTCTACAAACATTATCTTCATGGATGCATAAAGACGCTATGGCTGGGTGAATTATGGTCTTTGGACACAACTGGTCTGAGGACAAAGCAATAGTTGCCCAACGCTCACATGAGTGGGTGGTGTAAAGTCCTATAGCAATCGAAAAACATCCACTCTTCTTGAGGCCACCTACTTTGTGAAAGCTAAGCAGACATTTCTGTCACTGACGCTAGAGGTGATCCCCACTTTGCATTTTTACCAAGATGGCAAGAAAAGTATCATAAGGGGATATGGAATGCCGTTTGTGTCATCAGACAAGAGTCACTGCTGCTCATTTCATGTATTTGCCCCCGATTCGACCTCCCAATGAGTATCTTGTTAAGGAGAGAGTTTAAGTCACTGGGGATTAGATCGTGCAGATCAAATGTAATAGAATTGCTTAATCCAGCGGAAGTAATCATTAATATCCAATGTGTGCAATTACTTGACATCTTTAAGGACCTTGTTAAAGAGGATACTGTCACCCAGTTTAAGGAGAAGACTGCCAGTTAAGCTTGGGACTTCGAAGGGGCCAAAGAATGTTTGGGTTATTACGAAAGGTGAGCCCAACCTAGCCCCCACCTGACCCCGTGCTTTAGGGCTGGTACGCTAAGATCAGGGCCCACAGACAGTACCGGTTGCTCGGGGCCATGATTAATATTCAGCTTTACCCCATCACATCTCTTCTGCTGTATGTAGAAAAACCCGTAAACTTAAGTTGATAGGCACCCTTGCTCTTTATGCATCACATTAGCACTTTTGCACCTTATGTACTTATGTGTCTTGCTATTAAATGTTACAGGTTTTGGTGTTCATAGAATTGATGAGCCTTGTTTAGGTACCCTTTTTAATTGTACTTTTACATGTATTGGTGACTTGTTTAGGTACACCATGTAAAACTTATGGATATAACTTGGCAGGTGGGAGTATTTTAGTATTTATTATTTATGATTTAGTGTTTAATATTTAATAACGTAATAATATATTAAATTATATTTTTTCATAATCGTTAAATGTATGGTTTAACAGATTACACAATGGTTATGGTTTTTATTGATTAATAAACTAAATTTTTCACACAGGCATTCCTTACGCCATGGAAGGTGACCTTTGCTTTGATGAGGTGGTGGTGGGAAAGATGACCATGGAAATAACATTGAACAAAGGAAATAAGAGGGCTGACTGGGTATAAAAAATGGAACCATATTGTAATTTTGGAAATAGAGGACTTATGGGGACAAGATGGACCTAGAATATTTGTGGACTTCAGGGTAGAATATGATCTGACATTTCATGAAAGTACATACAACTGCAACATGCACTTGCTAAACAGTCCAGGGAGTTAACACACATACAAGATAGGTCACGGTTTGAATACAGAGTTTTGTCTACCCAGCTACACAAGAAGGCCATGTTGCATATATATGACACTTAGGGCCTGATTGGGAGTTCGGTGGACTGCCGAACTTCTGACAAGGAGGTTGCTGCCGCACTGGCTACCTCCCTGCCGCACCCATCAAGAGCTTCCCGCTAGGCTGGCGGGCGGAAACAGGCTTCCGCCCGCCAGCCTAGTGGGAAACAGGCTACAGCATTGTCTCTGGTTCGTAATCGAACCAGCGGCAATGCTGTAGCCAGCACGGTGCACCAGCACCCTCACAATGTTCTGCAGACAGTGAACATTGCGACGGTGCTGGGCAGGGGGGACCCTGCTCTGCCCGTGCCAGGGGTATGGGCAGTGCAGGGACCCCCCCCACCCATGGCCTCCTGCACCTGTTCTCTGCCAGCCTTTTCACGGTGGTGTTACCACCATGAAAAGGCTGGCAGAGAACAAGGTTGTAATCCGCAGGGCAGCACTGCATGCAGCGCTGCCCTGACGGATTAGGATTTCTGCCAAAATCAGACCACTGGGATTCAAGATCCTGGCAGAGCTGGCGGTTTCCTGGCGGTCAGACCGCCAGGGTTGTTATGCAGCGGTTAGACTGCCGTATTGGTGGCGGTCCAGACCGCGAGTGTGCCGGTGATAGTACTGCCATACTCATAATGAGGCCCTTACTAATGATAGACCTACTACATTAGACAAGCTAAGGCAAATTAAGAAACATGGAAGTTACAGTTCTTTCTCAGTGTGCAATGACACACCTATCATTGCACACAGGCAGGGTGAAAAGTAATTAGTGCAGTTACATGGTGCCACCCTTTTCAGCATTTCTCCTCTTAGGGCCTTATTTGTAGTTTGGCAGACAGGATACTCTGTCGAAACATAGTTGATATCCCATCCACTGTATCACAAGTGTCATTGATTATAGTGCACTTGTAATACGGCAGCCTGGACATCTGCCACATTTGAAATGGAATATCCATTTGCCAAACTAAATAAGGTCTTGAGTTTGTTTCCTGACCAGGAGACTCAAATGATGAGTCTGCCGGCATGTTCCCCATATGCGGGTCATTTTGACCTCGGCAGTCTTTTTTAAAGACTGCCGAGGGACCGCCATGCGGAAGACCGCCATTGGTGGCGGTTTGCCGCTCGGACTATTATGACCGTTGTCAGCTCTCCGTCCTTTTACGGAGGGAGAGCCGCCAACAGCCATACTGGCGGGAGGCGGGGAAGTGGAGGTTGCTCCACCTCCACCGCCACGCCAACAGAACCCCGCCCAGCGAATCATGTCCTGTGATTCACCGTGGCGGTGTTCTGTTGGCGGTGTGGTGTCGGCGGAGCTGCGCCCATGGCTCCCGTCCCCTCCCGGAGGATAGTCGGACCAGGTAAGTCGATCGTCCATGAGGGGAGGGGGGTGCGGGTTTTTGTGTTTTGTGTGGGTGCATGGGGGTGTGCGTGTGTGTATGTAGATGGGGTGTGTGAGTGTGTGTATGCCTGCGGTGGTGTTGTGTGTATGGGAATGAGTGCGTGTATGTCTGTGGGTATGTCTGTATGGATGTGTGCGTGTATGTTTGAATGTGGGTGTGCGTGTATGACTGTGTGTGTGGATGTAGGCATGTATGTTGGCGTGTAAGTATGTAGGTGGTGCCTGCGTGCGTGTCGTGTGGGTATGGGTGAAGTGATGTTGGTGTCGGGGTGGGGAGGGGGGCCCTGCCACCTTTGCGGGGTGGCAGGGGTGGGGGGGTAGGGAAGGGAGTCGGGTGGGGGGTGGGGGAGACCCCTATCAGTGCCTGGCGGGCGGAACGGAGAACCGGCGGATGAACATGGCGGTAACCGCCATGGTCATAATTCCACAAAGTAAGACCGCCAGCCTGTTGGCGGTCTTACCCCCGGTTCTCCGCCTTCCGCCATGGTTGTAATGACCCCCATAATCTTTGAGTGAGAGGCTTGCTGGCCAGCAGATTTATTTGCGTTGGCTGAAAGTGGAGGCCAATAAAAGTGCTTCACCTTTTAGAATGGGGGATTACCATAACAGTGACAAGGCCATGACATGGCTAACCACTGGTAACAGCTGTTAATGATCTGATCAACGCATGTGGTAGACATTTTTTACTTGCACTCCCATTGGGGAGAATGTCTTCCTACCCTCCTTGGTACATCAATACAGTCAGTCATGACCAGAGTTGATTACCTTTCCATTTAATATGACAGTGCATCTGTGTACCATTGATCAAGTGTGAATGAGTGATTGTGGTACCCCAGGCTGGGTAAGGGGTGGTGGATGGGAGTTAGCTTACATACTGCTTAAAAAAAGAAGATTGCATTGGTTAACAACATAGGTACAGAGATTGGCAGCCAATCCACCTACATGTCCCGTGCACTGCACCACTCCCTTCCCCAACCACAGCCTAGGCCATAGCAGCCAGTCTGTGTGTTTGGCTCTAATTTTCAAATGTCACAAAGTAGCAGGAAAGCAGGAAAGAATCCTTTGTACTTGGTCTACTAGTGAATATCAGTTAAGACAGGTCAGCCCATGACCTACAGAGCAGAGTCCACTTAACATAGGCTGTGGCCAAACGCAATGACCAGCAACTCCTGTGATACAAGACTGGGACTGTGAAAGAAGAAGGCTGAGGCCCAGCAGCATGTCACTTATTGGATAAAGGGCTGACTGAAGTGAATTCACAAACAATTTAGAGTTTGTAAAGCAGGAGCAACAATACTCCCACCCTGCCAATCTTGCAGTTCCCCTGCTCTATCTGGCATCAGGGAACTTCTGTGTTCACCCCAGTGGTGTATTTGCTGGCTCTGCCAGTGCACAACTTTGACCCAGTGGTCAGTTCTCCACTAGGTAATCAGATCAAAATAACCATCTCCCCAACCTTTTCGGACAGGGCAAACATAAATCCTTTTCCCAGCCTGCGATACACAGTGGTCCCTGGTTTAAAGCCTACATGCAGGGAGAGCGCAAACATATAGATGGCTGCACCAATAGTATGACCACATGCATGGATAACACATGCAGCCACACCACAAATTTTGCCACATGTTTCAGGAGAACCACTGACCACAAAAGAGCTTGACTGCCTGCATTGGAAGCATGCCCAGACTATGATACCCCCAGTGTCCCATAGCACATTCATCTAGGACAATGGAGAAACTTAACGATTGCTCGCACTGAGCTACCTGGCTTTGCCATTTAGACCAGACACTGCACATGCACAATATGGTTAATGAACTTGAATTTTGCTGTTGTAGAAGCAGATTTCCATAGTTTCAGTATTGCCCTAACTTACTCTTTGGCTAACATGAAAACAAACATAATTGTAATAAGTTAATTTAACTTTATCAAATTTCTACACCTTTTAACATTGTTTAATAAAATATGTTAACATTAAGCATAAAAGAACAACAGTAAAACAAATGTAACATTCAACTAAAAAATCTTGTAATTAATAATTCAAAATGTACAAACATAAAATAAATTAATTGAATGAGGCTCTAATATATAACTCTGAAGCAAACAATATTAGGGCTGATGCATATATTTGAAAGGGCCATATTTACTATTCTAATTCCTGCCAAACCTAAATTGAAGAAAGTGTATATATTTGAGAAAGTCAGATATATTATTCACCTCTACTTCTACAAGTACTGGGGAAAGTGCATATATTGTTTGGGTCTGCTTATCTTTTACAACTCCAGTACCACCAACATTGGGGAAAGTTCATATCCTGAGAGGGGCCAGATTTGCTTTTCTAACTTGACATCCACCTTCATTTGGGAAATGCATGTATTTAACAGGGAGTTAGATTAACTATTTTAAGACCAATCCCACAAATATCGAGACAATTTCATATATTTGGGGATGAGGGTCAGTTTACTATTCAAACACCAGCCCAAACTAAATTGAAGAAAGACCACATATTTGAGAAGAATCATATTTACTATTCTGAATTCAGTACCACAAGCTTTTGGAAAAGTGTGTATATTTGTTCGGGGACATATTTACTATTCCAATAACACCAACACCACAAATATTAGGAAAATGCATATATTTACAGGGGTCAAATTTACTATTCTAACTCCAGACAAACATACATTGAGGGAAGTGCATAAAAATATACTGGGAAAAGTGCATATGTGAAGTGATAGGTCACATTTACTCTTCTAAAGCAAGTTGCATGAACAATGTAAAACATGCATATCCTGGGGGGCTGGGTAGTCAAATTTAATATTCTAACTCCAGTCCAACTAACACTGAGAAGAGTACATATAAGCAGGAGGAAGCAATTTTACTATTCGTATTCAAGTACCACTTTCACTGGGGAAAGTGCAGATATCTTTTTTTCTGGGGGTATTTGGGGGCAAACGTACTATTCTAACTCTAATCCCAAACACATTGGTGAAAATGTATAAATATTTTGGGGCTCGCAGTGGGCTGGTTAAAACCCAATCTCACAAACATTCCTACATTTTGGGTGAGTCTTACAGATGATCATATATGATTAAATAATTCTGATAATTCTGGACGTCAGTTTTTATTTTATCGATAAATATGTGTTAAATCATTCTTTTTAAAATATAAACTTAATTATATATTGATAGTCAGAACAAGTACTGTATGCACACAATTGTCTAAAACATGCTTGTACATTTCTTGAAATAAATAATACATTTGTGAACTACAATATGTAATTACTGTTTTACACATTGTTTTATAAATCACTCAATCAGTTAATTAAAATCAAAACATAAATTTTAATTATGATTAAGTATTTTGTATAAAGATCACCTTTTACATAAAAGTGTACCTAACCCCCCACAATCCCACAAAACATCCCCTAACATCAAATAATTAAAATAATTTAACAAATTGGCGCATGAGCATAATTAATAAACAATTAAAAATATTATAATATATTATAAGTATGTACATAAATAATGTAGCAGTCAATTATTATTAAATAAAATATATTATCTATAAAACACAACCAATCAATCACCCATAAACCCTGACAGTTGAATTAAAATAACAATTATATTTGTAACAAAAATGAAAATTAGTGAAACTAGTTTAGAATTATTGTATAAAAAATATTATAAGTAACATAATCATCAAACGTTATTCATGATTAATTAATTTTGCAATAAAGCCCACAACCCCAAAAAAATGTTTTCAAAGATAACTAATTAAATATTACATCTATGAATAATACATTTATTACAAATAATAATTAAATAAATATTAATTATTTTAAAAAAACATGTATTCTACATAAAACACCATCCACCCAAACCCCACAATAACCATGCAGACTGTAAAAAACATGTATGTAAAAGCATATCATAAAAATAAATATTAAGTGTATATTTCTAAATGAAATAATTGAAAAAAATACAAAATGCAGTACCTTAAACATCGTTATTTTTGTTAAAATCAAAAAAGACATACTTGTCATGCTTAGTTCCTTTCTCTGTATTTTTGTAGTCATGTTGTTCTAGCCTTCATATTAATGACACGCCATAGTTTGGCGTTTATATTCAAGATCTATAGCCACACAAGGAGAACTCTTGAACTATGCAGTGCCTGTTATCTATGTCTCAATGATGTGTGCAACCATGTACATACAATTGACGTAGTGAAGCTATTGAATAGAAAATGTTACCAAGGAGCAAATTAACTTGCCTTGCAAGACCACGTTAAAGTTAGGGTCTGAGTAATTCCTATGTTTTTGCCTTAATGAAGGATTTAATTTGTGCCTCAGTATAGGGTGACTTAATGGAATATCATCAGTGTTTTAATACATGAATGAAACCTAATATAATTATCTTAGTTTTTATTGCTTAGCTGGAGAAAGCTGAGTTTAATCCAATCTATCCCATTTATTCATCTCCAAGAGAAATGTCCATGACTCCCCAAATTCATTCTAGTCCTACCAAGATCAGCCACAATCTGTGCATCATCAGCATTGTTCTGTAACATCAGACCCCTATTATGGATGATGTTGTGCAATGGTGTGGTGTAGATATTAAATAAACAGGGCAAATGTGGGCATCCCTGATGAACCCTACACTCCAACCATGTTGTTGCGCATTTGAATGGGCCCGCTCATGGAGGTGTACCTGACACTGAAGAAGAATTGACAGCATTTATTCTGGTCCAGAGATACCCGCATCTAGTTCTATCCAGTTAACAATGATGTTGGCTATTACAGTCCTCAGTGCAGGAAGGTTCAGAAGCACCAAGAGCACCAACTGCCCTATTCACTATTTGTTTGAAGTTGTTGGTGCCACAGAATCTTGAATGCCATGCATCAAATAAATCAAAGTACACCTTGGGCCTGTCACCAGCTCGTATTCGAGCACAGCAGACAGTGAGCATTATGAGGGTGCTGGGCAGGGGGACCCTGCACCTGTTCTCCACCAGCCTTTTCATGGAGGTAAAACCACCATGAAAAGACAGGCAGAGAACCAGGTCGTAATCAGCAGGGCGGCGCTGCATGCAGCGCCACCCTGGTTGATTGCAACCTGCACCCGCCATCAACCCATCGGGATCAACGATCCTGGCGGAGGCGGCAGTACCCTGGCTGCCTCACTACCAGAGTCATAATGTGGCAGTCGGATCTGTCACAGTAGTGGCTGCCCTGACCCCCTCCGTGAGTCTGACTGTCTCGTGACTGCCAGACTCGTAATCAGGCCCTAAGTGTTCCTAGCACTGATCTTTCAATAAACATAGTGTTGTAAGGTCGCTCGTAGCGGCTACATAAACACAGGAAGCAGAGCGAAGTTAAGCGTCTTCAGTATTTATTGTCAAAAGATTAGGTAGCTCCTTCTACATTCTATGACACGCGCGCATTCTAAGCATGCGGATACAACACCTCTCCCTTCCTCAATGTGAGACAAAAAACAAATAATTAAAAAACACAGTTCTTTACAACATGTCATAGTTCTTAAGATGCGAAGGTAGTTTAACAAGTCTGCTCGATCTTCTCACTCCCAATCTCCTCTGCGAAGCTCCAGCCGGATCTCCCAGCCTTGTTGAGTCTGGATTCTCAGAGGAATTATCAAAAGCATTTCTGTGCACATCATCTTTATATAAGTTTTCGTGATCACCGCCATACTTAACAACTCTATTCAAATTCCAAATTCTATTGTCATCAGTTTTCACGGCATTGGTAAATAGTTTCACAACCTTCACGGGAGCAGATAGTTTGCTTTTCATTAAAGGATTCTTGATTAGAACCCAGTCATCAACCTTAATCACAGTTTTCTTCACAGCATGTGTTTTATAAAGATTTATTTTACTCTTCACTTCCTCTCCTGTTCCCTCTGCATGCAACTGTCATCCAACACCACTCTGCCTCTACCATCAAGGAGATTATTGACCCAATTGGGTTCCAAACCAGTGTTAACATGCCTACCCCGAAACAGGGCAAAAGTGTCTGACCCGTAGACGAGTGAGGAGTGTGACTATATACATAGTCCTTTTTCAACACCTCCTCCTTCCAATTCAATTGACTGTTTTTAGCCATGGAAATAGTTTCTTTGAGGACTCGATTGAAACGTTCTACCATGCCATTACGCTCTGGATGGTACAGGGCGGACAGTTTGTGTTTAATTCCACATCCATTCAAGAAAGCATTCATCTCTCCAGAAACTAAATGCACCCCATTATCTGTGAGGAGAGTAGAGGGAATGCCTTCTTTGATCATCAAGTCCTTAATGAACTCTATTACTTTGCTCATCTCAATACTCCTAGTAAAACATACTTCAGGCCATCTCGAAAACATGTCAATAGCCACTATCACATATTCAGCCATACCGCTACAATGAATAGGTCCTAAAATGTCTAAAGCAATATCTTGCCACGGCGCTCTCAGTGCATCCCTATTCACCATAGGTTGGACTCTAGGTTTCAAAGCTTTCTCACTCACAGCACACAACAGGCAATCTCTCACCATCCTCTCAGCTTGAATATCCATACCCGGCCACCAATAGGAGGAACGCAACCTCTCCTTAGTCTTTGAAATGCCCATATGACTGTCGTGAGCTTGATTTGTCCCTCACCTTTGAGGGAGGAACCAATCTTGTACCCCTCATTAATAGATCATCAGCACATTCTAGTTCATTCCTTATATTCCAAAATTCACTACTTCCATCACTACCTTGATTTTTCATCTTCCAACCATCTCTTAATAACTTGACGACCTCTTGCAAGATGGTATTTCCCAAGGTCTCTTCACGCCATTTAGCTTCTGGGATTATTTCAAAATTAATCTCACACACACGATCAAAACTTTCCAACTCATCATCCAAATCCTCATCACATTGGTCCTTAGCTTCCACAGAAACCAATCTGGATAAGACATCAGCCGATAGATTGTGAGAGCCAGGAACATATTCTACAACAAAATCATACTCCTGTAGTCCAACAATCCATTTAGTGATTCTACTGGATACTGCATCAATCCCCTTAGAATAAAAGACTTCACATAATGGCTTATGATCCGATCTCACTACAAAAGAGCCTCCCCACAAAAACTGCTTAAATTTCCTAATGGTCCAAAAAACAGCGAGAGTCTTCCTCTCTATTACAGAATACTTGATCTCAGCACCCTTAAGACTTCTAGAAATGAACGCAATGGTGTTCTCGGGATTCAACCCTCCTTGTTGTAGAACGGCCCCTAAACCTTTACCACTGGCATCAGTGGTCAAAATGGAACGCAGGTTGGATTAACATTTCTGAGGGCAGGTGCCATTGCTAGAGACTCTTTGAGATCACAAAACTCTTTCTCACAATCTTCATTCCAGGCATACTCAGCCCCTCTCTTTAACAAACTCCTCATATTGTAACAAGAACTGGCAAAGTTCTTGACGAACTTACTATAGAACTCAGCCATACCAAGAAATCACATTAATTCCTCTTTTGAGGTGGGGGAAGAAAGGTCACGCATGACGTCAACCAGTTCTTTCTTGGGCAATACGCCTTCCCCAGAAATGGTGTGCCCTAAATAATTAATGGTATCCACGCCAAACTTGCATTTCTCAGCTCTTATAGTCATACCACATTCCATTATTCTCCCTAGAAGCTCTTTAAGTCTCGTCTCATGTTCCTCAGTATCTCTACCATGTACCAGTATGTCATCCTGATACACACACACACCACTTAGACCTTTCAACACCCGTTCCATTAATCTTTGAAATATAGAGGCAGCAAAAATTAGACCAAAGGGCAACCAAACAAATCTGAAAGTACCATAGGGAGTAATAAAAGCTGTACAGTCTCTACATGACTCATCGAATTCAATTTGGTGATACGCCAAAGTGAGGTCGATTGTAGAAAAACTTTAGCTCCTGAGACCATGGATAGCAATTCGGAGATATTGTGAAGAGGGAACCTGTCAACAACAACATACTTGTTGAGTTTGCAAATATCCACACATAGCCTAATCTTGTTGGCTTTTCTTGTAATAACTATGGGAGCCAACCACTCTGTGCCTTCTACTTCCTCTATTACTCCTTGGTCTTTTAATTTTGTTAACTCAGCCTGGAGGTCATCCCTTACTGAGAAAGGCACATTCCGAACCTTACTGTAGAAAGGAATAGAACCAGGAAGCAACTTAATCTTGTGGGCATATTCTCTCATGCAACCTATCTTGTCACCGAAAAGGTCTCTAAAGTCACGATGAAGAGCAGTCACTAAATCAGAATTCACCTTTCTCACTTCCTCAACACAAAACTACTCTTTAATAATTATAGGAGGAGAATTGTTAGGGTCTAGCATGACCCCCAGATTTTTCTGATGCCACCAACTCATTATGCTGTCCACCTTTTTTAAAACGTAGATTTTGCCTGAAGCAACACATTGGCCATACTCGAGCAGACCTAGAAAGTAACCATGCAATTCTATCGGTTCTCCACCATATGCACAAGGTCTGATATCAGGTACAGTTAATCAGACCTTTCCTCTTAGGTGTTCCTGGAAGAACTGGTTAGAAAAAATTGTGATTTTGGCCCCAGAATCAAAGAGCATTAAGGTCTTTGCCCCTTCCACTAAAACAAAATCTACCGGGCCCTTGAGACTTTAGTCAGATATCTGTAAAACAATCTGACAACACTGGAAATCATTAACATCTTCAGTGTGATTATCAACGGACTTAACAGTTTGTTTAGCTTTCCGCTGATTACATACAACAGCAAAATGACCCTTCTTCTTGCAGTAAGAACAGAAACTGTTAATAGCTGGACAAACCCTATCATTAGCAAAATGTCCCTCCTTACCACACCTAAAACATTTATTTTTCTTGACGATACTTTGCGTCGAAGTTTTCAGTTTACTGTCCTTCACTACAGACACTTCTTTAGAATCATGTTTTTTCATGACCTCGACGCATTTCAAAGAGTGTTCGTTTCTTTTTGCAAGTACAACTACCTCATCTAGATGAGAATCATCCAACAGTCACAACTCATCACGTACTTTGTCAATTTTACAACCTAGCATAAACTGGTCCCGAATTCGTTCATCAAGGGAAGAACCAAACTTGCATGAAGAAGCTAAACGTCTCAAATCAGTAACATAGTTCTCAATAGGTTCCCCTTCATACTGCAGTCTCTTACCAAAGTAGTACCTCTCTAAAATAGTGCTGACCTTCAGTAAATAATGCAAGTCTAATTTCTTAATACAAATTTCATACTCGTTTAGACTGATGGCTTAACTGTCAGGAATGTCAGGGAGATGGTCAAAAACCTCTTGACCTTCTGTACCAAGACAGTGAAGTAATAGGGCAGTTCTCCTCTCAGTACTTAGCGAAGTCCCACAAACTCTAGAATACCTCTCAAACACTTTCTTCCACTTGCCCCACTTGATTGGAGGATCCCCCAGTGTGGAGAGAAAGAAAGGAGGAGCAGCAACATTCTGCATTGTTAATGACGAAAAGCGGAGAGAAAAGAAATAACAAAAAAAAAACATAAAAACTGTCGCAAAAGAAGTGAGTTTGCATGTTTGTTGCAGTAGAAAAAAATATGTGTGCCTGTCGCAGAAGAATGAAATCCACAGACTGACGTAAGATTAAAAAATCAATCAATCAATCAATCAATAGATTTATAAAGCGCGCTATGTACCCGTTAGGGTTTCGAGGCGCTGGGGGGGAGAGGGGGAGGGGAGGGGGAAGGGAGGGTGTTGCTGCTATCGTTCGAAGAGCCATGTCTTGAGGAGTCTCCTGAAGGTGAGGAGGTCCTGGGTCTGGCGTAGTGATGTGGGGAGAGAGTTCCAGGTCTTGGTGGCGAGGTAGGAGAAGGATCTGCCACCAGAGGTCTTGCGCTGGATTCGGGGGACAATGGTGAGGGCAAGGTTGGCAGAGCGTAGTTGGCGTGAGGGGATGTAGAAGTTGAGTCTGAAGTTCAAGTAGCAGGGTCCGGTGTTGTGTAGTGCCTTGTGTGCGTGGGTGAGGAGTTTAAAGGTGATCCTCTTGTCCACGGGGAGCCAGTGGAGGTCCTTCAGGTGGGGGGAGATGTGACACCGGCGGGGTATGTCGAGGATCAGGCGGGCGGATGCGTTCTGGATGCGTTGGAGTCGTTTGATGTCTTTTGTTGGGATGCCTATGTAGAGTGCGTTGCCGTAGTCGAGTCTGCTACTGACGAGGGCTTGGGTCACCGTCTTTCTGGTTCCTGTTGGAATCCACTTGAAGATCCTGCGGAGCATGCGGAGGGTGTTAAAACAGGAAGAGGAGACAGCGTTGACCTGTTTGGACATGGTGAGAGCGGAGTCGAGGATGAAGCCGAGGTTTCGTGCGTGGCTGGCTGGGTTGGGTGGGGGGCCGAGGGTGGTGGGCCACCAAGAGTCGTTCCAGGCCGAGGGGGTGCGCCCGAGGATGAGGACTTCCGTCTTGTCGGAGTTAAGTTTCAGGCGGCTGTTGCTCATCCACTCGGCAATGGATTTCAGTCCCTCGTGGAGGTTGGTTTTGGCGGTGAGAGGATCTTTGGTCAGGGAGAGGACGAGCTGGGTGTCGTCGGCGTAGGAGATGATGCTGAGGTTGTGTTGGCGGGTCAGTTGTGCGAGGGGTGCCATGTAGACGTTGAACAGCGTTGGGCTAAGTGAGGAGCCTTGGGGGACGCCGCAGATGAGGTTGGTGGCTTTGGAGCGGAAGGGTGAGAGTCGGACTCTCTGGGTTCTGCCGGAGAGAAAGGATGAGATCCAGTTGAGGGCTTTGTCTTGAATGCCGGCTTCGTGGAGACGGGTTAGTAGGGTGCAGTGGCAGACTGTATCGAAAGCGGCTTTGCGTGCCTCTCGCAGCAGAAAAATGTGAGCCTGTCGCAGAAGAACAAAATCGACAGGCTGGAATTAGAGATTAAAAGTAAATCTGTTGCAATCCTCTTGTATTTTGAAAGTAGACGACTGGACTCAGTTTGTAGGTATCTACAAGAGGACAAGTCATATACGTCCATCAAACCTGTACTGTACTGTTGCAGATGTATGCAAGTAGAGAATACGTGAGACGCATGGAGCTGCCCAGATAAAGCGTGTTGAAAGACGAGAAGAGCGTCAAAGTCAACAAGAATGTCAGGAGAAACGCGTTGGAGCCATTGCCCTGGAAATCAGATGCTCCGATAAAGCGCATCAGGGAGACTCGTTGAACGTGAGAGCAGTTGCCCCTGGAAATTGGACGCTCCGATGAAGCGCATCAATATTATTGATAGAGGCGCGTTGACCGCGAGAGCTGTTGCCCTGGAAACTAGACGCTCCCTCCAGACGCTCCGATGAAGCGCATCAATATTATTGACAGAGTGACGTGTTGAGCACGAGAGCCGTTGCACTGGAAACTGGATGTTCCCTCGAGAGCCCGTGACAACGCTCGATCAGAAAATAAAAAATAAAATTGAAAACAGCAAGGATGAGAAAAATTATGTCTTTCAACAAGCAAAACCACTCACGGTTATGGTCTAAAATCAGAAATGAGACTGTTTCCACCAAGGTCCAGTAACAGGCTCAGGATGCCTCCTGCACGACGGGTAGGAAAATCCTCGTCGCCAGTGTTGTAAAGTCGCTCGTAGCGGCTACGTAAACATGGGAAGCAGAGCGAAGTTAAGCGTCTTCAGTATTTATTGTCAAAAGATTAGGTATCTCATAAGGAGAAGCATCCCGACCTCCAACTCCCACAGCAACCGTCTCTCTCCACTCCTTTCTCCCCCTCCGCTCCTTCTACATTCTATGACACGCGCGCATTCTAAGCAAGCAGATACGACACCTACTAATTACTGACAGGTCTACACCAGAGTGTGATTGCATAGAGTGTAGGCTCCAGGTTCACTTTTGTTTAAAGTGGGGAGGTAATCAAATGATTAAGGCCCTCATTATGACCCTGGTGGTGAGTGATAAAGTGGTGGTAATACTGCCAACAGGTTGGCGGTAACTACTCCCAAATTATGACCTTAGCGGTGATAACTACCATAGACAGCCAATGTAAAACACCAACCGCGAGGGCAGGCACAACACTCACCACAGCGGTAGCCATCAACAGCCAGGCAAATGACAAAGTAGTGTCCACCATATTAAGACACTACAATCTGCCACGTTTTCCAGGGCGGTACCAACGCCATCAAAAGCCTGGTGGAAGGGGCCATGAAGGAAGAAGGCCGCCTAAACCAGGAGCTCCGTGCTGTAGTGACCCTGGTGAGGCGGCGGGGGCCTCGCTGCGGCCACACTGAAGAATCTGTCCGGCGGCGGAGTGATCCAGAGGCCTCTGAGCCCCTGAACCGGGGGTGAAATGGACCGTGACCGAGACCTGGAGGGCCCACGGCCGTCCTGCGGGAAGAGGCCTACTCGGGGGGCGGAGCAGCGCCGTCCTGGTCCCGCGGTCGGCCCACTGAGACAGGGCTGAAGAAGAGGTAGAGCGGTGGGACGGCCCTGTGAGGGGCCTCGGGGTCTCTTCCCACGCTTCGGGCCCCAGACACCATTAGCTCCTGAGGAAGGAAGGAATAAATAGGAGATAATACGGAAGGACCAGTGGTGGACCACGGAGGGACCCGCGACGAGACCCAGCGCCAGTGGCCTGACCGAGGGGGTGGAATCGCACCCTCGAGTTGGAGAAGCAGCTGATATCACGGCTACCCCGGACTGGCGGCGCCCGGCACCCTCGGCGGAGATTTCCGGGCCTACTCCTGCATCGGAGGGAGGTAACACGCTGAACTAGGCTCCTCTGCCTAATATTGCCTGCAGCGCCTTTCCCCCCTCTTCCCTTGGAGAGAACGGGAGGAAGATAGGGGGGAGCGAGGCGAGACGGAGAAGGGGGGATAGGAAGCCAACAACACGAGCAGCAACTAGCATACCCCGAACCTTCTTCCCCCCTCCTGTTTTGACAGAACAGGGAGTAGGCGGAGGAGGAGGGGGGCATCGAACATCGAACATCGAACTGCAGGAATTAAAAGGGACATGCAGTAGGTAAACAGACAAAGGAACTACCATCTACAAAATCGACAGAAACAAGTAAAATCTACAAAAAAAAAAAAAACATGGAAAAACCCATATGCAAGGAGAGAGGTATAGGGGGACAGAGGAAGAAACAAAAAAAAAGAGAAGTAGAAAGAGAGTGAAAAGAGACAAAGAGACCACTATTGGACAGGGAAAACAAATAAAAGAACATTGAAACCAAATACCCATTACCTACCTCTGTTTCTCCGAACTCCAGCTATCTGAACCCCGAGACAGGAACAAAAAAATCTTTACTACTGCCTGCACTGGAAATAGAAAAAGAAGTCAGCAGCAGGCGCAGACAATGACAATGGTTAGGAGGTAAGGCACCGTAGAGAGGGTCTCACTTACCCCTCCTTCAACCCACCCTAAAAGGAGAACCATTGAAACACGGATAGGTGAATAACCAGGGACAAGGATCGACTGACTCGTAAACCCCTATCCTATCCCAAAGAAGACCTCGGGTCCAATCAGGTAGCCTTTGCAGACCAGTAAGGGGATGTCTGGCAGCAAACCGAACCACAAACTGGCAGGCAAGCTGGCAAGACAGCTACTATTCTCAGAGGCGCTCCACCAGAAACGACCAACCCCCATGACAACGGAGACTTATCCATCATCTCCCTCAACCCAGCCTGTTACGACATCGGACAAGGAACAATCCACGACTATGGAACGGATACTACACAAGATCACCGCTGTTGGGCGTCGAATAGAGGGAATAGACGCTTCCATATCCTCATTGACCTTATAAACCAAATCCATGCGATTAGACATTGCAAGCTTTCAAACCAGAGTGACAGGCCTGGAACACCGCATGGGATCATTGGAAACGCAGATGGCCACATCCCAGGATAGAGACCAGGACCTTCTCTACCTCAAGAGCAAACTCACAGATTTGGAGGACAGAAGCCGAAGAGACAACATTTACCTACTGGGAATTCCGGAAAACGAAGAAGGCACCAACATACAGGCCTTCCTGAGCTCTACCCTCCCTAAATTGACTTCTCTGAACTTTGATCCACCTCAAGAATTCCAACGCGTACATAGAGTGGGCCCGAAACGCTCTGATACATCCCTTAGACCTCGTCCGATCATCGCTAGCCTCCTACGCCACAATCAGACCCGACAAATACTACAAACAGCACGCAACCACGGCCCCTTTCGGATAGGCCAACACGACATTCGGATTACTGCTGACTACTCTAAGGACACTAATGAGCGCAGGAAGGCCTTCCTAGCTTTAAGACCCTGACTCCGCCAACTAGAGATGAAATATGGCCTCTTTGACCCCGCCAGAATGTGGGTTACCAAAAACGGAGTATCCAGGGACTTCTACAACCCAGAAGAACTGAAACTATTCCTTGACTCCTTTCATCGTCAACCTACGGACTTTACAAGCACAATCTGTCCACTAGACGTCTCGGGGTGTAACGAGGACGACAGAACCTCTCTCCCAGGACTGGAGAATGAAGGCATTATCCGCCATGACACCAACATCGGCCAAAGGGGCAGAGACCTAGAGAGACCAGCTAAATCGCATGATGATAGAGGACAGGTCCTACACGCGGTGGCAGTCCACACCCAGCTATCGGAGAGAGATAAATCCCGCTCACCTCTGAAACCAGCGGCCGCATCCCCCCGAGACGACTAGCTACCGCAGTGCTCACAAGAAACAACTATGATAACACCGAAGGTCAACCGGCGACAACCCTATGGACAGATGAGTACACATTTGGACTTTGTAATTGCACCTATCCTATAGATACCATTGCTACCTCCTTTAAAGATAGATGTTTTATAGATCTATGCTCTCCATAGCATACTTTAAGGTTCTATGTTGCAACAACACGGTATGAACTGTCTGCCAAAAGGCGCAAGGTACGCAAACCAGTGCACACACCAGGCTTCACCGCCATCCACAGGCTACACATAAATTAGGATCTTACCCTAAGAGTCCGCAACCAGACTCACAACCAAACTTCTAACAAATAAGTAGACACCCCTCTCACCCAATTACAGAACAACTCACAATAACAATGCCACATATGACATAATATGTAAACCATATCAATAAATCTATCTACTAGATTCCACTAACTCCCAACCCTTACACAGAAGCCCAAAACAAACGAAACAAGCCATGCACGGGGACACAAAAACCGACACCCAACAGGGTAATAGACCAGTGGGAGATCCTGCAGTAGGAGATATTACATTATATTATACTATGCAAAACAGGGCGCCGCACGATCATGATCATACCACCGGGCTTGTTAATAACCTACAACCCCTAAATGTACAACACAGTATTATGACGCAATAATACATTACAAGACACATAGGTAAAAGTAAGAAGACCACATTAGACACGCACGGATCAAGACCCATTAGCATTTCCTACCAATCACAAGGTGTACCCCAAGATACGCGATCTAAAAGATAATGACACGATAATAACAAGGCACCCTGTTATACTATGTTTTTTTATTATTTTTTTTAACATGTTTTTATTGAATTTTCAATAGTATCATACACTGCGATGTGCACAGTTTACAGCAATAATAGGATGTTATCAGTTACAGTAATTAGTTGGGCACTCGTTTATTGAACTTAACAAACAGCTAACAACTTTCGTACACCACTAGGTCCGTGCATTTGTGTCTATACTTTCGGGCATTACCGGCTCGAGCATTTGAGGCTTTCTTTTGTGCGGGGGTTTCATTGCCGATTGGGGTTCTAATTGAGAGCTCCCCCTCGGGGAGGGGGGGGCAGGGGGGGTAGCTTGATGTTCTCCAGAGCCTATATCTGTTAATTAGGCGTGATGGTCTGTGTGTGCTGCTTGTCTTGTGTGTGTTTGGGGGTGTGGTGTATTGATATTAGTGTCTAGGCGCTGTTGGCAGGTGTGTGCGTATCCCCTGGTTTGCTGTCACATTGTAGCCGGGGCAAGCCCACGGCTATCTGGGTGATCGCAGCTATCTGCGGTTCAAAGTTTTTTTTCGTTTCGCTTCTAGTTTGGAGACCAATGTGCCCCATATTTCACACCCTGAGTGTCGCAATCCACCCCGCGCCAGTTTCGTTAATACCTGATGTTCAGCATGTGCCCAGCGAAGCGTGAGAGTGAGCCAGGCTCCAAGGTTAGGAGCCTTGGGAGCCTTCCAGTTCATGGCTATCAGTCTTTTGTACATTGCATAAGCCAGGTCTACGAATCTGTGCATATGTTTGCTACTTTTTGACCTTGTCCTGAGGCCAAGTAGGCAGAATTTGGGATTCGCGTCCAGGCTCAGACCGGTCATTTCCGACAGTACAGTGGTCATCTCGGCCCACTCCCCCCGCACCCGCGGGCACTCCCATACCATATGATAAAACTGTGCTGCTGGGGTTTTGCATCTGGGGCATGTTGGGTCCGTCCCGGGAAACATACATTTAATCCTGGCTGGCGTCAAGTATGTCTGATGTAAGTAATTAAATTGTGTGTATCGGAATCTGGGGTTTCTTGAGACCTCGCGCGTGTGACTCAGGGCTTTTGGCCATTCTGACTCTGAGATCGGGGCAGGCAGTGCGGCATTCCACCTCTCTTGAGCTTTCTGCAAATTAGACTCCGGGGGCTTGTTCAGAAGTTTGTACGTATTCAAGACTACTTTTTCTCGGGTGTCGCAGCTCAGCATATGGTGCAGAGTAGTTGAGGTGCCTGGCTCAGCGTCCCCCGACGCCCATGTATTTCTAATGGCGTGGCATATAGCGTGGTATGTCAGAAATTGCCCTGGATTGATATCTGTGAGGGCCTGTATGGCTTCGAAGGACATTAGTTTTCCTTCCTCAAAACATTCTCCCACTGTGCTTATGCCCGCGTCAATCCAGGTTGTGGACGAATGAGATCCGGCTTCCAACCATCCAGGGAGCCGTTCTAGTGGTAGGAGCGGTGAGTAGGGGAGTTTTTTGGCATCTTTTTGGATGTACTTCTTCCAGCATGCATGTGCTGCTGCCATCAGTGGGTTTACGCGTGTGCTTTTGGTTTGCTTGTTCGTGAGCCACTTGAGTAGAGGGACTCCCTGGAGCCGGGTTATCAGCCAGGTAGCTTCCGCTGAGCTGGGATTATGGATCCAATTTAAGATCCACTGCAGCTGTGCAGCCGCGGAATAAAGCTCAAAGTTAGGGGCGCCCAGTCCACCCACCGCCACCGGGTGATGTAGTGTAGTGAGTGCGACCCGCCTTCTGCCCTCGCCCCACACCAGCTGCACTAGTGCGGAATTTAAACTGTTGAAAAAGCTTTTGGGGATAATGATCGGCAGGGCCGCAAAGTAGTACAGCAGCCTTCGCAGTATTAGCATGTTGGCTATAGCAACCTTTCCCAGTGGTGAGAGCGGTAATTTATTCCAGAAACGCATTGAGTTCTTTATAGATGTCACCGCTCTCCCCAGATTGCCATCCGTGAGGTCTTCCGCTCTGTGGTAGACGTTGACCCTTAGATATTTGAATGTGTCGAAGCACCATTTTAATTGGCCCGGTGGGGTATTCTCACGTCTTGCTGGGGGCCATCTGACCAACAGGAATATGCAAGATTTCCCCCAATTGACTATCAAGCCCGAGATCTCTCCAAACTCAGACAGCAGTGACATCACCGAGGGCAACACCTCCTCTGTGCTGCGTATATATATCAAGGCATCATCTGCGTACAATGATATGACATGGGAGGTGCCACTCCTTACCGCCCCCCATTCTTCTTTTTTTGCACGGACACGCATGGCTAATGGTTCCATCGCCAGGGCGAACAGCAGGGGGGACAGGGGACACCCCTGCCTTGTTCCCCTGCTAATCAGGAAGCTCTCTGATATGAATCCCCCTGTCTTCACCCTGGCCTGTGGGTTAGTGTACAGAATGCGTACCCATCTTATACATTTTGGGCCTATACCCATTCGCTGCATGGTGGCGAACAGAAAGTCCCATTCTAGTGTATCAAACGCTTTTTCGATGTCTAGTGAAATCACTGCTTCCTCAAATGCACTCGGGGGGTGTCGCCTATTACGCTCAGCAGCCTGCGAATGTTGAGGAAGGTGTTGCGTTTAGGGATAAATCCATTCTGATCTTCGTGTACCAAAGTGTGCATGTAAGGAGCTAGCCTGTTGGCTAGTATCTTACCAAGTATTTTGCAATCTAGGTTTAGCGGAGACAGGGGTCTGTAGGACCTAACGTCAGTGGGGTCACGCCCCTGTTTCGGGAGGACCACTATCATTGCCTCTCTCATTGTGGGGGGCAGAGTTCTATTAATCTCTGCTTCTTTGATTACTTTTAGGAGGTGTGCGTTAAGGGATGAATCAAAGGTGGAGTAATATTCTGATGGTAGGCTGTCCGACCCTGGAGCTTTATTTCTAGGTAATTGTTCAAGAGCCCTGTTGAGTTCTCCTATTGTGATGGGGACCTCTAGTGTCTCTCTATCAGTGTGTGTGAGTTGGGGCAAGGAGGAGTCCGCCAGAAATGACCCGAGTTGTTGGGGAGTGCATGATGTGCGTGTAGTGTATAGTTGTGTGTAGTATTCCCTGAACGCATCGTTTATTTTTTCCTGTGTGGTTGCGCCTATCCCTATTGCCCTAATTGGAGGGCTTTGCCGTTCCTCCCGTTGGAGCCATGCGAGCAGCCTACCCGATCTGTCGCCTTCCGCTTGTAATCTAGTCAGGTGATATTTGTAGTCATGAAGGCGTAGTGTGACATCGGCGGCTGCGTATTCTGCACGCGCACCTTTTAATGACGTGTATGGCGTTTCGTTGCGGGCTACTTCATTTTCTAGTGCTCTTAGTTTCTTCTCCAGCTTGCTAACCTCTGCGTGGAGTGTGCGTCTCACCCCCATGTAGTAGAAATACAGTGCCCACGAGTCACTACTTTATGTGCGTCCCATTCCACTGCTCTTAAATTTGTGGTGCCAGCATTTAGTTCCCAGTACTGCTTTAGCGCTGTTTTCAGTGCGTCTGTGAATGCTGGGTCCTGCAGCGCCTCCACTTGTAGTCTCCAAGTTGGGATCGCTTGACACCTCCTGCCCCAGTCCAAAGTTATTTTAAGTGGCGAGTGGTCTGATAGTGTCCTAGCTAAGTATTCAATCCCGTTGGTTGCTGTGCAAATTTCCTGAGTACCCCATAGTAAATCTATCCTGGTGTACACTTTGTGTGGTACTGAGTAAAATTAATATTCTCTGTTTTGTGGGTGCTTCATCCGCCATAAGTCATGAAGGCCCATGTCGCTGGCCCATGTTGACAGTGGCCGCCTGGGGTATCTATTGGCCGCTAGATGTGTGGGGGGGGGTTAGATCTATCCAGTGTTGGGTCCGGCGTATTATTGAAGTCTCCGCCCCATATTGCGGGTGTTGCGGGGTTCACTAATAATGCTGGGGTGAGCGTGTTCAAGAACTCAGGTAGCGCAGTGTTGGGGGCGTATACACCTATGAGTGATAGTTGTTTGCCGTCTAATTTACCTTCCACTACTACATATCTACCCTCCTGGTCTATCCTATATGATATTTGGAGGAATGGGACACTCCCTGCTATCCATATAAGGACCCCCCTCGCAAAGGTTGAATAAGATGTTCCTACAATCTGTCCTCCCCATTTGCTCTGCAGTTCTTGTAGGTCTGGATCCCGCAGGTTGGTTTCTTGTAGTATTGCAATGTGTGTGCCCTGACGTTTAAGTCTTGCATGCACCCTGGACCTTTTGATATGGTTCCCGAGACCCCTGACATTCCAGGTGACTATGTCATATTTGTGTGTGTTATAGGCTGTAGGTTGGGCCATATTTATTTTGTAGTGACGCGACTAGCACACTACCCTCCGGCAGGGCCCGGATAGTTTCACCCGTCCCCTTCGCTGCGGCAGCCCTGTCCCCCGCCCCTAGCCGTGTATCCTCTGTTATGCGCAGACCCGTGGTGTACAAACTAGTAATTACCCTCCCTCCCTCCCCAACTGGATCCCATCCCCAACTGTGAACCAACAAGAAACTGCGCCCCCCGTTGGGGTGCGGTCTGGGCTGTGTCCATGTGGATGTCTGCGGGTGGAGCAATAATACTATCCGGGTGCGGCTCATTATAGGGGCTCGCATCCTTCTGCAGACACAATCTGCGAATAGTGTAGGGCGTCCCCAAGGGCGCAGCAAACCGTCCCCCCCGCCGCGCCCCGCCACCAATTACGCCCAGTATGAATAAAGGAGTTATCATTAAGAGCTGAAAAACAAGGATACATAAATTCAGGCAATGTGTCCATCCGCTACCAGTGAGGCACACAGTGATCAGTTCAGCTCTCCGACTGTGGCGGCGGGTCCCGCCGCGGGGGTAGGTCGTCAGCACGCGTTCAGAGTATCTCTGCGGTCCGGGGGGTGATCTCCGGGCCCTTCAGTGACTCTGTTAGTGTGGAGTCCAAACTTATCGAATCCGATTCCGAGCCCTCCTCTGGGTGGGTCCTGAGAGTCTCAAAAGAGTTCTGTATCAGCAGGGGAGTTTCCTTCAAGGCCCTGGCTCTTTCTTCCGCAGCCTGTTTCTCCGTGGGTTGACCCCTGGGGCGCCTCTTGAAGCGTTTCCGTGAGGGCGCTGTAGACCAGTTTTCGTTAATTTTGGTTGTTTCTCGGGGATGGGCAATCCCCTTGGCGTGCAGCCATGTCCAAGCGTCCTCCAGCGATGTGAACACATGGGTGCGTTCATCTGCTAGTACTCTTAGTTTGGCGGGGAATAATAGAGCATACTTTATATCATGTTCACGGAGAAGTCGCTTTATTTGAGCAAAAGAGTTGCGTTGTCTTTGCACTTCTTGAGTGAAGTCTGGATAGGCGTGAATAGTTGAATCCTCGTACTGGAATGGGCCTTTACTGCGAAATTGTTGCAGTATCGCATCTCGGTCTCTAAAGTTCAGGAACCTGGCTATCAGCGGTCTTGGGGGCTGGCCCGGCACCGGGGGGTGCCCAGGAATCCTGTGTGCTCTTTCAATCGAGAAGAATTTGTATGGGGTTCCATTCAAGACCTCTTTAGCTAACCAGTGTTCCAACAGAAGCTCTGAGCTTTGATCCAGTGATTTTTCCGGAAATCCGAGAAATCGTATGTTGTTCCGGCAGGATATGCCCTCCGCCTCCTCTGCTCTTCTCTGCAGTGCTTTTACCTCTAGGTCTAGGCGGAGGATTTGTTTTTGGCTGTCCGTTACTTTGGGGTTCAGTTCGTTTTGCGCCTCCTCCGTTGACTTCACTTTTTCGGATAATTTGCGGTGGTCCGCTCTGAGAATGTTCAGGTCTTGCGATACCGTATCTATTCTGTTTTCCAATGAAATTTTAGTGTCCATGATTGCTTGAAGTACTTTCTCAAATTGTGAGGAGTGGGCTAGAAGTGTAGACTCCAGTGTCTGTAGGGTAGGCATGGGTTGTTGGTCCCCAGGCGCTGGTCCATGCGTGCTTCGGTCCTGGCTCCTCGCTGATTTTGATCTCCCAGCCATTTTGTCTCGACTTGTGGGTCCCTGTTCCTTTTGCACCCACGCGGACTCCCATGTTCCCTGGGTTGGACAGACAAGGAGGGCTGTGTATTTTCACGGGTCCCCGCCGGCGTGCACTTTAGTTCTTTAGGTTGCGACCCGCCTGGTGTCCGGACAACTTAGGGCCTGGATGAGGGCCCCCTACTCCCACGATGACTACCGCTGTGTGCGCACTTCTTTATTTCGGCCACCGTGCAGGGTTCTAATCCCCGTGCCGGGGGAATGATGGTGGACGCACTATCCTGTGAAGTGCGCTTCCTCCGTCCGTGGCCCACGGAGAACCATAAGTTACCAGAGCCACCAGCAATGGGCGGGGGGCGCAGGGAGCAAGCCCCCCTGGCTCCGAATCGCTGGCGCCCCAAGGTGTCCCGCGGGTTTCTCTCCGTGCTCCCCCTAAGTCGAGGGGGCACGTCTTGTTACCGGTCCGTGGGCCAAAGGGGGCACCCCCGGGGGAGCCCGTCCGCAATTTCTCCGCTTTTCCACTCCCCCCCCACGCCAGCAGCAGGGAGGGATCTCCAGTGATAGAGGGGAGGGAGAGGGGGGCAACCCAAGGCAGTACAGGGCCCAGCGATGGGCTCACTGCCCTCCCGCAAAGGGGTCCCCCGCCACCGCACACCCGCCTCACCTTCGGAGCTCCAGGACGGAGCTCCAGTCCACCCTGCGAAGAAAGATGGCGGCCGCTGTTCCTGATGCGGCGTTGCTGTTCGGCGGCCTCCCTTCACGGCCGTCCGAGTGCCTCCGGAGCCGCCGGCATGAGGAGAAAGGCTCCCGGAGCGGGTCACTCCCCCGCACCAGGATATTGGCGTCCCCGGGGCGCCCCGCAGTTGTTTAGTGGCGAGCCCGAGACGGAGCGCTTTGTTAAGCGTCCCTCTCGGTCGCCATCTTGGCTCCTCCCTCACCCTGTTATACTATGTTATACTATGTTATGTTATGTTATAAGAAGCAATAGACTAGATGTATGCCAGATGTAACGCAGTGTAACTATATGAGTACAGAAACTTCTAATTTGTAAATTTGTACATTGCAAACTGTTAATTATTATGTACAAATATATTCCATAGTCCCTACCCGGCCCCACACTGCAGTGCCCTACGCCCCCCCCACCACTCCCCCCCTGGCCCCGCGACCCCCCCTTCTTGTTTACTTATTCACTCCTCCCTTATGCTACATGCTATATTCCATTATATTATATTATATCATATTACACTATATCTCATTTCTTACATCTCGTCTCCTAACACACTTTCCCCAATCCCTGCAAACTCTCCCCTTCCCTCCCTCCCACCACAGCATCCCATAATGCAGAACCTAATGTGATGGCATAAATCGAGCATAGAGGTCATCCAGCACCTACAGGCACGAACATACCAACCGTACGATGCATCATATTAGACAACGATGGACGTAAGAGCTCCCAACAATGCACGGACACTTACATCAACATACAGGCCCTCTCAGTTGCTCACACGTTGTCCCTTCCCGTCCCGCTACCCTGCCCCTCTCCCTTCCATCCAGGACAGTAAACCCCGATCATAACTACCAACACGGCAACTGCCCCTCCTCGGGCCCCTCCCGCTGCGCGGTTGCGACCCGTTCCCCCCCTTTTTTAGGAATTTGGAGCCAGCGCACCTCCCTACCATAAACCAGAATCGGCCGCCCTCTGCCCATCCGCCGCCTCCGCGGCAGTGAGATCGCTCCGACGGCGCAGAAAGCTCCGATAGGAATCGGACTCGCCGTCTACAGACCTTCCCACAAGAGGCTTCAGACCCCTAGCCTCTATCTGTACCCGTCTCCTCCACCCCTTCCCTCCTTCGACCCTCCCTGTTATCTTATTTAATTTTATCTCACTTTATTTCATCCTATTAACTAACGCCAATACCCTTCCTTCCCTTTCTCATCTATAACCCTCTCTCAATCTTCTCCCCCCCGTATAATCTCTTCAACCCTCCACTCCCTTTCCCTTTCCTACTGGAGTGCTCGGCCCTCACCAGTTGATCCCTCTTCCCCCCCTACTTAACATCACTCAGTGAGCACAGTCCCTATCTCATTGGCAAAAGTACCCCCCCCTTATCCTACATCTACCATCCACAGGATCGCTGAGATCTTGTTCTACCATCGAGAATGTCAGGGAACGCCCCCCGTACGATGTGTCCACTACGAATCCTCTCCTGGAATGTCCATGGCATGACGAACTACATCAAACGGAAAAAGATTGTATCCTATCTCCAATCCAAGAGAGCGGATATAGCCCTGATCCAAGAGACACACCTAGATAATGCAGAATCCAGCAAGCTAAAACGTGACCGGGTAGGAAGGGTTGTCTTTAGCTGCTGCCCAACCAGCCGGGAATCTTGGGCAACACGCCTCGCAAATGCGGTGTAGCAATCCTACTACGTAAATCCCTCCCGGCCACGATTATTAAAACATGGAATGACACGGAAGGGAGATATGCATTCACTAAACTGAAAATAGGAAACACCTTCCTATGCGTGGGCTCCGGTTATGCACCAACAAAGTGCCCCTTTTTCCTGCAACTAAACCGTCTACTGACTGAAATAGGAGCAACCCGCTACATTATAGGGGGAGACTGGAACCTTGCCCGAGACGCCATAATGGACAGGACAGGTCCTATAGATGCGGGCAACAATCAAGATAGAGCACTATTGACGGATATAACCACAGATGTTGGTTTAGTCGACTGTTGGAGGCTAACACACCCAAAGGACAAAGAATACACCTTCCTATCATCCGTTCACAGCACCCAATCACGCCTGGACTATTTTCTAACATCGCATACCATAATCCCCCAAATACAAGACACTTGCATCCTAGATAGTGGACTCTCAGACCACTCCCCGATCCTTCTCTTGCTACAAGCAGGGCTGGCCGAAAATACGGGCTCTGTGGTGTCCAAACGGGTGTTATGGGCAGCGGCGAAGGCCACCCTGAGAGGGAATATGATGCGTGATGCGGCACTAGCCAACAGAGACAGGAAGACCCGCCAGCGTACCTTCGAAAACGAGATCCAGAGCCCTACTAAACAATACACCACTCATCCGACCCCTGAGCTACGCCGATCACTCAAACGTGCCAGAATGGCACACGAGCTTTACACAACACAGGCAGAATACGCGCTACAAAGACTGCGCAGCCGCCACTATGAGCAAGGAGAAAAGGTGGGTCGCCTTCTAGCGGCACAGCTCCGGCAAAGAGAAGCCGCCTCTGCCATCCCGGCCATAACGTCCTCCTCAGGAGTGGTACTGACCAACCCGCAATACATTGTGAATGAATTCGCTGCCTACTATCAGCATCTTTACAGCCCTGAAATACCGACCGACCACGCGCGGGCTAAAACGTTTCTCACTGCGGCCAAAGTACCCTGCCTATCGGAAGCCGGCCGAGCCCTACTCGACGGCGATATAAGCAGAGAAGAAATAATACAAGCAGTCACAACCCTCCCTTACCATAAATCCCCGGGAGAGGACGGGTTCCCAGATGAATTTTACAGATGGGCTGGGGAGGAGACAATCACGGCAGTACACAAGGCGCTCTCAGAAGCATGTCAGGAGGGTTCTTTGGGCGCCCTCTCTAATAGAGCCACAATTGTCGTCTTACCCAAACCAGGGAGAGACCCCTTGCTTTGTGGCAGCTACCGCCCTATCTCACTCCTGAACGAAGATGTCAAATTACTAGCCAGTGTCTTAACAGCACGCCTGCGTAAAGTGATCCCATCCTTGATCCACAATACACAGGTAGGATTCGTGCCGGGTCGCACCTCCAGAAATCATATGCGTACCCTGTGTTATACATTGATCGAATCGCTACACTTACCAGAGGAGGCACTGGCCTTATCCCTAGACGCAGAAAAAGCATTCAATCGCATCGAATGGCCCTATCTATTTACAACCATGAAACACTTCGGCCTCGGGGACCAATTTATTTCTAAAGTCCGATTATTATATGACCATCCAACTGCACAAGTTAACTGCAGGGGCTTTCTATCAGACCCATTCCCCATTGGAAGAGGCACCCGACAAGGTTGTCCCCTTTCGCCAATTTTATCCTTACTGGCGATGGAACCCCTGTCAGCCACCATACGGAACTCCCAACAAATAAAAGGTATCCCTCTACCAGGGGGCTCCTCCAAAATCTACCTATACGCAGACGATATTCTATTAACCCTGTCCGACTTGGAAAGGTCCTTACCGTCACTGCTCTCTATCATAGAGAACTTTGCACCCCTATCTGGCTTCCGGGTAAACTGGGACAAGAGCGAATCGCTGCCCCTATCTCGCGCTACTACGAGGGCCGCAATCCACGGTCTCCCATTCAAATGGACCCCGACTCGCCTCAAATATCTTGGAATATATATAAATCGAGGCCTAGAACATATGGTTAGGGACAATCTTGATCCCCTCATATCCCGGATGAAACAGGACTTCGCCAAATGGTCACTATTGGGTTTATCCATGTGGGGCAGGACACAGGCGGTCAGGATGGTTACCCTAAAACGTTTTACATACGAACTAGGTATGCTCCCTTTGCAGGTACCCCTCTCCCTCCTCCGGATGATCGATACCTCGATAAGATCTTTTGTCTGGGGCTCTACACGCCCAAGACTGAAGCCCGCAATACTATTGGCACGACGTCCCTACGGTGGATTAGGCTTACCCTCAGTAGAACACTATTCCTTAGCACTACAACTATCGCAACTGGCTTACACATTACCTGGCACACCGGACCCTCCACAATGGGTAACCACGGAAAATCTACTTCACGGACAGCATACAGAGTTAGGCGGGGTATACACTGACTGTCCCCAATCGGCAAACCCTATCCTTAAGGCCACAAACACAGCATGGCGCAGAGCACACCGCCTGTTAAGCACACACCCTTTCCTGCACGCCCAGGCTCCTATAGCAGGAAACAAATGCATAAAAATAGGAGGAAACACCTTGCAGTGGCCCCAATGGAGCACGGCTGGAGTTCATAATATATCCCAAATAGTGGATGATGATCACCTTAGAACCTTTGACTCCCTACGGGAAGAATTCGGCATTGACAACAAACAAGAGTGGCGATATATGCAGCTTAAGCACTGCATGCACAAGACACTAGGTACCCCCCGTGGACGATTAAGATCTCACCTATCGTCACTTACCTGCAGACATGGGGTCTACACAGAGGCATCATGGCTGGCCTATATGCAGAGATAACGAACCACCTATACTTGCAGCCCCTCCTAGAGCGGCTGCGTCTAAAATGGCAAGAACGACTGGAGACAGATTATACCAAGGAAGAGTGGTCGGATGCAATGGAGGCCCTAGACAGGGGGGTCCGAGAGGCCCGATTGAAATTCTGTTTATTTAAAATTCTTCAAGACTGGTACTGGACCCCCATGAAACTCTTTAAAGCAGGCCTGATACCACACGCAAAATGCTGGCGATGCGCGGACCTCCGATGCGACCTTCTTCATATCCTGTGTCACTGCCCAACTATACAACCCCTATGGGACACAGTACGTCATACACTCTCGGATATCATACCGATCCCAGACCCGATATCACCACCACTCATCTTTCTACATGATACGCGCCTGTACCCCTCCCTATCACGATCCCAAAAACGGCTGATTCACACGGCAATCGCCACAGCCAAAATCTGTATTCTTAGACACTGGAGGTCTAGCGCAGCCCCAACATCAGCAGAATGGATGACAGCCATGTTCCAAACTGCCAGCCATGAAAACGATATTTACAATCTACAAGATCAAGCGGCTCTGTTCGCGGAAATCTGGAGTCCCTTCCTGACGGGACCATGATGTAGAGGGAAGAAGACCGTTGGACAGGGACAGCAACACCAGTTGCTGACACTCCAGCACCCTCTCCACCCCCACTCCTCTCTTGCCCCCCCTCCTCCCCCCTATCATTAATATCACCACTATTCTTATTAATATTTTCTCCCTTCTCTCCTCTAGATTACTCGCTTCTGGAAATGCTCTCCTACCCAACCCATCCACTAATACATCAGAAGATTTGCTCCCCCTTTACCCCATCTGGCCAGTCCTCGAACATTTAATGTACCTAGAATGACCTAGACACCTGATATACCCAATCCTGGGGCCCTCCGGGCACTCCCTCGCTCACCACCCTCCATTCAGTACCTTACCCCTCTCCCAGACAAGAAATATTCAGAACACTCAATTACCAGGAAGCACTGATTCTAGGATCCTCCCACCCCTCCCTCTCCACACCCTCTTCTCCCTTTTCCCCCCTCTTTCCACTCCTTCTCCCAACTATCCCTTTTCCCCCTCCCCCTCTCCCATATGGTCTCGCCTCTCCCTTTCACCCCACATCTCTCCCTTTTGCTCCCACTCCCCTCTCTCTCCCCACCACCCTGGGCTGACATCTTTACACCTACCAATAAGTATATTCAGCAGATTGTATGCCCACATATATACATAGAGTAAGGATTTGATGTAAAGTGGAAAGTTGAGAAAATGCCTATATACATATATTTTGTAATGCTTTATGTTTCCCACCAATAAAAACTTTAAAAAAAAATAAAGCCTGGTGGAAACACATCAATGAAGAAATAAGACTCACCATCGGAGATACAGGGAAGAACAACGCCGCCATGCAAGTTTTTTTCTGATGATCTTCTACGTCATGCTCCGCCTGGAACACCAACGCCGACGACGACAGTGAGTACAGCCGCATAGCACACAAGGGAGGCAGGGAGTAAAAAAAGAGTGACACATACATTTGTGACACAAACCCGACACACACACACCGTACACACAACCACCTGCACACGAAAACAATTTGCAACCGATACACAGCAGAATAATGCAGGGACAACAGGAATGCACCAAGGTGAATGTATTGATATCAACAGCTAATAAATAATCGAATTGTCCGTGAAACAGATATGTACAAATGTACACAAAGGGACACTGCCCAGTCCAATGTTCAATGGGCTCACATGGCCACAGGGCACAGTCCAAGGCCCAACTCGAATCCTGACTTCATCTGGATAGAACTCTGCAGGGCCATCAGTTTGCAAGTGGACAGGCACCTCAGCAGAAGTCGGGAACAATCCCACTGGTTCTGGAGTGGGCTCCATGCCCATTTCTCTGTCCTGGGGAGTGCAAGGCCACAGCCTCTGGAGTGGATGACTTTCCCACTGGTTCTGGAGGGGGCTCCATGCCCCTTGCTCTGTCCTGGGGAGTGCAAGGCCACAGTCTCTGGAGTGGATGACTTTCCCACTGGTTCTGGAGGGGGCTCCATGACCAGTTCTCTGTTCTGGGGAGTGCAAGGCCACAGTCTTTCAGGTGGGTGACTTTCCCACTGGTTCTGGAGGGGGCCCCTTGTACAGCAGCCACTGGAGGTTGGCCTACATGGCTTCCGCTGGTGGTGATGGCTGCACTGAGGTGGCAGATGGAGATGCCTCCTGGGCAGTCTCTGCTGGTGGTGATGGCTGCATTTCCTCAGCTAGTGGTGGGGGCCCTGTGACCATTGGTGGTGGCGGAGGTGTTACCCTGACAGCCTCGGCTGGAGTATAGGGCTTCATCCTCTCCATGACATGGGGTGTGGAACCCTTCCCCTTCCTGGCAGGGGTTGATGGCTTCTTCACCTTCATGGCAGGTTGTAAGTATTCCTTAACCTTGCGGGCAGGAGTCAAGGGCTTCTTCCCCTTCAAAGCAGGAGGTGCAGGCTCCTTCCCCTTCTTGGCTGGAGGTGTGGGATCTTTCCCCATCTTGGCTGGTGGAGTGCGATCCTTCACTGATTTGACACCACGACTAGGTGGTGCCACCACTGTCTGCGTAGACTGTTTGGCTGAGGTGCTGGGCTGGGTCGTTGGGACCCTTCTCTTACGGGCAGGATGGGGGAAGGGAAGAGGTGAAGTTGGGCAAGAAAAAGCTTCTTAGGGAAGGTGGGGTGGGAGGAGATATGAGGGATGGGAGTGGAGGTTAAGGGAGTGGTTGTGGGAGGTGTATGTCTGCTAGATTTGGGTGCAGGTGTATGGGCAGTATGCTGACGTGAGGTGGATGGCTGTTGGGTGTGTGAGTGCTTGCATTTGTGTACTTTAGGACGGGGGACAGACAGGGTGGGAGAGGACGCAGAGGACGCATGCATGGATGCTGTGGAGGTGTCTGCTAGTGAGGTGACTGTGTGCTGCCTAGTGTGGTGATGGTGGTGGTGGATGTTGGTGCAGTGCATGCAGGTGTGAGTGTGGACGTGACTGGGAGGGAGGTGGAGGAGGAGGAGGAGATGGGGACAGTGGAGGCAGTGGATGTTGTGTTTGCAATTGTGGGATGAAGTATGGTGCCTGTGTTTGCCTGTGCCACTCTTGGGTGTTGTCTTGTGTGCATGCTCGTCAGTATGTGTGCATGGGATGGGTTTGGGTGTGGAGAGACTGGGACTGGGAAGTGGTTGTTGGAGGGGGGACGGTAGAAACAAGGACAATGGCTGCCATCAGAGAGGAGGCCAGAGCCTGAATCGATCTCTGTTGGGCCGCCAATCCACCGTGGACGCCCTCCAGGAATGCATTGCATTGCTGCATCTGGGATGCCAGCCCCTGGATGGCGCTCACAGTGGTTGATTGCCCTACAGAGATGGATCTCAGGAGGTCAATAGCCTCCTCACTGAATGTAGCAGGGCTTACTGGGGCAAGGCCTGAGGTGCCTGGGGCGAAGGAGATGCCCACCCTCCTGGGTGAGCGGGCACAGGCAACTCGCTGAGGGGCTACTGTGTAGCCATTTTAGTTATAGCTTCGTGCACGTTATTTTAACATACTAAGCCTGTCACTGTGCACTTTAACCTAGATATATTTTATTTGGCTTTGCTTTATTATTGTTACAGTAGCCAATTTTACGGTTTTCTTTTATTTTCTCTCTATCTGACTGTTTTTGCCTAGGCCAGCACTCTATTCTCAAACAAGACATTCTTGCTCACTCTGTGCTTCTTCAAAGGCTGCAGTAAGATAGGTTGCCGGTGAACGTGGTATAAATTTAGTCTCTGACATTAACAGAAAATACACATCCTTACGTAGGGACATTTTCTTAGAACATCATCTGTTTTATTATAAAAACACTTCCCTGTCCCTTACACGTTAGAGGGAGATTCCAGCCAGAGAAACACAACTGTATGCTAATTGCCGAATGCTTCGCTACAGCTGTTTTGCAGACTTCAGGATTTTGCTCAGGTACGGCAGATGATGTCTTCCAAGGGGAACCGGAAGGGCAGGATTAGAGCTTAAGATGCTGTGGTCTATCATAGCTTAGGTAGGAATTAGACTGCTGACTCTAGTGACAATATGGTAGCATTATTTTTATGTTTTACTCTCCTTGTCACATTCTTAATCTTGTCATGCCGTATCATCCTGGTTATTGCAGTCCACGCTTTGCTATCTAAGATGCAGTTGTTTTATTAAAGCATTATTGAAATATATACTGCCTCTTTTTGTTATTGTGTATGTGAGACTAATGTAAATGAGAGAAACGAATGAGACCTGGGTGACCACGGCTTCCCGGAGAAACCAGTTATCTCATGTGCTCGGCTGCCCAATCATCCCTGCCCTGGGGTAGAGATGAGGCACTGCTAGTTACCTAGAGCAGAACCCGGATTGGAACGACAGGTGCCACCTGTAGTGGGTTAGACTGAGTCTCCCCACACCGCAGATGATTCTGCCACTCGGAATCCAGTAGTCTCATTAGAATAATGAGAGCTATGCGACATGGCACCGCCAACGTTTGGTAAGGCTCCAATTTTCGGGTCCTCCTGAGTATCTCTGTCTCACTATATACAATGACACCTCAGTACTATGGACGGAGACGTCCGTGGTACTGAGGATTTCCTCCTCGGCTAAGTAGGACATCCCATCTGATGCTGGAGGTTGTTCAAGCTTGAACTCTAAAAGGAAAATCTCTATTTGGCATTCCTTTTCTGAACAAATTTACCGTTTATCATGGTGAATCTGCAACAGGTAGCAATTGCAGTCAATATGAAACAACCCTTGACTGCACATTTATTAGCAAACGGCCTAACGGCCCAGGGGCTCCAGTCACATTTGTGGTGGATGCCCATGCAGCTCATAGAACAGAATTTTTCTATTCTCGGGTCACATTTCCAGCAGCTGATGGGAACACAAACACATTTCATCACTATACTGTTGCAAACATACCTGGACAATACAGAGAAAATGCTTATTTAGAAATACCTCTATCTTATCAAGAACATAATAATTGGCTTGATGGCGCCCTACCCCACACGATTTTACCAGTTAGGTTAGGTCTTCTAAGTAATGAAGGTCCTACCTGGCCTTTATTGGCCACTTCTATACCTCACCCTGCAGTAGCAAATATAGCAGTATCTGAGGTTCGTCGCTTATATACTGAACTGACAGCGACATACAGGCGAATAGTACAGTTTGTAAGGCAAACATTGAATACAAACCCAGTACGTGCTGCTCCAGTGCAACCACATGCAGTGACATCAGGTATTAACCCTGCAACTGTACATTCAATTATGGGTAAAGTACCCGCCAAACAAGAGGAAACTTTGTTTTGGTTAGCTAGGGTGACCAGATTTTGATGGGCAAAAACTGGGACAGGTCAGACATAAAAGAAGGACTTACGACTTTACACTCACTTTTATACCTGGCCTGACCTGCATTTTTTGAGTAGCTTTTATGAATGTGTGCCTATATATGTGTGTGTTTATATATATATATATATATATATATATATATACATATATATATATATATATAAACACACACACATTTACAAGCCTATACATTTAAAATTAGCTATGGCTTGACCTCCCACCCTCCACCCCCAACCCGCCCCCACCCACCTCTCTCTGCCCCCCACTCCGTATCTCTGCTGAGAGCAGACACGGGACTGTGTTGCCTGACAGTAATAGATAAATTACTTAATTATTGCATACGTTGTAGGCGGCTGTTAAAGGAAGAGCATACCTTTAACTTATGCTTCCCTAGATAATCTGGCCTTTGTCCCAAAAACTGCGACATTTATGTAATAATCTGACCTTTGTCACAAAAACTGGGACATTTGTTTAAAATTAAGAGAAGCGTCGGGACACTGGGACGGTCCTCTAAAAACCGGCACTGTCTGGGGAAATCCGGGACGTCTGGTCACCCTAGGTTAGCTCAAAAAATAAATGCACTGGAAGCTGTATTTCCCCATATGGGACCTCAGGATTAACATAGAATTCTAACGATGTGCTTGCCATTTGGGATGATCCCCACAGTATATAACTGTAATACCTGGGGCACGGTATTTGCTGCGCTCTATACTATCGCACACGATATACCGACACTTGCCAATTTGCCAGAAGTGTTGAAACAAATTCAAGATGAATACAGGGCTGCCCCGGCCCTGGACTTGGGGATGCAATTAATTTTGCCACAAAATCCACCATTATTTTAAGTAATCTTAAAGGGGAAGCAGTCGCACTAGCAGTGCGCATGCGGGTCCGTGATGTTCCTCAACAGGATCAGGAACGCAAGCTGCTCAAGATTATCGCAGAGACCTATTCGAGCATTGGTCGAGATAGTCTAGGGGCCAGACCAACTAAACCACAATTTCAGGGCAAATCTAATAAAGATTTTTCCAAGCAAGCTCCTGAGGGCAACAAGAAACGCTGGGATAAAAATTAAAAAAACTCCTAAAAAAGAAAGGGGAGAATCTCCGCGTATGGAGACTCCACAGAATAGATATAACCTCGAAAATAGAGATAATATAAAAACGCCTGATAGATATCAATATACTGATAGGCGCCAATCTTATTCCTTTCAGGACTCATCGGAAAAATGTAGTGAGAGAGGTGGGCGATCAGAGCGAAGAACAGAGTCTGTGAAACTGAGACAGGAATTACAACGCTCGTCAGAGGTTTCGGTTAAAAAGGAAGAAAAACCTCCCCAACAAAAACCCCAATTTAAAAAGAAAAAGGTGGCAGCAGTTGCAATACGACATGCCGCTCAAGAAGAAGGTCCGCTTAAAGAACAGGAAGTGGGCACTAGCGCTGCTAGGCAGCACAGCAGAGGTCACAATAGTTAGCCAGAGTCTTCTAGAGCATCTGGAGGTGAAAGCAACTGATGACTTTCGACAAGTAGAAACTGCAGACATCTGAGTCTCCACGCCTGATAGGGTGTATAAAGTAACGCTACATTTAGAAGGAGACATTGAACGCACAATAGACACAATCTTTTGGGATTGTGTGGTAAATATATATGATATCTTGCTGGCCGAACAAGATTGGCCACCTGAATTTGTCCGTACCTGCCCATATGGGGAAGAGGTTATTAAACCTTCTTTCTCACCCCTTGTTCCGGAGGAACTCGCTGAATCCTACGCCATGGATTTGGCATTGGCACAGGCACCCTCATTATATTGCAAACATGTAGGAAGGGACAAAGAATCCCCCTACCACGTAATACCAATTAAAAATTATTCTCAACCTCAGTATCCAATAAAACATGATGCGAAATCACCCATGAGAGAAATCCTCACACAACTAGAGTACCAAGGTGTAATTGAACCATGTGTCTCCCCAATGAATATTCCTTTATTCCCGGTAGCTAAACCGGACCATTCATACAGAATAGTCTTGGATTACAGACATTTAAACAGTCATACACACACATATGCTCTACAAAACTCACACAGCACAGCACCAATGAACAACATAGTGCGCAAAAAATATAAAACAACACAGGACATTTCCAGTGGTTTCTTCTGCCAGAATATAGTGCCTGAGAGTAGAGACTTAATAGGTTTCAGTGCACTAAGTTCCCAGAAAAAATTCTGTTGTTTACCCCAGGGGTACCAGAACAGCCCAGGACTGTTTGCAGCTCGTGTGACTGCAATTTTGCACGACATTGACCCTGAAGCATTGTTCTATGTAGATGATATCTATCTTACGAATTATGAATTACTACAACATTTAAGACAGGTAGCCCACATTGCTGTGAGATTTTCTGAATTTGGCTACAAATTCAACTTAAAAAAAACAAAAATAGCCTTCCTCAGCATTCTCTTTCTGGGATATGAGCTATTGAGTGAAGGAAAGAGCCTAGCGCCACAATTTTTAGAAAAATTAGCACAATTACAACCTCCAAATACGATTAAAAAACTCCAATCTCTATTGGGCTTCCTAAATTTTGGCAGAATTTACATTCCAGAGTATGCGTCACGCATAAAACCCTTGTATGACTTAATACGTCCTGATTTTTCAAGTAAGTTTTGGACAGTTGAACACACATGTCTTGACAGGACCTGAAGCACTGTATACATGCAACTATAGCACAATGCCTCTGCCAGACCTCGGTATGTTTTCACACCCTGGATGAAGTCTGCTTTATTCAGGGTTGTTTTAAACTCGGCTCAGTGAAAAGCGCTCTTAAATCTAGTAAAAAGTCTCACTTGACATCCCCTTCCGAAGTCTAGCTATCTTGCTGTTCTTGCGAATCTTTAAAACCCTCACTGGTCCTTATGTGTTTGTTTCTAACTGCATGTCAACACAGTTTAATACATAATTGTCTCATATACAAGAAACAGAAGAAATACAGGCTGCCTTTGATACGGTTGACCATGACCCCCTAACTCAAAGACTCCATGAAGCCGGCATACAAGGGATTGCTCTCGACTGGATTACTTCCTATCTTTAAAAAAGAGCAAATATCATCCACTCGCCCCCCTTCTCCTCCGAACCCTACCTCACAAAAGCAGGGGTCCCCCAAGGGTCAATCATTTCACCTTTGCTTTTCAACATCTACATGATATCTTTACCAGAACTGATCAATGATTTCCATCTCACATGCTACAACTATGCAGATGACACACAAATACTACTTAAATTAGAAGACCCCAAAACATTGAAAACTCACAAATTGTTGCAGAGGGCAGCAGGGAAGCACTCCTTCAGTTTAGCAGTCCAGCAGAGTGGCAGTCCTTTTAGCAGCACAGCACTCCTTCCTGGCAGTCTTTCACAGGCCCAGAAGCATACTGAAGAGTTGGTGTCTGAGGTCCAATATTTACACCTGGTGCCTTCTTTGAAGTAGGAGAAGTTTCTAGAGAATTTCAGTGCACAGGTTTCTTGCCTCCCCTGCCTCCAGACCAACTACAGGGGCTATGCAGCTCTTTGTGTTACCGCAGGACACTGCCTAATCGTGTGCAAGTGAGGATGTGCCTAGCTCTGCCCCCCATCCTGCCAGTGATAGACCATCCAGGCCCACCTAAGCCCTCTATTGTATGTGACTGTTTGAGAGGAATACACAAAGACTAACTGCCGACTACACCTAGTCATGTGACCTAGAGACAGGCGACAGGCACTAAATGGCTAAGGCAGGAACATGCCAACTTTCTAAATGTGGCATTTTCAAAATTGTAACTTGAAATCTCACTTTACCATACAAGAGGATTTCTCAATACAATTCCAAAGCCACCAAGCATGAACTGTTTACCTGTTCCCATTTGAAGGTTACAGCTTATTAAATATAATACAGTGGTTCTAATACTATCCTATAGGAGAGTAAGGCCTTGCAGTAGTCAAAAACAAATGTAAGAATTGTTTACAACCACAACATGTAAAACATAAAAGTACATGCCCTATTGTTTAAATACATGCTCCCAGCCCCATAGGCTGTTTAGGGCCTATGTTAGGGGGAATGTATATGTATTAAAAAGGAAGGTTTGGGCCAGGGAAAAGGTTTATTCTGCCAGGTTGAAATGTCAGCTCAAAACCACGCCCAGAGGCTGCATTGGCAGGCCTGAGACATTTTTAAAGTACTACTTATGTGAGTGGCACAATACGTACTGCTCACCCACTAGTAGCATTTAACGTACAGGCCCCTGGTACATACAGTACCACTTCACAAGGGACTTACGTGTTAATTAAATATGCCAATTTGGTGTGAGTCAATTATACCACTTTTAAATGAGAGAGAGCAAGCACTTTAGCACTGGATGGGAGAGGTACGGTGTACAGAGTCCTAAAAGCCAACAAAAACAGGTTCAGAAACCAGAAGGGTAAATGCAAAACGTTTGGGGATGACCCTGCACAAAGGGCCAAGTCCAACAGCCAGGTTATTTGATGGATGAACACTTTAAATATTGCCCCACACAGGCATTTGCTCTCCACTTTGCGCATTTTTAGATGGTTTGAATTGAAAGAAATAGTAGAGGCCATTGGATGCTTGAGATTGTTTGCCAGGTGGTGGGAGGTGCGTCCAAGGCTTAAACGACATGCAAATCTGCACCAAAATCAACATCGTTGAGGATGCTGTAGGCTGCTCCTTGAAGGCCTGACAGCTGGTGGTCGGCCCCACCCTATTGAGCAACTTTCTCCAGTTGAGCAAGACTTGGGACGAGTGTAGAAAAGGATGTTTTTTCCAGCCTGCTGCCATCTCTGTACCCCTGCCTGGATGCCAGCTGACTGCTACCCACCTCCCTGCAAGTTCCTGATGTTATCTGCATGAATCCAGTCCCAATTCCGATAGGAATCCCTGCACAATGATGAAAAAATAACTGAATCAAGAAGGGGAGAACTCGATGTGCCAGTCAGGCAGATCAAGAAGAACTGGGAGTGACGCTCAACTCACACACCCATGAGGCGGAGGAGCAGAGCAGCAGACACAGTGGATGTGGTAGCAGCAAGGCAACAATAGAGCAGTGAGATCACAGTGAAGGAGACCGACTGCGGTTGTGGTTGCATGAGGGAGAGCAGCCTGCAGAAGCACCTTGGACCTGGAACCCCTCATTGCCAGCCACCCCTAGCCACCTCCTGTGCCCCGGGCCTCGCCTTGCCCCCTGCCCCAGCATCCCCCGACATCATCTGATGCTGCCACACTATGGAGTCTCTGACTGACACCTGTCACCCACTGATGGCATCACACCACCGGCTGGCATTTTGTTGGCTCAACTAGCATAATTGGCATTACTGACATGCTTGTGCATCCACCCCCCCACTCAGCAAGGAGACAGTAAGAGAGCAAGAAACATCGGGGCGAGGCAGCACCATAGGTTTGCTCGTGCCCCTCCCCATTAGAACCAAGTGACTCCAAGGGGAGGAGAGGTGGCGCTTCATGGACTTGGAGACTTGAAATGAGAGATAGTAAGAACACTAAAAGACAAAAAGAGACAAAAATATAAAAAGCCCCAAACCTCTTTGAAGAAAAGGGGCGTGCGTTACCTGTGTAACCTTTATGTAATCTGTGTATTCTGTGTAATACGCCACCAGGACTGGCACTCACATTCAACACTTCACCGGCGCCCCACTTACACCCGTGCTCGCATCCACCCTATGCATATTTACTTAAAGATCCGCCTATATACATATATATATTTAGCAATATCCAAACAGATCTAGTAAGTGACAGCAGGATGAGGTCTGGGAAAATGAGGAGCCAGCCCCCAGGATCCAATAAAAGGAAATGAGAGACAAAGATATGGGGTGCAGTGTCAAAAAGGAGATTCAGAGGCACTGAAGCAGAGAGACCCCCATCTGATAAATGTGAGTAAGGAATAACAAGGGACAGTGATGTTGCAGGGAGCCCCTGAGCTGGTCAGCCAAAGAAATTCTGGAAACTTCGGAAACGTTGGAAACCCTGGAAATCCTGGAAACCAGCCAGAATCCAGACTGGCCCATTGATCAAACAGTGCCTATTAAGACACAAAAGATAAGATATTTTTTCAAGTCTGTGAGAGAACGGGTTGACGCATCTAGTGCACCTGGCGCAAATTACATTCTGCTTTTGGCAGATCTGGCAATACATAACAACACTGCTCTTGAAAACATAGTCAATGGTAGAGGCATGGCCACAAGTGAAAGGATTACTCAAATTCCTCTGTCATCCAGCATAGTCATCCTAAAGAGCCAGCGCTCCCGCCATGGTCATCTATGGAAAAGCTGGATGCAGAAGAAACATATAGCTGCACCACCACAGGGGGGTGTTGACTTAGCGGATCAGCGCATTACCAGGGCATCCGATGAACTAGACGTGCAAGTACCGCAATGTTGAGCCCAGCTTAGAAACCTTGACCCGCCACAAGCCCATATATTGCTCTTTTCTTATGCTTAAGAGTGTTCAAGTTGTGGGGCCCGAGCAGCCCAAACTGCTGGATGGTAGTCACAGGACTAGCATTTCTTGCCCAGTACAGGCAGTGGGAAACAAAGATATAACATCTCAAATTTGCAACCGAAAGGGTATGGTACAATCTGGGAATAATAATAGCACTCCACAAAGGATAACAGACACCAACAATCTGTGGACAGCAATATTTGAGCTCTATGTAAGCAACAGTAGTGGGTCTTAATCATAATGCAAACAAATATGGACTTCCACATGGATCTATTCAATATTCTGGTTGTCTTCATGTCGAGCATTGACAATAAGTTCGAAAAATTGAATGCCCTGATCCCGCAAGTTAAAGCGGATAAGAACATTGATTTTACCATATGCTCATGCAAGGAGGTGCAACTCCTGATGACCCTCGAGGGTATGATGGAGAAAGTAAGATCTAACCCTGCACCAAAGGGCCCAATTTCATACTTAATTACTCACCATATATTGGATAACCACATAATTAGTAGAACTATACCACTTCAAGATCCTCCCAGTGAGGGGGAAAGAAAAGAGGCCTCACAAAGAAGAGACCTAGTAAGTAGGTGGAGTGGAGTGGCTGCAATTGTCTAGCTCACAACAGGTCGATGACTGCTCTTCCCCTCAGTTCTTGAATGCAGCCCCCTCCCCTGCGTGCCAGACAAAGAGAGAATGAAAGCAAGCAAGAAAAGGCAGCAATAAAGCCAACTAAGAGCCTCTGGCACTGTAATTCCAATATCCATCTGGGCCTCTAGGGAGGATGAGAGAAAGGTGTCCAATTAGTAGAGCCCTCCCCCACCTCCGATAGAATTATTGGAAAGTGTATAAGGGACTGTAGTGGTAACTGAGAAAATATTCCAAGGCCATGAAGGTCGTGAAAATGAAAGCCCAATAACAAGGCCCAGGGAAGAGATGAAAAAATCAATGGACAATGAAGATATCAATCCCCTGGTCGCAGGCGGCCCTTCACAGTGTGGAGTAGTAGCCCTATGCAAGTGTGGAGGAACGCCTAGGTGGCAAAATGAGATAGCAAGCTCTGGGCCAAAAACAGAAAAGGACCGTATTGGAAACTGTCCCAAACCCCCAGACAAGTGAGCAGGCCTGACAGTCATCCCGAACAACCGATCTGAGACAAAAAGTAGCTGAACATAAAGATCAGGGGAACTGGCTTTCATGGATTCCAGAGATCAAATCTAGAGGTACACTCAAAGTTCTAAACCGTGCAAATATTTCAAAATTAATAAGAGCATTAGCTGTCTTGAAACACATAGAATCAGATGATATCCACTCCATCAGGTTCATACCACCCAGACGAATGGCAGACATCAGAACCCACATTCATCACGTTCACAACATTGGACCTCACAGCACAGTTCTAGAGAGCACGTAGTTGCGGAAGTCTTGGGGAATAGAAGCAGCCATGTTCCAGGGGATTGGTATCCCCACCTGTTGAAGAAGCAGTAGCACCGTGAGAAGTAGGCAAGCCCCTCAGCATCTGTATTGGGGGCATCCATGGAACAACAAAGGACCCTAAAGAAGATCAGGATAGCTGGAGTTGGCTAATAGCACTACCAGACGCAGACATTAGGTACTTAGCAACATTACTGCTACAGGACTTAGAGCAATGGGCATCAACTACAGGTAGACTACCGCTGAATGAGACTGGGTTTGAGAGCCAGCAAGGTACACTACCTAATCTCATGGCAGTAGGATTAATTCTCAATTGAGGAAAAGCTACTGGCACACTGCTTCATATGTTTTGTAGATTTCAAGGCAGCATTTGACAGCATCCTGCATGAAAATCTATGGACTAAGCTCCTGCAGTGAGGGATTTCTCATAACCTACTAAACCTACATCAAGCTGCTGTACACGGATAATTGAGTTAAAGTTAGGGTCGGCGACGGTACCCATCTATCAAGAGTTGTAAGAACATCTATTGGGTTAAAGCAGGGGTGCGTTCTCACAACCCTCCTGTTCAACCTGTACATCTCTGACCTCTCCCCAGCACTTGATGCATTGGTATCACATGCCCGAGCCTTGTTGGCACTCAGCTGTTGAACATCCTGTATGCAGATGATTTGCTTCTACTTAGCAACTCTACGATGGGTTTGTAGGGATTAATGAATCATCTGGCAACATAAGCCGTGGATAACGCCCTAGTGTTTAACCTTCAAAAAATGAAAGTCATCTCATTAAACCGCCACCTCCTATATCAACGTAAATGGTATATTAACGGAGACATCATAGATGAGACACAGACAAGTATGTACTTAGGCGTTAGAATAGACTCTAGGAATTTGTTTGTTCTCCAAAGGGAAGCAATCAGGGGGAAAGCTTTAGCACTGCACTTTTCATTTTGAACATTGGCAAAAACCCTTCGGGGACTGATACCAATGCTGTCATATGGGAATTAAATAATGGCAGGCGCAGATGCAAGCTTATTAGATAAAACCATCATAAAAACTTTAAGAAACGTCTTCCTGCTGCTGAGATCAGCATCACTTGCCCAGGTTAGGTTGGAATTCTCACTGACCAGACAAGATCTGGCCAGCTCTAGAGCACTTGTGAAATGTTGTTATAAGTTGATAAGTGCTCCCCAAGGCACGCTGGCCAGCATAGTCTGGTCTGACATTAACCTCCAAAGAGGAAAAGATGTCTACAAACATTATCTTCATGGATGCATAAAGACGCTATGGCTGGGTGAATTATGGTCTTTGGACACAACTGGTCTGAGGACAAAGCAATAGTTGCCCAACGCTCACATGAGTGGGTGGTGTAAAGTCCTATAGCAATCGAAAAACATCCACTCTTCTTGAGGCCACCTACTTTGTGAAAGCTAAGCAGACATTTCTGTCACTGAGGCTAGACGTGATCCCCACTTTGCATTTTTACCAAAATGGCAAGAAAAGTATCATAAGGGGATATGGAATGCCGTTTGTGTCATCAGACAAGAGTCACTGCTGCTCATTTCATGTATTTGCCCCCGATTCGACCTCCCAATGAGTATCTTGTTAAGGAGAGAGTTTAAGTCACTGGGGATTAGATCGTGCAGATCAAATGTAATAGAATTGCTTAATCCAGCGGAAGTAATCATTAATATCCAATGTGTGCAATTACTTGACATCTTTAAGGACCTTGTTAAAGAGGATACTGTCACCCAGTTTAAGGAGAAGACTGCCAGTTAAGCTTGGGACTTCGAAGGGGCCAAAGAATGTTTGGGTTATTACGAAAGGTGAGCCCAACCTAGCCCCCACCTGACCCCGTGCTTTAGGGCTGGTACGCTAAGATCAGGGCCCACAGACAGTACTGGATGCTAGGGGCCATGATTAATATTCAGCTTTACCCCATCACATCTCTTCTGCTGTATGTAGAAAAACCCGTAAACTTAAGTTGATAGGCACCCTTGCTCTTTATGCATCACATTAGCACTTTTGCACCTTATGTACTTATGTGTCTTGCTATTAAATGTTACAGGTTTTGGTGTTCATAGAATTGATGAGCCTTGTTTAGGTACCCTTTTTAATTGTACTTTTACATGTATTGGTGACTTGTTTAGGTACACCATGTAAAGCTTATGGATATAACTTGGCAGGTGGGAGTATTTTAGTATTTATTATTTATGATTTAGTGTTTAATATTTAATAACGTAATAATATATTAAATTATATTTTTTCATAATCGTTAAATGTATGGTTTAACAGATTACACAATGGTTATGGTTTTTATTGATTAATAAACTAAATTTTTCACACAGGCATTCCTTACGCCATGGAAGGTGACCTTTGCTTTGATGAGGTGGTGGTGGGAAAGATGACCATGGAAATAACATTGAACGAAGGAAATAAGAGGGCTGACTGGGTATAAAAAATGGAACCATATTGTAATTTTGGAAATAGAGGACTTATGGGGACAAGATGGACCTAGAATATTTGTGGACTTCAGGGTAGAATATGATCTGACATTTCATGAAAGTACATACAACTGCAACATGCACTTGCTAAACAGTCCAGGGAGTTAACACACATACAAGATAGGTCACGGTTTGAATACAGAGTTTTGTCTACCCAGCTACACAAGAAGGCCATGTTGCATATATATGACACTTAGGGCCTGATTGGGAGTTCGGTGGACTGCCAAACTTCTGACAAGGAGGTTGCTGCCGCACTGGCTACCTCCCTGCCGCACCCATCAAGAGCTTCCCGCTAGGCTGGCGGGCGGAAACAGGCTTCCGCCCGCCAGCCTAGTGGGAAACAGGCTACAGCATTGTCTCTGGTTCGTAATCGAACCAGCGGCAATGCTGTAGCCAGCACGGTGCACCAGCACCCTCACAATGTTTTGCAGACAGTGAACATTGCGACGGTGCTGGGCAGGGGGGACCCTGCTCTGCCCGTGCCAGGGGTATGGGCAGTGCAGGGACCCCCCCACCCATGGCCTCCTGCACCTGTTCTCTGCCAGCCTTTTTTGACGGTGGTGTTACCACCATGAAAAGGCTGGCAGAGAACAAGGTTGTAATCCGCAGGGCAGCACTGCATGCAGCGCTGCCCTGACGGATTAGGATTTCTGCCAAAATCAGACCACTGGGATTCAAGATCCTGGCAGAGCTGGCGGTTTCCTGGCGGTCAGACCGCCAGGGTTGTTATGCAGCGGTTAGACTGCCGTATTGGTGGCGGTCCAGACCGCGAGTGTGCCGGTGATAGTACTGCCATACTCATAATGAGGCCCTTACTAATGATAGACCTACTACATTAGACAAGCTAAGGCAAATTAAGAAACATGGAAGTTACAGTTCTTTCTCAGTGTGCAATGACACACCTATCATTGCACACAGGCAGGGTGAAAAGTAATTAGTGCAGTTACATGGTGCCACCCTTTTCAGCATTTCTCCTCTTAGGGCCTTATTTGTAGTTTGGCAGACAGGATACTCTGTCGAAACATAGTTGATATCCCATCCACTGTATCACAAGTGTCATTGATTATAGTGCACTTGTAATACGGCAGCCTGGACATCTGCCACATTTGAAATGGAATATCCATTTGCCAAACTAAATAAGGTCTTGAGTTTGTTTCCTGACCAGGAGACTCAAATGATGAGTCTGCCGGCATGTTCCCCATATGCGGGTCATTTTGACCTCGGCAGTCTTTTTTAAAGACTGCCGAGGGACCGCCATGCGGAAGACCGCCATTGGTGGCGGTTTGCCGCTCGGACTATTATGACCGTTGTCAGCTCTCCGTCCTTTTACGGAGGGAGAGCCGCCAACAGCCATACTGGCGGGAGGCGGGGAAGTGGAGGTTGCTCCACCTCCACCGCCACGCCAACAGTACCCCGCCCAGCGAATCATGTCCTGTGATTCACCGTGGCGGTGTTCTGTTGGCGGTGTGGTGTCGGCGGAGCTGCGCCCATGGCTCCCGTCCCCTCCCGGAGGATAGTCGGACCAGGTAAGTCGATCGTCCATGAGGGGAGGGGGGTGCGGGTTTTTGTGTTTTGTGTGGGTGCATGGGGGTGTGCGTGTGTGTATGTAGATGGGGTGTGTGAGTGTGTGTATGCCTGCGGTGGTGTTGTGTGTATGGGAATGAGTGCGTGTATGTCTGTGGGTATGTCTGTATGGATGTGTGCATGTATGTTTGAATGTGGGTGTGCGTGTATGACTGTGTGTGTGGATGTAGGCATGTATGTTGGCGTGTAAGTATGTAGGTGGTGCCTGCGTGCGTGTCGTGTGGGTATGGGTGAAGTGATGTTGGGGTCGGGGTGGGGAGGGGGGCCCTGCCACCTTTGCGGGGTGGCAGGGGTGGGGGGGTAGGGAAGGGAGTCGGTGGGGGGTGGGGGAGACCCCTATCAGTGCCTGGCGGGCAGAACGGAGAACCGGCGGATGACCATGGCGGTAACCGCCATGGTCATAATTCCACAAAGTAAGACCGCCAGCCTGTTGGCGGTCTTACCCCCGGTTCTCCGCCTTCCGCCAGGGTTGTAATGACCCCCATAATCTTTGAGTGAGAGGCTTGCTGGCCAGCAGATTATTTGCGTTGGCTGAAAGTGGAGGCCAATAAAAGTGCTTCACCTTTTAGAATGGGGGATTACCATAACAGTGACAAGGCCATGACATGGCTAACCACTGGTAACAGCTGTTAATGATCTGATCAACGCATGTGGTAGACATTTTTTACTTGCACTCCCATTGGGGAGAATGTCTTCCTACCCTCCTTGGTACATCAATACAGTCAGTCATGACCAGAGTTGATTATCTTTCCATTTAATATGACAGTGCATCTGTGTACCATTGATCAAGTGTGAATGAGTGATTGTGGTACCCCAGGCTGGGTAAGGGGTGGTGGATGGGAGTTAGCTTACATACTGCTTAAAAAAAGAAGATTGCATTGGTTAACAACATAGGTACAGAGATTGGCAGCCAATCCACCTACATGTCCCGTGCACTGCACCACTCCCTTCCCCAACCACAGCCTAGGCCATAGCAGCCAGTCTGTGTGTTTGGCTCTAATTTTCAAATGTCACAAAGTAGCAGGAAAGCAGGAAAGAATCCTTTGTACTTGGTCTACTAGTGAAGATCAGTTAAGACAGGTCAGCCCATGACCTACAGAGCAGAGTCCACTTAACATAGGCTGTGGCCAAACGCAATGACCAGCAACTCCTGTGATACAAGACTGGGACTGTGAAAGAAGAAGGCTGAGGCCCAGCAGCATGTCACTTATTGGATAAAGGGCTGACTGAAGTGAATTCACAAACAATTTAGAGTTTGGTAAAGCAGGAGCAACAATACTCCCACCCTGCCAATCTTGCAGTTCCCCTGCTCTATCTGGAATCAGGGAACTTCTGTGTTCACCCCAGTGGTGTATTTGCTGGCTCTGCCAGTGCACAACTTTGACCCAGTGGTCAGTTCTCCACTAGGTAATCAGATCAAAATAACCATCTCCCCAACCTTTTCGGACAGGGCAAACATAAATCCTTTTCCCAGCCTGCGATACACAGTGGTCCCTGGTTTAAAGCCTACATGCAGGGAGAGCGCAAACATATAGATGGCTGCACCAATAGTATGACCACATGCATGGATAACACATGCAGCCACACCACGAATTTTGCCACATGTTTCAGGAGAACCACTGACCACAAAAGAGCTTGACTGCCTGCATTGGAAGCATGCCCAGACTATGATACCCCCAGTGTCCCATAGCACATTCATCTAGGACAATGGAGAAACTTAACGATTGCTCGCACTGAGCTACCTGGCTTTGCCATTTAGACCAGACACTGCACATGCACAATATGGTTAATGAACTTGAATTTTGCTGTTGTAGAAGCAGATTTCCATAGTTTCAGTATTGCCCTAACTTACTCTTTGGCTAACATGAAAACAAACATAATTGTAATAAGTTAATTTAACTTTAGCAAATTTCTACACCTTTTAACATTGTTTAATAAAATATGTTAACATTAAGCATAAAAGAACAACAGTAAAACAAATGTAACATTCAACTAAAAAATCTTGTAATTAATAATTCAAAATGTACAAACATAAAATAAATTAATTGAATGAGGCTCTAATATATAACTCTGAAGCAAACAATATTAGGGCTGATGCATATATTTGAAAGGGCCATATTTACTATTCTAATTCCTGCCAAACCTAAATTGAAGAAAGTGTATATATTTGAGAAAGTCAGATATATTATTCTACCTCTACTTCTACAAGTACTGGGGAAAGTGCATATATTTTTTGGGTCTGCTTATCTTTTACAACTCCAGTACCACCAACATTGGGGAAAGTTCATATCCTGAGAGGGGCCAGATTTGCTTTTCTAACTTGACATCCACCTTCATTTGGGAAATGCATGTATTTAACAGGGAGTTAGATTAACTATTTTAAGACCAATCCCACAAATATCGAGACAATTGCATATATTTGGGGATGAGGGTCAGTTTACTATTCAAACACCAGCCCAAACTAAATTGAAGAAAGACCACATATTTGAGAAGAATCATATTTACTATTCTGAATTCAGTACCACAACTTTTGGAAAAGTGTGTATATTTGTTCGGGGACATATTTACTATTCCAATAACACCAACACCACAAATATTAGGAAAATGCATATATTTACAGGGGTCAAATTTACTATTCTAACTCCAGACAAACATACATTGAGGGAAGTGCATAAAAATATACTGGGAAAAGTGCATATGTGAAGTGATAGGTCACATTTACTCTTCTAAAGCAAGTTGCATGAACAATGTAAAACATGCATATCCTGGGGGGCTGGGTAGTCAAATTTAATATTCTAACTCCAGTCCAACTAACACTAAGAAGAGTACATATAAGCAGGAGGAAGCAATTTTACTATTCGTATTCAAGTACCACTTTCACTGGGGAAAGTGCAGATATCTTTTTTTCTGGGGGTATTTGGGGGCAAACGTACTATTCTAACTCTAATCCCAAACACATTGGTGAAAATGTATAAATATTTTGGGGCTCGCAGTGGGCTGGTTAAAACCCAATCTCACAAACATTCCTACATTTTGGGTGAGTCTTACAGATGATCATATATGATTAAATAATTCTGATAATTCTGGACGTCAGTTTTTATTTTATCGATAAATATGTGTTAAATCATTATTTTTAAAATTTAAACTTAATTATATATTGATAGTCAGAACAAGTACTGTATGCACACAATTGTCTAAAACATGCTTGTACATTTCTTGAAATAAATAATACATTTGTGAACTACAATATGTAATTACTGTTTTACACATTGTTTTATAAATCACTCAATCAGTTAATTAAAATCAAAACATAAATTTTAATTATGATTAAGTATTTTGTATAAAGATCACCTTTTACATAAAAGTGTACCTAACCCCCCACAATCCCACAAAACATCCCCTAACATCAAATAATTAAAATAATGTAACAAATTGGCGCATGAGCATAATTAATAAACAATTAAAAATATTATAATATATTATAAGTATGTACATAAATAATGTAGCAGTCAATTATTATTAAATAAAATATATTATCTATAAAACACAACCAATCAATCACCCATAAACCCTGACAGTTGAATTAAAATAACAATTATATTTGTAACAAAAATGAAAATTAGTGAAACTAGTTTAGAATGATTGTATAAAAAATATTATAAGTAACATAATCATCAAACGTTATTCATGATTAATTAATTTTGCAATAAAGCCCACAACCCAAAAAAAATTGTTTCAAAGATAACTAATTAAATATTACATCTATGAATAATACATTTATTACAAATAATAATTAAATAAATATTAATTATTTAAAAAAAACATGTATTCTACATAAAACACCATCCACCCAAACCCCACAATAACCATGCAGACTGTAAAAAACATGTATGTAAAAGCATATCATAAAAATAAATATTAAGTGTATATTTCTAAATGAAATAATTGAAAAAAATACAAAATGCAGTACCTTAAACATCGTTATTTTTGTTAAAATCAAAAAAGACATACTTGTCATGCTTAGTTCCTTTCTCTGTATTTTTGTAGTCATGTTGTTCTAGCCTTCATATTAATGACACGCCATATTTTGGCGTTTATATTCAAGATCTATAGCCACACAAGGAGAACTCTTGAACTATGCAGTGCCTGTTATCTATGTCTCAATGATGTGTGCAACCATGTACATACAATTGACGTAGTGAAGCTATTGAATAGAAAATGTTACCAAGGAGCAAATTAACTTGCCTTGCAAGACCACGTTAAAGTTAGGGTCTGAGTAATTCCTATGTTTTTGCCTTAATGAAGGATTTAATTTGTGCCTCAGTATAGGGTGACTTAATGGAATATCATCAGTGTTTTAATACATGAATGAAACCTAATATAATTATCTTAGTTTTTATTGCTTAGCTGGAGAAAGCTGAGTTTAATCCAATCTATCCCATTTATTCATCTCCAAGAGAAATGTCCATGACTCCCCAAATTCATTCTAGTCCTACCAAGATCAGCCACAATCTGTGCATCATCAGCATTGTTCTGTAACATCAGACCCCTATTATGGATGATGTTGTGCAATGGTGTGGTGTAGATATTAAATAAACAGGGCAAATGTGGGCATCCCTGATGAACCCTACACTCCAACCATGTTGTTGCGCATTTGAATGGGCCCGCTCATGGAGGTGTACCTGACACTGAAGAAGAATTGACAGCATTTATTCTGGTCCAGAGATACCCGCATCTAGTTCTATCCAGTTAACAATGATGTTGGCTATTACAGTCCTCAGTGCAGGAAGGTTCAGAAGCACCAAGAGCACCAACTGCCCTATTCACTATTTGTTTGAAGTTGTTGGTGCCACAGAATCTTGAATGCCATGCATCAAATAAATCAAAGTACACCTTGGGCCTGTCACCAGCTCGTATTCGAGCACAGCAGACAGTGAGCATTATGAGGGTGCTGGGCAGGGGGACCCTGCACCTGTTCTCCACCAGCCTTTTCATGGAGGTAAAACCACCATGAAAAGACAGGCAGAGAACCAGGTCGTAATCAGCAGGGCGGCGCTGCATGCAGCGCCACCCTGGTTGATTGCAACCTGCACCCGCCATCAACCCATCGGGATCAACGATCCTGGCGGAGGCGGCAGTACCCTGGCTGCCTCACTACCAGAGTCATAATGTGGCAGTCGGATCTGTCACAGTAGTGGCTGCCCTGACCCCCTCCGTGAGTCTGACTGTCTCGTGACTGCCAGACTCGTAATCAGGCCCTAAGTGTTCCTAGCACTGATCTTTCAATAAACATAGTGTTGTAAGGTCGCTCGTAGCGGCTACATAAACACAGAAAGCAGAGCGAAGTTAAGCGTCTTCAGTATTTATTGTCAAAAGATTAGGTAGCTCCTTCTACATTCTATGACACGCGCGCATTCTAAGCATGCGGATACAACACCTCTCCCTTCCTCAATGTGAGACAAAAAACAAATAATTAAAAAACACAGTTCTTTACAACATGTCATAGTTCTTAAGATGCGAAGGTAGTTTAACAAGTCTGCTCGATCTTCTCACTCCCAATCTCCTCTGCGAAGCTCCAGCCGGATCTCCCAGCCTTGTTGAGTCTGGATTCTCAGAGGAATTATCAAAAGCATTTCTGTGCACATCATCTTTATATAAGTTTTCGTGATCACCGCCATACTTAACAACTCTATTCAAATTCCAAATTCTATTGTCATCAGTTTTCACGGCATTGGTAAATAGTTTCACAACCTTCACGGGAGCAGATAGTTTGCTTTTCATTAAAGGATTCTTGATTAGAACCCAGTCATCAACCTTAATCACAGTTTTCTTCACAGCATGTGTTTTATAAAGATTTATTTTACTCTTCACTTCCTCTCCTGTTCCCTCTGCATGCAACTGTCATCCAACACCACTCTGCCTCTACCATCAAGGAGATTATTGACCCAATTGGGTTCCAAACCAGTGTTAACATGCCTACCCCGAAACAGGGCAAAAGTGTCTGACCCGTAGACGAGTGAGGAGTGTGACTATATACATAGTCCTTTTTCAACACCTCCTCCTTCCAATTCAATTGACTGTTTTTAGCCATGGAAATAGTTTCTTTGAGGACTCGATTGAAACGTTCTACCATGCCATTACGCTCTGGATGGTACAGGGCGGACAGTTTGTGTTTAATTCCACATCCATTCAAGAAAGCATTCATCTCTCCAGAAACTAAATGCACCCCATTATCTGTGAGGAGAGTAGAGGGAATGCCTTCTTTGATCATCAAGTCCTTAATGAACTCTATTACTTTGCTCATCTCAATACTCCTAGTAAAACATACTTCAGGCCATCTCGAAAACATGTCAATAGCCACTATCACATATTCAGCCATACCGCTACAATGAATAGGTCCTAAAATGTCTAAAGCAATATCTTGCCACGGCCCTCTCGGTGCATCCCTATTCACCATAGGTTGGACTCTAGGTTTCAAAGCTTTCTCACTCACAGCACACAACAGGCAATCTCTCACCATCCTCTCAGCTTGAATATCCATACCCGGCCACCAATAGGAGGAACGCAACCTCTCCTTAGTCTTTGAAATGCCCATATGACTGTCGTGAGCTTGATTTGTCCCTCACCTTTGAGGGAGGAACCAATCTTGTACCCCTCATTAATAGATCATCAGCACATTCTAGTTCATTCCTTATATTCCTAAATTCACTACTTCCATCACTACCTTGATTTTTCATCTTCCAACCATCTCTTAATAACTTGACGACCTCTTGCAAGATGGTATTTCCCAAGGTCTCTTCACGCCATTTAGCTTCTGGGATTATTTCAAAATTAATCTCACACACACGATCAAAACTTTCCAACTCATCATCCAAATCCTCATCACATTGGTCCTTAGCTTCCACAGAAACCAATCTGGATAAGACATCAGCCGATAGATTGTGAGAGCCAGGAACATATTCTACAACAAAATCATACTCCTGTAGTCCAACAATCCATTTAGTGATTCTACTGGATACTGCATCAATCCCCTTAGAATAATAGACTTCACATAATGGCTTATGATCCGATCTCACTACAAAAGAGCCTCCCCACAAAAACTGCTTAAATTTCCTAATGGTCCAAAAAACAGCGAGAGTCTTCCTCTCTATTACAGAATACTTGATCTCAGCACCCTTAAGACTTCTAGAAATGAACGCAATGGTGTTCTCGGGATTCAACCCTCCTTGTTGTAGAACGGCCCCTAAACCTTTATCACTGGCATCAGTGGTCAAAATGGAACGCAGGTTGGATTAACATTTCTGAGGGCAGGTGCCATTGCTAGAGACTCTTTGAGATCACAAAACTCTTTCTCACAATCTTCATTCCAGGCATACTCAGCCCCTCTCTTTAACAAACTCCTCATATTGTAACAAGAACTGGCAAAGTTCTTGACGAACTTACTATAGAACTCAGCCATACCAAGAAATCACATTAATTCCTCTTTTGAGGTGGGGGAAGAAAGGTCACGCATGACGTCAACCAGTTCTTTCTTGGGCAATACGCCTTCCCCAGAAATGGTGTGCCCTAAATAATTAATGTTATCCACGCCAAACTTGCATTTCTCAGCTCTTATAGTCATACCACATTCCATTATTCTCCCTAGAAGCTCTTTAAGTCTCGTCTCATGTTCCTCAGTATCTCTACCATGTACCAGTATGTCATCCTGATACACACACACACCACTTAGACCTTTCAACACCCGTTCCATTAATCTTTGAAATATAGAGGCAGCAAAAATTAGACCAAAGGGCAACCAAACAAATCTGAAAGTACCATAGGGAGTAATAAAAGCTGTACAGTCTCTACATGACTCATCGAATTCAATTTGGTGATACGCCAAAGTGAGGTCGATTGTAGAAAAACTTTAGCTCCTGAGACCATGGATAGCAATTCGGAGATATTGTGAAGAGGGAACCTGTCAACAACAACATACTTGTTGAGTTTGCAAATATCCACACATAGCCTAATCTTGTTGGCTTTTCTTGTAATAACTATGGGAGCCAACCACTCTGTGCCTTCTACTTCCTCTATTACTCCTTGGTCTTTTAATTTTGTTAACTCAGCCTGGAGGTCATCCCTTACTGAGAAAGGCACATTCCGAACCTTACTGTAGAAAGGAATAGAACCAGGAAGCAACTTAATCTTGTGGGCATATTCTCTCATGCAACCTATCTTGTCACCGAAAAGGTCTCTAAAGTCACGATGAAGAGCAGTCACTAAATCAGAATTCACCTTTCTCACTTCCTCAACACAAAACTACTCTTTAATAATTATAGGAGGAGAATTGTTAGGGTCTAGCATGACCCCCAGATTTTTCTGATGCCACCAACTCATTATGCTGTCCACCTTTTTTAAAACGTAGATTTTGCCTGAAGCAACACATTGGCCATACTCGAGCAGACCTAGAAAGTAACCATGCAATTCTATCGGTTCTCCACCATATGCACAAGGTCTGATATCAGGTACAGTTAATCAGACCTTTCCTCTTAGGTGTTCCTGGAAGAACTGGTTAGAAACAATTGTGATTTTGGCCCCAGAATCAAAGAGCATTAAGGTCTTTGCCCCTTCCACTAAAACAAAATCTACTGGGCCCTTGAGACTTTAGTCAGATATCTGTAAAACAATCTGACAACACTGGAAATCATTAACATCTTCAGTGTGATTATCAACGGACTTAACAGTTTGTTTAGCTTTCCGCTGATTACATACAACAGCAAAATGACCCTTCTTCTTGCAGTAAGAACAGAAACTGTTAATAGCTGGACAAACCCTATCATTAGCAAAATGTCCCTCCTTACCACACCTAAAACATTTATTTTTCTTGACGATACTTTGCGTCGAAGTTTTCAGTTTACTGTCCTTCACTACAGACACTTCTTTAGAATCATGTTTTTTCATGACCTCGACGCATTTCAAAGAGTGTTCGTTTCTTTTTGCAAGTACAACTACCTCATCTAGATGAGAATCATCCAACAGTCACAACTCATCACGTACTTTGTCAATTTTACAACCTAGCATAAACTGGTCCCGAATTCGTTCATCAAGGGAAGAACCAAACTTGCATGAAGAAGCTAAACGTCTCAAATCAGTAACATAGTTCTCAATAGGTTCCCCTTCATACTGCAGTCTCTTACCAAAGTAGTACCTCTCTAAAATAGTGCTGACCTTCGGTAAATAATGCAAGTCTAATTTCTTAATACAAATTTCATACTCGTTTAGACTGATGGCTTAACTGTCAGGAATGTCAGGGAGATGGTCAAAAACCTCTTGACCTTCTGTACCAAGACAGTGAAGTAATAGGGCAGTTCTCCTCTCAGTACTTAGCGAAGTCCCACAAACTCTAGAATACCTCTCAAACACTTTCTTCCACTTGCCCCACTTGATTGGAGGATCCCCCAGTGTGGAGAGAAAGAAAGGAGGAGCAGCAACATTCTGCATTGTTAATGACGAAAAGCGGAGAGAAAAGAAATAACAAAAAAAAAACATAAAAACTGTCGCAAAAGAAGTGAGTTTGCATGTTTGTTGCAGTAGAAAAAAATATGTGTGCCTGTCGCAGAAGAATGAAATCCACAGACTGACGTAAGATTAAAAAATCAATCAATCAATCAATCAATAGATTTATAAAGCGCGCTATGTACCCGTTAGGGTTTCGAGGCGCTGGGGTGTGGGGTGTGGAGGGGAGGGGTAAGGGAGGGTGTTGCTGCTATCGTTCGAAGAGCCATGTCTTGAGGAGTCTCCTGAAGGTGAGGAGGTCCTGGGTCTGGCGTAGTGAGGTGGGGAGAGAGTTCCAGGTCTTGGCGGCGAGGTAGGAAAAGGATCTGCCACCAGAGGTCTTGCGCTGGATTCGGGGGACAATGGTGAGGGCAAGGTTGGCAGAGCGTAGTTGGCGTGAGGGGATGTAGAAGTTGAGTCTGGAGTTCAAGTAGCAGGGTCCGGTGTTGTGTAGTGCCTTGTGTGCGTGGGTGAGGAGTTTAAAGGTGATCCTCTTGTCCACGGGGAGCCAGTGGAGGTCCTTCAGGTGGGGGGAGATGTGACACCGGCGGGGTATGTCGAGGATCAGGCGGGCGGATGCGTTCTGGATGCGTTGGAGTCGTTTGATGTCTTTTGTTGGGATGCCTATGTAGAGTGCGTTGCCGTAGTCGAGTCTGCTACTGACGAGGGCTTGGGTCACCGTCTTTCTGGTTCCTGTTGGAATCCACTTGAAGATCCTGCGGAGCATGCGGAGGGTGTTAAAACAGGAAGAGGAGACAGCGTTGACCTGTTTGGACATGGTGAGAGCGGAGTCGAGGATGAAGCCGAGGTTTCGTGCGTGGCTGGCTGGGGTGGGTGGGGGGCCGAGGGTGGTGGGCCACCAAGAGTCGTTCCAGGCCGAGGGGGTGCGCCCGAGGATGAGGACTTCCGTCTTGTCGGAGTTAAGTTTCAGGCGGCTGTTGCTCATCCACTCGGCAATGGATTTCAGTCCCTCGTGGAGGTTGGTTTTGGCGGTGAGAGGATCTTTGGTCAGGGAGAGGACGAGCTGGGTGTCGTCGGCGTAGGAGATGATGCTGAGGTTGTGTTGGCGGGTCAGTTGTGCGAGGGGTGCCATGTAGACGTTGAACAGCGTTGGGCTAAGTGAGGAGCCTTGGGGGACGCCGCAGATGAGGTTGGTGGCTTTGGAGCGGAAGGGTGAGAGTCGGACTCTCTGGGTTCTGCCGGAGAGAAAGGATGAGATCCAGTTGAGGGCTTTGTCTTGGATGCCGGCTTCGTGGAGACGGGTTAGTAGGGTGCGGTGGCAGACTGTATCGAAAGCGGCTTTGCGTGCCTCTCGCAGCAGAAAAATGTGAGCCTGTCGCAGAAGAACAAAATCGACAGGCTGGAATTAGAGATTAAAAGTAAATCTGTTGCAATCCTCTTGTATTTTGAAAGTAGACGACTGGACTCAGTTTGTAGGTATCTACAAGAGGACAAGTCATATACGTCCATCAAACCTGTACTGTACTGTTGCAGATGTATGCAAGCAGAGAATACGTGAGACGCATGGAGCTGCCCAGATAAAGCGTGTTGAAAGACGAGAAGAGCGTCAAAGTCAACAAGAATGTCAGGAGAAACGCGTTGGAGCCATTGCCCTGGAAATCAGATGCTCCGATAAAGCGCATCAGGGAGACTCGTTGAACGTGAGAGCAGTTGCCCCTGGAAATTGGACGCTCCGATGAAGCGCATCAATATTATTGATAGAGGCGCGTTGACCGCGAGAGCTGTTGCCCTGGAAACTAGACGCTCCCTCCAGACGCTCCGATGAAGCGCATCAATATTATTGACAGAGTGACGTGTTGAGCACGAGAGCCGTTGCACTGGAAACTGGATGTTCCCTCGAGAGCCCGTGACAACGCTCGATCAGAAAAGAAAAAATAAAATTGAAAACAGCAAGGAAGAGAAAAATTATGTCTTTCAACAAGCAAAACCACTCACGGTCATGGTCTAAAATCAGAAATGAGACTGTTTCCACCAAGGTCCAGTAACAGGCTCAGGATGCCTCCTGCACGACGGGTAGGAAAATCCTCGTCGCCAGTGTTGTAAAGTCGCTCGTAGCGGCTACGTAAACATGGGAAGCAGAGCGAAGTTAAGCGTCTTCAGTATTTATTGTCAAAAGATTAGGTATCTCATAAGGAGAAGCATCCCGACCTCCAACTCCCACAGCAACCGTCTCTCTCCACTCCTTTCTCCCCCTCCGCTCCTTCTACATTCTATGACACGCGCGCATTCTAAGCAAGCAGATACGACACCTACTAATTACTGACAGGTCTACACCAGAGTGTGATTGCATAGAGTGTAGGCTCCAGGTTCACTTTTGTTTAAAGTGGGGAGGTAATCAAATGATTAAGGCCCTCATTATGACCCTGGTGGTGAGTGATAAAGTGGTGGTAATACTGCCAACAGGTTGGCGGTAACTACTCCCAAATTATGACCTTAGCGGTGATAACTACCATAGACAGCCAATGTAAAACACCAACCGTGAGGGCAGGCACAACACTCACCACAGCGGTAGCCATCAACAGCCAGGCAAATGACAAAGTAGTGTCCACCATATTAAGACACTACAATCTGCCACGTTTTCCAGGGCGGTACCAACGCCATCAAAAGCCTGGTGGAAGGGGCCATGAAGGAAGAAGGCCGCCTAAACCAGGAGCTCCGTGCTGTAGTGACCCTGGTGAGGCGGCGGGGGCCTCGCTGCGGCCACACTGAAGAATTTGTCCGGCGGCGGAGTGATCCAGAGGCCTCTGAGCCCCTGAACCGGGGGTGAAATAGACCGTGACCGAGACCTGGAGGGCCCACGGCCGTCCTGCGGGAAGAGGCCTACTCGGGGGGCGGAGCAGCGCCGTCCTGGTCACGCGGTCGGCCCACTGAGACAGGGCTGAAGAAGAGGTAGAGCGGTGGGACGGCCCTGTGAGGGGCCTCGGGGTCTCTTCCCACGCTTCGGGCCCCAGACACCCTTAGCTCCTGAGGAAGGAAGGAATAAATAGGAGATAATACGGAAGGACCAGTGGTGGACCACGGAGGGACCCGCGACGAGACCCAGCGCCAGTGGCCTGACCGAGGGGGTGGAATCGCACCCTCGAGTTGGAGAAGCAGCTGATATCACGGCTACCCCGGACTGGCGGCGCCCGGCACACTCGGCGGAGATTTCCGGGCCTACTCCTGCATCGGAGGGAGGTAACACGCTGAACTAGGCTCCTCTGCCTAATATTGCCTGCAGCGCCTTTCCCCCCTCTTCCCTTGGAGAGAACGGGAGGAAGATAGGGGGGAGCGAGGCGAGACGGAGAAGGGGGGATAGGAAGCCAACAACACGAGCAGCAACTAGCATACCCCGAACCTTCTTCCCCCCTCCTGTTTTGACAGAACAGGGAGTAGGCGGAGGAGGAGGGGGGCATCGAACATCGAACATCGAACTGCAGGAATTAAAAGGGACATGCAGTAGGTAAACAGACAAAGGAACTACCATCTACAAAATCGACAGAAACAAGTAAAATCTAAAAAAAAAAAAAAAAACATGGAAAAACCCATATGCAAGGAGAGAGGTATAGGGGGACAGAGGAAGAAACAAAAAAAAAGAGAAGTAGAAAGAGAGTGAAAAGAGACAAAGAGACCACTATTGGACAGGGAAAACAAATAAAAGAACATTGAAACCAAATACCCATTACCTACCTCTGTTTCTCCGAACTCCAGCTATCTGAACCCCGAGACAGGAACAAAAAAATCTTTACTACTGCCTGCACTGGAAATAGAAAAAGAAGTCAGCAGCAGGCGCAGACAATGACAATGGTTAGGAGGTAAGGCACCGTAGAGAGGGTCTCACTTACCCCTCCTTCAACCCACCCTAAAAGGAGAACCATTGAAACACGGATAGGTGAATAACCAGGGACAAGGATCAACTGACTCGTAAACCCCTATCCTATCCCAAAGAAGACCTCGGGTCCAATCAGGTAGCCTTTGCAGACCAGTAAGGGGATGTCTGGCAGCAAACCGAACCACAAACTGGCAGGCAAGCTGGCAAGACAGCTACTATTCTCAGAGGCGCTCCACCAGAAACGACCAACCCCCATGACAACGGAGACTTATCCATCATCTCCCTCAACCCAGCCTGTTACGACATCGGACAAGGAACAATCCACGACTATGGAACGGATACTACACAAGATCTCCGCTGTTGGGCGTTGAATAGAGGGAATAGACGCTTCCATATCCTCATTGACCTTATAAACCAAATCCATGCGATTAGACATTGCAAGCTTTCAAACCAGAGTGACAGGCCTGGAACACCGCATGGGATCATTGGAAACGCAGATGGCCACATCCCAGGATAGAGACCAGGACCTTCTCTACCTCAAGAGCAAACTCACAGATTTGGAGGACAGAAGCCGAAGAGACAACATTTACCTACTGGGAATTCCGGAAAACGAAGAAGGCACCAACATACAGGCCTTCCTGAGCTCTACCCTCCCTAAATTGACTTCTCTGAACTTTGATCCACCTCTAGAATTCCAACGCGTACATAGAGTGGGCCCGAAACGCTCTGATACATCCCTTAGACCTCGTCCGATCATCGCTAGCCTCCTACGCCACAATCAGACCCGACAAATACTACAAACAGCACGCAACCACGGCCCCTTTCGGATAGGCCAACACGACATTCGGATTACTGCTGACTACTCTAAGGACACTAATGAGCGCAGGAAGGCCTTCCTAGCTTTAAGACCCTGACTCCGCCAACTAGAGATGAAATATGGCCTCTTTGACCCCGCCAGAATGTGGGTTACCAAAAACGGAGTATCCAGGGACTTCTACAACCCAGAAGAACTGAAACTATTCCTTGACTCCTTTCATCGTCAACCTACGGACTTTACAAGCACAATCTGTCCACTAGACGTCTCGGGGTGTAACGAGGACGACAGAACCTCTCTCCCAGGACTGGAGAATGAAGGCATTATCCGCCATGACACCAACATCGGCCAAAGGGGCAGAGACCTAGAGAGACCAGCTAAATCGCATGATGATAGAGGACAGGTCCTACACGCGGTGGCAGTCCACACCCAGCTATCGGAGAGAGATAAATCCCGCTCACCTCTGAAACCAGCGGCCGCATCCCCCCGAGACGACTAGCTACCGCAGTGCTCACAAGAAACAACTATGATAACACCGAAGGTCAACCGGCGACAACCCTATGGACAGATGAGTACACATTTGGACTTTGTAATTGCACCTATCCTATAGATACCATTGCTACCTCCTTTAAAGATAGATGTTTTATAGATCTATGCTCTCCATAGCATACTTTAAGGTTCTATGTTGCAACAACACGGTATGAACTGTCTGCCAAAAGGCGCAAGGTACGCAAACCAGTGCACACACCAGGCTTCACCGCCATCCACAGGCTACACATAAATTAGGATCTTACCCTAAGAGTCCGCAACCAGACTCACAACCAAACTTCTAACAAATAAGTAGACACCCCTCTCACCCAATTACAGAACAACTCACAATAACAATGCCACATATGACATAATATGTAAACCATATCAATAAATCTATCTACTAGATTCCACTAACTCCCAACCCTTACACAGAAGCCCAAAACAAACGAAACAAGCCATGCACGGGGACACAAACACCGACACCCAACAGGGTAATAGACCAGTGGGAGATCCTGCAGTAGGAGATATTACATTATATTATACTATGCAAAACAGGGCGCCGCACGATCATGATCATACCACCGGGCTTGTTAATAACCTACAACCCCTAAATGTACAACACGGTATTATGACGCAATAATACATTACAAGACACATAGGTAAAAGTAAGAAGACCACATTAGACACGCACGGATCAAGACCCATTAGCATTTCCTACCAATCACAAGGTGTACCCCAAGATACGCGATCTAAAAGATAATGACACGATAATAACAAGGCACCCTGTTATACTATGTTTTTTAATTATTTTTTTTAACATTTTTTTATTGAATTTTCAATAGTATCATACACTGCGATGTGCACAGTTTACAGCAATAATAGGATGTTATCAGTTACAGTAATTAGTTGGGCACTCGTTTATTGAACTTAACAAACAGCTAACAACTTTCGTACACCACTAGGTCCGCGCATTTGTGTCTATACTTTCGGGCATTACCGGCTCGAGCATTTGAGGCTTTCTTTTGTGCGGGGGTTTCATTGCCGATTGGGGTTCTAATTGAGAGCTCCCCCTCGGGGAGGGGGGAGGCGGGGGGGGTAGCTTGGTGTTCTCCAGAGCCTATATCTGTTAATTAGGCGTGATGGTCTGTGTGTGCTGCTTGTCTTGTGTGTGTTTGGGGGTGTGGTGTATTGATATTAGTGTCTAGGCGCTGTTGGCAGGTGTGTGCGTATCCCCTGGTTTGCTGTCACATTGTAGCCGGGGCAAGCCCACGGCTATCTGGGTGATCGCAGCTATCTGCGGTTCAAGGTTTTTTTTCGTTTCGCTTCTAGTTTGGAGACCAATGTGCCCCATATTTCACATCCTGAGTGTCGCAATCCACCCCGCGCCAGTTTCGTTAATACCTGATGTTCAGCACGTGCCCAGCGAAGCGTGAGAGTGAGCCAGGCTCCAAGGTTAGGAGCCTTGGGAGCCTTCCAGTTCATGGCTATCAGTCTTTTGTACATTGCATAAGCCAGGTCTACGAATCTGTGCATATGTTTGCTACTTTTTGACCTTGTCCTGAGGCCAAGTAGGCAGAATTTGGGATTCGCGTCCAGGCTCAGGCCGGTCATTTCCGACAGTACAGTGGTCATCTCGGCCCACTCCCCCCGCACCCGCGGGCACTCCCATACCATATGATAAAACTGTGCTGCTGGGGTTTTGCATCTGGGGCATGTTGGGTCCGTCCCGGGAAACATACATTTAATCCTGGCTGGCGTCAAGTATGTCTGATGTAAGTAATTAAATTGTGTGTATCGGAATCTGGGGTTTCTTGAGACCTCGCGCGTGTGACTCAGGGCTTTTGGCCATTCTGACTCTGAGATCGGGGCAGGCAGTGCGGCATTCCACCTCTCTTGAGCTTTCTGCAAATTAGACTCCGGGGGCTTGTTCAGAAGTTTGTACGTATTCAAGACTACTTTTTCTCGGGTGTCGCAGCTCAGCATATGGTGCAGAGTAGTTGAGGTGCCTGGCTCAGCGTCCCCCGACGCCCATGTATTTCTAATGGCGTGGCATATAGCGTGGTATGTCAGAAATTGCCCTGGATTGATATCTGTGAGGGCCTGTATGGCTTCGAAGGACATTAGTTTTCCTTCCTCAAAACATTCTCCCACTGTGCTTATGCCCGCGTCAATCCAGGTTGTGGACGAATGAGATCCGGCTTCCAACCATCCAGGGAGCCGTTCTAGTGGTAGGAGCGGTGAGTAGGGGAGTTTTTTGGCATCTTTTTGGATGTACTTCTTCCAGCATGCATGTGCTGCTGCCATCAGTGGGTTTACGCGTGTGCTTTTGGTTTGCTTGTTCGTGAGCCACTTGAGTAGAGGGACTCCCTGGAGCCGGGTTATCAGCCAGGTAGCTTCCGCTGAGCTGGGATTATGGATCCAATTTAAGATCCACTGCAGCTGTGCAGCCGCGGAATAAAGCTCAAAGTTAGGGGCGCCCAGTCCACCCGCCGCCACCGGGTGATGTAGTGTAGTGAGTGCGACCCGCCTTCTGCCCTCGCCCCACACCAGCTGCACTAGTGCGGAATTTAAACTGTTGAAAAAGCTTTTGGGGATAATGATCGGCAGGGCCGCAAAGTAGTACAGCAGCCTGGGCAGTATTAGCATGTTGGCTATAGCAACCTTTCCCAGTGGTGAGAGCGGTAATTTATTCCAGAAACGCATTGAGTTCTTTATAGATGTCACCGCTCTCCCCAGATTGCCATCCCTGAGGTCTTCCGCTCTGTGGTAGACGTTGACCCTTAGATATTTGAATGTGTCGAAGCACCATTTTAATTGGCCCGGTGGGGTATTCTCACGTCGTGCTGGGGGCCATCTGACCAACAGGAATATGCAAGATTTCCCCCAATTGACTATCAAGCCCGAGATCTCTCCAAACTCAGACAGCAGTGACATCACCGAGGGCAACACCTCCTCTGTGCTGCGTATATATATCAAGGCATCATCTGCGTACAATGATATGACATGGGAGGTGCCACTCCTTACCGCCCCCCATTCTTCTTTTTTTGCACGGACACGCATGGCTAATGGTTCCATAGCCAGGGCGAACAGCAGGGGGGACATGGGACACCCCTGCCTTGTTCCCCTGCTAATCAGGAAGCTCTCTGATATGACTCCCCCTGTCTTCACCCTGGCCTGTGGGTTAGTGTACAGAATGCGTACCCATCTTATAAATTTTGGGCCTATACCCATTCGCTGCATGGTGGCGAACAGAAAGTCCCATTCTAGTGTATCAAACGCTTTTTCGATGTCTAGTGAAATCACTGCTTCCTCAAATGCACTCGGGGGGTGTCGCCTATTACGCTCAGCAGCCTGCGAATGTTGAGGAAGGTGTTGCGTTTAGGGATAAATCCATTCTGATCTTCGTGTACCAAAGTGTGCATGTAAGGAGCTAGCCTGTTGGCTAGTATCTTACCAAGTATTTTGCAATCTAGGTTTAGCAGAGACAGGGGTCTGTAGGACCTAACGTCAGTGGGGTCACGCCCCTGTTTCGGGAGGACCACTATCATTGCCTCTCTCATTGTGGGGGGCAGAGTTCTGTTAATCTCTGCTTCTTTGATTACTTTTAGGATGTGTGCGTTAAGGGATGAATCAAAGGTGGAGTAATATTCTGATGGTAGGCTGTCTGACCCTGGAGCTTTATTTCTAGGTAATTGTTCAAGAGCCCTGTTGAGTTCTCCTATTGTGATGGGGACCTCTAGTGTCTCTCTATCAGTGTGTGTGAGTTGGGGCAAGGAGGAGTCCGCCAGAAATGACCCGAGTTGTTGGGGAGTGCATGATGTGCGTGTAGTGTATAGTTGTGTGTAGTATTCCCTGAACGCATCGTTTATTTTTTCCTGTGTGGTTGCGCCTATCCCTATTGCCCCAATTGGAGGGCTTTGCCGTTCCTCCCGTTGGAGCCATGCGAGCAGCCTACCCGATCTGTCGCCTTCCGCTTGTAATCTAGTCAGGTGATATTTGTAGTCGTGAAGGCGTAGTGTGACATCGGCGGCTGCGTATTCTGCACGCGCATCTTTTAATGACGTGTATGGCGTTTCGTTGCGGGCTACTTCATTTTCTAGTGCTCTTAGTTTCTTCTCCAGCTTGCTAACCTCTGCGTGGAGTGTGCGTCTCACCCCCATGTAGTAGAAATACAGTGCCCACGAGTCACTACTTTATTTGCGTCCCATTCCACTGCTCTTAAATTTGTGGTGCCAGCATTTAGTTCCCAGTACTGCTTTAGCGCTGTTTTCAGTGCGTCTGTGAATGCTGGGTCCTGCAGCGCCTCCACTTGTAGTCTCCAAGTTGGGATCGCTTGACACCTCCTGCCCCAGTCCAAAGTTATTTTAAGTGGCGAGTGGTCTGATAGTGTCCTAGCTAAGTATTCAATCCCGTTGGTTGCTGTGCAAATTTCCTGAGTACCCCATAGTAAATCTATCCTGGTGTACACTTTGTGTGGTACTGAGTAAAATTAATATTCTCTGTTTTGTGGGTGCTTCATCCGCCATAAGTCATGAAGGCCCATGTCGCTGGCCCATGTTGACAGTGGCCGCCTGGGGTATCTATTGGCCGCTAGATGTGTGGGGGGGGGTTAGATCTATCCAGTGTTGGGTCCGGCGTATTATTGAAGTCTCCGCCCCATATTGCGGGTGTTGCGGGGTTCACTAATAATGCTGGGGTGAGCGTGTTCAAGAACTCAGGTAGCGCAGTGTTGGGGGCGTATACACCTATGAGTGATAGTTGTTTGCCGTCTAATTTACCTTCCACTACTACATATCTACCTTCCTGGTCTATCCTATATGATATTTGGAGGAATGGGACACTCCCTGCTATCCATATAAGGACCCCCCTCGCAAAGGTTGAATAAGATGTTCCTACAATCTGTCCTCCCCATTTGCTCTGCAGTTCTTGTAGGTCTGGATCCCGCAGGTGGGTTTCTTGTAGTATTGCAATGTGTGTGCCCTGACGTTTAAGTCTTGCATGCACCCTGGACCTTTTGATATGGTTCCCGAGACCCCTGACATTCCAGGTGACTATGTCATATTTGTGTGTGTTATAGGCTGTAGGTTGGGCCATATTTATTTTGTAGTGACGCGACTAGCACACTACCCTCCGGCAGGGCCCGGATAGTTTCACCCGTCCCCTTTGCTGCGGCAGCCCTGTCCCCCGCCCCTAGCCGTGTATCCTGTGTTATGCGCAGACCCGTGGTGTACAAACTAGTAATTACCCTCCCTCCCTCCCCAACTGGATCCCATCCCCAACTGTGAACCAACAAGAAACTGCGCCCCCCGTTGGGGTGCGGTCTGGGCTGTGTCCATGTGGATGTCTGCGGGGGAGCAATAATACTATCCGGGTGCGGCTCATTATAGGGGCTCGCATCCTTCTGCAGACACAATCTGCGAATAGTGTAGGGCGTCCCCAAGGGCGCAGCAAACCGTCCCCCCCGCCGCGCTCCGCCACCAATTACGCCCAGTATGAATAAAGGAGTTATCATTAAGAGCTGAAAAACAAGGATACATAAATTCAGGCAATGTGTCCATCCGCTACCAGTGAGGCACACAGTGATCGGTTCAGCTCTCCGACTGTGGCGGCGGGTCCCGCCGCGGGGGTAGGTCGTCAGCACGCGTTCAGAGTATCTTTGCGGTCCGGGGTGTGATCTCCGGGCCCTTCAGTGACTCTGTTAGTGTGGAGTCCAAACTTATCGAATCCGATTCCGAGCCCTCCTCCGGGTGGGTCCTGAGAGTCTCAAAAGAGTTCTGTATCAGCAGGGGAGTTTCCTTCAAGGCCCTGGCTCTTTCTTCCGCAGCCTGTTTCTCCGTGGGTTGACCCCTGGGGCGCCTCTTGGAGCGTTTCCGTGAGGGCGCTGTAGACCAGTTTTCGTTAATTTTGGTTGTTTCTCGGGGATGGGCAATCCCCTTGGCGTGCAGCCATGTCCAAGCGTCCTCCAGCGATGTGAACACATGGGTGCGTTCATCTGCTAGTACTCTTAGTTTGGCGGGGAATAATAGAGCATACTTTATATCATGTTCACGGAGAAGTCGCTTTATTTGAGCAAAAGAGTTGCGTTGTCTTTGCACTTCTTGAGTGAAGTCTGGATAGGCCTGAATAGTTGAATCCTCGTACTGGAATGGGCCTTTACTGCGAAATTGTTGCAGTATCGCATCTCGGTCTCTAAAGTTCAGGAACCTGGCTATCAGCGGTCTTGGGGGCTGGCCCGGCACCGGGGGGTGCCCAGGAATCCTGTGTGCTCTTTCAATCGAGAAGAATTTTTATGGGGTTCCATTCAGGACCTCTTTAGCTAACCAGTGTTCCAACAGAAGCTCTGAGCTTTGATCCAGTGATTTTTCCGGAAATCCGAGAAATTGTATGTTGTTCCGGCAGGATATGCCCTCCGCCTCCTCTGCTCTTCTCTGCAGTGCTTTTACCTCTAGGTCTAGGCGGAGGATTTGTTTTTGGCTGTCCGTTACTTTGGGGTTCAGTTCGTTTTGCGCCTCCTCCGTTGACTTCACTTTTTCGGATAATTTGCGGTGGTCCGCTCTGAGAATGTTCAGGTCTTGCGATACCGTATCTATTCTGTTTTCCAATGAAATTTTAGTGTCCATGATTGCTTGAAGTACTTTCTCAAATTGTGAGGAGTGGGCTAGAAGTGTAGACTCCAGTGTCTGTAGGGTAGGCATGGGTTGTTGGTCCCCAGGCGCTGGTCCATGCGTGCTTCGGTCCTGGCTCCTCGCTGATTTTGATCTCCCAGCCATTTTGTCTCGACTTGTGGGTCCCTGTTCCTTTTGCACCCACGCGGACTCCCATGTTCCCTGGGTTGGACAGACAAGGAGGGCTGTGTATTTTCACGGGTCCCCGCCGGCGTGCACTTTAGTTCTTTAGGTTGCGACCCGCCTGGTGTCCGGACAACTTAGGGCCTGGATGAGGGCCCCCTACTCCCACGATGACTACCGCCGTGTGCGCACTTCTTTATTTAGGCCGCCGTGCAGGGTTCTAATCCCCGTGCCGGGGGAATGATGGTGGACGCACTATCCTGTGAAGTGCGCTTCCTCCGTCCGTGGCCCACGGAGAACCATAAGTTACCAGAGCCACCAGCAATGGGCGGGGGCGCAGGGAGCAAGCCCCCCTGGCTCCGAATCGCTGGAGCCCCAAGGTGTCCCGCGGGTTTCTCTCCGTGCTCCCCCTAAGTCGAGGGGGCACGTCTTGTTACCGGTCCGTGGGCCAAAGGGGGCACCCCCGGGGGAGCCCGTCCGCAATTTCTCTGCTTTTCCACTCCCCCCCCACGCCAGCAGCAGGGAGGGATCTCCAGTGATAGAGGGGAGGGAGAGGGGGGCAACCCAAGGCAGTGCAGGGCCCAGCGATGGGCTCACTGCCCTCCCGCAAAGGGGTCCCCCGCCACCGCACACCCGCCTCACCTTCGGAGCTCCAGGACGGAGCTCCAGTCCACCCTGCGAAGAAAGATGGCGGCCGCTGTTCCTGATGCGGCGTTGCTGTTCGGCGGCCTCCCTTCACGGCCGTCCGAGTGCCTCCGGAGCCGCCGGCATGAGGAGAAAGAATCCCGGAGCGGGTCACTCCCCCGCACCAGGATATTGGCGTCCCCGGGGCGCCCCGCAGTTGTTTAGTGGCGAGCCCGAGAAGGAGCGCTTTGTTAAGCGTCCCTCTCGGTCGCCATCTTGGCTCCTCCCTCACCCTGTTATACTATGTTATACTATGTTATGTTATGTTATAAGAAGCAATAGACTAGATGTATGCCAGATGTAACGCAGTGTAACTATATGAGTACAGAAACTTCTAATTTGTAAATTTGTACATTGCAAACTGTTAATTATTATGTACAAATATATTCCATAGTCCCTACCCGGGCCCACACTGCAGTGCCCTACGCCCCCCCCACCACTCCCCCCCTGGCCCCGCGACCCCCCTTCTTGGTTACTTATTCACTCCTCCCTTATGCTACATGCTATATTCCATTATATTATATTATATCATATTACACTATATCTCATTTCTTACATCTCGTCTCCTAACACACTTTCCCCAATCCCTGCAAACTCTCCCCTTCCCTCCCTCCCACCACAGCATCCCATAATGCAGAACCTAATGTGATGGCATAAATCGAGCATAGAGGTCATCCAGCACCTACAGGCACGAACATACCAACCGTACGATGCATCATATTAGACAACGATGGACGTAAGAGCTCCCAACAATGCACGGACACTTACATCAACATACCAGGCCCTCTCAGTTGCTCACACGTTGTCCCTTCCCGTCCCGCTACCCTGCCCCTCTCCCTTCCATCCAGGACAGTAAACCCCGATCATAACTACCAACACAGCAACTGCCCCTCCTCGGGCCCCTCCCGCTGCGCGGTTGCGACCCGTTCCCCCCCCTTTTTTAGGAATTTGGAGCCAGCGCACCTCCCTACCATAAACCAGAATCGGCCGCCCTCTGCCCATCCGCCGCCTCCGCGGCAGTGAGATCGCTCCGACGGCGCAGAAAGCTCCGATAGGAATCGGACTCGCCGTCTACAGACCTTCCCACAAGAGGCTTCAGACCCCTAGCCTCTATCTGTACCCGTCTCCTCCACCCCTTCCCTCCTTCGACCCTCCCTGTTATCTTATTTAATTTTATCTCACTTTATTTCATCCTATTAACTAACGCCAATACCCTTCCTTCCCTTTCTCATCTATAACCCTCTCTCAATCTTCTCCCCCCGTATAATCTCTTCAACCCTCCACTCCCTTTCCCTTTCCTGCTGGAGTGCTCGGCCCTCACCAGTTGATCCCTCTTCCCCCCCTACTTAACATCACTCGGTGAGCACAGTCCCTATCTCATTGGCAAAAGTACCCCCCCCTTATCCTACATCTACCATCCACAGGATCGCTGAGATCTTGTTCTACCATCGAGAATGTCAGGGAACGCCCCCCGTACGATGTGTCCACTACGAATCCTCTCCTGGAATGTCCATGGCATGACGAACTACATCAAACGGAAAAAGATTCTATCCTATCTCCAATCCAAGAGAGCGGATATAGCCCTGATCCAAGAGACACACCTAGATAATGCAGAATCCAGCAAGCTAAAACGTGACCGGGTAGGAAGGGTTGTCTTTAGCTGCTGCCCAACCAGCCGGGAATCTTGGGCAACACGCCTCGCAAATGCGGTGTAGCAATCCTACTACGTAAATCCCTCCCGGCCACGATTATTAAAACATGGAATGACACGGAAGGGAGATATGCATTCACTAAACTGAAAATAGGAAACACCTTCCTATGCGTGGGCTCCGGTTATGCACCAACAAAGTGCCCCTTTTTCCTGCAACTAAACCGTCTACTGACTGAAATAGGAGCAACCCGCTACATTATAGGGGGAGACTGGAACCTTGCCCGAGACGCCATAATGGACAGGACAGGTCCTATAGATGCGGGCAACAATCAAGATAGAGCACTATTGACGGATATAACCACAGATGTTGGTTTAGTCGACTGTTGGAGGCTAACACACCCAAAGGACAAAGAATACACCTTCCTATCATCCGTTCACAGCACCCAATCACGCCTGGACTATTTTCTAACATCGCATACCATAATCCCCCAAATACAAGACACTTGCATCCTAGATAGTGGACTCTCAGACCACTCCCCGATCCTTCTCTTGCTACAAGCAGGGCTGGCCGAAAATACGGGCTCTGTGGTGTCCAAACGGGTGTTATGGGCAGCGGCGAAGGCCACCCTGAGAGGGAATATGATGCGTGATGCGGCACTAGCCAACAGAGACAGGAAGACCCGCCAGCGTACCTTCGAAAACGAGATCCAGAGCCTTACTAAACAATACACCACTCATCCGACCCCTGAGCTACGCCGATCACTCAAACGTGCCAGAATGGCACACGAGCTTTACACAACACAGGCAGAATACGCGCTACAAAGACTGCGCAGCCGCCACTATGAGCAAGGAGAAAAGGCGGGTCGCCTTCTAGCGGCACAGCTCCGGCAAAGAGAAGCCGCCTCTGCCATCACGGCCATAACGTCCTCCTCAGGAGTGGTACTGACCAACCCGCAATACATTGTGAATGAATTCGCTGCCTACTATCAGCATCTTTACAGCCCTGAAATACCGACCGACCACGCGCGGGCTAAAACGTTTCTCACTGCGGCCAAAGTACCCTGCCTATCGGAAGCCGGCCGAGCCCTACTCGACGGCGATATAAGCAGAGAAGAAATAATACAAGCAGTCACAACCCTCCCTTACCATAAATCCCCGGGAGAGGACGGGTTCCCAGATGAATTTTACAGATGGGCTGGGGAGGAGACAATCACGGCAGTACACAAGGCGCTCTCAGAAGCATGTCAGGAGGGTTCTTTGGGCGCCCTCTCTAATAGAGCCACAATTGTCGTCTTACCCAAACCAGGGAGAGACCCCTTGCTTTGTGGCAGCTACCGCCCTATCTCACTCCTGAACGGAGATGTCAAATTACTAGCCAGTGTCTTAACAGCACGCCTGCGTAAAGTGATCCCATCCTTGATCCACAATACACAGGTAGGATTCGTGCCGGGTCGCACCTCCAGAAATCATATGCGTACCCTGTGTTATACATTGATCGAATCGCTACTCTTACCAGAGGAGGCACTGGCCTTATCCCTAGATGCAGAAAAAGCATTCAATCGCATCGAATGGCCCTATCTATTTACAACCATGAAACACTTCAGCCTCGGGGACCAATTTATTTCTAAAGTCCGATTATTATATGACCATCCAACTGCACAAGTTAACTGCAGGGGCTTTCTATCAGACCCATTCCCCATTGGAAGAGGCACCCGACAAGGTTGTCCCCTTTCGCCAATTTTATCCTTACTGGCGATGGAACCCCTGTCAGCCACCATACGGAACTCCCAACAAATAAAAGGTATCCCTCTACCAGGGGGCTCCTCCAAAATCTACCTATACGCAGACGATATTCTATTAACCCTGTCCGACTTGGAAAGGTCCTTACCGTCACTGCTCTCTATCATAGAGAACTTTGCACCCCTATCTGGCTTCCGGGTAAACTGGGACAAGAGCGAATCGCTGCCCCTATCTCGCGCTACTACGAGGGCCGCAATCCACGGTCTCCCATTCAAATGGACCCCGACTCGCCTCAAATATCTTGGAATACATATAAATCGAGGCCTAGAACATATGGTTAGGGACAATCTTGATCCCCTCATATCCCGGATGAAACAGGACTTCGCCAAATGGTCACTATTGGGTTTATCCATGTGGGGCAGGACACAGGCGGTCAGGATGGTTACCCTACCACGTTTTACATACGAACTAGGTATGCTCCCTTTGCAGGTACCCCTCTCCCTCCTCCGGATGATCGATACCTCGATAAGATCTTTTGTCTGGGGCTCTACACGCCCAAGACTGAAGCCCGCAATACTATTGGCACGACGTCCCTACGGTGGATTAGGCTTACCCTCAGTAGAACACTATTCCTTAGCACTACAACTATCGCAACTGGCTTACACATTACCTGGCACACCGGACCCTCCACAATGGGTAACCACGGAAAATCTACTTCACGGACAGCATACAGAGTTAGGCGGGGTATACACTGACTGTCCCCAATCGGCAAACCCTATCCTTAAGGCCACAAACACAGCATGGCGCAGAGCACACCGCCTGTTAAGCACACACCCTTTCCTGCACGCCCAGGCTCCTATAGCAGGAAACAAATGCATTAAAATAGGAGGAAACACCTTGCAGTGGCCCCAATGGAGCACGGCTGGAGTTCATAATATATCCCAAATAGTGGATGATGATCACCTTAGAACCTTTGACTCCCTACGGGAAGAATTCGGCATTGACAACAAACAAGAGTGGCGATATATGCAGCTTAAGCACTGCATGCACAAGACACTAGGTACCCCCCGTGGACGATTAAGATCTCACCTATCGTCACTTACCTGCAGACATGGGGTCTACACAGAGGCATCATGGCTGGCCTATATGCAGAGATAACGAACCACCTATACTTGCAGCCCCTCCTAGAGCGGCTGCGTCTAAAATGGCAAGAACGACTGGAGACAGATTATACCAAGGAAGAGTGGTCGGATGCAATGGAGGCCCTAGACAGGGGGGTCCGAGAGGCCCGATTGAAATTCTGTTTATTTAAAATTCTTCAAGACTGGTACTGGACCCCCATGAAACTCTTTAAAGCAGGCCTGATACCACACGCAAAATGCTGGCGATGCGCGGACCTCCGATGCGACCTTCTTCATATCCTGTGTCACTGCCCAACTATACAACCCCTATGGGACACAGTACGTCATACACTCTCGGATATCATACCGATCCCAGACCCGATATCACCACCACTCATCTTTCTACATGATACGCGCCTGTACCCCTCCCTATCACGATCCCAAAAACGGCTGATTCACACGGCAATCGCCACAGCCAAAATCTGTATTCTTAGACACTGGAGGTCTAGCGCAGCCCCAACATCAGCAGAATGGATGACAGCCATGTTCCAAACTGCCAGCCATGAAAACGATATTTACAATCTACAAGATCAAGCGGCTCTGTTCGCGGAAATCTGGAGTCCCTTCCTGACGGGACCATGATGTAGAGGGAAGAAGACCGTTGGACAGGGACAGCAACACCAGTTGCTGACACTCCAGCACCCTCTCCACCCCCACTCCTCTCTTGCCCCCCCTCCTCCCCCCTATCATTAATATCACCACTATTCTTATTAATATTTTCTCCCTTCTCTCCTCTAGATTACTCGCTTCTGGAAATGCTCACCTACCCAACCCATCCACTAATACATCAGAAGATTTGCTCCCCCTTTACCCCATCTGGCCAGTCCTCGAACATTTAATGTACCTAGAATGACCTAGACACCTGATATACCCAATCCTGGGGCCCTCCGGGCACTCCCTCGCTCACCACCCTCCATTCAGTACCTTACCCCTCTCCCAGACAAGAAATATTCAGAACACTCAATTACCAGGAAGCACTGATTCTAGGATCCTCCCACCCCTCCCTCTCCACACCCTCTTCTCCCTTTTCCCCCCTCTTTCCACTCCTTCTCCCAACTATCCCTTTTCCCCCTCCCCCTCTCCCATATGGTCTCGCCTCTCCCTTTCACCCCACATCTCTCCCTTTTGCTCCCACTCCCCTCTCTCTCCCCACCACCCTGGGCTGACATCTTTACACCTACCAATAAGTATATTCAGCAGATTGTATGCCCACATATATACATAGAGTAAGGATTTGATGTAAAGTGGAAAGTTGAGAAAATGCCTATATACATATATTTTGTAATGCTTTATGTTTCCCACCAATAAAAACTTTAAAAAAAAAAAAAGCCTGGTGGAAACACATCAATGAAGAAATAAGACTCACCATCGGAGATACAGGGAAGAACAACGCCGCCATGCAAGTTTTTTTCTGATGATCTTCTACGTCATGCTCCGCCTGGAACACCAACGCCGACGACGACAGTGAGTACAGCCGCATAGCACACAAGGGAGGCAGGGAGTAAAAAAAGAGTGACACATACATTCGTGACACAAACCCGACACACACACACCGTACACACAACCACCTGCACACGAAAACAATTTGCAACCGATACACAGCAGAATAATGCAGGGACAACAGGAATGCACCAAGGTGAATGTATTGATATCAACAGCTAATAAATAATCGAATTGTCCGTGAAACAGATATGTACAAATGTACACAAAGGGACACTGCCCAGTCCAATGTTCAATGGGCTCACATGGCCACAGGGCACAGTCCAAGGCCCAACTCGAATCCTGACTTCATCTGGATAGAACTCTGCAGGGCCATCAGTTTGCAAGTGGACAGGCACCTCAGGGGATGGGAGTGGGGGGCACCTCAGCAGAAGTCGGGAACAATCCCACTGGTTCTGGAGTGGGCTCCATGCCCATTTCTCTGTCCTGGGGAGTGCAAGGCCACAGCCTCTGGAGTGGATGACTTTCCCACTGGTTCTGGAGGGGGCTCCATGCCCCTTGCTCTGTCCTGGGGAGTGCAAGGCCACAGTCTCTGGAGTGGATGACTTTCCCACTGGTTCTGGAGGGGGCTCCATGACCAGTTCTCTGTTCTGGGGAGTGCAAGCCCACAGTCTTTCAGGTGGGTGACTTTCCCACTGGTTCTGGAGGGGGCCCCTTGTACAGCAGCCACTGGAGGTTGGCCTACATGGCTTCCGCTGGTGGTGATGGCTGCACTGAGGTGGCAGATGGAGATGCCTCCTGGGCAGTCTCTGCTGGTGGTGATGGCTGCATTTCCTCAGCTAGTGGTGGGGGCCCTGTGACCATTGGTGGTGGCGGAGGTGTTACCCTGACAGCCTCGGCTGGAGTATAGGGCTTCATCCTCTCCATGACATGGGGTGTGGAACCCTTCCCCTTCCTGGCAGGGGTTGATGGCTTCTTCACCTTCATGGCAGGTTGTAAGTATTCCTTAACCTTCCGGGCAGGAGTCAAGGGCTTCTTCCCCTTCAAAGCAGGAGGTGCAGGCTCCTTCCCCTTCTTGGCTGGAGGTGTGGGATCTTTCCCCATCTTGGTTGGTGGAGTGCGATCCTTCACTGATTTGACACCACGACTAGGTGGTGCCACCACTGTCTGCGTAGACTGTTTGGCTGAGGTGCTGGGCTGGGTCGTTAGGACCCTTCTCTTACGGGCAGGACGGGGGAAGGGAAGAGGTGAAGTTGGGCAAGAAAAAGCTTCTTAGGGAAGGTGGGGTGGGAGGAGATATGAGGGATGGGAGTGGAGGTTAAGGGAGTGGTTGTGGGAGGTGTATGTCTGCTAGATTTGGGTGCAGGTGTATGGGCAGTATGCTGACGTGAGGTGGATGGCTGTTGGGTGTGTGAGTGCTTGCGTTTGTGTACTTTAGGACGGGGGACAGACAGGGTGGGAGTGGACACAGAGGACGCATGCATGGATGCTGTGGAGGTGTCTGCTAGTGAGGTGACTGTGTGCTGCCTAGTGTGGTGATGGTGGTGGTGGATGTTGGTGCAGTGCATGCAGGTGTGAGTGTGGACGTGACTGGGAGGGAGGTGGAGGAGGAGGAGGAGATGGGGACAGTGGAGGCAGTGGATGTTGTGTTTGCAATTGTGGGATGAAGTATGGTGCCTGTGTTTGCCTGTGCCACTCTTGGGTGTTGTCTTGTGTGCATGCTCGTCAGTATGTGTGCATGGGATGGGTTTGGGTGTGGGAGACTGGGACTGGGAAGTGGTTGTTGGAGGGGGGACGGTAGAAACAAGGACAATGGCTGCCATCAGAGAGGAGGCCAGAGCCTGAATCGATCTCTGTTGGGCCGCCAATCCACCGTGGACGCCCTCCAGGAATGCATTGCATTGCTGCATCTGGGATGCCAGCCCCTGGATGGCTCTCACAGTGGTTGATTGCCCTACAGAGATGGATCTCAGGAGGTCAATAGCCTCCTCACTGAATGTAGCAGGGCTTACTGGGGCAAGGCCTGAGGTGCCTGGGGCGAAGGAGATGCCCACCCTCCTGGGTGAGCGGGCACAGGCAACTCGCTGAGGGGCTACTGTGTAGCCATTTTAGTTATAGCTTCATGCACGTTATTTTAACATACTAAGCCTGTCACTGTGCACTTTAACCTAGATATATTTTATTTGGCTTTGCTTTATTATTGTTACAGTAGCCAATTTTACGGTTTTCTTTTATTTTCTCTCTATCTGACTGTTTTTGCCTAGGCCAGCACTCTATTCTCAAACAAGACATTCTTGCTCACTCTGTGCTTCTTCAAAGGCTGCAGTAAGATAGGTTGCCGGTGAACGTGGTATAAATTTAGTCTCTGACATTAACAGAAAATACACATCCTTACGTAGGGACATTTTCTTAGAACATCATCTGTTTTATTATAAAAACACTTCCCTGTCCCTTACACGTTAGAGGGAGATTCCAGCCAGAGAAACACAATTGTATGCTAATTGCCGAATGCTTCGCTACAGCTGTTTTGCAGACTTCAGGATTTTGCTCAGGTACGGCAGATGATGTCTTCCAAGGGGAACCGGAAGGGCAGGATTAGAGCTTAAGATGCTGTGGTCTATCATAGCTTAGGTAGGAATTAGTCTGCTGACTCTAGTGACAATATGGTAGCATTATTTTTATGTTTTACTCTCCTTGTCACATTCTTAATCTTGTCATGCCGTATCATCCTGGTTATTGCAGTCCACGTTTTGCTATCTAAGATGCAGTTGTTTTATTAAAGCATTATTGAAATATATACTGCCTCTTTTTGTTATTGTGTATGTGAGACTAATGTAAATGAGAGAAACGAATGAGACCTGAGTGACCACGGCTTCCCGGAGAAACCAGTTATCTCATGTGCTCGGCTGCCCAATCATCCCTGCCCTGGGGTAGAGATGAGGCACTGCTAGTTACCTAGAGCAGAACCCGGATTGGAACGACAGGTGCCACCTGTAGTGGGTTAGACTGAGTCTCCCCACACCGCAGATGATTCTGCCACTCGGAATCCAGTAGTCTCATTAGAATAATGAGAGCTATGCGACATGGCACCGCCAATGTTTGGTAAGGCTCCAATTTTCGGGTCCTCCTGAGTATCTCTGTCTCACTATATACAATGACACCTCAGTACTATGGACGGAGACGTCCGTGGTACTGAGGATTTCCTCCTCGGCTAAGTAGGACATCCCATCTGATGCTGGAGGTTGTTCAAGCTTGAACTCTAAAAGGAAAATCTCTATTTGGCATTCCTTTTCTGAACAAATTTACCATTTATCATGGTGAATCTGCAACAGGTAGCAATTGCAGTCAATATGAAACAACCCTTGACTGCACATTTATTAGCAAACGGCCTAACGGCCCAGGGGCTCCAGTCACATTTGTGGTGGATGCCCATGCAGCTCATAGAACAGAATTTTTCTATTCTCGGGTCACATTTCCAGCAGCTGATGGGAACACAAACACATTTCATCACTATACTGTTGCAAACATACCTGGACAATACAGAGAAAATGCTTATTTAGAAATACCTCTATCTTATCAAGAACATAATAATTGGCTTGATGGCGCCCTACCCCACACGATTTTACCAGTTAGGTTAGGTCTTCTAAGTAATGAAGGTCCTACCTGGCCTTTATTGGCCACTTCTATACCTCACCCTGCAGTAGCAAATATAGCAGTATCTGAGGTTCGTCGCTTATATACTGAACTGACAGCGACATACAGGCGAATAGTACAGTTTGTAAGGCAAACATTGAATACAAACCCAGTACGTGCTGCTCCAGTGCAACCACATGCAGTGACATCAGGTATTAACCCTGCAACTGTACATTCAATTATGGGTAAAGTACCCGCCAAACAAGAGGAAACTTTGTTTTGGTTAGCTAGGGTGACCAGATTTTGATGGGCAAAAACTGGGACAGGTCAGACATAAAAGAAGGACTTACGACTTTACACTCACTTTTATACCTGGCCTGACCTGCGTTTTTTTAGTAGCTTTTATGAATGTGTGCCTATATATGTGTGTGTTTATATATATATATATATATATATATATATATATATATATATATATATAAACACACACACATTTACAAGCCTATACATATAAAATTAGCTATGGCTTGACCTCCCACCCTCCACCCCCAACCCGCCCCCACCCACCTCTCTCTGCCCCCCACTCCGTATCTCTGCTGAGAGCAGACAGGGGACTGTGTTGCCTGACAGTAATAGATAAATTACTTAATTATTGCATACGTTGTAGGCGGCTGTTAAAGGAAGAGCATACCTTTAACTTATGCTTCCCTAGATAATCTGGCCTTTGTCCCAAAAACTGCGACATTTATGTAATAATCTGACCTTTGTCACAAAAACTGGGACATTTGTTTAAAATTAAGAGAAGCGTCGGGACACTGGGACGGTCCTCTAAAAACCGGGACTGTCTGGGGAAATCCGGGACGTCTGGTCACCCTAGGTTAGCTCAAAAAATAAATGCACTGGAAGCTGTATTTCCCCATATGGGACCTCAGGATTAACATAGAATTCTAACGATGTGCTTGCCATTTGGGATGATACCCACAGTATATAACTGTAATACCTGGGGCACGGTATTTGCTGCGCTCTATACTATCGCACGCGATATACCGACACTTGCCAATTTGCCAGAAGTGTTGAAACAAATTCAAGATGAATACAGGGCTGCCCCGGCCCTGGACTTGGGGATGCAATTAATTTTGCCACAAAATCCACCATTATTTTAAGTAATCTTAAAGGGGAAGCAGTCGCACTAGCAGTGCGCATGCGGGTCCGTGATGTTCCTCAACAGGATCAGGAACGCAAGCTGCTCAAGATTATCGCAGAGACCTATTCGAGCATTGGTCGAGATAGTCTAGGGGCCAGACCAACTAAACCACAATTTCAGGGCAAATCTAATAAAGATTTTTCCAAGCAAGCTCCTGAGGGCAACGAGAAACGCTGGGATAAAAATAAAAAAAACTCCTAAAAAAGAAAGGGGAGAATCTCCGCGTATGGAGACTCCACAGAATAGATATAACCTTGAAAATAGAGATAATATAAAAACGCCTGATAGATATCAATATACTGATAGGCGCCAATCTTATTCCTTTCAGGACTCATCGGAAAAATGTAGTGAGAGAGGTGGGCGATCAGAGCGAAGAACAGAGTCTGTGAAACTGAGACAAAAATTACAACGCTCGTCAGAGGTTTCGGTTAAAAAGGAAGAAAAACCTCCCCAACAAAAACCCCAATTTAAAAAGAAAAAGGTGGCAGCAGTTGCAATACGACATGCCGCTCAAGAAGAAGGTCCGCTTAAAGAACAGGAAGTGGGCACTAGCGCTGCTAGGCAGCGCAGCAGAGGTCACAATAGTTAGCCAGAGTCTTCTAGAGCATCTGGAGGTGAAAGCAACTGATGACTTTCGACAAGTAGAAACTGCAGACATCCGAGTCTCCACGCCTGATAGGGTGTATAAAGTAACGCTACATTTAGAAGGAGACATTGAACGCACAATAGACACAATCTTTTGGGATTGTGTGGTAAATATATATGATATCTTGCTGGCCGAACAAGATTGGCCACCTGAATTTGTCCGTACCTGCCCATATGGGGAAGAGGTTATTAAACCTTCTTTCTCACCCCTTGTTCCGGAGGAACTCGCTGAATCCTACGCCATGGATTTGGCATTGGCACAGGCACCCTCATTATATTGCAAACATGTAGGAAGGGACAAAGAATCCCCCTACCACGTAATACCAATTAAAAATGATTCTCAACCTCAGTATCCAATAAAACATGATGCGAAATCACCCATGAGAGAAATCCTCACACAACTAGAGTACCAAGGTGTAATTGAACCATGTGTCTCCCCAATGAATATTCCTTTATTCCCGGTAGCTAAACCGGACCATTCATACAGAATAGTCTTGGATTACAGACATTTAAACAGTCATACACACACATATGCTCTACAAAACTCACACAGCACAGCACCAATGAACAACATAGTGCGCAAAAAATATAAAACAACACAGGACATTTCCAGTGGTTTCTTCTGCCAGAATATAGTGCCTGAGAGTAGAGACTTAACAGGTTTCAGTGCACTAAGTTCCCAGAAAAAATTCTGTTGTTTACCCCAGGGGTACCAGAACAGCCCAGGACTGTTTGCAGCTCGTGTGACTGTAATTTTGCACGACATTGACCCTGAAGCATTGTTCTATGTAGATGATATCTATCTTACGAATTATGAATTACTACAACATTTAAGACAGGTAGCCCACATTGCTGTGAGATTTTCTGAATTTGGCTACAAATTCAACTTAAAAAAAACAAAAATAGCCTTCCTCAGCATTCTCTTTCTGGGATATGAGCTATTGAGTGAAGGAAAGAGCCTAGCGCCACAATTTTTAGAAAAATTAGCACAATTACAACCTCCAAATACGATTAAAAAACTCCAATCTCTATTGGGCTTCCTAAATTTTGGCAGAATTTACATTCCAGAGTATGCGTCACGCATAAAACCCTTGTATGACTTAATACGTCCTGATTTTTCAAGTAAGTTTTGGACAGTTGAACACACATGTCTTGACAGGACCTGAAGCACTGTATACATGCAACTATAGCACAATGCCTCTGCCAGACCTCGGTATGTTTTCACACCCTGGATGAAGTCTGCTTTATTCAGGGTTGTTTTAAACTCGGCTCATTGAAAAGCGCTCTTAAATCTAGTAAAAGGTCTCACTTGACATCCCCTTCCGAAGTCTAGCTATCTTGCTGTTCTTGCGAATCTTTAAAACCCTCACTGGTCCTTATGTGTTTGTTTCTAACTGCATGTCAACACAGTTTAATACATAATTGTCTCATATACAAGAAACAGAAGAAATACAGGCTGCCTTTGATACGGTTGACCATGACCCCCTAACTCAAAGACTCCATGAAGCCGGCATACAAGGGATTGCTCTCGACTGGATTACTTCCTATCTTTAAAAAAGAGCAAATATCATCCACTCGCCCCCCTTCTCCTCCGAACCCTACCTCACAAAAGCAGGGGTCCCCCAAGGGTCAATCATTTCACCTTTGCTTTTCAACATCTACATGATATCTTTACCAGAACTGATCAATGATTTCCATCTCACATGCTACAACTATGCAGATGACACACAAATACTACTTAAATTAGAAGACCCCAAAACATTGAAAACTCACAAATATTCAGTTGCCTCAGAGCCGTTGATCAGTGGATGACCTAGAGCCATCTCAAACTAAATACCTCCAAAACAGAAATACTCATATGTGGTGACTGGAAAAGTTATGACCCTCTGTGCGTCTGCCCTGACGATCTCGGACCACCTCCTCAATTATCTAAGGAAGTTAAAAACCTAGGAATCACCATGGATTCCAAGTTAACTATGAATGCCCAAGTAGACAAATTAGCACGCACAAGCTTCATCACCTTTAAGACTTTACGACGCATCTTCCCCCACCTCGGATTTCCACACAAGGTGAAAGCTACTATCTCACTTGTACTATCCAAACTGGATTATGCCAATAGCCTCTACCATTGATCATCTCTATCTGTTATGAAAAAACTACAACGTATCCAGAATTCCGCAGCCAGGCTACTACTACATATAAAGCCGCAAGCCCACATCTCCCCTGCCTTGAGAGCACTACACTGGCTACCCGTTGCCAGAAGATGCACTTTCAAGCTGCATTGTATCACCCACAAAGCTATACATGGAACAGGACCGCTTTTTATCAGAAAGAAAATGACCAAATACATCCAACAAAGAACCCTCCGCTCAAGACTGGCACCCCGCCTTAGAACACCACCATACAAGAAAAAGACTATAGGTGGTACATCCTTCTCCGTCTAAGCAGCCAAACTGTGGAATTCATTACCCCCAACTATAAGAGCCACAGATAACTTTCTTGTCTTCAGAAAACTACTCAAGAGTTGGCTCTTTCCTTCATAACCACCTTTTTCAAACAACTATGAACTGCATATGCCTATGTGGATAAATATTTTTTTCCAGATAATATGTATATTTCTATTTATTTATAGTTTCTTTGGAAAATATGTATTGCTACTATGTCATAACAATAAAATACACACACACTCTTTAAACCTGTCTGACTAAGTATTTTTTACCCATGATTCTAATTATGTATTGTATGTGTATATGTGTGTGTGTGTGTGTGTGTATATATATATATATATATATATATATATATATATATGTGTGTGTATATGTTGTTTCTGTGCTTGGCATGTTCGTGGATCATTGCCTGGCTCCTGGTTTTGGGTTGTTATACTAGATATCTATGAACACCTGCTCTCATCTTATCACACTTATCTACTCATCACTCTTATGTCATGTCTCTATCAAACTATCCTCCATTCTCACTCTGACTCATCCCAAATCCCTTCTACCACTTTCATCTCCTAAATATCTCTGCCTAAGCTCTTCCCTCCACATCTAACTCACCAAACCTCACTCTACCTCTGTGACCTCCCACACAACCCTACGAAATTCTCCTGCATTCATCTCACCCTGCTACTATGCTCTCCCTAACCCTTCCACATACTTTTCCCCCTCCACCCCCCTTTACTCATCCCAAGCCTTTGGGTTGAGTAAATGAAGGATATACTCCCAATTACCACTTCTGGATTTATTTCCTCCTCCACCCCTCCATTACTCCAGTCTAACTAACAAACTCTCATATCCGCGGCTCAAATTAACTCATAATAATACTAAAACGGTACTCATTATTTAACGATACTAATCCATCACTAATTCTTGTTGGGTTCCGGAGTAGCGTGCTACTCATCGAAAAGCGCTTCGACGCCTCGTCAGGGGTAGTAAGCGCTATATAAATACGATTACAATACAATACAATACATGCATTCTCAGAAAACTGCAGACAGACATGCTTGCAGCACAACATCTACATACAAGGGACAACAAAACATACTTGGTCATCAGAGTAATTGCTGGTGCCATTGGTTTCACCTATGTAACCTTTAATTATGTTGAGACGATCTCAATAGCATAAAAATAACATTTATACTCAGCAGCAGAACAACGCTTTGCTCCCACTGAGAAAATTCTCACTGCTATTCAGATGGCTGTCATTAAAGAAAGACCTCTAGCCCAGGGCAAACTCATTATTGTCATTTCTCCCATCCCAGCCCTAGAGGGTGTCACAAAAGCCAGCGTTCCTAACGCAAAAGCATTACATCCACGTTGGATCCAATGGGCCACGTCTTTGACAGCCACTGATGTAGATTACATTTTTGACCCAAAATTACAAACTCAAGAATGTTTGCAATACGAACTAGAATACCCAGGTCCAGCAAACACACTGCCTATTGAACAATATCATAGAGTCATGCACACCGATGGCTCTGCACAACCTGCAACTGGCACAAAGCACCAATACTCCTCTGCTTGTGCAGTCGTAAGTGGCTACATGGAGGATAATACATTTTGGCCCCTACATACATTTACGCAAACCCTGGTGATGGCACTGGAACATACGGATCCTGCACAGAACACGCTGATTGTTTGTGATTCGTACTATTGTGTCCAGTCCTTCATTGAATACCTGCATTATTGGCGCAAGAATGGTTTCAGATATTCTAAAGGCAACACCATTAAACACAGATTACTGTGGGGGAAAGTAGAGGATCTGAAGGAAACGCTACCAAATGTCCATGATGTACATACAGTTGGACACCAGCGCGTTGGAATACACGTGGCTGGGAATACACCGGCTGATAAAGCCGCAAAGTCAGCAGTTGCTACGGCCACTGTTGCTGCAGTAACCCACTCAGGAGTGAAACCGGACGCAGACATATGGGCTGTCGTGAAAGCCACAACTGATGGTATGCCCTATCCAAAAGCATTTCCTGATAAATATTCCTACCGAATGGGAGGCTGCCTAAACGTTGAAGTAAAAATTCCAGGTATAGGGGTTCGAGAAATCCCCAATAAAGATATAAGACCAGAGTAGATTAAAGCAGTACATGAGTGGGCAGCATCTGCCCATGCTGGTGTGGCGGCTACAATATCATTGCTACAAGCCCATTTTTGGTGGCCAGGCCTATACAAGGAGGCCAAGCAGTATGTCCTTTGTTGTGACATCTGACAACGAATCAAAGTTTCCACTGCTAAGTGCCCACCACAGGCACCCCTCCTAATTTCCAACAAACCTTTACAGTGTGTGTACTTGGACCACTGCAGTCCCCTAACACCGGACAGTGCATACAAATACATCCTAGTCACTGTTGACTCCTGCTCCAGATTTCTATGGGTGTGGCCACAACGCTCGGCTGACGCTTGGACTGTTATTAATGATTTGCGAGTCTTTATCTGTACATATGCAGTTGCAGCTTACCACTTGGACCAGGTCCTGCTTTTGCCTCAAGGGCTTTCAGGGATGCCATGGCTTCGTTGGGGGTCCAACTCCAGTACTCGTCTCCATTTCATCCTGAGGGAAATAGTGACATGGAACGATTAAACCATGATTTAAAGCAATCCTTAATAGCCAGAGTCTTAGGTACAGGTCATATTTGGCTTAATCACCTGTATGGAGTCCAGAGAGCACTTAACAATCTGCCTAGAAGGTCGTACTTCATATGAGTGCCTGTTCAGAACTCAAATGTATGTTCCAGATCTTGATGGTCCTGGCATGGAGGTGGCAGAAACACCTTTTGACATAAATGAACGTGTGACAGTCTTACAGGAATTACAACAGTTCCGTGACAACAACTCTTCTGCCAGTGCTGCCTCCATAGGATTTAAGGATGTACCTGTAACTCCTACTGGCTGGATTCCTAGAGTGGGGGAACTATTACGTGGAAAGGTTGCTGTGAAAAAGGAATTTGACCCTTCTTATTGTGCACCGATCCCAGTTTTGGGAATACACAGTACCAGAACTGTCATTCTACCACCATTGGCTGGTGCCTAAGAAAATCATTTTGCCTCCATCGTCAATGTCAAACTACACCATGTGGCCGATCCTGCACAGCCGACCAAAAGGAATAGCCAGTAGTTCCTGAATCCCTCTCACTACTGGTCAAGAAGTTCCTCTACAAGTTGTAATCAGCAACACTGACACCTCTCTGGGCTTGGGGAGGGTGGAAAAAGAACTTGCATTGGTTCCACTGACATCAAATAATGTGGAAATTACTGATCGATTTGACACAACTTCGACACAGACGGATAGTGCTTTTTATTCTGTGCCACCGTGGGAAACACCAACTCCACCAACAAACACAGCTCCAGTTTTTGCACAAACTGCTTTGCGATACTTTGCCGACATCAACAATGACTTTTCTGACTCATTCACCTCTTTGACATCTGAACTGTCAAAACCACGTAAGCTGATAAATTGGCTTAAAGTAACTTACTTCATTCTTCCATGGAACTATCTGTGGCTTTCCTTGACTGTACTAGCCTTACTGCTTTGGATTGTGTTTGTCGTCAGATTCTTTTTGTTAATACATGGTCATTTTCTTCCTGAAACATCAACAGTTGAACTGGTGGATGAGGTCCTAAAACCACATTTTTTTTCTCACAAGCTCCGCAGAGACTTGTCCTTTGTGAACATTTCCGCTATACCAATTCCTGATGGGATTGTTTGGAAGAAAGTAACATTTGATATATACAGCCCTATGGAGGTCATTCAAATACCATATGTGTTTAAACTTTCAATGAACTATATAATAATACCTAGGTTGTTTCTGATGATTGGGGTGTGAAAACAGTTGATTCAATGATGACTGAATTGCAGTAATATACTGTATTTGAAAATGAAGATGCTTATCAATCTAAAGAGAATTATAGTGATATGTTTTGCTACAATTATTATGGGCACCATTTCATCCACAGAGCAAGCAGCCCTAAAACTGTTTTTAATCATACACAATGGGAACATTGTCCGACTCCACCACAAGGGAGTTCTAATACGTATTCTGAAAAGTTTACATATTTTTCTAGGCACGTCGTTAAAAATGCTGAGTCGTATTATTTTAAATTGCCACCTACAGAAAACATACGAATACTATTGACAAATACGAAATTTATATATTCGGATTCCTTTGTTCATCGGTTGACTATAGAAGGCTATGAATATTGGCTAAAGTCGATTGACATCAAGAGTGTGTGGGGAACTAGACATTGGCAAATACGGGGGAAGGAAGCTTTATTTAGAGCATGCCTGACACCTGTTCAAATGATATTTTTAAATGAAACTGTACAACAAACAAGTTGTTTAGGCTTAGCAAAGATTAAGGAATTGAACACTCCCAGTATACATGCCCCATCTGCTGAGTGGTTAATACACGGGGTCATTAATCTGCCTATTTCGACACTACAATTCACATCCTGTTTAAAACACATCCCGGTAGGCAGATAAGAAAAACAGGGAGATAGTTACATCCATGAGGTGTGGGAGCTACCCTTCGCATACAAATGTCTCAGTGGCATAAAAGAGGTCTTTCTTAGCAGTAATGAATGTGAGACTTCTGTCAGCCATTCGATGGTTTGTAAACAGCTGTCCTTGCATGGGGCGTGTAACACGTCTGCAGCGAACATGGCTTGTTATCTGAAAGGAGTTCCAGTCCCCTTGATTAGACCTATGTTCCAGGTGCTTTCAAACGGCAGCTAGGTTCTCCTCAATGGTGAAGACTGTTGTGGGATGCGAGCTGGAATAGTTGATGTTGTTTCGGTCTCTAAGATTGTGACATGCTGCAGGAACGTACTTTTTCCTCCCACTAATATAAAAGAGGTAGCGGACATTTGGCCTCATATTGCTTCTTCAAATGTAAATATTGACAAGTTGAGCAGACTCAAGGCTTTATTGTTTCAAAAACATATGGCTTTTACATCTGCACACGAGACCTACACACTTCAGGTGGCAAGTCGTCAGCAGTATGTTGGTTCTGGGTACGTTCACACCTTCTCCTCCATATTCGGTTTAATACCAATAGCCATCCACTCAATATTCTCCAGTATTTTCAGAGGATTTCCAATAACTTTCGCTACAATAGTTGGCGTTTTGCTGTTGCTATTTTTTATGCAAAATGGCTGCCTCGCCACAACAAGAAGGAATGAAGGCGCTCCTATCAGCACAGCTGTGTCGTGAACGCATGATGCAGTATTTTGGAGTAACACTCCTGGAGCAATTAAAGTGTGACTGGTCCCTGTCATTCAACCGGATTTACATTGTGTGCAGCCCGTGTTATGGTGCCTCTGGTGCTCTTTGGAACATGCACTGGAAGTTTGTCTTTCTGCGCAGCGCTTGCTTTCTTTGGACACTGATCTGTTGATGTTCTCACTGAGGGCTCATTATCAGACATGCGTGTTGAGGGTGAGTTTGCTACGGGAAGCTACTTATGAGTTGCCCTTCTTGGAGGATGTGGTTCTTAATTCATCATTGGGTACACCAAGGAATGCCACCTCGGCTGAGGCTCAGGCTATGGAACACAACTCCTCCCTGGTCTTTCTCGGCAATGCTTTTCCAACTTTAACACCTGCCGAAGTGGAAGATTTCCTGTCCTCCATTGTCCCGGAATCGATTGGAAATTCTAAAAATAACTCTGACTCTTGAAATTTGGTCCCGTTTATGCCACATGTTAACAGTTTTAAATTGCCCTTTTATATGCTCATGTGTCCTTCTAACTTGTGATTATTGCCATTTTTACATATATATCTTAGGTTGGGCTAAGTAAATTTTAAGTATATTTAGGCTTTGAATCACCTTTAACCGACAAGGGGAGGGTGTTGTGTAGCTATTTTAGTAATAGCTTCATGCACGTTATTTTAACATACTATGCCTGCCACTGTGCACTTTAACCTAAATATATTTTACTAAGCTTTGCTTTATTATTGTTACAGTAGCCACTTTTACGGTCTTGTTTTATTTTCTCTCTGACTGTTTTTGCCTATGCCAGCACTCTGTTCTCAAACAAGACATTCTTGCTCACGCTGTGCTTTTTCCAAGGCTGCAGTATGATAGGTTGCCAGTGAATGTGGTATACGTTTAGTCTCTGACATTCACAGAAAATACACATCCTTATGTAGGGACATTTTCTTAGAACATCAGCTGTTTTATTATAAAAACACTTCCCTGTCCCTTACACGTTACAGGGAGATTCCAGCCAGAGAACCACGACTATATGCTGATTGCCAAATGCTTTGCTACAGCTGATTTGCAGACTTCAGGCCTTTGCTCAGGTATGGGGGATGATGTCTTCCCAGGGGAACCTGAAGGGCAGAATTAGAGCTTAAGATGCTGTCCTCTATCTTAGCTTAGGTAGGAATTAGTCTGTTGACTCTAGTGACAATATGGTAGCATTCTTTTCATGTTTTACTCTCCTTGTCACACTCTAAACCTTATCATGCTGTATCGTCCTGGTTATTGCAGTCCACGCTTTGCTATCCAAGATGCAGTTGCTTAATTAAAGCCTTATTGAAATATATACTGCCTCTGATTGTTATTGTGAATGTGAGTATAATGTAACTGAGAGAAACGGATGAGACCTGAGTGACCACGGCTTCCCTAAGAAACCAGTTATGTCATGCCCTCGGCTGCCCAATCATCCCTGCCCTGGGGTAGAGATGAGGTAGTTAGCCGGAGCAGAACCTGGATTGGAGCAACAGGTGTCACCTGTAGTGGGTTAGACTCAGTCTCCCCACACCGCAGGCGATTCTGCCACTCAGAATCCAGTAGTCTCATTAGAATAATGAGAGCCTAGGTGACACTGGGAGGGCAATGTTGGTATAGGGGTGGCAGCTGTACCTGCAGCTGGGGTGGTCACAGAGGTGTCCGCCACCACAAGGGAGCTCCCATTGGAGGAGGTATCTGAGTCTGTGTTGTCACCTCCTGTCTCTGCCGTGGTGCTCCCCTCGCCCTCCGTCCCACTGGTTCCCTCGGCGTCGATGGACTCTGCCTCCTGGGTCCTGTGGAATGTAGCTCCCTCTATCGCTGGTGCCCCTGCTCCTCCGCCCGATGATGCTAATGCACACAAGGACAGGATGACAGAACAAAAAACAGGGGCAGAGAGAAAAAGGAAACACTGGGTCATTGACTGCAACAACACCACAGTTGGCATACACAGCACCGTCACACACAGGGATCAGGCTTAAGCACTATGCATTGCACTGCCAGTGATATGGCTAGATGCTAAGGCAAGATGAGGGCCCCACAGCCCCAACTGCACCCCTCCTGGTACCCACAAACCTTGCCTGGAATGGAATGCTAACAAGCTAGGTTACCTGCATTTGCCATACACCCATTACGCTAGAGTTGACCCTCGCTGCAATGTCTGGCCTGGCCTTAGGGGCACCAACTAACTCACATCCACCACCCGTATCCCATTCCACCTGCCAAATTTTAGAATAATATCCACGGTATTCACCCCCTTGTGGGTGCTGTGATTCCCTCAAGTGCCCATCCAGCTCTGGGTAGGCCACCGCCAGTATGTGGGCCATCGGGGGGTCAAGTTCCGACAGGCATCCATTCCTCATTGGGAGGCCATCAGCAGCTGGGCCTCCATGGTCTTCCATTCCCAGTGTCTCAGGTCCTCCCACTGTTTCCGAGAGTGGGTGCTCAGCCTGCCATAGACACCCAGGGTCCGCATGTCCTTGGGGATGGCACACCATATTCCCTTCTTTTGATGGGCGCTGACCTGTAGAGGCAATACAGACAGGAGAACACCATTAGACAAACAGTATAATCTGTCACACAAATGGCCCACCATACCCTTTTCCATCACCATTCGCACACACATAGCCCAGTGGACAACATGTACACCACCACTAGACATTCCCCCTTTCCCCCGATGACACGTTGCTTGCACACACACCTCCATGCATCCTTCCCACATGCATTGTGCCCAATGTGTACTCACCTGTTGGTCTGGAGGTCTATACAGCAGTCCATACTGGGGTAGGACCCCATCCACCAGTCGCTCCAACACCTCTGAAGTGAAGGCAGGGGCCCTTTCCCCGGTCACACAGACCATGGTGGGTTCCAGACACGGATCATAGCAGCACACGGAGGTGTAGGTGTTCTCCTGTTGAAGGTCAGAAAACAAGTGAGGAATCAGAAAATGGCAGTCACGTCCGCGGCGGTGTACACCGTCACCGACGGCGTAGATCCCCATTGGCCACTGTACTCCATAAAGCCCCATACTATCCAATGAGGAATTGCACAGCGGTACGAGACTGCCTTCCACCACGACACCCAACTTCGGTGGAATTACCTCACTTCCACCTGTCCCTACATACAGGACAGGTGGTCGCCATTTCAGGGGGGGGCAACGGTCATATCGACATTAACTGCGTCACAGATTAGATTGGACATACCTCGCCATTAACACTCCCATAACATAAATGCACCATGTACACTGAAGTTGTGGTTCCATTGTTCCAATTGTAATAGCCTACTCATTCTTGTGTCCCTTAGATACCTACCGCTGCTGATGAATGGAAGGTTGAGACATACCCCGTGTACAGACCCCCTGTTGACTTGGATACACTGGAAGACAGGCACATTATACTCACCTATAGACTGGACCGGGCCACAATCACAGAGATGTGTGTCCAATTGGAGCCAGACCTGATCTCATTTATCCGTCATCCGACTGGGATCCCCCTCTTGTGCAAGTGCTATGAGTGCTCCATTTCTTGGCAACTGGTTCTTTCCAAGTGACAGTGGGCTTGGCAGCAGGAATGTCACAGCCAATGTTTTCAATTGTGTTGGCAAGAGTCTTGTCTGCCCTGGTAAAACACATGTGCAGCTACATTTCTTTCCCTCAGGTGGAAGATTTGGCCATTGTGAAGGCAGGATTCTATGCAATGGGACATATCCCAAATTTAATTGGGGCGTTTGACGGGACACATATTGCGTTTGTCCACCCCTGCCAGAATAAACAGGTGTTCAGGAATCGTAAGAGTTTCCACTCAATGAATGTGCGTATGGTGTGCTTGGTGGACCAGTACATCTCCCACCTCAGTGCTAAATATCCTGGGTCGGTGCATGATGCCTTTGGTCTGAGGAATAGCAGCATCCCAAATGTGATGGCCCAACTACAGAGGCACAGGGTGTGGCTAATAGATGAGCCTTGGTCCCCACCCACTGTATGTTGGTGTATGCCTTCAGGTGTACCCCCATAGGATTGTGTAAGGCTTAATGTGGTCCCTCAATACTTGCTGGTGACTCTGGCTACCCAAACCTATCATGGCTGCTGACCCCTGTAAGGAATGCCAGGGCAGGGGCTGAGGAACGTTATAATGAGGCACATGGGTGAACCAGACGGATCATTGAGAAGACCTTCGGGCTTCTGAAGGCCAGGTTCAGGTGCCTCCATCTGAGAGGTAGATCCCCGTGCTACTCACCCTAGAAGGTCTGCGAGATAGTAGGGGCATGCTGGATGTTGCACAACCTGGCCCTCAGATGACATGTACCTTTTCTGCAGGAGGAGGAGGAGACTGGAGATGCCCCTGTGGCAGCAGTAGACCCTGAGGACAGTGAAGATGAAGAGGCTGAGGATGAGGATGAGATCAACAGAACATCAGTTATCCGTCAATACTTCCAATGACACACAGGTGAGACAGAGCAACTGACCATTCCTATGACTATTGGTGTATTCTGTGTGGCTGTAGCCTGATGGCATTAACTTCCTTAGCATCTCAACTTACTGTCACCTATGGCTTGTCATTTTACAGGTGTTGGTGATATAACAACTGTGCACTGATGTGCTGACCACAGACAGCTACAGGTCATTATTTGTATGCTTTCACCGTGTTCAGATCATTTGCACTAGATGTGACTGTTTCCATAAACACACATTTTCAAAACATAAAACACTAGTAATCAAGTTGTGTTCAAGGGTGTTTATTGTAGTGCTAAGACATTGAGGGAAAAGTGCAATGGAATGGGGTGATGATGGAGGAAAGTCCAGGGTATTGTTCCAGTCTGTTTGTAGCACAGGTCCAGTGTCCAAGTGGCCATAGGAAGGGGAGCAAAGGCAGTTCAAAGTGGACAAGGTGACTGTGTGGGACACAAGGAGGACAATCAGGAGAGTCTCATTTCCTAGTGGTGGTCTTGGCAAGTGTCTCTGGCTTCTGTCTAGTTCGCAGGGAACGTTTGCAGGGTGGTTCATCTTCTGCAGGGGGAGGGGTGCTGGTGGCCTGTGGGTCTTGTGGTGGGCCTCCTGCCCACTAGCTGCAGTGGAAGTGGAGTGCTGGTCAATGGACTGGCTAGTGGTAGGGGCACGCTGCTGTGCTGTTGCTTCCCTCATGATGTTGGCCATGTCTGCCAGCACCCCTGCTATGGAGATCAGGGTGGTGTTAATGGCCTGCAAGTCCTTCCTGAACCCCTGATACTGTCCCTCCTGCAGCCGCCTGTTCTCCTGCACGTTGTCAAGGATCTGGCCCATCGTGTTATGGGAATGTTGGTAGGATCCCAGGATCTCAGAGAGTGCCTCCTGCAGAGTCGGTTCCCTGGTCCTGTCCTCCCCTGGCACACAGCAATCCTCCCAGTGTCCCTTATGGCCTGTGCCTCTGTCCCCTGAACGGTTTGCCCACTGCCACTGACCCCAGGTCCCTGGTTGTCTTGGGTATGAGGTGTGGACTGGGGTCCCTGTAAAGGTGGGCACACTGTTGATTGACGTGTCCTGGGGACAGAGGTGTGGGTACACTTGGTGGGTGCTGTGGTGTTGGATACTGATAGGGGAGGCTCTGTGGTGGACTGTAAGTGAGCTGGGGTGACCGACTGTCCAGTGGTCCCTGATGGGCCAGGTTGTTGGTCCAGATCCTGAAGTCCAGAGTTACTGTCATCACTCGGGGCATCTTCTGTTGGGGGACTGGATAGTCATGGCACCTCCTCTCCGCTGACATTGGCTGGGGCACCTGTGGGGTGTAAGTGATGTATTATGCTTCATGTCTGTGACATATTTTACATCCCTATCTTCCCCTCTATCATTGGTGTTGCACTGCCACCTTTTGCTTGTGTTTGATGATGTATTGTGTGATTGTTAAGTTTCCCTATGCAGTGCATGCTTTTGTGATGGGTGTCCATGCAGGGCTGGGAGGGCTGTCCATGCATTGGTATAGCATGCAGGGCTTGGCATTGGGGTTAGTCATATGTGTAGGTGCAGTATGTGGGATGTGGTGAAGTGATGGGAGTGAGGGTGAGGAGGTGAGATGGCATGCAGGTATGAGGGTGATTAGTAGTAAATATTGACTTACCAGTATCCAGTCCTCTGGCTACTCCAGTGAGTCCCTCGGGATGATGTATTTCCAAGACTTGCTCCTCCCATGCTGTGAGCTGTGGGGGAGGAGGAGGGGGTCCACCGTCAGTCCTCTGTATAGCGAGCTGGTGCCTTTCTGCTATGGAACGTACCTTCCCCCGTAGGTCGTTTCACCTCTTCCTGATGTCATCCCTTGTTCTTGGATGTTGTCCCGTTGCATTCACCCTGTCCACATTTCTCTGCCACAGCTCCATCTTCCTTGCAATGGATATCTGTGGGCCTGTGCTCCAAAGAGCTGTGGCTCCACCCTGACAATTTCCTCCACCAGGATCCCTAAGTCCTCATCAGTGAAACGGGGTGCCTTTGTGGGGACATGGGTGTTGTGTGGTGTGTGTTGGCGAGAGAGTGTTGAGTAATGTCTGGGGTGTGTGATGTGGGGTGTGTGAGGTATGTATAGGTGTAAGTGGTGTGTGTGTCTAGTTGTCGCAGTGGTCTTGGTGTCAGTCTGGTGGCAATAATTTGTATTCGTAAAGGGTTGTGGGTAATGTGGGTATGTGTTTTATAGTGCTGTCGGTGTGTTGGTGTGGTGTGTGTATGAATGTCAGGTGTGTGTTTTAAGTATTGGCCAATGTGGTGTTGTTTTGTATGTTGGTGTCCATTTTGAGAGCAGCGGTATGTACAGCCAATGGTTTACCTCGGTTGAATGTCCACCATGGTGATTCGTGGGTCATAATGTGATGGGCGTTGTTTTGTTGGTGTAATGGTATGGGTGTTGGGACCTCCACTTTTCCACTGACCTTTGGGCTGGTGGATTTGTGTATGTGGCTGTATTCTGTTGGATTGGTGTGTGTGTGTCATAATATGGCGAACGGATATTCGCCACCACGGCGGTATGTTGGCGGCCGTCACAGCGGCAGTAAGTGGGATTTACTGCCAATGTCATAATGAGGGCCTAAACGTCTCTTGGACAAAGCTACATCTTAATGAGGAATTCACCTTTTTTCAAGTTTTTATTCCCTCCTTATATTTCTCCCTCCACCTCAGCTCTAATTGGCTTCTTTTTCCATGTACTTCTTTCAATTCCTTGGAAAAGTCTGAGGCTTTGTGCATTTGAAGATTGTGTGTTCTTCATATGAGCATAATTCCTGAAGTTTTCTCATTTCAATCTATTTTCTTTTTTGTTGCTTTGACACAGTGGCTGAATTGGAGTGGTGCAAAATCAAGCTAGTACAGTAATGGAATAAGAAATATTCACATACAATACAGAGGGAGGCTAAAATTAATATATACCGGGCATGACTAGATCACAGATTCAGTCATTTCTTTTTTTGTGCCCTGATGTTTATAGTTTTGTTTTTTTCAATTGGAATCAGAGCTATACATACAGAAATACTAAGTGAAGAACAATCCTTAGGGCCTGATTTAGACCCTGGGGGTCTAACAGCTAGTGGCAGCACCGGGCCCAATTAATAGTTTCTACCTGAATGGATGGCATGCACAATAAAACATAAAGACATAACATATGCATCCTTGCTGATCAATTTCCCAGAACAATGTGTCCTTCCGAATTTCTCCTCCATGTGAAAGGTCCTTAGCTCTCTACATTGGCTCCCGCTCAGCAAAAGGGTGGCTTTTAAAGCTCTGTGTTTCTACCACCAAATACTCCAGAGCAAAGAGCCTCAGATCCTCCATCAGAACGCTGGCATCTATCCACAAAGTTAATGGAGCACGAATGGGAGGACGCTTGTTCAGATACCTGGCTCCTAAAATGTGGAACTCACTGTCACTGGACCTGAGATTACTGAAACAGGAAACAGTGTTTCGAAAAAAACGAAAAACCTGGCTCTTCTAGGCCACTCTTGAGTAATAGGTTACATTTCCTGTGGATGGTGAGCTGGACCTGAGCACGGGGACACTCCAAGGGGAGTAACCAAGCGCTATACAAATCTATTTTCATTCATTCATTCATTCAATCTAATTGTAGGTGGATCAACAAGATGGGCATGGCACCCAATAATCTAAATACCTTGTGTAAGGCTTCACATCCAATGGTTTTCCATTTTTGTAATGGTGCCTCCTGTTAAGGACTGGTACACAATTGCATATTAAATGAGATTAAACTGAAGTAATGGAACTGCCCCGAATGTCATATCAAAATGATGTAGTCGGGTACATGTCTTAGGAAAGTGGAGCGTTAAAGTTTACATCTGGGCCAAACATCATGGTTAATCACAACATAACACCTTGATACTCATTGTAGTTTACAATTTCCAATCTACTGCTATTCATAATGCAAAAATGTTTATAAGGTCTCAGGCTCAAAACCAAGAGTTTGGTGGTTCTGAAATTAATTGTTAAAGAATCATTATCAGCTTCTACCTACCTAGTTAAGTAGTAAGACGTCACTAGAGAGCAGTGGGTATTTTATCAACTACGACAAAATCGTTCACACATTCTTCAGGAGAAATGAAAAGCTCAAAATGCACTGAGTTTGGGAGGTAGTAAACCTTGGTACTTGACAAATTAAAGATTTTTTTATTTAGTAACAAATGAAATTTGAAAAGCCAAGGAACTATACAGGGATCCAGCGAGAACTTTATTTTACTGTACCTCAGGCTGAATGGTACTGAAACGTTCCTTGTACATAGATAGTAGCCTAATGCTAACTCACCAGTTACAACCAGAAATAAGATGGACAATTCTTGTCTTATATATGAATGTGTTGTATATCGCTCAGCCTACCTCTGCAGTTGCAGAGAGCTCTGTAGAACAGAAGAGTTGTACATGAGAATCAAGTGACAGAGTGGTGAAAGAGGACGCACAGCACAGCTGTGGAAGAGGATGTAGGGGGTGACAAAATGCTACAGGAAGCAGTGCATCGGAGGTGAATGCTATAGGATGAAAGAGGGATCAGTCAGAGTGGAGAAAGAGGAGTTAGTGAGGATTGTATTTTGTGTGCAGAAGCAATGATACAGAATAGGGGAGAAGAAAATGTAATAGAAAAACGAGTTGAGAGGTGAATGATGGTAGGAGTCTGCAGAGTACCACTTTAGATGAGTCTGGCAGAAAAGGCGGTTTTACAGTGACAACCATATATATATCATATTAGAACATTGGAATGTTGGGAGCTCCACTGAGAACAGTGGAGTGCTCTGGGCTTCTAATGGCCGGTAGACGCCCGGAACATCAACATTCCAATGTATTTTTTCACTGCTATTGCTGTGAACAAAGACCTCACGGAGCCCGATGCAATTTCAGCCCCCTATTTCTATTTCTTAGAACATTATGCCATCTTGTGGCAGAATGTTCTATTAGCCTTATAGCCCTTTGTTGCTGGGCTGAACCAGCATTAAAGTCCTGCTCCATTGTTAAAGGTCCTCGCCTTCGGCCTTTAATGCTGAAGCTGACTTTTAACAGCAGATATAGCCCACTACAGTGGGCTATATGATAGTATGAACACGATTTTATAGCTGGCAACTTTAATGTTGACTAGCAATGTCTGCAAAACAGAAGTATGTATGGTTCATCTTAAGGACTTCATGTACATCACTGGACTGACAGATGTTTTGTAGAATGCTTAACTCATACAATGTAGAGTACAATTTTCTTTCCAAGAAAAAAAATACTGATTGTTTCAAAATGTGCAGTAAGGAATGAGAAAGGGAATGAAGAGTTTTAGAACAATGGAACGTTGAGAGCTCCATTGAGACAATGCAGCAACTCAGGGCTTATCATGGCTGTTATTAGCCGGAGCTCCAACATTCCAGTGTTTGTGTAAATGTTTCTCCCTTTTTAATTTAGAACATTCTTACTTAGTGCATGGGATGCTCTAATAGCCTTATAGCCCCTATTTCTCAGGCTACATCTGTTGTTAAAGGATCTCACCTTCGTTATAACTTGGGTTCAGGGCCTTTAACAACCTGCATAGCCTTCGACAGCGGGCAATAAGGCTTCTAATCTGTCTCAGATAGTATTAATCCTCAAATGTCAGTGGTCTTCATTTGGCCAAGTGAACCTAGCAAACCTAGATTGCGAGTACTCCTTTGCTGTCCACTTAGGTGTGCGCCATCTAAGTACCCTTTCATGCATACACACATTTTTTACCATGTCTATTAGTTTGAAGGAGAATGTTTCCATGCTACAGGATCACAACCTGGTAATGCAACTTGAAGTAAATGAGTTCCAGGCTCCTAATGCATCTTCAGTTCTAGGCTACAATGTTATATGGCAATTGATGAAGTTCTGTGAAAGTTTTTTTCATAGTTTATGCCTATAGGAGGAAAAAAGGAAAACATAATTCATTAGGTGTAGAAGCAGAATCAAAGAAGGTGGAACTGCAATACAACTGCATCAACAAAAATATTAAATTAAGAAACCACGTGATAAAACTGAAAGATGATATCAATTAGCAATAATTTAGTAAATCAGAATTGACGTTTTCTTTTTTCATCTGTGTGAAAATTATTGGGTTACGGTAAAAATGTAAATTACTTTTGGCCTACAATATGAAAATAATGTCACCCTCGCAAAAAAAAGATTATGGGAGTGAAAAATAGTCAAGGGAGTTTGAAAATAAACAATGAGGTAATTATCTAGGAACTCTATCAATTCCACAGACATCCATACGATGCCAATAATGCTCACGTAGAGAAGTAGTTGGATTCAACTACCATTCATTCACTAGGAAAAGGAAGCAGTTGTGACGTCTAAGGAAACAAGTGATCTTGAGATTAACAAGGTTATCAACGGTGTACCTAATGTCATATGACTGATGCTTTCTCTATTAAGTCTAACAGCGTTTTTTTCGTTTTATAAAAGTTTCATAAGACTTTAGATACCATTTATCTCCCATTGGATAGAAAGTTTATAATTGCAATTATCTCGGATAGGATATTTCATTGAGACAGAGAAACACTATTGTACTGGTTGTTCATAAAATTGGCACAGACACTGAACTCTGTGTCACCTAGAGACTATTGTATTTCATTATTGCTGATGGCAAAATGTTCTTCCTATTCATACCTTAGTTCTAGGACAACACTGCAGGGTTTAAGATTATTATATAAACATATTGATAATCTGCTCCATCTGCTCACCACAAAACTGAACTTCTCACACGTTTTGCGAGCTTTGAACTTTATACAGGGTCAAGTGTTTTGGGGTTTATCTGTTTCCAGTTGAGGGGAGGTGTTATATAAGTAAAAGTTGTTTATTTTACCTCTTAGAAATATAGAAAGAAATGAGATTTTTCATTTAGTAGCAAATTGACTATTATAGTGTGCATGCATTCATATTATATTCAGTTACACGTAGATGTGCCACCTGCCATGAAGGATTTACGTATTTTATTATAGTTGACTCCTCTTACAGTACAGGGATCATGAAGGAAATATATTTAATACTTGTGCTGTTTATTCCACAACTACCTGCTTTTGTCAGAGGGGTTAGGTACTAGTCCACTTTCATTTTTCAAAGGCGAGAACTCGCCAAGAAGTGAAATATTGCTTGTCTTCACATAGGTAATTTATGTTTTTAAGTGTCTGTAACTACTGTTAGCCCTCAGATGTATCTCATGGCCATAACTTAAAGGGTGGGGTGATGAAGAGGGTTATTAAAAGTAGTTGCCGCCCTCAGCAGAGTGTTTACCACTGTTAACACCTTCAGGAGAGGGTAATACCCCTAAGTGAGAATTTGTTTTTACATTAGGCTCTGCCATTCTCTTTCTGAGTACACATTCTGATTTGCATCCAAATAGTGTATGGTACTGTTGACATTTAGTGACAGTGCTATGATGCATTACCTATTCAGTATTCTTTTCAGTATCCCAGAGGAAGTCCTCTGGCATCCGAAATTCTTTCCATATTCATGCATAAATTAAAATATTCATGACTCTGGCTCTCCTGCCATTTCTGAAACTTGGCAAGTCTTTATTTTCCGCTCTGCTGCCTCCAGTCTCAGCGTGTTCCCACTGCCACCAAGTTGGCTACGTTTCACACAAAAATACATTGTAAACGATGTACTGTAAAGACCAAAGTGCTTTCTTAAATTTGTGACTGATAATCAATGCTAGAAGTTAAGAAGTGACAGAAAATTGTGTTCACTTGATAGAAATGCAGATTCTACTTTGTGGCAATGCAAATACAATCGATGTCATGCTATTTATTATTATGGCAATTCGTCTCTCTAGGAAAGAAGGTTCGGCATGTCTAACATGTCTGGCTTGTTACCTGTAAACAAAGGAACATTAGTCATATTTATAATTCACCTCTTGATGAGAATGTTTCAGTACTTACTAATGCCAGAGGGAAGTGTTGCCATAACGAAGCCATCACGAAACAAAGACATCTGCTGAGAGAGAGAGTCAGTGTGCGGGCACGCAGCAAATATGTATGTGCATGCATGAATGTACGTATGGTTGCGTCTTGCACATGTGTTAATATTATGAAAGGGCACCTTGCTTCTTTATCCAAGCTCCTGTGCAACATAAGCACTCACTAAACCTGCCAGCGAATCCTTTCAGTAATCCTAGGAACTTCACATAGGTTAAAATACAGCAGTGTTTACGCTGATAAACGTACTACAATGTTATTAGGGCTGGTCGGTGGTCAACATGTCTGTAGAAGAAACGCAGGATTCACAGAAACATGGGCGCACTTTTGCAAGCGGTAAATGTCGGGCTACTTTTCTACTGGACGCAGGTCCAGGTTCACAAACAGCACTTGCTCGATCGAGGGTTCGGGTGTGAACACAGATTCGGAGTCCCCATACATATTTAAACATCTTACTAGATCCTTCCGAAGGTCGTTTGGGACTCTGAGCAAGAGAAATATTTAGGGACTAATATTCAGAACATCTGGGGCTTCTCACATCACATAATGAAAGGAAGGTGCCCATCCCTAGGAGCTGCGCTGGCTCAAAACATAGCTGCGCTCATGTTTGGTTTTGAGTTTGAGGTGTCTAAAGTTTATACATTTAACTCAGAATTTCTCTGAGTTAATGCATGACCTTTAGACTTAACAAGTGGAAAACAGAGAGAGGCAATTTCTGCTCACTCTTTCTGACGTGAACAGCATATCTACATTTCATGCATTAACTTAGAGAATTTATTTGGGGGGAGGGGTCCATGGCTAGCCGTATTTAACCCAGCTCTGGGCGGAGACCCAAGATCCCACCATTATTTCAGTAATCCACGCTCCTGGGGACCAGATTCGAGTCTCAACAGAGGCACCGGCGATCATGCTCTGAAGCGGTCGAAAACAGCCGATGGAGCTCCCCACAATCTGTGGCCCAATGACATGAGGGGCGTGGGCTCGCTGCAGTGCTCGGCGCACGATCCGCCTGCGCTTTGGGCCACCCGTGAGCTCGGGAGGGCTGCGATCACATGTGAGTCTGCCGGAGCGTCCTGTCCGCTCAGCGGAGCGGGCTGACCTGCTACAACACCACACTGGTGAAGGAGGAGATGCCTAGACCCACTGGGAATCAGCAGGCCTGAGGAGGGGGGATGGCTGTCGCGACCTCTTTACAGGCCTGGAGGAGTCCCCGAAGCGTGACGGAGTGCAGCACATTGTCTCAGAAGCCGCACGCACCTGTGGGGCACAAGATGGATGGACTACGATCACAGTACGCTTCATCACCGGCACACTTGAGGGCCCCGGGAGGGTGGCCCGCACACGTTCCCCTTTGCCTGCGGGTTGCCAGCGGCACCAAGACAACCCTCTGTGGCACTCCCCCCACCCTACTACCTTTTGCCTCAGTATTTATGCAAAAGCCCCATAACTGCTGCTGCAGGCTGTGGGACTCGCCAGTCCAGAGGGCCTTTCCCTCCACGCTCCTCACTCGTGCTGAGGCCGGCAGAGCTACGGGCCGATACCTTGAGACTTGGCCCCAACTGTGTACCGGAAGGAGCACAGAGGGCAGCTTCTGCACAACACAGTGTTTGCAGCAAGTCTCACCCAGCTCCAGGCGCCTGGAACGGCTTCATATCGTGCCCGCCCCCCTAGAGGGCCACCAACTACCACACTTGTATGACCAACACAGCCGCCAGGGAACACTGTATTGTATTGTAATAGTATTTATATAGCGCTTACTACCCCTGACGAGGCGTCCAAGCGCTTTTCGGTGAGTAGCACATTTGGTGCATTGCCGAGGGTCCATCGCTAAAGCCAGACTGGGTGAGGGGTTCGGGCTGCTTGTGCCAACTTGGTACCCGCCCCCACGGGACCGTAGCTACAAGGGAGAGGTGGGTCCTCCCCCATGATGACAGATTGCTGTACTTCCATAGTGCCTCATCACTGAGTTGGCAACACTTACACTGTCTTCCACCGATAAGAAAAGTGGGCGAGGTTCGTACCAGTAGGCCCAACAACTCCTTGCTACTGGCAACAGTCTCCCCTCTGAAAGTGCACATGTTGCTCTACTCCTCCCGAAGGCCGGGGGGAATCTAGAGGTCTGGCAGGTCCAGTGAGGACAGATCCACCACAGGAGACTGGCCTCCTCACATCGGAGGGGAGAATCTCTCATAAAGCCACTAGGGTTCAAACACATAGGGGGTCATTATGACCCCTGCGGTCGGGGGTAATATGAAGGAAAGTACTGCCAACAGGCTGGCGGTACTTTCCTCCATATTATGACATTGACGTTTTGGCTGAAGCCAAACCGCCAATGTACCACACCGACCGCCACGGTGGTAACGGCCGTCGGGCTGGAGACAACAATCTCCAGCCTGGCGGCCGTCTCTTGGCCACCTGTGGGATTATGACCCCACCTACAGCCATGGTTTTCGTGGCTCCCTTACCGCCACGAAAACCATGGCGGTAGGCACTATCAGTGACAGGAAATCCCTTCCCTGTCACTGATAGGGGTCACCCCCACCCCTCAACCCCTTCACAGGTTCCCCCCCACACCCCTTTCCTCTCCAGACCCCCCTTCATACACGCCCCTCCCTTCACGCATGCACACACGCATACACACACCCTTTCCCACATTCATCCACACACGCATGTATCCATTCACACACACATCCACACACACTTGCATACATAAATGCAGACACGCATCAACACTACTCAACATACACGCCCTCACACCCCCAAACATACAAACACATACAACATGCAACACCCCCGCATACACGCATTCACAGACATACACACACACACCCACACACAGAAACACCCCTCACCCCCTCCCCTGTCAGAGCACCCACTTACCTGTGTCCAGGGGGTCCTCCGGCAGGAGACAGGACGGGGCGTTGCTGCCAGCAGCAGCTTCTGCCAGCAGAACACTGCCAGGCCGTATTCATTCTCATAATACAGCTGGTGGCGGTCTACTGGTGTGGCGCTGTCGCTGGCAGCAGCGCCACCTTACCGCCATCCGTCGGCATTGCCACAGCCAGATTTCCACCATCCTTCTGGTGGAAATCCAGCTGTGGTCATAATTTGGCAGACAGCTGGTAGCCGCGACAATGGTCTTTTGGCGGCCGTCACCACGGCGGTAGGTGTTTTTTACTGCTGGGGTCATTATGACCCGTAGTGTCCCATTCAAGGGGACTGCCTCAGTAGAATGGTGCGCAAGGGAGGTACCAGCCTCCCCCAGTCGAGATTCCACATAAAAGAAACTGGCAGTGACCCTCTGCCCTCAGCGCAGCAGCAATGACCCCATTGGTGACATCAGCAGACTTAAAGCTGGACAAGATACCAGAGACGATGGTAGACACTAAGCAGAAACTCTGTGGTAGGGTTGACGCAGTAGCCATAGAGGTGAGCTTACTGAGGGACAACCAGAGAAAACTTGCAGCCTGGCTGGATGCCACTGAAAGCGATCTCACCGTCTAAAACCAGAAATCTCAGAGCTTCAGACTACAGTGGCAGCCCTCCAGGAAAGGTGCTCAAACTCAAAAGGCGGGCCGAGGTCTCCGAGGGCACATTTTGGAAAAACTATCTACAGACAGTAGTTTTTACAGAAGGGACAGAAGGATCGAACCCAGTACAGTTCTTTGAGAAGTGGCTGACCCAAACGGTAGACCGAGCTAAGTTATCTCCACACTTTCTACTAGAGCGCACCCATAGAGTCCAAGCTCGGAAGCTACTTGTAGGTGCACCCGCTCGGCCAGTGGTGGCAAGAGTGATCAACTACAGGGACAAAGATTCCATTCTCCAGGTACTCCGTGATACAGGGCCCATCCACTTCAAAAGTGCTCAAATGTATCTCTTTCCGGACTACACTGTGGTGGTCCAGCGCAAGAGGGCTTAATTCCTTGGAGTGAAATGAAAACTCCGACAGGGTGGCATACGGTGCTCACTTCACGCCAAGCTGAAGATAATGCCGAACAACACCAGTTATTTTTTCGCTGAACCCTCAGATGGCCGGGGCTGGGCGGCGGAACAACGCCCCTTGCTTTAGTCTCCCTGGCAGGCCCGGGAGGACCGACAGTGATAGAAAGGCAGGTGCAGGCATCAGGACTGCAGAAATGCATAGCTCAGAGTGATCCCTGACATCAGATCAAGCCAAGGAAGACCAACCACTGGCACTATCCACAGCTACATCCTGTTGGGCAGGGAGACGCTCCCCATAACCACATTCCACAAATGAGCCCCTCTCGGAGATGCACTCCAACACTTCCAACGACAGTGCAACAATCATGGTTCTCCCAGAGGTTACCCCGCAAATTACTGACACCATGATATAGTTACTATGATTTCCACTAGTTGTCAACATTCCTGTAACATGACAACGTGCTCCTAGGCTATGCTATGCAGTTTATTAGATTATTGTTTTATTTCATTCATCTTTCCCACATCCTTAAATCAGGCTATTGCCTGACGATGGGCCTGCACCCTATGGCTACTACATGTCAGTAGTAAAGGGATCCACCACCATATGCTGATACACATAGCTCCTGGTTGAACCAGCCGGCCTCCATTCCATGGACTTTTTGGGTCTCCCTCGACATTCTCACCCCTCACACTTTCCCATGTCCTCGGAGACGCTGTCTGGGAGCGAGTTACTCTCTGTTAGGAATGGGTGTTTCCGTCTGCCCCTCCAATGATGACAGTGATGCTTGTGTAAACATACAAACGCTTCCCTGCTCATAGGAATAATAGTTAAGGGGTTAGGTGGATCCCTCATTTAGATCCTTCCTGGGATGGCAGTTGAAGGGGTTCCTGTTAGTTTTAGTAACACAGATCATACTTTCAAACTGAGATCCATACCTTATGCTGTTTCTCTCTGGGCCTATTGGGTTCCATCGGCCCAAATTATGTCCTCCCTCTGGCGCTCGCCCTTGGGGCTGCTCCGCTCTGCTCCCTTCCCTTCCCTCTCCTCCCCTTCCCCTTTTCATGGCCCTACTATGTCATGGATAGGAATACTGACCTGGAACGTACGGGGCCTGAGCACAACACACAGGCTCCATGCGGTGCAACAATACTTCAGAAGGTGGGGGGCACAGATTGCCCTCTTACAGGAGACTTACATAGCGAAGGGTGAAGAGCTGAAACTACAAAAGCGCTGGCTGGGACAATGCTACTACACCATTTACTCAGGTTTTGCCAGGGGCACACTGATATGGATTCGACCAAAGGTCCCCTGCAGGCCTACAGATGTGGGGGCAGACCCCGGTGTGCAATACATATTGGTTGAGGGCAACCTTGATGGCAAACCCATACTCCTAGCGAGCATTTATGCCCCAAATACAGAACAGGAAGCGAGCCTCACAGTTACCCTCACCCACTGGGCACATGTGCCCCGGTTCCTTGGAGGCAATTTTAACACAGTACCTGACCCACAGCTTGATAGATCACACAAATCATTGTTGTCCTCCCCAGTCCTGCTATCTGCCTCTTCTGTTGCCTGTGGTTAACACATTGGTCCTTGCAGGACAGCTGGCACAAATTACATCCAGGGGTTTGGGAATACTCCTTCTACTCAACACTACATGAGCTACACATGTGCCTAGACCACATTCTGTCCAATACCATGCTCCAGAAACACGTTGTGAGTGCAGAATACCTTGGTAAGATATTTTCTGATCACAACCTCTTTTGCTACACTTTGAGTTGGGGATCCCCCACCCTCCGTTGCCCATGTGGTGGCATCAACCAATCATGCTGGAAGACCATGCCATTAGGGACGATATCCTGGAAATCACATGCCACTATTTCGAAGGAAGACAACTGTGACTCTGCCACACCTAGACTAGTTGAGTGGGAAGCATTGAAGGTTGTAGTCCTAGGACGTTGTATAGGTGGTATGGTAGTGGCACGCGCTACATACACAGGGACCTACTCCACACTGAAGAGTCATTGGGGACCTAGAAAGATCATCTGGCTCCAACCCAGCTGAGCGACCCGCCTTAACGGAGGCACTGGAAAACCATGCTCGCTTGATAAAACAACTATACACCCTGGATTTCCATGCTTATCAGGCAAAGATGCACACTGAAGGGGACAAATCAGGCCAACCTCTGGCATAGCTATTCCGCAGCATGTCCCTTTCGAGCCCCATCACCATGGTTAGGGAGACACCTACATGCACACACACTTCTCAAGCAGATATACATACTGCGTTTACCACACATTATCAGAAACTATATGCCTCCTCCTGGGCAGACCATCGCACACATATTTCAGCCTTCCTTCGTGACCTTGACTTGCCTAGTCTAGAACCCCTGGGGAAGGAGGAGCTGAATATCCCTCTCAACATACAGGAAATACATGGCACAATCAGAGGCTCTGCCACCCAGAAGACTCCAGGCCTTGATGGCCTCCCTGCAGAGTTCTATAAGGCTTATGAGACTCTCCTTGCCCCAAAACATTTGGAGCTATATCATGCCGCCCTTGCAGAGGGCTGTCTTCCCTCATCCCTCCAGGAGTCTCTAATTGTGTCCCTTCCCAAGCCAAACAGGGACCCATTGGATGTGTCATCTCACCGTGAACTCTTGATTTTGGGAATGGACTACAAGATCATCAGTACAATGGTAGCAACCCGCCTACTGGCACACATGCTGCACCTTGTGCATGCAGACCAGAATGGCTTCATCCCTGGGAGGTCCACCACTCTGAATATCCACCACTTAAACACTGGGTGCTGGAGGTGGCCCATGCCTTGTGCTAGATCTCACATTTGATACCCTAAACTGGAACTATTTGTTCTCCATGCTGGCCTGTCTGGGCATCTACAGAACATTCTTGAACCTCACCTGTCTTTCTACATGGAATGTTTATAGGCCGTGGAAGGAGAGGGCATCTCAGATCACCGCCCTTCTTGTAAAGGATGAGGAACCTGACAGGGATGTCCTCTCTCACTGCTCCTGTTTGCCCTGGCAATGGAGCCAGTAGCTCAGTGGCTCCATCGGCAGGGAGCGGGATGGGGATCCCGGTGGGAGGGGAGGTGCATGCTGTATCACCATATGCAGATGATGTACTCATATATGTCCACGATTTCTGCAAAGGAATTTCTGAAATCGCACAGACTTTGTCAGACTTTCACAAAGCCTCAGGACTGTACGTTAATTGGGCCAAATTGTGTTTCTTCCCGCTTAGGTAGAACAGCTCACCTCAACAGCTCTAAGCAGCCCCACCACACATTGCACTGGGAAGCATGTACCTTCCGCTATCTCGGTATCCACATATACAGTGATACGCAGGACCTCATAGACGGGAACCTTACCCGAACCATTTCTTCCCTTCGCCCCAGATGACATTCTGGAGCTCTTTATCACTGATTGTCCAAGGGTGTGTAGCCCCATCTAAAATAGTGATGCTACCCTGACTATTATACTTTTTCCACAACCTTCCGGTCCATGGTCCGCGGTCACCCTTCCATGCCCTACACGCTCATGTAGATAGTTTCGTTTGGAACAAAGAAAGGAGGCAGGCGGCATTAAGCAAACTACAGCTGCCAATGAAGAAAGGGGGTCTGGGTGCGCAAATTTTGACCATTATTATTTGGCAGTGCAACTACAATGGCCTGCTCGATGGCTGTTTGGACGTCTTATGAAAGAGGTGGGCTCTGCAACAACGATTAGGGCAAAAACTATAATTGGCAAAGTTCTGCTACCACACGTTAAACTCTCTGCTGACTCTAACCACCTTTTGCACATGGCACACAACAGCTATCGACGAAGCCTGTGCCACATGTTTGGCGCTACACCCTATTACCCAGAGATCTGCTGAAACACCATTGCACTGTTCTGTACTCTTCTGGGATGGGAGGGCCTGGGCATGTGGACAGTGGTCGGGGTGGAAACCATCGGAGACCTTTTCAGGGACGGAATGTTAATACCATTTGACCAACCCAGTGGAGCATTTCTTGGTGCACCGTAAGCTAGTGGCTGAACTGCATCACCTCTGGGGCATAGCGGGCACAGAGCCAAAACACCATCCGCTTGTGTACACCCTACACATAACAGGCAGTGGTCGCCGTCTCATATTGTGGCTCACTAGAGCACTTGCGGACAATACACAAGACCCCCTTCTAGCCACCCGCAGGTGCTGGAAAAGAGACATTGGGCATGACTTCACTGCTAAAGAATGGCAAAGGGCTCTACACTACCCGGACAAACACTCCTGCAACGCTAAATTCTAATATATCCATCATAATATACTACACAGAGCATACTTGCCTCCAGAAACTTGCACAAAATGTACGGTTTCCCCTTCTTATTGCACGCCAGCTGCTGATATGGACCGCATGTTCTGGAGCTGCCCGGAGCAGCAACACACTGGAGGGAAGTCACTGAAGTGCTCAAGGAAATAACAGGACGAAATAATATCCTTACTTTGGAGGGAGTACTCTTAGGCTTCTACCAGAAACATAAAACTCAGTAAGCCACTAAACGATTTATAGACCTTGGTCTCCTCATCACCAAGCGCTTAAAGCCATGCACTGGGAAGCACAGACCATCCCGCCCAGTCAACATTTGTGCGTAGCAACATAGAAATGGGGCAAAGCTGAGGCCGTAGAGTTGCACTGTGAAGAAGTCGGGGACTGCAAAAAGTCTCCATAGCTGCATCCTGGGACACCCTCTTACTAGAATTACAAACATTCTGGGAGACCTTGAACACATGAAGTGAGATCCCCATGGTGGCGCACTTGCACCATGGGACATAACCTGGTATTCTCCTACATTAAATGGGATTGCCCCCCTTCTCTTACACAGCATGACATGGGGCTCACTGGGGGGGGCAGGGGCCACTGAGTGAGGGCTTCACAACAGGGGGTGGTCTACTCAGGACCATCCCCAGCACAATTCCTGACCACTACATCATTGACATAACAGCGCCACTTACCCTGCACTACTTACCTAATGATCTGCAGTTTGACTTTGGTTTGTTTTTTCTATCTGTTTTGTATTTTCTTTAAGACCTTCGGCTCCAGTCGTATGGCTTTACTTTTAACCCATCTTTGCTAAAAACTCATTGATGTTTATTTGGCATACCTGTGATTCATGCATTTTACTGTACTATGCCGAAAATCAATAAAAATGGTTCCAAGAAAAAAACGTAGAAAATTTATTTTATGTAAGAACTTTAGAGACTTCACACGCAAAAAGGTATCTATTATAATGAGGCACACTGACCCTAGACAAAATTGAGCACTGACAGTAGCCTATACGATTTAAGTTCATTACACTGCACAGTATAATTGCAACAAATATAATTTAGTTTGCCAACCCATGGATCTACATATGCAAGCAAAAGGAAAGAACAGGGTGCAACCCACTTTAAATAAAGGAAGCTTTAAAGAATCTATGTGCAATGGTGTTTATACCACCAATAGGACAGCTCTAGCTTTCACAGGAGGGGCGACACCTGCTCAATGAGCTCACTGCGGACACCTGGACCTCCCGTAAGCTAAACTAACATGTGTAATCAAGAAACCTGCAATATGAATTATAATTGTATCCACAAAGAGTTGTCAGTGTCATTTCGATGTGCTGTCTCATTGTGCTATAAATTCACGCTTTTTCTCACATCCACTGAGGGATGGGAGTGTCAGTGCTATGAGTTATGCCAGCACATTACAGTATGGTAAAAGTGGCTATGCCTTTAAGCCAATGTGTTTCTGTAAGCACGAGGAATGCATGCACATAGAACAAGACAAAGCGAAGACAAGTCTGTAGATTATGCAGAGAAATACTGTCAAGAGATCCACAAGATAGCATTGTTCCATTTGCAAACTCAGCCTAAGAATGTCTACTATGGAATCGCACGAGATTGAGGCTTGGGATGTACCATTCGAAAGTGAGCATGACAACTAGATGTGAAAAGAAAGGGCTCCTCCAGTGCTTGGCAAAGGTTTTATCTTAAAAACATGCACTGTCAGCCTTCTTGTGTTGGGTTTTCTTCACTAGAAACCCCATTTCCAAGGCTCACAGCCACGCATGTGCATGCATCATGTCAAAAATGAATGGGTAGTCCAGTAGCTTGGTCTTTTAGAGCTGAAACCTATTGGTTTTACAAATGTTTTTTACCTATTTGAGTGATAGTGCAGTATCACATGTTTCTACCACCGGGTCACATGTTCCACACTAACAAGCATCACTAATCCACCTCCTCTCTCTTTGAAGGGATTTCGTCTTCATCGAGCATTGGAGGTTTCCATGATTCTAAAAGTTGATTGAAAATCTCAGTAGCCAATTAGCCAACTTGAGAAGTTTCCTAATGGGATGATGATATTTTACAACCCAAGGATTACAGCAAGCAGGAGGGCATAGTAACCACCGACCAACAAAATATTTTCATATTAACATTTAGCTTACATCTTCAAGACAATTGCTGTGATGCCGTGACTTGCAAGTACTTGTTTAATAGATCAAAGAAATTACAGTATCACGAATTTGCTTCTGTTGTGGCCATTTGTGCCAGCCATTTCAAGATCCCACAAGTAAATAAAAAATATAGAGAGCTTGCCACAGCACATAGAGAAAATCAGAACCTTGCAGCAGAACTTGAGGATCAGTTGAGAGTAGAAGGTCCGGCATATCTTCTACAGAGATCGAAATCCTATACGCAGAGAGAACAGGTTTTGGAGGTGAACAGACAATATCACTACACCTAGTGTTTGAAGATCAAAGACAACCCTGAAGGCAATCGAGGAGTACACAGATCAGTGCACTGAACTGTTTGCCCAACTGAACTTCAAATTAGATTCTGACTCTCAAGCCTTGAGTCATCTACTCATGACAAAACATATTGAATGCCTGCAAACTAATAGGAAAAGTTGGTAACCTCTCAAGGTATCATGCCATTTTTTTAAAAGACTATGGGGGTCATTCTGACCCTGGCGGCCGGTGACCGCCAGGGTCACCGACCACGGGAGCACCGCCAACAGGCTGGCGGTGCTCCCGAGGGCATTCTGACCGCGGCGGTTCAGCCGCGGTCAGAAAGGGTAAACCGGCGGTCTCCCGCCGGTTTACCACTGCCCTACAGAATCCTCCATGGCTGCGGAGCACGCTCCGCAGCCATGGGGATTCTGACACCCCCTACCGCCATCCTGTTCCTGGCGGGTCTCCCGCCAGGAACAGGATGGCGGTAGGGGGTGCCGCGGGGCCCCTGGGGGCCCCTGCAGTGCCCATGCCCATGGCATGGGCACTGCAGGGGCCCCCGTAAGAGGGCCCCGCAAAGTATTTCAGTGTCTGCTAAGCAGACACTGAAATACGCAACGGGTGCAACTGCACCCGTCGCACCCCTGCAACTACGCCGGCTCAATTCTGAGCCGGCGTCCTCGTTGCAGGGGCATTTCCTCTGGGCCGGCAGGCGCTCTTTTGGAGAGCGCCCGCCGGCCCAGAGGAAATGTCTGAATGGCCGCCGCGGTCTTTTGACCGCGGTGTGGTCATTCAGCGGCGGTACCTTGGCGGACGGCCTCCGCCGTCCGCCAAGGTCAAAATGACCCCCTATCTCTCTACTTGTTGTTATTGACATTAAATTACAACGCTAAATTTGTATTCAAGAAAGATCATCACCTGTGCCAAAAATACAAAACTTGCTTATAGATAAAGTGTTGTCTCTCTACAATACTGTATCAGATACTAGTATAAAGATGTCAACCGATTTGTATAACTACAGATTTTCCTAATTCCGTGCCATTGTCTCTTTTTAGATCGCGTAGCCAGCTGAAATCACTATTTCCTTTCCTCGCTGGCTTCTGTTTTGCTAATCTGTTATTATATCAGAAGAGCAGAGTGCGACCATAATGACTGGGGTTCCCAGTTACACCCAAGATTCAGATTTTACACCAGGTATTTGTGTGCACAATTAGAGAACAGTTCTAAATAACATTCGGACTTATTACTTTAAATCATTAAATCATGCTTTAAGGAAGTCAGACTAGGTATCGATGCACAACAAGATATACCCCAAGGTTTATTGTTAGTGATGAAGGGCTGAGTAAACACAACTGCATGTCTTCTTTTCACAGGATGGCCAATTTAAAATTAAGTTGTGGTGCTTTAAATTACTCACTATAGAAGAGGCCTGAGTGTAGGTGGCCCTGTTTTCCATTGCCCTTGCAAAATTAATTACTTTATCTCTACAGTGAGACATTGTTCTCCATTTGTATGCTTTATCAAGTCCATACTCGTGAAGAAGCATAGCACCCATAAATTCCTCTGTGTAATAAACATCATAGATTATGCAAAATTGCATTTCTAGACCAAGTATCATTGCATGCTAATTCCATAGCTATGCCATAAAGTAAATGGAAATCGGTGTAATGACAGAGTAGAACTGTAACATAAACAAGAGCACCACTCGTAATAATGTGAATGAAATCAATGGTGAAACTATGTTTGACTCATACATTTAGTAAAAAGTGAAGGAAACCAATATGTCTCTTTAGGCTTTCCTTTGCCCATTACTAATGGTGTATAAAAAATTAATAACTGAAAGACTGGAAAGAACTTGTGAAGATAGTGCCGGCCATGGTAGGAGCTAAGACAGCGCACAAATAGAGAGCACCAGGTTTACACTTGCAGCAATGACAGTGGAATGTGTTGCTAATCCATCTGCACCCTGAAGTCACACCTAAAGCAGGTGTAAGCAAGGAAGGTTGAGAAGACTAAGATATTTGGTTGTGTAACTGTATTTAGTACAAACTCAGTTCTGAAATCTCTGCATTTACACAAAATGGCTTGAAACTGTAACCAGGGTATGACAAAATGTTTAGATTATAACACATTCTTGTTGCTTTCTGACAATATGATTTGCATTGCAATCTACATTACCCCAAACCGCCAATTTATGCCTGCAGTAAATGCACTCAGAAATTAATTTAGAAGTCATTTCTGAGCATGGCTCAACAGGCCATGTGAGACACAGGAAATCCATAATAAGCTGGACGACAGTGAGTGACTTTCAAGAAATGAGTTGCTGAGGGAGCATGTGGGAAGATTTGCAGGAGTCCCAGGGCAATCAGGGATCACTGGATTCAGCTTATATCAGTTAGAGTCATTTACCATTAGTGTCATGGGACTTAATCTAACTATTCCACCTAGAACTGATCATCAAGAACACCTTTTTAGCACTTGGCCCTCAGGGTAGTGAACTCGAGCAGTCCTTTGTTTATTCAGGGCTTAGGGTGTGCAGGGTTAGGGGATTCAATATAATGTCAAACAGCAATTAATAAAACACTGTCCAACTACTACGTAGTTTAGAAAACAAGAACATGTAAAGTACTACATACAACACAATACTATACTTAGCCATTGAGGGCACTGCAAGTGGTATGTTATTTACAATTAGTATCTTCAGTAATTTCGGGGGATAGCTTAAACAGTTCCCTAGGGCCAGGTCTTTACATAGCAACTTTATTTGCCCCTTAGCCCATGGGATAGGTCTAGGGAGGTTGTATGTGGGGGCTCCTGTAGCACAGATCACTGTGTGCCCAAGAGTTAGGCCCCAATTTAGATCTTGAAGGCATTACTGCCAATATGTGTCAGAGGCGGGCCGAAAAAGACCGTCAGGTGGGCAGTCTCCCGTCTGCCATATTTAGATATATTGCAGATAAGCCAAAGACTGCCACAACGGAGTGTACTCAGTCGCGCCATCTGCATCCTGCAGCTGAAGCGGTGGACTCCAATGCTGACAATTAGCACTCTGTCGTCGTCTTGATGCCAGAATCCCTCAAAGCCTATTTAGATCACACAGTTGTCTGTGGCAGGCCCATGATGGCAGGAGTCCATCGCAGGACCCAATCAGTGTAATACTATGGTTGTGGGCATTGGTTGGGTGCTAGTTGCCCACACGTGTGGTAAACTGGACAATTGTGAACACCTGCAAAACAGACTATAAAACACATTTCATTTCAGAATATGATCCTTTGCCACCACACTGCAGAAGACCATTTGGGTGCTGGAATTCCCACACAGGAAACAGGTTTTTTTTTGTGTTACTCTTTCTCTGTATTTTTTTAAACTATATTTAGTTCAATCTCCCTCATCTTTTTGCGGACTTGTTTAGTTTTTCCCGATAATTCACTATGGCCGGAAAATGCAAATGTGGACCATAATAGTTGACAGAGTGAATGCTGTAGCTAACAACCTGAGAACACAAGAGGAGATTAAAAGAGGTGGAATGACCTGCGCTGGAAAGTTTGCTCACTGGCCTCCAAGCGTCACCTGGAGGCCCAAAGGATTGGTGGTGGTTTTCCTCACCCCCATTACAACTCTTTCCCTGGAGGAGAAGGTCTTGCAAATCCTCTATCCTGAAGGCTTGACCGGAATCCCTGGTGGAGTACAGACTGGTAGTCAGACCTATGTATGTCTCCCTAATCATGAATGGAGTCCTGCCTTAAAGTTAGACATTTACAATGCTGCAACAACTTTAGCTAAACAGATATAGCTAATTTTGACTAAACAAAATTTGTTGTGTCATACAAATTACTAGCTATACAAAATAAATAGGGGAAAGCCCTTGTAACCCGACTATACCTGGGCTAATCAACAGTACTAATACAGAACTGATGTATAGTAGGGAAAGATACCAATAAATTATACTTCGCAGTGAAAACCCTAATAATCACTGGAAGCATATTTTAATTGTAAGATTTATACTTCATATAGATCAATATTTGTTTCCCTTTGTCTTGCCCTTCTTCATAACCCACAATACATATATTAAAAACTCAAATGCACGCCACTAAAACAAATATATACATATATATCACACCAAACTATACATCACAATTTACAAAAAACATAAACACAGAACAGGTACTAAGTGCAAGCCAATTGGCACTAGAAGCTTCCAACTGAATTCACAATTGTGGGCTGCCAGACACCTTTTTTGGAAGCAGTCCTCCAAATGAGGTAGTGGTGATTAATACGGCTGTGATAAATGGTTATTCAAATTTAATTAAATGTGGTAAAATCCTGTATCGTAGTCTCTAAATTCATAAATTCATGGCATTCCTCAGGTTGTGAGTCGACGCGTTTCGGCCCTTCGATTCTAGGCCTCATCATGACATAGGAAGCTGTACCTATATATAGAATAGTAAATGTATTTCTTCATTATTATAATCATGAATTGGAAGTACATTATCTATAACAGCACCAAGGTCACATCACACCCTGTTCACCAAAACATGTGTTCCACACCTTGCAAGCAATTTTTTTAAATATAAAAAACTGAATTCATAGGGTGCACATTAAAAACATGTATATTATTGATTATGCGAATTACAATGAACATTCATATGCGTGCAACACAATATACTGTGGTGAGGTGAACACTACATCCCCCAACGCCAAGGTAAGAAAGAGAGAAACATATAGAATTGAAATAGGTTTGGAGAGATCTGGGTGCCGGGGTGGAACACAATAATGTTTATGATAAAGTGGCATGTGCGAAAATAAATCTTACGGTTTGTGTACATACGCTCTAACCTTTGTAGCGGTGTTGGGTATCCGCCCGACCGTATTGCTCTAAGCGAGACACTCTGTGGTCCTCCAGGAATGATTATGTTTAGCCCCTCTTAGAAGCGTCATAGATGCTCGAATTCCGAACTGGTCTAAAACAAAAATATCAGCAGCCTGATTAACCACATGTTACTAAACTAATGTTAATTCATCGTGGCTATGCGCATTTGTAAATCTAATCCATCAAGACTCGCAACCAATTAATTGGTGTTTCCAAGTGGTATTTTCTCCTACTTACATCATATCCACATGTGTGTACAAGTTGTAAACATGTGTTTACCTCCAATATAGCCATTGAAAATGATATGTGTAACTTACTTTTCAAATAAGTATTATCTACAGTGTTAACAGATCACTACAGCTACCACAATGCTCTGTTTTTGGATCTGAAAAACAATAGTGGAATGGAAGGTTGTTCCACCATCCTTTACTTCCACTTGTACCCACATTTTAAAAGCCTTTGACAGTCAACCTGACATGCCATAGATTAAAATATCGCTTCTTCTGTACCTCAAACATGATGACACCTGCTCATAGCTACATTGAATTGATAAAAATGCTTACATTATTTATTGCCCTTTGCATCCAAGATATCCAAAATTGTATTGTGGCATGCTGAATAGAATTAGTAGCCACACACAAGCTAAATTTCAATGTCCATATGGTGACCAATTACAGTTTCACGTGCAGTATGAATGATTTTGTATCTAATGTTTTACAACCTGCTAGGCCTTTGAATGGTCCAGTACTCCAATCTGCTCACCACTGTGTTGGCTTCAATGTCTATCACAAGTAACCTACAAATCTGAAATAACACTTTGGCATTTCAGGACATCTCTACAAGGTCAGCACTGGAGTTGTCATCTGTGTTAATCAGGCTGCATGGGTAAAATAATAAAAATAACACAAACCTAATAATTTTCTTTCTAGATTTTAGGTTGGCCCTTTTGTAAATAAAGACACATGACATGCACAAACTATAATTTAATTACATATCCTCTGTAACCTCACAAGTTCAAGCACCCAGCCCAGTGCACCACTGTCTGCCAGCCAAGACACCTCCACTGCAGCCCAGGAACAGGCCTTTAATGAGGACTCCAATGCTTCAAGTCAGGATGACCATGAGCCCAGCTGATCCATCTGGTCTCTCTGGCCAGAAAGCTCCAGTGAGTCAAACTCAGCCCACACCTACACCTCTCTCACACCACAGCTGCAACAAAATCTCTGCATGAGGACACCTCCAATTCCTGTGCACTGAGGACCTTCACACCAGTTCTGTGCAACCCAGGGCTGGCTCCTGTTGAGACACCAACAACACAACCTCCAGTTCTGCCAGGACCCAGTGGATTGGGGGCACAGTTACTCAAGGGCACAGGGTAGTGGGGGTAGGGCTCGTGAGAGGGAATCTGTGGGCCAGCCAAGGGAGGCCGCTGGGGTTTTTGTTAGCCAAACCAACATTGTTCAAGTCTTGGAATCAGTCCAACAGTCCTAAGACATGATGGGCCACGTTATAACTGAGCTCCGGGGAATTAAGGAGGTGCAGAGAGAGTACATTTTGGAACTACGGACCCACGATGAAAAAATGAGCCACCTGACTGGGGTGCTAATTGACATGTACCTTCATATGTACAGGGTTTTTTCTGCACCATCTGCCCTTGTCTGTGCTCCCTCCATATCAGTGCAAAGTACACCACTGCCAGCCATAGACAGGGAGGCCTTGACACATGAGGAGCCTGCTCCTACCAACCCAGTCCCTGCACCTCTGCCCCACCCCTCCCAAGAGGGGACGGTCATCCAAACCAGCAGGAGAGGATGGCAAGACGAACATCACCACCTCCAAGAGACCCAGAACCTAATTTCCTCCTTGTGTATCTACCATTCACTCTGTGGACTATTTCATTGACACATTTACCTTTTTTGAGGACAGTTGTATTTTGGATATTAGACTTCAAACTGTTGTTGGCTCTACTATCATGTTTTTATCCACCATGATAGACTTGTTTTTGTTTATTCATTGTCTTACAAAACACCATGCACTTGTTTTGTGTTATGTTAATAAATGTAATGGACACAGAGTACAAGACTCTTGTTGTATTATTTGCGGCATTTCCTTTGTCATGTCCATCTTCCACCATGTTGCCAAATCTTTAGAACATTCAGTTGGGAAATATTATGTTGCAATTACAAAGGGGTAAAGTGTTAACCAATGTATACAAAGAAAACAAACAACTCAGAATGTATTTAGAACATACAAACATTGGCAAGAGGTCATTTTGAAAATGGAATCTGGGTTACAAAAAACAGTACTAACCCCAATAGTCTGTGCCATTCAGGGTTATATGCTCCACGGACTTAAAACCATGAAGGAAATGGATTATGGAATGGGAATAAATTGAATAGACACACTATCACTCATGCATGACCTCAGTTGGAGCCATACATCCTGCCCTCACAATAGGAATCCTAGATCAATAAAATCAGTAGTCTAAATCATGGCAGTAACAACATTTGAGGCCACATGACCAGTACAGGACACTGTGGCAGTATCTGGTGCAATGACACATTCACCATTTAGTGGTGTCCTAAAAAAGGTTCTACCTCCTATACTAGAACATATTAACATCTACCTCCAAGGTCCAGAAATTTAAGATTTAGCCAATGTAAAGGAAGAACAGTATGCTAGGGCTTTACATATAAATGTGGTTTGAGCAACTCAAGTGGCACATATTGCCTTGATGGCAGCATCACACAAAAAACAGGTCAGATGCAATCTTCTTAACTTCCATACTATCAGAGTGCAAGTTGTCTCTAGAAGAGATTTGTCCTTCCCAAGTGGGTGTTTGTCCCAGGATCAACACTTGTTCACTTTGTGCTTCCAAACAGCAGCATATCACAGCAAATGTCAAAACGGTGAAATGTCCAAATGAAGATGACATGGCCACGGGCCCTGAAACAGAATAACAAGAGAAAATTAATTTTACCACATTAAATAGAACTCAATTGACAGGGCATGAGGACACACATACTTAGCACAAGCATATTTCCTGTCTGTCAATGACTACAGTATCAAATGTAGGGAAACTCTGATCTACTAACATCTTTGCCTTGAAGTTTCCTGCACTGACCATTCCTAATAAATTATCACAGGAGACATATGTTTCCTAGATCACAAGTTGTTCCTACATTGGAGCTAAAAATGTATAAAGGTAAACTTACACTTAGGTGAAGAAGTGGGCAATCACATCTTGATGTAAGTCAACTCCTTTTTCTTCACCGCTATCATCTTCACTGGGCATTTCAACATCCTCCCCTGGAGGATAATCACAGCCTCCCTTCTCTGATGTCTCTCCTCAGGGCGATGTTATGGAGAATAATGCAAGCAACCATGATTTGCCACACCTTATTGGGTGAGTAGAGGAGGGTTCTACTGATCTTGTCCAGGCACCTAAGCCTAGCCTTCAGGAGCCCAAAAGCCAGCTCCACTGGCCGCTGTGTTCTTCCATGGGCCTCATTAAAGTAGATTTCCCCCTGGCATTGTTGGATTCCTCAGCAATGCCAATACCCATGGTCAGTTAGGATATGCTGAGTCTCCTACAAGGAAGCAACACATGAACAGATTACTCACATATCAAGCAATTGTCCCTTCCTAAACTAGGATTCAGAAAAAAGATCAAGTCATATTGTACTCACCAACATGTTAGGCCCTCTCTGGTACAAGTTGTAACATCTGCATGGGTATATTGATGTTCCATAGTATGAATGAATCATATGTTGACCCAGGGAAGAGGGCACACACAGCTGAGAAGTATGCGTCTGGTAAGAAGACAACTTACACATTGATGGAATGGAAATTCCTCCAATAGCAGTAGACCTGTTCTCCATTGTGTGGTGCCACCAAGGCAATATGCGGGCCATCTATTGCTCCAACCACAAGTTGTAGTCCACCCAAAGCATAAAATTCTTCCTTCACAGTGGCCAAATCCTGTGGATGTGGGAATTGGATGTAAATGTTGATGTTTTTCATCAAGGAAGCAAGGACTTCTTGTAGCACATCACTGAAAGGTGGTTGGAACATGCCCCAGATACTGCCACATTGTATTGAAAGGTGCCAGTGGCTACAAAATGCAATACTGCCATGAGTTTTACTTTTAGTGTTATGGCTGTAGAATTCAAATTTGGAGGCAGGAGATCAAGCTCCAACTGCTGACACAAATGCAGGATAGTTTTGCTATTTAGACAATATTGCTTGATGACGTCCCTTTTCTCCATGGTGGCAAGGTCTGGAAAGGGCCAGAAAACCTGAGGCTGTTGCCTCCAACCCATGACTGAGTTCAGACGTCTGCATGTATGGAAAAGAAAAGATGCAATGAAATGGTCATGCCATACTTCAATGTCAAAGTACAGCTGACTTCTTGGTAACAGTAGAAATATCATTGAGTAATACATGTACACACATTGACATCAAAGTTTTGGACTGCAAACTTCTTAAAAAAGGCTATTTTGCTTTGTCATTATGTTCAAATAATACATTTGAACTGTTTTATGGGCACATAACATATATATTTTTTAAATACCATCAACGGAGGTAGCACTTCACCCGCGGTGCTTTCATTATCACACACAGTCAAGTGCCACATTTTATTGTGTCATATCTTTCCAAGAAAAGTTTAGTCCATATGTGACATTCAGAAATGCACTAGCCTCCATTTAGAATGCTGGTGATGCACTAGCAATTGAAAAATGTGCTGCTTCACACCGTAAACTGTAATCTGCCTGACTTCGCCATCAGGACATTGGCTACCTGACGGCTGTCAGCAGATACTGACAGCATAGTAGATGGTAGCATCCATGACGGGTCGTTCCATAGGCTAATGTGTGAAACGGCTACGCACAAAAGCCGATGACTGTGTCTGTCTCTGTCACAGATCGCGTCTGCCTCATTGTGAAAAAACACTCCCTTGCCTCTTAACACTGCAGCCATCAAGTCACCCTCGTTTTTTGTCTGCTGTTACCAACCTCTGGGAGCCAGGATGCCCCTGAGGAGCTGGAGCTCCTTGCCAGGGAGGTTCTGTCCCTTAATAGCCAAATCTATGGGACCCCAGAGGAACAGGTACATGTCTGATTGGGAAATGTCTGACTGAGGAACCTCTTCCTTTCAGATTCACAGTCTATTTGGTTCCTCTTGGGTAATTTGGGTAGTGTTATAATTGGAGTTGACAGAATGATGTAGCTGGGACAGACTTTTGTGACCAGCTGTGATGTGTGTCCATGTAACACATAAATCCTATTTCATCACACAAACTTCAGACCACTGACTACCAGTGACCAGTAGACAGTGTCCCAGTAGTATAACTGACAACATAAGGCCAATGTTGAAATAAAAGTGATGTTGATAGAAAAATGTACTGCCACATGGGATTCCAGTACATATTGGCCCTCATTACAACACTGGCGGTCGGTGTTAAAGCAGCGGTAAAAAAAATGGGATCACGACCACGGCAGAAACTGTCAACACAGACAGACACTTTAACACTCCGACCGCCACAGCGGTAGCAACAAACAGACAGGCGGAAGACATTGTACCGCCCACCCTATCACAACCCGCCAATTCGCCAGCTTTTCCGGGGTGGTACCAACACCATCCAAACCTCGGCGGAAACAGGACTTTGAAGGGAATCCACTCACCTCTCGACAAGAAACGAAGAACCAGAACACCATGGAGGCTGAGCTGCAGGTGTTCCCCATGCTGGTGTATCTTCTCATACACAACGGATATCAAAGGTGGCGGCGACAACCACGGTGAGTACTGCACCTAGCACACATGGTGGGGGAGGAAAAAGAGAGTGACACACACAACCAACACGCAACACCCCCACCCCACCTTCACCCACAACACCATACACACAAAAACATGTAGCAGCATTACATTTACACCCCGTAACCCACTGGAAGAACGCAAGGACAAAAGGAATAGAGTCCAATCAGTGATATATTAGAAATAGGTAGACACAGTTAACGATTAGAAAAACAGTATATACAAATATTTACAATATGTACAGAAGGCCGTACACTGTCCTTTGCAAATGTCCATTGCCCACTGGGCCAAAAAATCATGGGCGAAGCCTACACTTGACTCATGCCTCGAAACGGAGAGAACACTGCAGGGGCATCAGGTTGAAAACACACAGGCACCTCAGGGGGAAGGGGAGGGAGGGGGCACCTCAGCTGGAAGATGGTCATGGGGAGTGCAAAGCCACAGTCTCTCAAGTGGGTGGTTTGCCCACTGCTTGGTCCTGGGGAGTGTAAAGCCACAGTCTCTCAAGTGAGTGGTTTGCCCACTGCTTGGTCCTGGGGAGTGCAAAGCCACAGTCTCTCAAGTGGGTGGGTTGCCCCCTGCTTGGTCCTGGGGAGTGCAAAGCCACAGTCTCTCAAGTGGGTGGGTTGCCCACTGCTCGGTCCTGGGGAGTGCAAAGCCACAGTCTCTCAAGTGGGTGGTTTGCCCACTGCTCGGTCCTGTGGAGTTCAAAGCCACAGTCTCTCAAGTGGGTGGTTTGCCCACTGCTCGGTCCTGGGGAGTGCAAAGCCACAGTCTCTCAAGTGGGTGGGTTGCCCCCTGCTTGGTCCTGGGGAGTGCAAAGCCACAGTCTCTCAAGTGGGTGGGTTGCCCACTGCTCGGTCCTGGGGAGTGCAAAGCCACAGTCTCTCAAGTGGGTGGTTTGCCCACTGCTCGGTCCTGTGGAGTGCAAAGCCACAGTCTCTCAAGTGGGTTGGTTGCCCACTGCTCGGTCCTGGGGAGTGCAAAGCCACAGTCTCTCAAGTGGGTGGTTTGCCCACTGCTCGGTCCTGTGGAGTGCAAAGCCACAGTCTCTCAAGTGGGTTGGTTGCCCACTCCTTGGTCCTGGGGAGTGCAAGGCCACCGTCTCTGTAGTGGATGGCCTCTTCCACTGGTTCTGGAGGGGGCATTGTGCCCAGTCTGCTTCATCCTGCCAAGGATAAGGTGAGTGGATGCATGTCTCCACTGGTGCTGGAGGGGCATTGTGCCCAGTGATGCTGCACTTGGGGTGTGGCTGTTCACATTCCCTCACCTGGGTGCCTGAGGCACGAGATTTGCAGGGAAAAGGCAGCATGATACCCCATAGAGACAGAGCCAGACTCCATCCTGCTCTGACTAAGGCTGCAAACTGGTGGTAGTGCCAGTGCTGGTGGGGGTGCTTCAAGTGGTGGTGGGAGGGTCCTGGCAGTCTCCTGCAGCCCTGGATTGCTGCACACTGGGGATGCTGCTGCTGACAGTTGTAGTGGCACCGGCTGGACATGTGGCGGTGTTGATGGTGGTGCAGGTGGCGGGGTCTGTGGCGGGTATGCTGCCGGTACTGGCCGTGTTGCAGGTGCTGGTAGTGGTGGATGGAGACACCAGGATGTCTCATGCAGCCTCGGACGGCTGCCCACTCAGGTTGATGCTGCTTACAGTTGTTGTGGCAGCGGCAGTGCAGGTGGCGGTGCAGGGGGTGGTGCAGGTGGCGGTGCAGGTGGCGGTGCCTGCGGCGGGTCTTTCCGCGGTACAGGTTGCGGGGCTGTCGGTGCTGATGGTGGGCACTAGTCCCTCACCTGGAGCCTCCGAGGCCTGAAGTGCCTTGCCTTGGGTTTTCTTCCCCTTCCCCACCTTGGCGAATGCTGTTGGGACTTTGTCACTGGCAGCTTGAGTTTTGGAGGAGGCTATGACGGGTGGGTCGTGCTTCTTGCCCGTGCTGCATGCTGGCCCCTTCTTCACCTTGGCAGGTGGCAGAATGGGTTGGTCCTTTGCAGGGGTCAGTGGCACACTGGCTGCTCTGATGGGTGCCCCCTTAGATCCTCTGGGACATGCAGGTACCACAGTGGATGCCAACTTGGTGGCTGAGGTGCTAGCCTGGGATCTTGACACCCTGGCCCGAGGGGAAGGACGGGGGGAGGGGTAGGGAAGAGGTCAACGTTAGCAAAGAAAAGTTTTTTAGAAACACTGGGACGGGAAGATGGAGAGGGCTTGGGAGTGGAGGAAGAGCGAGTGGTTGTAGGAGGTGTATGTCTGCTGAGTTTGGGTGAAGGTGTATGGGCTGGACGCTGTTGTGAGGTGGATGGCTGTTGGGTGGGTGGGTGCTTGCGTTTGTGTACTTTGGGAAGAGGGGTCACAGACACACTGGGAGAAGACACAGGGGATGTGTGCATGGTTGTGGGGGTGGTGACTGCCAGTGAGCAGCATGTAGTGATGGGCGTGCTGGTGATGGAGGTAGTGGAAGAAGATGTAGTGCAGGCAGGTCTGAGTGGAGACTCTATTGGGAGGGAGGTGGAGCAGGAGGGGGACACGGTGGAGGCAGTGGATGTTTGCATGTGTATGGTGCTTGTGTGAGTGCCTGTGAGATGAAATGTGGTGCTTATGTTTGTGTGTGTGTGGTGATTTGGGTGCATGCTGGTCTGAAGGTGGGCTTGGCATAGGCTGAGGTAGAGGGGATTGGGTCTGGGTAGTGGACATTGGAGGGGGGAGGCTGGACACAAGGAAATGGCTGCCATCAGTGCTGAGGCCAGAGCCTGAAATGCTCTCTGTTGGGCCGCCACGCCAGAATGAATGCCCTCCAGGTATGCATTTGTTTGTTGCTAATGCCCTGCTACACCCTGGATGGCATTCAGTATGGTTGACTGCCCAACAGAGAGGATCTCAGGAGGTCAATAGCCTCCTCACTGAGGGCAGCAGGGCTGACTGGGGCAGGGCCTGAGGTGCCTGGGGTGAAGGAGATGCCCACCCTCCTGGGTGAGCGGGCACAGGAAACGCACAGAGGGCTGCTGGGAGGGCGGTGCTGGTAGGGGGTGTGGCGGCTGTACCTGTTGTTGGGGTGGGGACAGAGGTGTACGCCACCGAGAGGGAGCTTCCATCGGAGGAGGAGTTGCTGTCAGTGGTCTCCCCTCCTGTCCCTATCGTGGAGCTCCCCTCGCCCTCCGTCCCCCTGGTGCCTTCACCCTCGGTGGATTCGGCCTCCAGGCCCATGGTGGATGCTGCACCCTCCATCCCCGGTGCCTCTGCTCCTCCGCCAGATGGTGCTAATGCACACAAGGACATGGAGACAAAACAAAAAGAGGGGGCAAGACAGAGGATACACTTGGTCAATGCCAGCAACACCACTACCGTTAGTGTAAACAACACACAGTGAGCTGCCCTATGCACTAGGCCATGCCCAATCAGTTACTAAGATAGTCACCAGCCCATGGGGTACAATGCCTAATGCCAGCATCTGCACACCAGACACCCACAGGACCCTGCCCAGTAGTAGATGGCCACTTACACCACTGGGGTAGGAGTGCACCAGTGCCTGCACACAAGGGACCTACCCTGCCATGATCGCCCTAGCCTAGGGGCACCCACATCCCACATCCCCCACCCAGCTACCTCCTAAAGCGCACAAAATCAGCTTTCTGAATCTTTACTCACCCCCTTGTGGCTGCTGTGATGCCCTCAAGTGCCCATCCAACTCCAGATAGGCCACCGCCAGGATGCGAAACATCAGGGGGGGAATGGTGCGACGGGCACCCCTAACACGTTGGGAGGCAAGCCCCAGCTGGGCCCCAGCATTTTCTTGATCCAGCGGCACAGGTCCTCCCATCTCCTGCGGCAGTGGGTGCTCCGCCTATGATAGACCCCCAGGGTCCGCACCTCCTTAGCGATGGCACGGCAAATACCCTTTTTCTGGTGGAGGCTGACCTGGAGGGAAAATACAGCAGAAAAGGAAATCACTCACATGTCCGGACCAGCCTACCCATTGCCCACCAGTTGCCACCCATGCACTGACGCACATACACTGACCACCGTCCATGCAGCACTCAGGCCAGGATGCATCAGCACCCCCCAACATGTGGCGTACATCCACACCACTCCAAACATGCATTGCCCACACATTATGCTCACAGTGTACTCACCTGTTTGTCTGGAGGACCGTAGAGTAATGTGTACTGGGGTAGGACCCCATCCACCAGTTTCTTCAACTCCTCCCCAGTGAAGGAAGGGGCCCTTTCTCCAGACACATGAGCGATTTGTCGCTTCCAGACTCAGGTCACAGCAGCACTTGCAGTGTAGGTCCTCTCCTGTTGAAGGTCAGGTAGCAAGTGAGTGAAGAGATAGAAAATTATGGTGATGTCCGCGGCGGTGCATACCTTTACCGCTGGCGTACATCGCCATTGGCTCCTGGAAACCATAGGGCCCAATGATAACCAATGCCTAGTTGCACAGCGGTCATCGACCGCCTACCGGGATGGCGCACAATGCCAGCGCACTTACCTCATGTCCCTCCTCACAGGTCAGACAGCTGCCATTTCAGGGGGGCACATGGCATTGGCACATCATCTAACTCTCAACTTCACATACTGCTTCTGTGACGTAAATTCTGCAATATTAATGCAATCTATGTGCAAATATGACCCTCTGCTCACCGTTCTCCTCCATAGGCTACAACCGCTGAGGCAGATTATGAGATGGCGACATCCTCCGGTGTACAGACCCCTGGTCGACCTGTCGACAGTGGAGGACAGACACATTATCATCAAATACAGACTTGATTGTGCCACAATCCAAGAACTGTGTCTCCAATTGGAGCCAGACCTAATGTTAGCTATCCGCCAGCCCACAGGAATCCCCCCTCTAGTGCAGGTCCTGTCAGTGCTCCATTTCAAACTACAGTGGCCATGGCATCAGGGATGTCTCAACCAATGTTCTCCAAAGTGTTGACCAGAGGGTTGTCTGCTATGCTGAAACACATGCACAGCTACATCGTGTTCCCCCAGATGGGTGAATTGGCCACAGTGAAAGCTGACTTTTATGCCCTGGGACATATCCCCTACATCACAGGTGCCATTGATGGTACACAGGTGGCATTTGTCCCCCCCCCCCGGAGAAATGAACAGGTTTACAGGAATAGAAAAAGCTATCACTCAATGAATGTGCAGATGGTGTGTTGGGTGGACCAGTACATCTCTCATGTGAATGCCAAATATGACGCCATTATCTTGAGGAATAGCAGCATTCCCATATGTGATGGGACAACTCCAGAGGCACCGGGTATGGCTAATAGGTGAGCCCAAGGTCCCCACACAGTATAAGTAGGTGTCTGGGTATGGGGTTGTCCCTAAGGGTTAGTGTGTGTCTAACAGCTGTCCCTCGATATTTACAGGTGACTCTGGTTACCCCAACCTGTCATGGCTACTGACCCCAGTGAGGAATCCCAGGACAAGGGCAGAGGAACATTACAATGAGGCACATGGGCGTACAAGGAGGATAATTGAGAAAACCTTTGGCCTACTGAAGTCCAGGTTCCGGTACGTCAATCTGACTCATGGATCCCTGTACTACTCACCCAAGAAGGTGTGCCAGATCATCGTGGCATGCTGTATGTTGCACAACCTGGCCTTGAGATGCCAGGTGCCTTTTCTGCAGGAGGATGAGCCTGGAGACTGTCTTGTGGCAGCGGTGGAGCCTGTGGACCTTGACGAACGAGGAGGCAGAGGAAGAAGATGTGGACAACAGAACAAACATAATACAGCAGTACTTCCAGTGACACACAGGTAAGAGATTGTAACTCCACTTAAAATTTCAGTGATCTGTTGGATATTGTACATGGCAGCCTCTTACCCTATGTCTATGGCCACTGACTGTTTCCTTTGGATTCTCTATTTTCAGATCTGTGTGCCCCATTCTGGCTCCTGCTAAATGTACTGCTGCCCACCAAAGGTCATCCTGTAGTATATTTCACTGTACATATACGTTGCAATGCTTTGAGAATGTTGTACTAATACATTTGGGATTCATTACACTGACTCCAGATTGGTATTTGTTTCAATGGTTTTAATTTAGGTACTAATAAGTATAGGGTATGTGCAAGGGGCTGGCGTGATGGTGGAGGAAAGTCCATGGTAGAGTCCAGTCTCTTGGTATCACAGGTGCATTGTCCAAGGGTTCATAGGGAGGGGAGCAATGGCAGTGCAAGGTGGACAGGGGTACAGAGTGGGACAGAAGGGTGACTATCAGGAGAGTCCTATTTCCTGGCGGGGGTCTTGGCTATGTTCTCTGTCTTCTGCCTTCTGACTATCAGGAGAGTCCTATTTCCTGGCGGGGGTCTTGGCTATGTTCTCTGTCTTCTGCCTGGATTGCAGGGACCGTTTGCGGGGTGCTTCTCCTTCTGCAGGGGGTGGGGTGCTGGGTGGTCCTGTGGTGGGGCCTCCTGTCCACTAGCACTGGCGGAGGTGGAAGGCTGTTCCTCAGTTTGGCTAGTGTCAGGCGCCCTTTGTTGTGCCACTGCCTCCCTCATGGTCTTGCCCATGTCAGCCAGCACCCCTACAATGGTGAACAGGATGGTGTATATTTTTGTTAGGTCCTCCCTGATCCCCAGATACTGTCCCTCCTGCAGCCGATAGGTCTCCTGCAACTTGGCCAGTACGTGGCCCAGGGTCTCCTGGGAATAGTGGTATGCTCCCAGGATGTTGGAGAGTGCCTCATGGAGAGTGGGTTCCCTGGGCCTGTCCTTCCCCTGTCGCACAGCAGCCCTCCCAGCTTCCCTGTTGTCCTGTGCCTCTGTCCCCTGAACCGTGTGCCCACTGACCCCAGGTCCCTGATCATCCTGGGTTTGTGGGGTTGCCTGGGGTCCCTGTAGTGGTGGACACACTGCTGATTGACATGTCCTGGGGACAGTGGCAGGGGCCCACTGGGTGGGTGCTGTGGTGGTGTTTCCTGAGGGGGGAGGCTCTGTGGTGGGTTGGGACTGTGGCAGGGGAACCGACTGTCCAGAGATCCCTGATGGGCCAGGTTGGTCTTCCTGATCCAGGCGTGCAGAGCTGCTGTCATCACTGTGGGCCTCTTGGGGGGGGGGGGACTGGATGTAGCTGACACCTCCTCTCCGCTGACGTTGGGTAGGGGTCCTGTTGGGATGCAAATGCATTGTTAATGTATCTGCGTGTGCCATCTTGTGCATGGGTGTGTTTCCCTGAAAGATTGTGATTTCCCTGTTGGCTTGGCCTTGTGTGAGTGGTGATTTTGTTGGCTGGGTGAGTCTCTCTATTGGGCATGCTGGGATGATGGCTGTCCATGCAGGTCTGTGAGTAATGTCCATGCATTGTTGTTGCATGCAGGGCTTGGTATTGGGATGCGTGGGATGTGCTAGTGGGGTATATGTGAGGTGGTGGAGTGATGGGGGTGAGGGTAGGGGTAGGAGATTGTGATGGCATGCAGGTAGGGTGGGGGGGATAAGGTAGTTAAGATTTGACTTACCAGAATCCAGTCCTCCTGCTACTCCTGCGAGGCCCTCAGGATGCATGATTGCCAAGACTTGCTCCTCCCATGATGTTAGTTGTGGGGGAGGAGGTGGGGGTCAACCGCCAGTCCTCTGTACAGCAATCTGGTGTCTTGATACCAGGGAACGCACCTTCCCCGTAGGTCGTTCCACCTCTTCCTGATGCAATCCCTGGTTCTTGGGTGCTGTCCCACGGCGTTGACTCTGTCCACGATCCTCCGTCATAGCTCCGTCTTCCTTGCAATGGACGTCTGCTGCACCTGTGATCTGAATAGCTGTGGCTGTATCCGGATGATTTCCTCCACCATTACCCTTAGCTCCTCCTCAGAAAACCTGGGGTGTCTTTGGGGTGCCATGGATGTGGTGCGAGTGATATGTGTGAGGATGTGTGGGATGATGTGTGGGGTGATGTGTTGTTGTGTATGCTGTGATGTGCATGAATGGTGTATGGGTGATGGTGTTCTGTGCCTCTGATTGGGTGGGTGCTCCTGGCTTGTCTCTCTCAGTTGGCTATCTTTTTTTTTCGTTGTAAGGGGTTGTGGATATTGTGGGTGTGTGTTTTATAGTGGTGTGAGTGTGTGGGTGTGGTGTGTGTATATGTGTCAGGTATGTGTAGCTTGAATTGTGTAATGTGGTGGTGTTTTGTAAATGTGTGTGTATTTTGAGCGCGGCGGTGTGTACCACCAATGGTTTACCGCGGTTGAAAGACCGCTGCGTTGATTCATGGGTCGTGATACTGTGGGCGTATTCCTGTTGGCGTAACGGCGTGGGTTTTGCTATCGCCATTTTATCACTGACCTTTGGTGTGGCAGACTTGTGTGAGTGTCTGTATGGTGGCGGTATTCTATGTGTGGGTCATAATACCCGTAGTGGAATACCGCCGTGGTCACGGTATGTTGGCAGCCGTCAGCACGGCGGTAGGTGGCATTTACCACCAGGGTTGTAATGAGGTCCATTGTGTATTAGGTTGCTCTGTATGGTTTAAACCTGTCATTTAGGCAAACCTATTATAGGTGCAGCAAATTCAGATGACACAGGCTCACCATAATCTATCCCAGTCTGTCCCATTTCAAAACACACGTTAAAACAACCCAAAAATCCATGCTGTGATTGACACATAGCAGTTCTTCAATCTTGCCATCAGTCACTATATGTGATGCAGACAATGGTTTCTGGCTCTTGGGAGTTTAGGCAGAAAGCCAATGTACTTGTGAGTATGATTATGTGCAAGCATTGTACAGGTGGTTTGGCCTTTAGTAGTTCAGAATGATTGTGAGTAATCAGGAGTAGCTCTCACAAATATGCATGTAAGCCAGTCTATGATTGCCAACGTGACTTTCTATGCCAAACTGTATTGTTAGCAACAGACAGGAATGTGTCCACATTGGTGAGAGAGTTGTGTGTCCCACAGGAAACATTTTGGTGTCTTTAGTCCTGCCCAGAGGAAATATTGATGAATGTAATACTGAAAGAGACATTTGCCTATGGAAGATACAATCACGTAGATGTTGTGTTGTCCCATTTTAGGCAGACAATTTCCATCCAAAATTCTTACCCTTTGGGAGAAGTGAACCAATTTTAGTTCTATACTGCAGTGGTTCAGAGATGTCACCAGGCCTGTATGTTTACTAATGCTGTTGAAACCCTTTGTTATGGAGTGAACTACAAGTGTATTAGTGAAAAAGGCATACATGAAATGGGAGGTGAGATGGGGGATTACTGAACTTGTTGCAAATGTTGTGTGATGTACATTGATGTCCAATATTATTCTCACAGATTCACTATAGCTGTTGTATCTGTGTTTTCAGCATCAACTGAGCAAGGCAAAAGTGACAGCGGCCACATCGGCAGGGATGAAGCTGACCATTGGGGATCGGGGGTGGACACCTCAGACACTGATGAACCCAGTGATTTGGAGGGTAAGAGGACTGGCACAGTGGACACCAGTGATTCTACATCTTCCTCAGAAGCCTCTATTGAAGACCAGTCCCTAGTGGGGGCAGACCCTGGAGAGACTGTGACACCTGCATCTTTGTCTGCCCCCGTTCCAGTCTCAAACCTCCCTCTTGCTCCCCCCGTTGGCCATAGCCGCCCCCCTAAAAGGGGTGGCATCGACTTTGCTGCAGGCACCTCTGCCCCTGCTTCAGTGTCCCAGGCTTCACTCACTGAGGAGGCTGTTGACCTTTTAAGAACGATAGCTGAAACCCAGACCGCACTATTGAATCCCATCCAGGGGCTGGTTGCCCAGAACACCCATATGCTGGCTTACCTGGATGGCATTCACAGTGCCCAGTCTGGCCTACAGCAATCATTCAAGGGTCTGGCCCCCTCATTGGCCACAGGTTCCCATTAACCCCAACCTCATGTTCAGGCTCTCACCCCTACCTCCTCCCAAATCCCTCAACCCAGCCCTGTCCAAAGCACACACAAACATATCAACACACTTACAACAACCACAGGCAGCACATCCCAACACCAACACAACAAAAAACACAAGCACAGGCACACACATGCAGACACCACACAAACCACCTACATATTCACACCCCTAGTCAGTGCACCCACCACTACACAACCACATACCCCCACCACCACCATACCCACAGACACAACACCCACCACTACAGCAACACCCCCAAACACCACAAGCACATCCCTTCATTACATCCACACGACACAACCACACCCCCAGCACCAGCACACCAGCACACCCATAGACACAACACCCATTACTAAAGCAACACCCACACATACCACAAGCACACCCCTAGTCACTGCACCCATCATGACTCAACCACACACCACCACTACACCAAAAGACACAACACGCATGAGTACAGCAATACCCACAAACATCACAGGCACACACCCAGTCAGCACACCCAACACCACACATACATGCACCTGTACACCCATAGACACCACATCAACACATATCACATCCACTACACACACATACTCAACACAAACACCCACAATCACCCACCCAATAGGAACACAAATCTAAAAATACAGCACATACACTGGACCCTCAAGCACCCACACCTTCAACACACACACAGACAACAGACACAACCACGCCCTCTACCTCCCAAACACAACTCCCTCAAGAACACCCTACCCATTTTCCTAAGGAGAGGCCCCTTCCACATCCCACCCCTACCATGTGTAAATCCACCCCTTCCAAATTCCAAACCACCCCAACCAAACCCACACCTCCCACACCCACCCAGCCCACCCCTCTCAAATCCAAGTCCACTACTCCCAAACCCACTACTCCCAAAACCTCCCCATTGAAACCCAAACCCTTCCCTTCCAAACCCAAGGACCCACCCCCCACTGACATCATTGAGGTACATACTCTCTGCCCCATAGATGCCCCTTCCAGGGGAGGTTTATTTTGGCAGAGTAAATAGGAGGCAAGTTATGGGCATGCAACCCAGACTTTGAACTTTCTGGCCAAGTGCCTTTGATGCTATTTTTGGAGTGAATCTTACAGAAAATATGAGAGAGTTATCTCATACTTACAAACATTTTTGATTTGAGAATACCTTTGGCCTGGCCTTATTTTTTGGTTGTTACTAATTGTTACTGATTAGGTTCACCGAAGACCAACTTATCGCGACCCCATTGACACCACCGACACTGATGCCGCTGCCCACAACTTCAGGCAATGGGTCAACACCTGTTCCAAAACTCTTGCCCCAATCAAGAATCTCTTCAATAGACGAACCGACATAAAGGCTTTTATGGCTTACCGCCGACCTCCATGAATCTAAGCAAAGCTGGTGAAGACTCGAAAGAAAGTGGCGCCAAGATCAGACTCTGGACAACCACACAGACTTCAAAAACGCCATCCGCAGACACCACCAACTCATCCGAGCCGCCAAAAGAACCACCTTCAAAGACCGAATCAACAACAATGCACACAGCCACAAGGAGCTCTTCAACGTCGTGAAGGAACTCTCCAACCCCAGCTCCAATGACATCCCGCCATCCTCTGCGACTACCTAGCCTCCTACCTCCACCACAGGATTGCAGACATCCACAACAGCTTCAGCACCCAGCCACCCCCGCAACCACTAACACCACAGATTCACCTCCGACCAACCTCCAGCTCTTCTGGACCCCGTCAACGACAACAACGGCATCAAAATCATGAACACCATGCAATCCTGCTCTCCATCTGACCCCTGCCCTCACCACATCCTCAACAAAGCAAGCTCTGTCATCGCAGCCAAACTATGGAAGATCATCAACAGCTCCTTCGAGTCCGCCACCTTCCCAGAGAGCTGGAAACACGCCGAGATCAACACCCTCCTCAAAAAAAACAAGGCGGGCCCAAAGGACCTCAAGAACTTCTAGCCATCTCCCTGCTCCCCTTCCCGGCAATAGTCATTGAGAAGGCTGTCAACAGACAACTAACCCGCTTCCTAGAGGAGAACCGCACCCTGGACCCTTCCCAATCTGGATTCCGCAACAACCACAGCACCAAAACCGCCCTCATAGCCACCACCGACGACATCAGAACCATACTGGACAGCAGCAAAACCGCAGCCCTCATCCTCCTGGACCTCTCGGCCACGTTCGACACCATCTTCCACCACACCCTATGCTCACGCCTCAGCAATGCTGAAATCCGCGACAGAGCCCTGGACTGGGTCACCTCATTTATCACCGCCAGAACCCAGAGAGTCCGCCTCCCCCCATTCTGCTCAGAGGCCACAAACATCATCTGCGGTGTACCCCTGGGTTCGCCCCTCAGCCCGACCCTCTTCAATGTCTACATGGCCCGCTCACTAACATCGCCCGATCCCACAACCTCAACATCATCTCATACACTGACGACACCCAACTGATCCTATCCCTCACCAAGGACTCCGCCAAGATCTACATCCATGAAGGAATGAAGGCCATCACCGAATGGATGAAGAGCAGCTGCCTCAAACTCAATTCCAACAAGACGGAAGTCCTCATCTTCAGCTCCACCCCCTCCGCATGGGATGACTCCTGGTGGCCTGCCACTCTTGGAACTGCTTCGACTCCCACCGACCACGCACGCAACCTAGGATTCATCCTGGACCCCTCACTATCCATGACCCAGCCAGTCAACGGCATCTCCTCCTCCTGCTTCAACACTCTCCGCATGCTCCGAAAGATCTACAAATGGATACCCACCGAAACCAGAAGAACAGTCACCCAAGCCCTCGTAAGCAGCAAACTGGACTACGGCAATGCCCTCTACACAGGAACCACGGTCCCACTCCAGAAGAGACTGTAACGCATACAGAACGCCTCCGCACACCTCATCCTGGACATCCCCCGCCACTGCGACATCACAGACCACCTGAAAAACCTGCACTGGCTCCCAGTCAACAAGAGAATCACCTTCAAACTCCTCACCCACGCTCACAAAGCACTGGACAACACCGGACCAGAATACTCTCCTTCTACACCCCGACCCGGCATCTCCACTCCGCCGACCTCGCCCTCGCAACCGTCCCACGTGTCCGCAGAACTACAACCGACGGTAGATCATTCTCGCACCCCTCTGCCAAAATGTTGAACACTCTTCCCACACACCTGCACAAGACCAAAGACCTCCTCACCTTCAGGAAACTTCTCAAGACCTGGCTGTTCGGGCAGTAGCAGAACCCCCCCACAAGCACTCTCTCCCCACCCCAGCGCCTTGAGACCCTCTCGGGTGAGTAATGGGCTTTAAAAATCCCTGATTGAATGATTGATTGGTTTTTGCTAATGTGTGTGCCATGCACCTACTCTCATTTGTGACAGTGACAAACACAGGTTGTATATTTTAGTTGTTCTTTTTAATTGCATACATTAGTGTTATACATTAGTGATGGACATATTGATTTTAGTGCGAGCATTCATGTTGTTACTGGACACTTACACCAAAATTATATGTGTTTCTGTTTGTGTGAGTGAAGAATGCATGTATGTTTGTTTTAACATGATGTGTCAATAATATGCACATATGCATTACACAGATGACCTGACACTTTACATTTGAACAGAATCTTATGTTGTTGATATATTGCACACACCAAGGGGACATGTGACCTTCATACATCTCTGACGTTTGCAGTTCACCAGTAAAAATTGTGTTACAATCTGTGTACACCCACCTGTAGCATGTTGTAGTGTAATTGCTACATTATCATGGGATTGTTTGGTTAAAACTGGTGATACTGTTTAAGCTGACACTTAAGACATTTTGGGGACATTAATGGACAAACCTTTACAGCCACATTTCTATTTGTGATTGTTGAGATTTTTTGTGCAGGTGTCTATTGCCATGAAGGCAGTCCGTCCCAGATTGGTGGGTGCTACTTATATCTCGAGGTCCGTTCTGATACATTTTCAGACTTCAACATTACACACTTCAGCATTGCACAACAATATGGTGGTGTTTACACAAATTATTGAGCCATGAACGAGTCCAGTAGTCCTGTGAAGCTAAAAGTCTGACGGTAACAGGAATGCCTGTGACTCAACTTATGTTCCGGAGATGACAGGGTTGATTTCCATCTTGGACCTGGCCCAGGAGCAATGGGAAGACTGGTAGCAGCGGGTTCATAGCAGCAGGATACATGGAAATCGTTAAAAATTTGAGTTTCATGTTTATATAGCTCCCAAACCACCAGCTCAGGTGTGGAGGTTAGCCGCCACAGTTGCGTCAGCGGATCTGTACATCATGATCAGCTCAGTGGTAAAAGAAGCTGTGATCTCACGGCCAGCCGCTTTTGCCTATGGCGCTGTCGACACGGGTGAAGATTCTTGGTGGTGACGAGAACCATCAGTGGTCTTTTGCCTATGCTCCTGCTGACATCTAAATTTGGAGGGCGGACCATAATGGCAGTGGGCGGTTTTCCTGTAAAAAAGTCGACGGCGGGTCCTTTACCACCAACATCTAAATTAGGCCCTGAGGCCCAGATTTATGGTGGCTTAGTGCCATTCGAATGCCACATTGACATCAATTTTTATGCTAATATGGCGTTGGAAGGGCAAAAACGAAGTGCCATATTTACAAAGTGGCTTATGCTTGCATTGCACCACTTTGTAACCCCTAGCGCCAGGCATAATGTATGCAAAGGGGGTGTTCTGGTGCTAGGGTGGGCGTAAAAATGGTGCAAAGGAATCTATGAAATTCCCTTGTGCCATTTTTATCAGCATTTTATAATGCCTGCTAAGTGAAGGTGTTAAAAAGAGGCTCCCATTGTGTTCAATTGGCCTCTGGGTGCTTTGCAGGATTAGAGTCAACATTTTTGACACCAGTCCTGCTGGTATAAAAAATTGTGACGCTAGTCGACCTGACTACCGCCATGGTGCGCCGTATTTTAAATACGGCGCATATATGGTGGCATTAGGTAGGTGCTAAGGGCCGAAAGAAAAGTGGTGCAGCATTAGGTGCAGCGCCACTTTTCATAAATCTGGCCCCTAGTCTTTTAGTTGCCCAAACATGATGGTTACTATCCTTGTTGATGGTCTCAATGATACAATATCTATTTGCACTTTTGATGTCGTTCAGGCAAGCTGTGCCTGCAGTTCACTGCTGGTGGCTCACCACTTGATGTGGTGTGTGTTGTGCATTGTTCACTGTGTGATACTCATTTTCTCCTCTTACTGGCCTCAGCTGGGGCAGGCTTCAGACTGAGATAGACACAGTGGCATACACTCAGTCAGGGAGTGTAAGCAGCACAAGTGTTGGCACTGGAGTGGTTGTGCAGAGGGTGTTTGTGCGAGGCCCAGTGAATCTTGTTTTGCAGGTTCTCCTTCAGGGCCAAACAGCCCACCCCCTACCCAAAGTTCAGAGCCCACCCCAGATGTAGAGGTGCGTCTATACATGTCCTTGCCTGGTGCCATAGGTCGATCCCTCTCCAAGAACAGTTCAGTCCAGCTCAGTTGCCCTCTGCAGTCATAAGTCATTTGGTGCTGGCTTACCTGGATGGTAATTATAGGTGGTAGCTCTTAGCAGTGGAATCATTCATTACACACTTCATGGATACCTTGGAAGGTCATGGATTCTCAGCCACTTCTGTGAGACAAAATACGCTGGCATGAGAGGTTGAGGTTTCTCCCCAGGTCCTGTGGTTGCCACAGTTTGTCATCACCTCAGCTCTTTCACTATTTTCTTCTCAACAGCATCTTCCTAACTCCATTAGTGGAGTATTTGGCTAGCTTCACAATGCTTTCCAGAGTAGCCCTTAGCTCCCGTTCCTAGGCAAGGTCTGACATAGAATTGTGTGTTTTACCTCCTCCCAATGGTAGGAGCACAAATAGAGGGTTTTAAATCTATCACTTATAATTCACATGATGGACATGGTGTAAAATGATGATGATGGGTGGTTTCAGGCCAGTCATATTTCAGAAACACTTAAATAAAGTAGCCAATCACTCTAGTTAAGGTGCATTAATAATCGAAGGTCAGGAACATATAGAATGTGCATATTTTCAGTCAATTAAATAGACATACACACTGTTGTCTGTTCACAGTTAGAGTTGCATCAATCCACATGAGATCAACTTTTTTTCACTTTATTTTAGCATGATACAAAGTCCTTGCAATAATTGATGATTTGTATCTAACTTTAAACAGTGTCTTTTTTATATAGTTTGTATGTCTATTTAATTGACAGTAAAATATGTACGTTCTATATGCTCCCTACCTTTGATTACTAATACACCTTAACTAGAGTGCCTGCCACTTTATTTTAGTGTTATTAGTCTGAGCAGGAATTTATTTTCTGGTTAGATTACTCACATCAGGGCAACAAGCGTGTTGTAGCATATGAGCACCTACATTTTAAAACTTTTGGAAGACAACGGGATGTGCATTACTGTAGACCATAGTTGCCTTTTTACATAATATTTCAGAAGCCACTGCTTATTACTAGCCAAAGGAGCGCACACCCGGCTGCAGGCCATTCATGATGTGCTCAGCTTCAGTCAAGCAAGTCATCGGTACAGTGTAAGCACCACTTTGAAGGGGTGGTTTACTAGAGACCACGTGACTCTGTGTGAAACTCCATGTGGAGAATCGTTGTGCATTAACCCCTTCGCTGCCAGGCCTTTTCCCCCTCAGGTGCCAGGCCTTTTATTGACTATTTGGGGCAGTTCGCGCTTAGGCCCTCATAACCTTTTGTCCACATAAGCTACTCACGCCAAATTTACGTCCTTTTTTCCAACATCCTAGGGATTCTAGAGGTACTGAGAGTTTGTGGGTTCCCCTGAAGGAGACCTAGAGATTAGCCAAAATACAGCAAAAAAATCATTTTTTTAAAAAAACAATAGGAAAAAAGGGATCAGGAAGAAGGCTTGTGTTTTTTTCCAAGAAAATGGCATCATCAACGGATTTACATTGCTAAAAATCACCGTCTTCCCAGCTTTAAGGAACAGGCAGACTTGAATCAGAAAACCCAATTTTTCAACACAATTTTGTCATTTTACTGGGACATACCCCATTTTTACTATTTTTTGTGCTTTCAGCCTCGTTCCAGTTAGTGACAGAAATGGGTGTGAAACCAATGCTGGATCCCAGAAAGCTAAACATTTTTAAAAAGTAAACAAAATTTTGAATTCAACAAAGGGTAATTTGTGTAGATCCTACAAGGTTCTCCTGCAGAAATTAACAGCAGAAATAAAAAAATATTGAAATTGAGGTGAAAAAACAGCAATTTTTCTCCACCTTTTACTCTGTAACTTTTTTCTGTGATGTCAAACTTTTGAAAGCAATATACCGTTACGTCTGCTGGACTCTTCTGGTTGTGGGGATATATAGGGTTTGTAGATTCATCAAGAACCCTACGTACCCAGAGCCAATAAATGAGCTGTACCTTGCAATGGGTTTTCATTCTATACTGGGAATCCAGAAATTCATTTGCTGAAATATAAAGAATGAAAAATAGGTATCAAGAAAACCTTTCTATTTCCAAAATGGGCCTAAGACAAGGTGTTATTTGCACATCACTGAATTCCGGGATGCCGATACTAGCATGTGAATTACAGGGCATTTCACAAATAGACTTCTTTTTTACATAATGTCTTACATTTAGAAAAGAAAAAATGTAGAGAAAGACAACGGACAGTAACACTTGTTTTGCTATTCTGTGTTCCCCCAAGATAAAACTGGTACCTCACTTGCATGGGTAGGCCTAATGCTCGCGAAAGGAAACACAACATGGACACATCACATTTTTACATTGAAATCTTTTTGCAAACTGCCTAGCTGTAGATTTGGCCTCTAGCTCAGCCAGCACCTAGGGAAACTTACCAAACCTGTGCATTTTTTAAAGCTAGACACGTTGGGGAATCTAAGATGGGGTGACTTGTGGGGCTATCTCCAAGTTCTGTTACCCAGAATCCTTTGCAAACCTCAAAATTTGGCCAAAAAAACACTTTTTCCTCACATTTCGGTGACAGAAAGTTCTGGAATCTGAGAGAAGCCACAAATGTCCTTCTATCCAGCATTCCCCCAAGTCTCCCAATAAAAATGGTACCTCACTTGTGTGGGTAGGCGTAGTGCCCTCAAAAGGAAATGCCCCAAAACACTATCTGGACACATTAAAATGATCAAATACTGAATTACCTGTTTTTGTGGGGTGGACCTCCGTTTTTGGTCTTGGCTCAGCAGCCATTTAGGGAAACCTACCAAACCCAAACATTTCTGAAAACTAGACACTTGAGGGAATCCAGGGAGGTTTTGACTTGCGTGGATCCCCCAATGTTTTCTTACTCAGAATCTTCAGCAAACCTCAAATGTAGCTAAAACATCATATTTATCCTATATTTCTGTGTGGGATCACTTCACCGGGACAAATGTTCCCCTCAGTCTCCTGGTAAAAATGATACCTCCCTTGTGTAGGTGGACCAAGTGCCTGTGACAGGGAAGAGTCAAGAACATGTCGAAATTAAGGGGAAACCAAAGCGGGTCCAAAAGGCAATTTGAAAAAAATAACATTTTTAGGCTGAAAAGTGCAGCAGAATTTTTATCAGTACAGATGAGACAATGCTGGGTGGTAGGAATTTTGTGGATTCCTGCAGATTCCGGAAGGTTCCATCACAAAAATGTGGAACAAATGTGTAATTTCCAGCAAAGTTGGAGGTTTGCAGGGCATTGTGGGCAAGAAAATGGTGTGCGGTGCATGCAAAGCACACCACCCTGGACTCACCCAGATGTTTAGTTTTCAGATGTGTCTAGGTCTTGTGGATTTTTCTACATGGCAGCGTTCCAAAGTCCAAAAAGTGCAGCCCTTACCATTCCAAGTGGGACGATTTTGAGAATTAGCCAAGCTCTTATGGCTCAAATGTAAAACCCAAACACAAAATAATCAAACGTCCTCTTCCTTGCCGTGGGATAAGATGTTTTAGTGTGTGGGGGGAGAGCTGAAAGACTGTTACCCCCTTCAGTTGGGGTGGGGGCATAACCATGCCCATACTGGTTGGTAGCCACCACCACACTATTTTTTTAGTTTTTATTCCCTGGCATCTAGTAGACTTTCTACCCCACCGGGGTGTGGATCAGGGGTAATTGCCCCATTTGCCCACTGGTGGGCAGAACAACTTTGGCCCCATTTATTTAGGGTGAGGGTATGGCCATACCCCCACCCTCTTATTTTGAAAAAAAATCTTCCCTGGTCTCTGGTGGGCTTTCTGCCCCCCTGGGGAGCAGATGGGCCTTTCAAAAATAGTCCGATCTGCCCCCAAGGGGGGCGGATATGGCCAACAGTAATGTGCCCCCATGGGGAGCGACCCTTGCCCAAGGGGCTGCCCCCGAACAAAACACACACATATACACACACCAATTCAATCCCTGGTGCCTAAGTGGTTTCTGCCCCCCCTGACCGGGGGCAGATCGGCCTCATAGAAATAGGCCTATCTGCCTCCAAGGGGAGCAAAAATGGCCTAAAATAAATCCTCCCCACCCCCAGGGGAGCGACCCTTGCCTAAGGGGTCATTCCCCTTGCGTGAAATTAACACACAAAAAAAAATCCCCGGTGCCTAGTGGTTAAATGGCCTAAAATAAATTTGCCCCCCAGGGGAACGACCCTATCCTAAGGGGTCGCTCCCCTTGTGTGAATGTGACGCAAAAACATAAAAAAAAAACCTGGTGTCTAGTGGTTTCTGCCCACTTGAGGGCAGATGGGCCTAATAAAAATAGGCTGATGGCCTAAATACAATTTGCCCCCCAGGGGAGCGACCCTTGCCTAAGGGGTCACTCCCCACATATAATTTTTTTTAGTAAACAATAAAATATATATATCCCTGGTGTCTAGGGGTGTCTGCCCCCCTGTGGGCAGATCAGCCTAATTATAATAGGCTGATCTGCCTCCGGGAGGCAGAAAAGGCCAAAACAATTTTTGGCCCTTGGGGAGCGGCCCTTGCCCAATGGGCTGCTCCCCTTATGCGTAAGTAAAAAAAAAAATCCCTGGTGTCTAGTGGTTTCTGGCAGATTGGCCTAATAAAAATAGGCTGAAAATGGCCTAAATACAATTTGCTCCCAAGGGGAGCGACCCTTGCCTAAGGGGTCGCTCCACATACATAAAAACATAAAGTAAACAAAAAATATATATCCCTGGTGTCTAGGGGTTTCTGCCCCGCCGGGGGCAGATCGGCCTAATTATAATAGGCCGATCTGCCCCCAGTGGGGGCAAAAAAGGCCTAAAAATATTTTGCCCCCCTGGGGAGTGGCCCTTGCCCAAGGGGCCACTCCCCTTATACGTAAGTATAGAAAAAAAAATTCCCTGGTGTTTAGAGTACAGCAGAAATGCTTGCAGAGACATGAAAGGAAAGGAAAGGAAAGGAAAGGCCTTTCCTTTCCTTTCATGCCTCTGCCTGCCCCCCTCTTCCCGAGGGGAAGAGAAATGCTTAGCATTTCTCTTCCGCATGCGATGGGAGGTGACCTCTGATGAGGTCAGCACGCGATCACGTGCTGACGTCATCAGATGTCACTGGGGGAGATCGGGGGGGTTGGGGTGGAAGGGGAAGTGATTCTCTTTCCATCCCTGACGGGGGTGTGGGCGGGATGCAGGACGAGCTGGGCTCGTCTTCGGCACACGACAATCGTGGCCGAGCCCAGCTCGTCCAAGGCACCCGAGGGGTTAATTAGAACAGATGTCAAAACATAAAGGCCCAAATTTAAGAGGGCTTAGGCCAACTTTAGCACCACCTTAGTGTCAATATTTTGACGCTAAGGTGGCCATTTCCCGCGCTATTTTCACAAAGTGGCGTAATGCAGGCTTTGCACCATTTTGTAACCCTTGTGCTACATTATGCCTGTGCCAGGCATAATAATGCGAAGGGGGCAGTCCCCCGTTACGGGGACTGAACAAATGGCATAAAGGAATATAAGATATTTCTTTGCGTCAGTTTTTTGCCACTTTTAATGCCTGCTCAGAGCAGATGTTAAAAGGGGGCACATATTATTTATAATGGGCCCCCATATACTGTTCAAGGTTAGCACCAAAATGTTGGCGCTAACCCTGAACAGTACATCAATAGCATAAAAAATGTTGACCCTATTGCCCCCCACCATGGGCCATGGTGTGCCGTATCTTAGCGACGGCGCACATATGATGGCAGGAGGGGAGCGCTAAGAGGTGCAAGTAAAGTGGCGCTGCACTACTAGATGCAGCGCCACTTTCCTTAAATCTGACCCGAAATGTCCAATGAATAAGAGCAATCAGCAAAAACACCCTCTTGTGAGTAATAATTCAGTATTACGAATAAATGATAACTGTGTGCAAAACGAGCACCTTATAAAAACACAATGTGAAAAGGTAACTTGTTTGCAAACAAGGCAGGCCCATTGGCTACAGCGCTATACCGCAACATTACCTTGGTCATTTCCAGTTATTACAATACATGTACAATCAATTCGGCATGAGATAATAGTACACTTATACACAGTACACAAAAAGTCACACTAGCCAGGGCATTCGTATCCAGGCCACAAACAACCAAAAATACAGGAAGGGATGGAACTAGACACACAGGCAGACGATTTCCTTGAACAGAGTTGACACAGCACAATAGGAACACACAGCGTAATTGTGCATGGGTCAGTACATATAATATTTACTGGTTGCAAGATAATAGTAGCTACTTGCGACTTTTATTTTGCGACCAGTAAATAGTACGTCTGGCCCAAGATGTGTTAGCATAACACCTACATTAAATGACTGACAACTTAAATATCAATGACACGTTTGGTGTCTGCAGTCAGATACATACCCCCAGCTGGCCGACAATTCAGACGCTCCAAATTCCTTTCTACACCAGTTAAGGGCTTGGTTGACAAAGCTTTCTGCGGCTGTAAGGGTGCGGCTTGCTCCTGGAAACAGAAGTAAATTAGGGGCAAGTCACGCGTACAGAAAAATCCTTGGAAATCGGGACCTAAAAGTCTATCGTTCAGGATTCTGGTAGTCTAAGATCACTTTCTGCTACACTAGAAACTCTGTGCGCAAAGTAGTGTCAAATGGAATCATTTAACTGAATTACCACAGGATGTGACATAACGGCCTGAACTGCCGACTTTGAAACTGGGGAGCCACGTTCCACTCCCGGCGCTGGTACAATGTCCTGTGATTCTCGACAAATCACTTAACCTCCCCGTGTCTACTGAAAAACGAATGTACCCTTCTGTAGTGTAATTGGTACTCATGTAATGCTCTCCATTGCATTTGGGTGGAGGATATATATATATTTTTACAAACGAAGGTTTTTAGCTCTTTATGCGTTAGGTGAAGATGGTCAGGTTATGAATAGAGAGGGCTTTCCCATAAAATTATTTGAGAAGACGGTGTCCTTTACGAATAATTCACCCTACTGAAGAAACAATGTAACTGCATCCGATACGTTTTACAAGACATTATTTTAGGAGACTGAAAAGTTACTTGTTTAATATTGGGAACTGTATCTAAGAAGAACAATGTAGTCCTATTATTAAACAAAGGGGCACCGTTTTTTTAAGATGACTCAGAATCCAATAAAATGAAACCATTTTGCTTGGTTCTTATAAAAAGTAATTAAATAGTTAGGTTTCTCTGTACCATTTCTGTTATTGCACAGCGGTTACAGCTTGGAGGTATTTCAAACATCCTCTATTTAACCTGGGCCAAGCCCCTTCTCGCCAGGCCAAGGCACTGTTTTCTCTGCATGCAGGTGTCACTGTAAAACAAACTATGTCACAGAGGTGGTGGGGCAGGGTGAGTGGGAAAACAGCTCGTTTACCGTCAACAGGGTTGTTTATAAATCCAGTTCTCTTTAAAACTCTGTCCCAAAATAATGTGAGAGGGAGGGGGACCTGTTTTGGTTCCCAGAAACCAGTGTCGATAAGCCCCTGGGCCTGTAACGTGTAGCACTATAAACATAGGGGAAGAGTCACAAAAAAGATCACGGGCCTCCAATGCACAAATGGTTTTAGTCTCAGCTTGGCAAGAATCCATACCTATCATATCACAAATAAACCCAATACCAGGAGATTGAGCGAACAGCACGCTTGTCTCATGAACTCCCACAGAAAGATATTGTAAGAGGGATTTAAAACTCAACACCAAAATGAACTCTGCAGTTAATACAAGTACTTTAAAAAAGGCTGACACATTTCTAGTTGCTCTTCACCATCTGATAAGACACCAACATTCTGCAGCCCTATACATGTCTAGCACACTGATGCAATGGGATCGCAGGCAAGCAGCTGCCATGGTCCTTTGAAGCAGAACCACAGGTCTTGCCTCCAGCGATGTCGCTGGATCCTCATCCAGGTCAGGATGAAAGCAACCAGTGTAGCAGCCATGACAGTTTCCCTATAATCTCGCTCCACCAATTTCATTTTACCTGAGTAACACTATACGGCATGTGATTAACGCATCCTCACGGGTAGGTTCGTTAAAATGTAAAAAGTTCCTAGTTAATTTACCCGAGAGTAAGTATTTGCAAATTATGATAAAATATGTTCTGACATACGATGAATGAAGTCTCAAAACCCAAGCAGACATACCAACATTATGGCCCTCATTACAACCGTGGTGGTAAATGCCGCCTATCGCTGTGCTGACGGCTGCCAACATATCGTGACCACGGCAGTATTCCGCTATGGGTATTATGACCCACACTGGGAAATCTGCCACTATACAGACACCCACACAAGTCCGCCAGACCAAAGGTCAGTGATAAACTGGCGATAGCTAATCCCACACCTTTACGACAACAGGAATACGCCCACAGTATCACAACCCACGAATCACCGCTGCGGTCTTTCAACCACCGTGAACCATTGGCAGTACACACTGCCGTGCTCAAAATACACCCACATTTAAAAAAACACCACCACATTGGACAATTCAAACTACACACACCTGGCACACATACACACACCACACCCACACACCCACACCATTATAAAACACACACCCACACTACCCACAACCCTTTCAATGAAAAAAAGGTTGCCAACAGAGAGAGACACAAGCCAGGAGCACCCACTTAATCTGAGCCACAAAACACCATCACCCATACACTATACACGCACGTCGCAGCACACACCCTAACACATCACCTCACACATCACCCCACATATCCTCACACATATCACTCACACCACAGCCATGGCACCCCAAAGACACCCCAGGTTTTCAGAGGAGGAGGTAAGGGTCATGATGGAGGAAATCATCCGGGTAGAGCCACAGCTATTCGGATCATAGGTGCAGCAGACGTCCATTGCAAGGAAGATGGAGCTATGGCGGAGGATCATGGACAAGGTCAACGCCATGGAACAGTACCCCAGAACTAGGGATGACATCAGGAAGAGGTGGAACAACCTACAGGGGAAGGTGCGTTCTGTGGTTGCAAGACACCAAGTAGCCGTACAGAGGACTGGCGGTGGACCCCTACCTCGTCCCCCACAACTAACAACATGGGACGAGCAAGTCTTGGCAATAATGCATCCTGAGGGCCTTGCAGGAGTAGCAGGAGGACTGGACTCTGGCAAGTCACATGTTTACTACTTTAACCCCCCCTACCTGCATGCCATCACAAACTCCTACCCCTACCCTCATCCCCATCACTCCACCACCTCACACATACCCCACTATCACAACCCACCCATCCCAATACCAAGCCCTGCATGTAACACCAATGCATGGACCCCCATCACAGACCTGCATGGACACCCATCACCACATCATGCCCAGTAGAGAGACTCACCCAGCCCACAAAATCACCACAAACACAAGGCAAAGCTGACAGGGAAATCACAATCATACAGGGAAACACCACCATGCACAAGATGGCACACGCAGATACACTAACAATGCATTTGCATCCCCACAGGACCCCTACTCAACATCACCGGAGAGGAGGTGCAAGCTACATCTAGCCCCCCCTGAAAAGGCCCGCAGTGATGACAGCAGCACTGCATGCCTGGATCAGGATGACCAATCTGGCCCATCAGGGACCTCTGGACAGTCGGTAACCCTGCCACAGTCCCAACCCACCACAGAGCCTCCCCCTTCAGGAAACACCAGCACAGCACCCACCCAGCGGGCCCATGCCAATGTCCCCAGGACACGTCAATCAGCAGTGTGTCAATCACTACAGGGACCCCAAGCAACCCCACAAACATGAGATGATCAGGGACCTGGGGTCAGTGGCAGTAGGCACATGGTTCAGGGGACAGAGGCACAGGACAACAGGGAAGCTTGGAGGACTGCTGTGCAACAGGGGGAGGACAGACCCAGGGAACCCACTCTCCAGGAGGCACTCACCAACATCCTGGGAGCATACCACCATTCTCAGGAGACAATGGGCCAGATACCGGCCAAGTGTCAGGAGATCCAGCGGCTGCAGGAGGGACAGTACCTGGGGATCAGGGAGGACCTCAAACACATCTACACCATCCTGGTCACCATTGCAGGGGTGCTGGCTGACATTACCAACACCATGAGGGAGGGAGTGGCACACCAAATTATGATAAAATATGTTCTGACATACGATGAATGAAGTCTCAAAACCCAAGCTGACATACCAACATTATGGCCCTCATTACAACCGTGATGGTAAATGCCTCCTACCGCCGTGCTGATGGCCGCCAACATACCGTGACCGCGGCGGTATTCCGCTATGGGTATTATGACCCACACTGCGAAATCCACCACTATACAGACACCCACACAAGTCTGCCAGACCAAAGGTCAGTGATAAACTGGCGATAGCTAAACCCACACCTTTACGCCAACAGGAATACGCCTCCAGTATCACGACCCACGAATCACCGCGGCGGTCTTTCAACCACGGTAAACCATTGGCGTTACACACCACCGTGCTCAAAATACACACACATTTAAAAAAACACCTCCACATTGGGCAATTGAAACTACACATACACACACCACACCCACACCATTATAAAACACCCACCCACACTACCCACAACCCTTTCAATGAAAAAATGGTTCCCAACAGAGAGAGACACAAGCCAGGAGCACCCACTCAATCTGAGCCACAGAACACCATCACCCATACACCATACACCATACACGCATGTCGCAGCACACACCCTAACACATCACCTCACACATCACCCCACACATCCTCACATATATCAATCACACCACAGCCATGGCACCCCAAAGACACCCCAGGTTTTCAGAGGAGGAGCTAAGGGTCATGGTGGAGGAAATCATCCGGGTAGAGCCACAGCTATTCGGATCATAGGTGCAGCAGATGTCCATTCCAAGGAAGATGGAGCTATGGCGGAGGATCGTGGACAAGGTCAACGCCGTGGGACAGCACCCCAGAACTAGGGATGACATCAGGAAGAGGTGGAACAACCTACAGGGAAGGTGCGTTCTGTGGTTGCAAGACACCAGGTAGCCATACAGAGGACCGGCGGTGGACCCCTACCTCCTTCCCCACAACTAACAACATGGGACAAGAAAGTCTTGGCAATAATGCATCCTGAGGGCCTTGCAGGAGTAGCAGGAGGACTGGACTCTGGCAAGTCACATGTTTACTACTTTATCCCCCCCCTACCTGCATGCCATCACAAACTCCTACCCCTACCCTCACCCCCATCACTCCACCACCTCACACATACCCCACCATCACAACCCACCCATCCCAATACCAAGCCCTGCATGTAACACCAATGCATGGACCCCCATCACAGACCTGCATGGACACCCATCACCACAGCATGCCCAGTAGAGAGACTCACACAGCCCACAAAATCACCACAAACACAAGGCAAAGCTGACAGGGAAATCACAATCATACAGGGAAACACCCCCATGCAGAAGATGGAACACACAGATACACTAACAATGCATTTGCATCCCCACAGGACCCCTGCTCAACGTCACCGGAAAGGAGGTGCCAGCCAAATCCAGTCCTCCCCTGAAAAGGCCCGCTGTGATGACAGCAGCACTGCATGCCTGCATCAGGATGACCAACCTGGCCCATCAGGGACCTCTGGACAGTCGGTAACCCTGCCACAGTCCCAACCCACCACAGAGCCTCCCCCTTCAGGAAACACCAGCACAGCACCCACCCAGCGGGCCCATGCCAATGTCCCCAGGACACCTCAATCAGCAGTGTGACCACCACTACTGGGACCCCAGGCAACCCCACAAACACGAGACGATCAGGGGCCTGGGGTCAGTGGCAGTAGGCACACGGTTCAGGGGACAGAGGCACAGGACAACAGGGAAGCTGGGAGGACTGCTGTGCAACAGGGGAGGACAGACCCAGGGAACCCACTCTCCAGGTAGTACTCACCAACATCCTGGGAGCATACCACCATTCCAAGGAGACAATGGGCCAGATACTGGCCAAGTTGCAGGAGATCCAGCGGCTGCAGGAGGGACAGTACCTGGGGATCAGGGAGGACCTCAAACACATCTATACCATCCTGGTCACCATTGCAGGGGTGCTGGCTGACATGGCCAACACCATGAGGGAGGGAGTGGCACACCAAATTTTGATAAAATATGTTCTGACATATGATGAATGAAGTCTCAAAACCCAGCAGACATACCAACATTATGGCCCTCATTACAACCGTGGTGGTAAATGCCTCCTACCGCCGTGCTGACGGCCGCCAACATACCATGACCGTGGCGGTATTCCACTATGGGTATTAAGACCCACACTGAGAAATCTGCCACTATAAAGACACCCACACAAGTCCGCCAGACCAAAGGTCAGTGCTAAACTGGCGATAGCTAAACCCACACCTTTATGCCAACAGGAATACACTCACAGTATCACGACCCACGAATCACCATGGCGGTCTTTCAACCACGGTAAATCATTGGCGGTACACACCTCCGCGCTCAAAATACACACACATTAAAAAAAACACCACCACATTGGACAATTCAAACTACACACACCTGACACACATACACACACCACACCCACACACCCACACCATTATAAAACACACACTACCCACAACCCTTTTGATCAAAAAAGTTGCCAACAGAGAGAAACACAAGCCAGAAGCACCCACTCAATCTGAGCCACAGAACACCATCACCCATACACCATACACGCATGTCGCAGAACACACCCTAACACATCACCTCACACATCACCCCACACATCCTTACACATATCACTCACACCACAGCCATGGCACCCCAAAGACACCCCAGGTTTTCAGAGGAGGGGCTAAGGGTCATGGTGGAGGAAATCATCTGGGTAGAGCCACAGCTATTCGGATCATAGGTGCAGCAGATGTCCATTGCAAGGAAGATGGAGCTATGGCGGAGGACCGTGGACAAGGTCAACGCCGTGGGACAGCACCCCAAATCTAGGGATGACATCAGGAAGAGGTGGAACAACCTACGGGGGAAGGTGCGTTCTGTGGTTGCAAGACACCAGGTAGCAATACAGAGGACTGGCGGTGGACCCCTACCTCCTCCCCCACAACTAACAACATGGGTCGAGCAAGTCTTGGCAATAATGCATCCCGAGGGCCTTGCAGGAGTAGCAGGAGGACTGGACTCTGGCAAGTCACATGCTTACTACTTTATCCCCCCCCTACCTGCATGCAAAAACAAACTCCTACCCCTACCCTCACCCCCATCACTCCACCACCTCACACATACCCCACCATCACAACCCACCCATCCCAATACCAAGCCCTGCATGTAACACCAATGCATGGACCCCCATCACAGACCTGCATGGACACCCATCACCACAGCATGCCCAGAAGAGAGACTCACACAGCCCACAAAATCACCACAAAGACAAGGCAAAGCTGACAGGGAAATCACAATCATACAGGGAAACACCCCCATGCACAAGATGGAACACACAGATACACTAACAATGCATTTCCATCCCCACAGGACCCCTACTCAACGTCATAGGAAAGGAGGTGCCAGCCACATCCAGTCCCCCCCTGAAAAGGCCCGCAGTGATGATAGCAGCACTGCATGCCTGGATCAGGATGACCAACCTGGCCCATCAGGAACCTCTGGACAGTCGGTAACCCTGCCACAGTCCCAACCCACCACAGAGCCTCCCCCTTCAGGAAACACCAGCACAGCGCCCACCCAGCGGGCCCATGCCAATGTCCCCAGGACATGTCAATCAGCAGTGTGTCCACCACTACTGGGACCCCAGGCAACCCCACAAACACATGATGATTAGGGACCTGGGGTCAGTGGCACACGGTTCAGGGGACAGAGGCACAGGGCAACAGGGAAGCTGGGAGGACTGCTGTGCAACAGGGGGAGGACTGACACAGGGAACCCACTCTCCAGGAGGCACTCACCAACATCCTGGGAGCATACCACTATTCCCAGGTGACAGTGGGCCAGATACTGGCTAAGTTGCAGGAGATCCAGCGGCTGCAGGAGGGACAGTACCTGGGGATCAGGGAGGACCTCAAACACATCTACACCATCCTGGTCACCATTGCAGGGGTGCTGGCTGACATGGCCAACACCATGAGGGAGGGAGTGGCACACCAAATTTTGATAAAATATGTTCTGACATATGATGAATGAAGTCTCAAAACCCAAGCAGACATACCAACATTATGGCCCTCATTATAACTGTCGTGGTAAATGCCTCCTACCGCTGTGCTGACGGCCGCCAACATACCATGACCGCGGCGGTATTCCACTATGGGTATTATGACCCACACTGAGAAATCTGCCACTATACAGACACCCACACAAGTCCGCCAGACCAAAGGTCAGTGCTAAACTGGCGATAGCTAAACCCACACCTTTGCGCCAACAGGAATACACCCACAGTATCACGACCCACGAATCACTGTGGTGGTCTTTCAACCACGGTAAACCATTGGCGGTACACACCGCCGCGCTCAAAATACACACACATTAAAAAAAACACCACCACATTGGGCAATTCAAACTACACACACCTGACACACATACACACACCACACCCACACACCCACACCATTATAAAACACACATTCACACTACCCACAACCCTTTCAACGAAAAAAAAGTTGCTAACAGAGAGAGACACAAGCCAGGAGCACCCACTCAATCTGAGCCACAGAACACCATCACCCATACACCATACACCATACACGCACATCGCAGCACACACCCTAACACATCACCTCACACATCACCCCACACATCCTCACACATATTACTCACACCACAGCCATGGCACCCCAAACACACCCCAGGTTTTCAGAGGAGGAGCTAAGGGTCATGGTGGAGGAAATCATCCGGGTAGAGCCACAGCTATTCGGATCACAGGTGCAGCATACGTCCATTGCAAGGAAGATGGAGCTATAGCGGAGGATCGTGGACAAGGTCAACGTGGGGGACAGCACCCCAGAACTAGGGATGACATCAGGAAGAGGTGGCACAACCTACGGGGGAAGGTGCGTTCTGTGGTTGCAAGACACCAGGTAGCCGTACAGAGCACTGGCGGTGGACCCCTACTTCCTCCCCCACAACTAACAACATGGGACGAGCAAGTCTTGGCAATAATGCATTCTGAGGGCCTTGCAGGAGTAGCAGGAGGACTGGACTCTGGCACGTCACATATTTACTACTTTATCCTCCCCTACCTGCATGCCATCACAAACTCCTACCCCTACCCTCACCCCCATCACTCCACCACCTCACACATACCCCACCATCACAACCCACCCATCCCAATACCAAGCCCTGCATGTAACACCAACGCATGGACCCCCATCACAGACCTGCATGGACACCCATCACCACAGCATGCCCAGTAGAGAGACTCACACAGCCCACAAAATCACCACAACAACACCTATGCACAAGATGGCACACGCAGATACACTAACAATGCATTTGCATCCCCACAGGACCCCTAGTCAACGTCACCGGAGAGGAGGTGCCAGCTACATCCAGCCCCTCCTCGAAAAGGCCCGCAGTGACAACAGCAGCACTGCATGCCTGGACCAGGATGACCAACCTGGCACATCAGGGACCTCTGGACAGACGGTAACCCTGCCACAGTCCCAACCCACCACAGAGCCCCCCCCTTCAGGAAACACCAGCAAGGCACCCACCCAGTGGGCCCATGCCAATGTCCCCAGGACACGTCAATCAGCAGTGTGTCCACCACTACAGGGACCCCAGGCAACCCCACAAACTCGAGACAATCAGGGACCTGGGGTCAGTGGCAGTAGGCACACAGTTCAGGGGACAGAGGCACAGGACAAGAGGGAAGCTGGGAGGACTGCTGTGCAACAGGGGGAGGACAGACCCAGGGAACCCACTCTCCAGGAGGCACTCACCAACATCCTGGGAGAATACCATCATTCCCAGGAGACAATGGGCCAGATACTGGCCAAGTTGCAGGAGACCCAGCGGCTGCAGGAGGGACAGTACCTGGGGATCAGGGAGGACCTCATACACATCTACACCATCCTGGGCACCATTGCAGGGGTGCTGGCTGACATGGCCAAACCATGAGGGAGGGAGTGGCACACCAACGGGCCCCTGACACTAGCCACACCGATGAACAGCCCTCCACCTCCGCCGGTGCTAGTGGACAGGAGGCCCCGCCACAGGAACAACAGGCCACCAGCACCCCACCCCCTGCAGAAGAAGAACCACCCAGCAAACGGTCCCTGCGATCCAGGCAGAAGCCAGAGAATATTGCCAAGACCCCCGCCAGGAAATAAGACTCTCCTGATTGTTACCCTTCTGTCCCACTCTGTCACCCTGTCCACCTTGAACTCCCATAACGTCCCTTCCTGTGCCCCATTGGACAATGCACCTGTGATACCAAGAGACTGGACTCTAACTGGACATTCCTCCACTATCACCCCAGCCCATTGCACCCCCCCTATACTTATGAGCACTTAAATAAACACCCTTGGAACAAATACAAATCTGGAGTCTGTCAAATGAATCAAATATGTATTAGTTCAACATTCTCAAAGCATTGCAAGTCAAATGTACATATAAATATACTTTGGAATGACATTTGGTGGACAGCAGTACGCATAGTAGGAGCCAGAGTGGGGCACAGTGATCTGAAAATAGAGATGCCAAATAGTACATTCAGTGGCCATAGACATAGGGAAACAGGCTGCCATGTACAATGTCCAACAGAAAACTGAAAAGTTAAGTGAACTTACAGTCTCTTACCTGTGTGTCAGTGGAAGAACTGCTGAATTGTATTGCTTCTGTTGTCAACATCTTCTTCCTCTGCCTCCTCTTCCTCACTGTCCAAAGGCTCCACCACTGCCACAAGACGATCTCCAGGCACATTCTCCTACAGAAAAGGCACCTGGCATCTCAAGGCCAGGTTGTGCAACATTTAACATGCAATGATGATCTGGCACACCTTCTTGGGTGAGTAGTACAGGGAGCCACCTGTCAGATGGAGGCACCGGAACCTGGCCTTCAGGAGGTCAAAGGTCATTTCAATAATCCTCCTTGTACACCCATGTGCCTCATTGTAACATTCCTCACTGGGGTCAGTAGCCATGAGAGGTTGGGGTAACCAGAGTCACCTGCAAATATCGAGGTGCAACTGTTAGACACACACTAACCCTTAGGGAAAACCCCATACCCAGACACCTACTTATACTGTGTGGGGACCTTGGGCTCACCTATTAGCCACACCCGGTGCCTCTGGAGTTGGCCCATCACATATGGGATGCTGATATTCCTCAAGATAAAGGCGTCATGCACAGAGCCAGGCTATTTGGCATTCACATGGGAGATGTTCTGGTCTGCCAAACACACCATCTGCACATTCATAGAGTGATAGCTCTTTCTATTCCTGAAAACTTGTTTATTTCTCCGGGGGGGGGAAATGCTACATGTGTACCATCAGTGGCACCAATGATGTTGGGGATATGTCCCAGGGCATAAAAGTCAGCTTTCACTGTGGCCAAATCCTCTACCTGGGGGAATACAATGTAGCTGCGCATGTGTTTCAGCAGGGCTGACAACACTCTGGTCAACACGTTGGAGAACATTGGCTGAGACATCCCTGGTGCCATGGCCACTGTTGTTTGGAAGGAACCACTTGCCAGGAAATGGAGCATTGACAGGACCTGCACTAGAGGGGGGATACCTGTGGGCTGGCGGATAGCTGACATCAGGTCTGGCTCCAATTGGGCACACTGTTCATGGATTGTGGCACAATCAAGTCTGTAGGTTATGATAATGTGTCTGTCCTCCCTTGTTGCAAGGTCCACCAGGGGTCTGTACACCGGAGGATGCCGCCATCTCATATTCAGCCTCAGCGGTTGAAGCCTTTGGAAGAAAACGGTGAGCAGAGGGTCATATTCACACCTATTGCACCAATGATGATTTGTTTACTTTCAAGAACCAAGATGTGAATCCGACAATCAGTTGCTGTGCCAATGTCTGCTGTTACTCAGTTAGGTGCCATGCCCTGTGCCCCCGTGAAATGGCAGCTGCCTGGCCTGTGAGGAGTGACAAGTGGAAATGAGGTAATTCCGCTGGAATTGTGCGCTGTCACGGTAGGTGGTCGAAGACCACTGCGCAACTTTGCATTGGTTATCATTGGGCCCTATGGGTTCCAGGAGCTAATGGCCATGTATGCCGGCGGTGACGGTACGCACCGCCGCGGACGTCACCGCCACTTTCTATCTGTTCACTCACTTGCTACCTGACCTTCAACAGGAGAGGACCTACACTGCAAGTGCTGCTGTGACCTGTGTCTGGAAGCGACAATGGCTCATGTGTCTGGGGAAAGGGCCCCTGCCTTCACTGCAGAGGAGTTGGAGAAACTGGTGGATGGGGTCCTACCCCAGTACACGTTACTCTACGGTCCTCCAGACAAACAGGTGAGTACACTGTGAGCATGGTGCGTGGGCCAGGGATGTATGGATTGCTGTGTGTGAAAGCCACATGTGGGGGGGGGCAGAGGTGTCAAGACCAGAGTGCTGCATGTAAGGTGGTCAATGTATGTGCATCAGGGGATGGGAGGGATCTTGTGGGCCATCAGTGTGACGGTCTGGACGGTTGACTAATTTACTCTTCTGCTGTCTTTTCCATGCAGGTCAGCGCCCACCAGAAAAAAGGTATTTGGCATCGCCAAGAAGGTGCAGACCCTGGTGGTCTTTGACAGGCGTAGCACCCACTGCCGCAAAAGGTGGGAGGACCTGTACTGCTGAGCAAAGAAGACGGCGGAGGCCCAGCTGGGGCTGGCCTCCCAACGAGGAAGGGTTGCCCGTCGCACCATGACCCCCCTGATGTTCCACATCCTGGCGGTGGCCTATCTGGAGTTGGATGGGCGCTTGAAGGCATCACAGCAGCCACAAGGGAGTGAGTACAGATTCTGAATCCAGACTTTGCGAGCGTTAAGAGGTACCTGGGTGGGGGATGTGGGCTATGGGTGCCCCTAGGCCAGGGCGAAGATGGCAGGATAGGTCCCTGGTTGGGCAGGCTCTGAAGCACTCCTACCCCAATAGTGTTAGTGGGCATCTACTACTGGGCAGGGTCCTGTGGGTGTCATCTGTGCAGCTAATGGCGTTAGGCATTGTACCCCATGGGCTGGTGACTATCTTAGTAACTGGTAGTGCATAGGGCAGCTCCCTGTGTGTTGTGCACGCCAACAGTAGTGGTGTTGCTGGAATTGACCAAGTGTATCCTCTGTCTCTCCCCACTCTTTTTGTTTTGTCACCCTGTCCTTGTGTGCATTAGCATAATCTGGCGGAGGAGCAGAGGCACCGGCGACGGAGGGAGCTTCAGCCCACATGGGCCTGGAGGCCGAATCCACCCAGGGTGAGGGCGCCAGTGGAATGGAGGGCAAGGGGAGCACCACGACGGGGACAGGAGGGGAGACCACAGACAGCGACTCCTCCTCCGATGGAACCTCCCTGGTGGTGGTGGACACCTCTGTGCCCACCCCAACAACAGGTACAGCTGCCACGCCCCTACCAGCACTGCCCTCCCTGCAGCCCCTCAGCGTGTCTCCCGTGCCCGCTCACCCAGGAGGGTGGGCATCTCCTTGGCCCCAGGCACCTCAGGCCCTGCCCCAGTCAGCCCAACTGCCCTCAGGGAGGAAGCTATTGACCTCCTGAGATCCCTCATTGTTGGGCAGTCAACCATTCTGAATGCCATCCAGGGTGTCAAGAGGCATTTGCAACAAACAAATGCATACCTGGAGGGCATTCACTCTGGTGTAGCGGCCCAACAGAGAGCATTTCAGGCTCTGGCCTCAACATTGATGGCAGCCCTTGTACCTGTTTCTAGCCTCCCTCCTCCAACTTCCTCTACCCAGTCCCAATCCCCTCAATCCCATTCTATCCCAAGCACACCTTCAGACCAGCATTCACCCAAATCAACACCCAGAAGTGGCTCAGGCAAACACAAGCACCACACCTCATCTCACAGACACTCACACAAGCACCATCCCCATGCAGACACACCAACATCTACTGCCTCCACTGTGTCCCCCTCCTCTTCGTCATCCACCTCCCTCCCAGTAGCGTCTCCACTCACACCTGCATGCACTACATGCTCATCCACTACCTTCATCACCAGCATGCCCATCACTACACACCCCTCACAATCAGTCACCACCCCCACATCCATGCACACGTCCCCTGTGTCATCTCCCAGTGTGTCTGTGACCCCTCCTCCCAAAGTACACAAACGCAAGCACCCACCCACCTAACAGCCATCCAACTCACAACAGCATCTAGCCCATGCACCTTCACCCAAACTCAACAGACACCTCCTACAACCACTCCCTCTTCCTCCACTCCCAAACCCTGTCCCTCTTCCCGCCCCAGTGTTTCTAAAAAGCTTTTCCTGGCAAACATTAACATCTTCCCTACCCCTATGCCCCCCGTCCTTACCCTCGGGCTAGGGTGTCCAGAACCTAGGCCAGCACCACAGCCACCAAGTCGGCGTCCGCTGTGGTACTTGCAACTCACAGAGGCTCAAAGTGGGCACCCGTCAGCCCAGCCAGTGTGCCACCAACCCCTGCAAAGACAAAACCATTCCGCCACCTGCCAAGGTGAAGAAGGGGACAGCATGCAGCAAGGGCAAGGAGCACAAACCACCTAGCAAGGTCTCCTCCAATACTCCAGCTGCCAGAGCCAAGGTCACAACACCATCTGCCAAGGTGAGGAAGGGGCAGAAAACACCAGGCAAGGCACTTCAGCCATCGGAGGCTGCAGGTGAAGGTCTGGTGGCCACCAGCACAACCGCAAGCCCCGCCACATGCACCGTGGCCAGCACCGCCAGCAGCCTCGCCGCAAGCACCGCCACCTTCACCGCCGCTAGCACCACTACTGTCAGCAGCAGCAGCCCCAGTGGGCAGCCATCTGAGGCTGCAGGAGACCGGCTGGAGCCTCCCACCACCACTGGCAGCACCCCCACCAGCACCGACACTACCACCAGTTTGCAGCCTTAGCCGCCGCAGGATGGAGTCTAGCCCTGCCTCCATGGACTATCATGCAACATGTTCCCTGCAAATCTCGTGCCTCTGACACCCAGGTGAGAGAAAGCAAACTGCCACAACCCAAGTGCTGCATCACTGGGCACAAGGCCCCTTCCAGAACCAGTGGAGATATGCATCCACTCAGCCCCTCCTTGGAAGGATGAAGCACACTGGGCATAAGGTCCCCTCCAGAACCAGTGGAGATATGCATCCACTCAGCCCGTCCTTGGCAGGATGAAGCACACTGGGCACAAGGCCCCCTCCAGAACCAGTGGAGATATACATCCACTCAGCCGTCCTTGGCAGGATGAAGCACACTGGGCACAAGGCCCCCTCCAGAACCAGTGGAGAAGCCATTCACTAGAGAGACTGTGGCCTTGCACTCCCCAGGACCAAGCAATGGGCAAACCACCCACTTGAGAGACTGTGGCCTTGCACTCCCCAGGAGCAAGCATTGGGCAAACCACCCACTTGAGAGACTGTGGCCTTGCACTCCCCAGGACCAAGCAGTGGGCAAACCACCCACTAGAGAGACTGTGGCTTTGCACTCCCCAGGACCAAGCAGTGGGTACACCACCCACTTGAGAGACTTGAGAGACTGTGGCCTTGCACTCCCCAGGACATCGCTGTGGGCATGGAGCCCCCTCGAGGAACAGTGCCATTATTCCATTTTCCGGCTGAGGTGCCCCCCCGTTTCCCCGTCCCCCTGAGGCGCCTGTGTGTTTTCGACCTGATGCCCCTGCAGTGTTCTCTCCGTATCGAGGCAGGAGTCAAGTGTGGGCTTGGCCCATGATTTTTGGCACAGTGGCCCACGGACATTTTGATTGGATACTGTACGGCCTTCGGTACATATTGTATATTTTTGTAAATGCTGTTTTTTATTCATTACGTTGATCTGCCTATTTCTAATATATCACTGATTTAACTCAATTACTTTTGTCCTTGCATTCTTCCAGGGTGTCACGGGGTGTAAATGTAATGTTGATGCATGTGTTTGTGTGTATGGTGTTGTGGGTAAGGGTGGGGTGGGGGTGTTGCGTGTGTGTGTCACTCTCTTTTTCCTACCCCCTCCCCTGTGTACTAGGTGCAGTACCCACCGTGGTCATCACCTCCGTCTTTTGTATTCCTGGTAGATGAGGAGGTAGACCAGCATGGGCAGGACCTGTAGCTCGGGCTCCATGGCGTCCTGGTTCTTCGTTGAGTGTCGAGAGGTGAGTGGTTTCCCTTCTGTGTTCTGTTTCCACCGTGCTTTTGATGGTGTTGGTACCGCCCCGGAAAAGCTGGAGGAGGGGCGGGTTGTAATGGGGTGGGCGGTACATTGTCTTTAGCCTGGCTGTTGGCACTGACCGCCACGGTGTTTGTTGCTACCGCCGTGGCGGTCAGAGTGTTAAAGTGGCTGTCTGTGCTGGCGGTTTCCGCCGTGGTCGTGATCCCATTTTTTTTACCACCGGCCTGTTGGTGGTATTACCGCCGCTTTAACACTGACCGCCATGGTTGTTATGACGGCCTATGTCATGGCTAATGTTGGTGATTGTTAGCGAGGTAGGACTGGATGAAGAGAACTGTTTTTCTCTACATCGGATGGCTGTTTGTGACTATCAATACCTTCATTTTATACATTCATATCTTTTTGAACTGCTGCGCCATATCTACCGCTGTGTCTACCGCTATATTGCTTATTGACTTAGTTGCCACCTTTATTCCGCGGGTCGTAAATCACAATGGGAAACAACATTAACAATGTGGGCTAAGTCACGCATGCCGTTTTAACACAAGCGTAACAGCGCTTGCCTGAACCACGACTCTCCCGGATCTCTGCCTTACCCACAGATATGTGGTGTTAAAGCAGAGAGCAGTTTAGCTGTGCGAATGGGTAGCGATAAGAACAGGAAGGATCAGGAGAGGTAAGTGGGCCTGGGGTTGGGTTTGGGGGGTAGTTTTTAGGGGTGGGGTGGTTTTAGGGCTCAGGGTGGATGGGGTGCTGAAGTAATGTTATTTTACAGGGGGCAGGGTTTTAGGGTTCAGGGCAAGAGTGGAGTAGTTTTATGGGGGAGGGTGTAGTTTTCTGGGGTGAGGGGTCAGTTTTGGGGCTGAGGGCAGGGGGCCTGGGGTCGGGTAGTTTTTAGCGAGGGGCCAGAAAGAGGAACAGAAAGGATCGGGAGAGGTAAGATGGGCTGGGATGGTGAGGTAGTTTTTAGGAATGGAGTGTGATTTTAGGGCTCAGGGCGGGTGGAGGGGTCAGAGTAGTATTTTTACAGGAGGGCAGGGTTTTAGGACTCAGGGCAGGAGATAGTCAGGGTAGTTTTAAGGGCTTGGGCTGACTTTTAGGGCTCAGGACGGCAGAGAAGGGGCAGTTTGTTATAAGGCTGAGGGCGGGGGCCTGGGGTTCGGGTAGTTTTTAGCAGGGTTTTGGGCCTCAGGGTGGGGGAAGGGGTAGTTTTAAGGGCAGGGTGGGTCAGTTGTAGGGCTCAGAGGGGTGGGTTGGGGTAGTTTTAACAGCAGGAAGGGTCCGTTTTACAGCTCAGGGCGGGGGTCAGAGTAGTTTTAAGTGCAGGGTGGAGTCAGTTTTAGGGCTCAGGGAAGGGGGAAGGGGCAGTTTTAAGGACTGGGGTGGGGTAGGTTGCAGGGTTTGGGTATCAGGTGTTAGGGGCAGGATGGGGCGTGGCATGGTGCAATTTACCATGCATGTTCCTTTACCAATCATGCTTTTACACCGAAATTCATTGTAAAGGCATGCATGGTAAAGGCATGTGCGGTACAGACCGCGCTGTTTAGTCATGCGTGGTTCAGGGGAAGCAGCCTAAATCACGACTACCGAACAACGAAGTCGTGGACAACAAATGCGGAACAACGCTTTCGTTAACCACAACTTTCTTGTTCCGTGTCTTAACCACGTGGTTAAGGCAAAGAAGAAGGGGGTCGGTTTCATAGGAGGATGTGATCAGGTAAGTGGGGCTGGGACTGGGGTTGTTTTAGGGGTGGGGGCGGGGGTGAGGGGGTCAGGGTATTTTTAGTTTTAGGGGTGTGGTGGGGGTCGGGTGGTTTAGGTTTGGGGCGGAGGGGGGGTCGGGGCATTTTTAGGTTTAGGGGTGGGGTGGGCAGTTAGGTATTTTTATTTTCTGGGGGTGGGGGTGGGGGTCAGGGTGGTTTATTTTCAGGGGTGGGAGGGGGGTCAGGGCCTTTTTAGTTTTAGGCGCGGAGTGGGGGTCGGGGTATTTTTAGTTTTAGGGGTGGGGTGGGGGGTTGGGGTATTTTTACTTTTTGGGGTCGGGTGTTGGGGTAATTTAGGTTTTAGGGGTGGGGTGGTGAGTTGGGGTAGTTTTAGGTTTTAGCGGTGGGGGTGGGGGTTTGCAGTAATTTAGGGGTGGGGTGGGGGTTTGGGGTGGTTTTAGGGGCAGGGGTGTGTGGTCGTGGTAATTTTAGGGGCAAGGGTGGGGAATTGTGGTGGTTTTAGGGGTGGGTGTGGGGGTTGGGGTAGTTTAGGTTTTAGGGGTGGGAGGTTGCGGTAGTTTTAGGGGCGGGGTGGGGGTTTGGGTGGTTTTAGGAGCAGGGGTTGGGAGTCACAGTAATTTAGGGGTGGGGATGGGGGTTAGGGTGTTTTTAGGTTTTATGGGCGGGGTCGGGGTATTTTTACTTTTTGGTGGTGGGGGTTGGGGTAGTTTAGGTTTTAGGGGCAGGGTGGAGGGTTGGGGTGGTTTTAGATTTTAGGGGTGGGGGCCAGAGGGTTCGCATGCTGGAACCATGCATGCCATTCCATACATGCCTTTACCAGGAATGCCTTTACAATGAAACATCGTTGTTAAGGCATTTGTGGTAACAACGCAGTCCTTGTTCCGACCGCGTTGTTCGGGCATGCGTGGTTCCAGCATGCGTTGTTCCGACATACATTTGTGGTTCAGGCATGCATGGTTGTGTCATACAACCAATCACAACAACCTCCTGCAATTTCTACCTCTGCAACACTGGTGAAAACAGTGGGAAGTTTAGATTATTCAGTGCTCAGATTATGTCATGCTTGAGCTGGGTCGCTGCTGTGGTGACATATTCTGAGCCTGATTCTCAAAGACATTTCTGATCCAGAGTTAAATGTAGGTGCACAAATAACTTCATTTACAAGTGTAATTACACATGTATATTTCTGAAAATGAGGATTTACACTGCAAGATTTACACACAAGCACTTGTTGGTGCTAGTACATCATCTCCAAGCTTTGATGAGTGGTCCTTTCAGGGTAGGAATTCTCTCTCTAACAGTGGAATCTCTGGGGGAGGGAGGCAGGGCAGATGGAGACCATGCCCCCACTCTATTTGCCCTTGTTCCTCACCACCACCACAAATGCTGTATGTACCAGGAGGCAATTCACAAAAAGAGAGCATGTGATTATTTAATTTAATTACATCCACTATTTGACCATAGACAAGTCCAGGGACCTGATTTAAGAAAAGTGGCACTGAACACAGTGCAACACCACTTTTCTTGCGCCCCTTAGCACCCCCCCTAATACCACCATCAAATCAAATCAAATCAAATCATTAACATTTATAAAGCACGCTACTCACCTGTGCGGGTCTCAAGGCGCTAGGGGGAAGGGGGGGTTACTGCTGCTCGAAAAGCCAGGTCTTGAGGAGTCTCCAGAATGCGGAGTGGTCCTGGGTGGTCCTGAGGCTGGTGGGGAGGGTATTCCAGGTCTTGGCTGCCAGGTAGGAGAAGGACCTCCCACCCGCCGTGGAGCGGCGGATGCGAGGGACGGCAGCGTGCGCGAGGCCAGAGGAACGGAGGAGACGGGTGGGGGCGTAGAAGCTGAGGCGACGGTTGAGGTATTCCGGTCCCTTGTTGTGGAGGGCTTTGTGTGCGTGGGTGAGAAGTCGGAAGGTGATCCTTTTGCTGACTGGGAGCCAATGCAGGTGTCACAGGTGTGCGGAGATGTGGCTGTTGCGGGGTACGTCGAGGATGAGGCGGGCCGAGGCGTTTTGAATACGTTGCAGGCGTTTTGGGAGTTTAGCGGTGGTCCCAGCATAGAGGGTGTTGCCGTAGTCCAGGCGGCTCGTGACGAGGGCGTGGGTCACGGTTTTTCTGGTGTCGGCGGGGATCCAGCGGAAGATCTTGTGCAGCATGCGGAGGGTGAGGAAGCAGGCGGAGGACACGTCGTTGACTTGTTTGGTCATGGTGAGAAGAGGGTCCAAGATGAAGCCGAGGTTGCGGGCGTGGTCCGAGGGGGTCGGTGCGGTGCCAAGGGTTGTGGGCCACCAGGAGTTGTCCCATGCGGTCGGGGTGTTGCAGAGGATGAGGAATTCCGTTTTGTCAGAGTTCAGCTTTAGGCGGCTGAGCCTCATCCAATCTGCGACGTCCTTCATGCCATCTTGTAGGTTGGTCTTAGCACTGGCGGGGTCCTTGGTGAGGGAGAGTATAAGTTGGGTGTCATCGGCATAGGAGGTGATGATGATGTTTTGCTTGCGTACGATGTCGGCGAGGGGGCTCATGTAGACATTGAAGAGTGTCGGGCTGAGCGATGAGCCTTGTGGGACGCCGCAGATGATCTTGGTGGGGTCTGAGCGAAAAGGTGGGAGGTAGACTCTTTGAGAGCGGTTGGAGAGGAAGGAGGCGATCCAGTCCAGGGCCTGGCCTTGGATCCCGGTGGAGCGGAGGCGGGTTATTAGGGTGCGGTGACAGACGGTGTCGAAGGCAGCCGAGAGGTCGGGGAGGATGAGGGCGACTGTTTCACCGTTGTCCATCAGGGTTCTGATGGACAGGGTTCATGTGTGCGCCTTATCTAAGATATGGCACACCATGGCGGTAGTTAGGGAACTAACGTCAGATATTTTGATGCTAGTTCAGAGCTTTGCAGGACTAAAGTAACAAATGTTGACACTGATCCTGCACAGCCCTTTGAGGCCCACTGTAAACAATCTCTAAGATTTCTTTGTGCCAATCGGTTAAGGGCTCCTTGCCATTTTGGCACTTGCTCCCGTTATCCCCAATGGGGAGGGTGACAATCGCGAAGATGATAATACTTCCATGACTGCTATACCACTTTTTCGCATTGCCGACAGTAATCCCCCGTGTCCTCTTCACATCGCTGAACAGTCTGATGACTGACTTGATGTGGAGCAGTGGATGACGGCAAGTAGCTCTTGCCGACACACACTTAACGTTCGCACAGGGAGGTCTAGGTACCCCGCATTACGAGCTGTACTACCCAGAAGCGCAGTTACATTGGACATCGCGCTGGATGCAGGACCCCCCAAATACAGAGGCAAAGATGGTACATGCCACCTTGGGTCACACCAACGTGCTGCGATGGCTATTAGACCATAACAGCCCACCACGTCAATACAATATCTTGATGGATGTAGCTCGCAGGTGCTGGCACCCCTACAAACTGGAAGGGCGCCAGGATCCACCATACTCACCCAGGATCTCCTTGCTGGCCATCCAAGGGGTCTGGAAATTGGCTGGACAACACCGGCTGACTTCATGACCTGCAAGGGGCATACAGACAATAGGGGACATATTCAAAGAGGGCTGCATCATGTCCTACACTGCGCTTACTCTAACACACGATGTGGGACAGGGATGGTTCATAACGTACTGTGCTCTACAACAGCTCATACGCAGAACATGGTGTTGCAGGGACAATGAACCCCCGACCTCCCCTCTCTTACACGACTTATTAGCCGTCCTGGGAACTCACTGCAGCACATCTCATATACATGGTGTTTTGCTTGGAAACCCAGACGTGGCTCAAGCAAGAGCGAAGGCTAGATGGGACCGGGTTCCTCCTATGCCGCTGACACAACAGGCATGGCGCACCGTACTCAGTCTGACATGAGAAGTGTCGCATAACCCTAGATTCCGTTACACACAATTTATTTATTTACATCAAACCTACCTATTCCCGCATCGTCTCCAGCATATTTTCCCCCAGGCTAGTCACGAATGCCCATGATGTGGCAACTCGGACACCACCTTTTACCACATGACATGGGACTGCCCTCCGGTCCTGCGGTCTTGGCATGCCATAACTTCATTAACCCCTGAACTATTGGAACACCCATTGTCCCCCACACCCAAATCCTGTCTGTTAGGTATCCGCCCGAGGCCCAAGGGGGGAAAACGGGAAACACCCGGAACAACGACTCGTGAAAAATGAAAGCGAAACAACGATTTTGTTTTCCACGACTTCCTGGTTTTCATACCTTAACCACGCATGTCTGAACCACATACACGCGTGGTTAAGGTACAGAAGAAGGGAGTCGGAGTGGACACGGTGAAGGAGGAGGTAAGTTGGGCTGGGACTGGGGCTGGTTTTTTGGGAGGGTGGAGTGGGGGGCTCAGGGTGATTAGGGTTTGGGGGAGGAGGGAGGTCAGGGTTTAGGTTTAAGGGGTGGGTTGAGGGTTGGGGTGTTTAGGTTTTCGGGGCGGGGTTGGGGACTCATGGTATTATTAGTTTTTGGGGTGGGGTGAGGGGCTGGGGTTGATTAGGGTTTGGGAGGGAGGTGGGGTCAGGGTTTAGGTTTAAGGGGTGGGTTGGGGGTTGGGGTGGTTTAGGTTTTAGGGGAGGGGGTTGGGATTGTGGTACTTTTGGGGGTGGGGGTTGGGGTAGTTGTGGGGATGGGGGGGTTGCAGTACTTTTTGAGGGTGGGGAGGCTAGGGGGGAAGCATGTTGGAATCGTCCATGCTGATCACTAATGCCTTTACCAGGAATGCGTTCACAACGAAAAAGCGTTGTAAACGCATTCATGGTAAAGGCATTAGTGATAAGCACGAGATCGTTGTTCCAACCTCGTTGTTGAGCCATGGGTGCTTGAAGCACTCTTGGTTACGACAAATAACCAGGGGAAACAGGTGCATCGAACTGGCATTCATGCTGTTCAAACGCTTTCTGAAAATGCAATGGAAGGCACCGAACACGCCGGATACACACCGCTTGATGGGCGACCTGCTGAAATGGGAAAAAGCAGAGGCACAGGTACTACATTCACAGGTACTACACTCACTCACACATGGGACACCCTCATTATCTCACTTGAGAATAAAGACGACACTCGCCCCCCATGAAGCCACTAGCAGTATTGCCTGATACATACATCTTGCACGCCATTAGCATTGCTTAGGTGAGATGACAATAGTGTATGCACATGGGAAGACGACCCAACATAACGCCTCATATTTCACGCACTGGGGTTCCATACAGCTAACTAGAGTGCATCGAGGTACACACCCCGGACCCGACACAATTGTTGCCTGTATCCACGTCACTCAGTACACACATGGCAGAACGGGGGACGCCACACGCCAACCATGGCGTTCATCATCCGGATCAACAACACCCACAGAATGACACAGGGCGCACTATAACCTGCAGTGACCACATTGATAGGCCATCTGTGGTTGTTTGCCTCCAACTATCAATTGCTAACCTTAGTGAATGAATCATGTAACTTGTCAAAACACAACATTGCCAAGGGTGCAGCCCTTCTACCTCCTCCACCCCCCTCCCCACCAGAGATCACCCCCAAGTTGTCACTATCTTACCTCCTTCTTCTTGTTTCTACTCTTTCTAATCTTTCTCGACCTCCCTACACTCTTTCCTTCTCTCTATTGTTGATCTACAAGTTGGTATTATGTTGAAGATAGCGCTGTGGTGCACGAATGTACAACATGTTATGTATCAAATAACAATAAAGAGATTTAAAAAAAAAAGATTTCATTGTGCCATTTTTTCGGCCCTGTAATGGGGACCACCCCCTTTGCATACATTTTGCCTGGCGCAGGCATAATGTAGTGCAAAGCGTTACAAAGTGGCCCAATGAGTGCATTGCTACACTTTGTAAATTTGTCGCTGCAATTTTGGCCTCGTTGGGCCACATTAGCATTAAAAAAATGACGCTAATGTGGAGCAAGGAGGTGCTAGGGGCTCTTAAATCTGCCCCCAAGTGTTTCTCTCTGGTTTGCAATACAGTATGTCTGTTAGAAATGGGTTTTCTGGTTGGCTAGGGTATTCACCTAAGCCAGGCAGAACCCACAACTCAAGTCAGGGTAAGTAAGTTACACACCACAGATAACCTGTGCTTCCCACCTGGTAGCTTGGCACAGAACAGTCAGGCTTATCCCTGAAGGCAATATGTAAAGCATTTGCACAACACACTCACATCAGTAACACAATAAGTACACCACAAAGGAGGCTTCACACAGGATTATATAAAAAATATGATTCTTATATTGTAAACACATCAAAAGACCAAAATGACATGAATCATAAAAACTGTGCATATGGTGCAACCACTGAGATAGTACTTGTTACCCTGACAGTGTAGGCATCACAACAATATACATCATACTATCATTAGGGCATGAAATGGGGCAGTTTGGTTAGAGAAAAATATATGAATCCCAGGTATCACTGTGAGTATCCAATTCCCCAAGGGTTGCCAAAAAAATCCTAGGGCCCAGCGCACCCACCCTCCTCCTACACTTTGTATGGTAATCAGGGACATGCCGCAGGGCTCAGGAGCACCTGTGCACCTACTGTAGGGAATATGGTGTCTCTCAGTTTCTGACAGTCTCTAGGGGTGATCGGTGTGGGGGGGAGCCTCCATTGAGGTGAACTCCGTAATTTGGAGTCAGCAAAGAAGTGCCCCCAAGGTATGATCCACCGGAGTGAGGGGACACGAACTGAAAGGTTTGGTGGGGGGGATTCTCTGACTCCCCTTGTACGCAGAGCAGGTCAAAAGGCAGCTGTCGTGGATACACAGCGTAGCTGCTAACACAGGACAGCTTACCAGGTAATCACTGAGTCGTGTCCCATGGGGGTCCTGAAGAAAACTAGGCTGCCCACAAAGATAGTGTGGGACGGAGGCCCAACTCTCCCGGGGCTCGACTCACCCTCAGCACTCCCAGTATATGGAGAGCAGTCCTTGCGTCCCTGGGGACCCGCACTACCTTGGCCAGTGGCAGGAGCAGAAGGCAGCAACGGGAGAGATCCTCCCTCCTCGCTCGGGTACGAGCCCTGCTCTCCGCACCTCGTGCAGCAGAGCAGGCCTCGCCAATGGGGAATTCTTTACAACCAGCAACGTGATCAGCTGCAGGGGAATGGTGTCTCAGCCCAGTACTTCCCTCATCACCACTTTCGCATGTCATGACTTCCCTGGCAGGGGGGAAACCACAATCCCAGTGTTAGTTTTGTGCTGCAGCACACACGCAGCTTACGGAAAATTATAAAAAGTGCTCAACACGCACTGGGGAGAAAACAAGGGAGGGCTTCGGCCCGTGCTGACTTCTCCTGGGGCCAAACACTCCACACACGCTGTCACATTAAGCTGAGGTCAGCTGGCACTCATGCAAGGCAAAGCACTTCAGCATGCGCTGCCTTCTCCACATCCAGCACTCTGAGCAGGTGAAGCGCTCAACATGCACTCTTTGGTACTAGAGTACTCCCCATATGCTAATTAAAAAAGGTGACTCTGAGTCCCACGGCCAATTCTGGGTGGCCACAAGTCCCAAGAGAGCATTAGGGGCACCCAGCAGACAGGCAGGCCAGCACACAAGATCAAGCAGTTCAAATGACAGTTCATCCTAGTAATATAGTGTCCTGTGGCAAAGTGCAGTCAGGGAACAGCTGGCAGCAAGGCAACATGCAGGAAAGAATCCATGTGAGTCCTTTCAGCCACCCAACAAGTAGTAGGTAGCGGGCAACAGCAGAAGAACAGTCCGGATGAGTCCTTTGTTCAGCGCAGCAGTCCTGACAGAGGTTCAGTCCCAGTTCCAAAAATGTTCTAAAAATATGAGGTCAGAACGCTTGTAATGTTTTTTGATGTAAGGGGTGACTCCAAAGGAACCCTTTCAAGTGTAACACAACTGATTTCAACCCAGTCCTGACTCCAGACATCAGCAGGGTTAAATCAGCCCTTTGTGTGAGGGCAGGACACAGCCTATTGACATGTAAAGTATGAACGACCTCTCCCAACCAAGGAACACTTTTAGTATGCAGATGGATGTAGATGCCTGTCCTTTCACACCCACCCCTCCTGTGTTGTGGCAGTCTTGAAAGTATGCACAAAGTGTAGCTGTAACTGTGCCCTAGACATGGATTGGAGTCAGGCTCCAAAACACTAGAGTTATAAGCATAGAGAAATGCCCACTTTCTAAATGCGGTGTTTCTAAAATAGTAATGTAAAATCCAACTACACCAATAAGCAGGATTTTCACTCCCATTCCAAACATACCAAATATGCCAATGCTACTTCTTTCAGATCAGAAATTACCATTTTAAAATATGTAAGGGAATTTCCATTGCTAACCTATGAGAGAAGCAACCCTCAGAGTAGTGCTAAACAAAATAGGCTGTTTGTCACTACTAGGACATTCAAAAGATAAAAGCACATGTCCTGCCTTTTACATACACAGCGCCCGGCCCATAGCACTACCTAGGGCCTACCTTAGTGGTGACTTCGGTGTAGTAACAAGGGAGTTCAGGCCTTGGCAAGTAGTATGAAATTCCAAATCAATGTGGCAGTACACTGTGTACACGGGCACTGCACTGGCAGCCCTGAGACAGGTTTCAAAGGCTACTTCTGTGGGTAGCACAATCAGCACTGCAGGCCCACTAGTAGCATTAAATTAGCAGGACCTGGGTATATGGTATTTCACTTTACAAGGGACTTACAGGTCAATTAAATATGCTTAACAGGTGTAAACCAGTCATACCGTGTTTTAGGGGAGAGAGCACACGCACTTTAGCACTGATTAGCAGTGGTAAAGTTCCCAAAGTACTAAAGTCAACAAAAAGAAAGTTAGAAAACAGGAGGCAAAAGCTAAACATTTGGGGATAACCCTGCAAGAGGGCCATTTCCAACAATGCCTTAGAGATTTTTTAAAAAAGAGATTATAAAATGATATAGATGCTGCAAACTAAAAGCAAGTCATTAAACTGTAATGAATCTCGGATCTTGGGCTTGAGTCATTCGTTCCAATATGTCCGTCGCCTGAAGAGTCATGCTTTTGGTCTGGGGATAATCCTAAAACACTGAAGATGCAATACAAGAAGATAATAATGAATATTGTTGAAATAGTGGAAGTAATAATAGAAAATCACCACAGTCTTCCTTTTCAATCTACATTGTTTTGGAAAACGAAACAAAAAGAAGAGAAAATGAGAGTGCTTGGTTTCTGTACTATTTTCTGTATGTATTGTTTTGGTTGGATGCACATGGAAGGTAGGTTTGTTCCTGGCATTTGTTATGTTTTATAAATAAAATAAACACAAATACAAGTTACGGTTTTCGTGATTATTTAACAATGTCTCCCTACTGCCACAAGCAGAAGATAAATGGGAAAATGGTCCCATTTGGAATACGTTCCACCTCGAGCTACGCTCAGTGGATGATACCTTGTTGTTCAACAAAGATCTTAAAAATATCGCTTTTCATGCATGAATACGTGGGACTGCTGTACCCTGTAATGTTGCCTATGAGCAGAACGCCGGGACACTCTTGGAGTAGCTGTGTCCTATGCAAGTTACATTTCATTCATTCATTCATTCATTCGTTCATTTGTGTTTCAAACTGAAAGTTAATGGAAAAGTGTTTCACTATTATGCAGAAATAAACAGTTTAAACATCCTCTGTTCCTTAAAATACAAGTGCTTCTTACAGGGCAGTGGCATTCAAAACAACCATTTATTTGTGTAATTCAAGTTTATAAAATTAGTTTTCCCAGTCTCCTCTGACCCACGCTGCTCAAATAGCTGGTGTACTGTTTTAGGAATTTCAAATATACCCATCCCTTCCCTATTCCTTGACCATCATCCTATTAAATCATTTTAGCAAGAAAACTTCACTCCACTAGCATGGCGGGAAGTTATAAACCTTTCTAGAGCCTCCCTCTGTTCCATATAACTGTTTTTCTAGGTCACCAATAGTCATCCATACCCATGAAATGTTGCCCCACTCTCACCCGGTCAGGCAGTTGCTGTGGGGCCATATTGCTAGTCGAGACTTCTTCCTAGAATCACTCTGTATAGATTCTGGAGATTTATAAATCTGCCCATTCCAAGATGGTCAATACTATTTCTATTCCCATCTTATCTCAAACAGTTATGGAGGCTTTTATCTGTTTCTATTTCTTCTTCCTGTTCAAGGCCTATCTAATGGAGGGTTCTCCGATGGTCAGTGCGTGGCAATACTCCGAGTGTTCCCTCGCTCCTGGACTCACCATTCTGTAGTTTCCAGCTCCAGCCCTTTCCTTCCAGTTCACCTTCCTTCGGGTTCCTGCACCTGGCTTTGCTGTTTTCTGGCTGGCTGTCTCCTCTGGTCCTCTGTAGCTTGACTACAACACCTGGAAGCTCCATGTTCTAATGGAGGTTTTTACCTTTTGCTTATTTTCTCTTCCTTCTGGAGGGTATTTTAGTGCTGGGAATTCACAAGTGTATGCTGCAATCTGGCTACCGGAACAGGTCACCCTACCTCTGGCACACCGCAACTCAGATGATCGGACATCAAAACCGCATGGTAGATCCTACCAGACACCATAGTCATGACACACTGTGACACCCTTTAACCAGCGAAGAAGTGGAGGTGCAGAACCCTGATCAAACGGAGCAAGTACAAGCACCCCTCCAGTCTGTGCCTACTGAACAAGCTCAGTCTTTAATGTTGACAGTGCAGCAGCAAACTCAAGAACTGCAGCAGTTACCCACTGAGAACCTTGCACTATGCCAGTCTATAATCTCCAAAACTTCAGATGTGTTGGTAGTGTCTCCAACTATTCCACTATTCTCTGGAGATTTAAGCAAGTTAAAGGAGTTCCTGGACTCAATAACAGTATATTTTGCTTTCATTCAACTCAATTTGCTCGCGCAAGAGAATGCTAAAATGGCCACCTAATTAGGCAGCACTAGCCTGGACAACCCCTTTGGTGATCTCTAAAAATCCAAGCTTGTCAGATTATGCCACGTTCATAACCACTTTCAAACAAGTATTCAAGATGCCAGACACAGAGTGATCAGCTGAAGAGGCACTCTGTGATATCCAGCAACTAAAGCAGGATTTTTTCTCCTCTATAACAAGTTTCTGCCAATTAGCTGCAGAAACCACCTGGATGGAACGGACTTTAATAACTTTGTTTCGCAGAGGGTTAATGGAAGAGATAAAAGATGAACTGGTCCATTCTGCTCAGGCCATTTCTTTTGCTGAACTTATGGATCAAGCCCTGATGGTTGAGCATTTATTGAAGGAGCGACAGCTGGAAAGACAAAGATCTTGGAATCTCCCAGCAGTAACAGGAACTCCATCCTTGTCTGTGGCAACCAAAAATTCCCCAGAACCAACTTTAGTTTCCTCCTGAGAGGGCCAAATGCAGATTAGATGAGCTTCAGCATCCCTCATAGAAACCAAACGGGCACACCAAAGAAAGAATGGATTGTGCATGTATTGTGGGTACCAAGATCATTTGATTATTTCTTGCCCTCTTTTCTCTCAATGACCTTCGGGAACACCATACCACACCCCTTGTGAGAGGAGAAAGGTGGGGCTGAGAAGAGCCCTTTCTATTGGTGTTTCTAGAGATTTTCCATCCTCACTTTTTCTCTTACTAGTTTGTAATGGATTGTTTAGTAGTAACATCATGGAGATCACAGCTCTTTTGGATTGTGGGGCCAGTGGAATATACATTGATAACTCCTGGGTTACAAAGCAAGGGCTGACATGTATCACCAAGGATTGTCCAGAACACGTACATACCGTGCATGGTACTGCTTTAGTATCAGGGCCTGTAATGAAGATGTCAAAGTCAATATGGCTGTTCTTTGGGTCCCATCAAGAGATTTTCTTTGATATAATTGCCACCCCCATTCATACCCTAACGTTAGGAGTACCCTAGTTAACAAAACATAACCCGTACATCAACTGGAAGACTTGTACTATTTCCCTATCATCTTATTTTTGTCACATTCACTGCTATCCAACAGGGGGAGAATGAACCTCTGAACTTCTGAAACTGTAATGATAAATTGCTTACAAGAAGTGCTGCCATTGTACCACTACTATGCAAACCTTTATGAGAAACCATAGGAACTAGCTCTGCCTTCACATAAATAATTTACCTCCGCAATTCTGATTGAACCTGGACAATTGTGCCCTTCGGAATAATTTATTCTCTATCCGAATCTGAGAAGTAAGTCCTTGAGCAATATCTTGAGGACAGTTTATAGAATGGCCTTATTGCTCAACTCCTGTGGGAGCTTCAGTGTTTTCTGTACCCATAAAGTCCAATGAATTAAGACTCTGTATTGACTGCTGTGGACTAAATAAAATTACCATCAAGGGTCACTATCCCCTTCCATTCATCAAAGACATCCTGGAATTTGTAAGAGGGTCTCAACTATTCACCAAGGTTGATCTATGTGGTGTGTATCACCTTCTATGAATCAAAGAGGGAGATGGGGGGAAGACCACCTTTAGGACACTGTTTAGCCACTTCAAATATCAGGTCATGCCCTTTGGTTTCAGTAAACCCCCAGCAATTTTCCAATGATTCATGGATCACATTTTTTCTGATATCCTTAATCAATTTGTTGTCATTTTCCTGAATGTCATTCTGGTATTTTCCAATGATCCATCTTTACATTATTCCCATGTATGTCAGGTGCTAGACAGGCTTTGTCTAAACCAATTTTGTTGTAAGACTGAGAAGTGTGATTTCCAACTTCCTGAAGTTGAATCTCTCAGAATTTCAGTTGAACAGACAGGCAATTTCAACAGTTCTCAAGAGGCAGCCACAATATTAAATTGGTAGCCTCCACTACTGTCAAGGAGACTCAGTGATTCCTTAGTTTTGACAACTTCTATTGTCACTTCATTGCTAATTTTGCTCTCCTCACCTGTCAAATCATGTGAATCGTACAGAATGGTATGCTGCTTCAAGTTTTCTGTTGGGACCTACAAGCTGATACCACCTTGCAGGAACTGAAATGATTCTTCACCCAAGCACACATTCTTTGGCATCCTGATCCTATGAAGAAGTTCACAGTTGAGACAGATGCCTCTGAAAAAGCTATTGGTGCAGTCTTACTGCAACTCCAATAAGATGACAGGTTAGAACATCCCATATTCTGTCTCTGGCATACCCTGGCTGATTCAGAGCCAGAGTGGGACCACCATGCCAGGGGCAGAGGAACCTGGGGATAGTGGGCATGGGAGGGAAACTGTGGGACAGAGGAGGGGGTTCCCAACAGACTTGACTGACCAGGAAACATCTCCCAAGCATACCAAAGTGCCTAGGACAGGATGGCCAGATTATCACAATGTTGTGGGAAAACCAAAGACTGCAAAGGGAATAAAACCAGGAGGTCATGCAGCAGTGGCAGGCCCACAACGCCACCATGGCCTCCTTTACAGGGGTACTGAGGGACATCAACACCACCCTGCATGCTTCCTCGACACACCTGGAGGCCGCTTCCGCTAGCAACCTTACATCTGCCCCATCTTCATCAGAGGTAGCTAGTGAAATGGAGGCCCTGCCAGTGGAAACACAGGTATCATACACCCCTCCCTCTGTAGCAGAAGAACCCTCCCCCGCAAACTTGGACGTCCACCCAGACATCCAACTGGAGCAGATGCCAAGATCAAACCCACTACCAGGAAGTGAACCTCACCTGATTTGTCTCCCTTGTGTGCCACTGAGACACCCTGTTGACTGTTCAGAGACATCACTCCATTTTCCCATGGCACTTGGATACTGGACCTGTGCAACCAACTGCTGTAGCAGGTACTCTGAACTCACACATCACCCTCATTTCTATTTATGCACCTTATTTTTATTTTCAAAATTATGATTTGCACAATAAATCACAATTGAACACAACTACTGTATATGTGTCTTTAATATAACATCTAGAATTGTCATGCTTGCCAGCTGTGGTCTGGTTATGCCCTTCTATATCCTATATCCACAGGCAGTGTAGTGGACAACAGAGCGAGGCACCCCCTGAAGGAGACACAAAAATACTGATATGTCCCAGGACAGATGTCAGAGAGGGAGTAATCTAGGGGCACACAAGAGTAAAGTCAGTATTCCAACCTGCAAAAAGACCATGACAGAGAGTACCATCAGTTTGGAAGGCATGTAGCCACACAAGGCAGATATGTAAATCACAGATGTCGTGCCCAGTGTAAAAAGCCTCCTATGCAGCCCCCCCCCCCAATGTTACTACTTATCACCAGTCACAGACATCACACAAATAATTTACCTGCCATCTGTCATGTACAACCCTCATGTCTGGAATCATTTAGCAATGGCTAATGACTATGAATGCCTTAAGTCATAGGTAACAGAGGCACAGATTATAAACCACAGTCAGTGGGTGGAATGACATGCGTTTAGGAGGCTGTAGCAAACATAGCTCAAAACTGGTCTGTTCATTTGAGAAGTGAATGTAGGTAACTGTGGTGTAAACACATGTTAGAGCTCATCCATTGTTAAAGTGCTCCTTACAACCTATCCGTCAGCTTCCACAACTCACCTATAGGCATAAGACCACATGACACCCCCACTGATGAATCACGTAAGGAGGACAATTGTCATCAATCCACCTCTGATTTTGTGCATACAAGACTTGGTAAACCCCACTTCACAAACCTTTAAGCCACTGGAAGTACTGATTGAAGAGCTCTGTCCTGGAGTCTGCTGAACATTCTTCCAGTGGCTCCTCATCACTTGCCATTCCAGCATTTCCAGCCACTGGTCCAGCTGCCTCACCCTCATCAGCTAGCAATGGTATCTGACATCTCAGGACTAGATTGTGAAGCATGCAGCAGGCAATGATGATTTGGCATAACTTTTGGGGCGGGTAGAGGAGGGCACCTCCAGATAGGTCCAGGCACCTGAATCTGACCTTCAGGAGGCCAAAAGTACGCTAGATGATATACCTTGTCCTCTCATGGGCCTCATTGAAACGGAGTTCCCATTCCATGGCAGGGTACCTCACTGGTGTCAACAGCCAATGAAGGTTTGGGTAGCTAGTCACCTGTGTGCACAAATGTATGACTTGTAAAAGGTACATCGACTGAGCAGATTGTGATGACAGGTGCCGTAACTGTCGGGGTCATGAACTGATCCTGGAAACATGGCTGTCACTTGAGAGATGTTCTGGTCTGCCAGACACACCACCTAAACATTTATGGAATGGTAGTTCTTCCTGTTACTATACACCTGTTCATTGGCACTGGGAGGGACCAGGGCTACATGGGTGCCATCAAAGGCCCCTATCACCTGAGCTTTGTGTCCCAAACCATAAAAGTCTGCCTTCAGATGAGCCAAGTCTGCACGTTGCGGGGAGCCTGATTTAGCTGCCCAGGTGCTTTAACAGAGCACACAGTACATCCTTCAAGACAAGACTGAACATGGGCTGAGACATCCCTGTTGTTAAGGCCACTTTATTCTGAAAGGAGCTTGTGGCCAGGTAGTGTAGCACTGCTAGACCTGTACAATGGGAGGGATGCTATAGGGATTGCGTATGGCTGGCAAGGGATCTGGCTCTATGATGGTCTGATGATCCAGATGATATATCTGGATTACATGCCTGTCCTCCATAGTTGCAAGGTCAATTAGTGGACGGTACACCGGTGGTTGTCCCAGTCTCCTCATAGCAGGATATCTATGTTGAGAGGAGAGAATGTACATTGAGTAAAACGACTGGCATATGTTATCACCACAAGGTATATTAGCTCACACCTAACACTATAGAGGATTCACTGCACTGCTGCCATATACCATACAGACCATAGTAATGCGCATGTTAGACCCTCATTGCTGCACATTGGCTGACATGTATGTCATATAGGACATATGTCACATGTGTAATAGTTACACACATGTTCACTGATCACACATATATTATTGGAATTGACCCATATATCGCCCTCGCCTATCTGCTTCTGAGTATCTAAACATAGCTATCAACAATCATCCTGCCTCAACACAATATTGTGTCAATAATGTCACAATTTGAAGCACTACCATGATGGCTCAACATAGGGTTATACCACCAAATGGGTGAGTATGTGTATGGCACACTTAATTAGGCTCATCCATGGATTACATGTGCACAAAATGGCATTAACCTGTCCTGCTGTAGTGGACATTTGGAAGTGACCTAAATCCTCCAATGACCGCCGGTGGTGACGGTCCTGTATGTGGCGACCGTGACCGACATTTTCTGCAGCCTTGCTCACATGACTCTTGACACTGTTGGTAGCAAGACTGCCATGATGTGAGTTGCTATGTACTGCCTCTGGGAGCCATCATGCCACGTCTTGCAGGTGATAGGGCCCCTGCCTTCATCCCGGGGAAAACTTGAGAAGGCGGTGGAGGAGGTCCTACCCCTGTATGGACAGCTATATGGGGCACCAGAGGAGCAGCTGAGTTCAATGGACCAGCCATGTGTGATAGGGGTTGGAAGTCACATTGATTAGGGCATGAGTACTGATGAGGGAGTATATGCATGCAGAGGCCATATAGTGAAGACGTGTGAGCAGAGAGGATGGGTATCTGTGGTCACTTGCTGTGACAGATGTGTAGTCTCCACGCCTGATGGTATGGTGCATGTGTATATGACTTTCTTCTTTTGTCTGTGTCATCCATGCAGGTGAACACCCACCAGAAGAAAGGGATCTGGCATGCCATCGCCAAGCAAATGCGGACACTGGGGGTCCACAGCTGGTGGAGCACCCATTGTCGCAAGCAGTGGGAGGGCCTGAGATGCTGGGCCCGGAAGACCATGGAGGCCCTGCTGGGGATGTCCTCCCAATGAGGGAGGGTTGCCCGTCAGACCCTGACCCCCCCTAATGGCCCGCATTTTGGCAGCGGCCTATCCTCAGGTGGATGCGTGTTTGAGGGCAGCACAGCAGTCACAAGGGGATGAGTACTGACTGTAGATACTTGGCTCTAGTTGTATGATGTTTGCTGCCCCACTGTAGATTCTGTGACAATGTAGTATGCAACATGTATGTAAACTAGTAGACATGTGGAGTTCCCACTTACATGAGTAATAGATGTGGCTTCATGGTTTGCTATCGCTCAATAACATCACCTGTATCAAGACATCTCCATGTCTGCATGTGGAGATGGTCAAATGACAATGCCACATGTGTAACTCCATCCTGGCTTTTATATGGATGTGAGCTTGTGTAGCACCTTACCCACTGAGTATGACCTGCTCCATCCATCAGCATATGAGCATTAAAGGCTCTAATGTGTCTGTCCACTCCCATATGTATTGATCACATATATTTGCAACTGGCTATCTCTCATCTTTTGGTACAGGAACTATAGACATCTAATACTGGTACACATATAGGGGGTCATTATGAACACGGCGGTAAACACTGCTGTGTTCATGCTGGCTGTCCTTTCATAGACTGCCAGCACCCCTGAGACCCTGCCGGCCGCATAAAGAACATTCTGCTGGGGCGGCAGGGGGAAACATTGTTTATAATAAAATTGTGTTAATAATATGGCATTTAAGACCGCCATGCCAGTGGCGGTCTTTTCCGCCGCCGGCATGGCGGTCTGAACCGCCAAGTTCATAATGAGGGCCATAGACTCCATATGAGGCAGCCATTTAATATGGCCACTTATATGGCCTGTATAGTACGGTACTGTTGGCTTTGTAGTGGAACCCCATTGTAAGTTCATCCGTGGGGTATGTGAAGGTAGCAACAGTAGGCTAATATGATCAGGGTGTCTGATTAGGTATTTGGACTCATCATGCACTTCCATGTGCTTGACTGGTGGGTATATATCCTTCAACCCAAAGGGTTTGTTATAGAGGAGGTAAGTGGCTAGGCAGATTTCGACTTTGATGATGTGCTATTGTAATGGCATGGGTGCTAATGTCCTACTAATTACAGTGCAACATAGTTAATTTGCAGCCTACATCATGTCTCAATGGTTACTTGGGGGCACATCTGAGGAAGTGGGAAAATGACTGCTTGCACCTTGCCCTAGCTGATGTGGGTAATTTTGACAGGATAAGGTTTTTTCAGACTTTTGATATGGTGATATGTTCTTTAAGTTGTATCATCATTCCTGTAGCTGTCCCATTTGGTAGTAAGTTATGTTGTCAGTGCAATGGCAGTCGTGTAGGGCCATGTGTGCATTATGCGTACATGTCATTTCCATCTGACATATGTGTTGTCTGGACTTCGGTACAGGTAATCAGGTCAGGAATGGTGTGAGTGATGTAGGTCTGCTCATGTTGTGAAGTACTACTACTGTAACTGCATGTCTGGTAGAATGGTAGGTGTCCTATGATGTAATATGTCGCTACCAGTAGAAAATTAGTTGTGAGACAGCACTCAGTGATTGTCTGTGGATGTGTCATGTGTGCCATGTAGGCCATAGTAGATGCACACTGATGTATGATTTGTTGTGGTGCATATGTGTTAGGTGTCTGCCAATCCTCATCTGTGAGTGGGTCAAACTAATCACATGGCTGTACTCCAGACTTGCATTCTACACATAAGATTTGAACAGTATGGGAGTCCAACTTGTAGTGGCTACATCACTTAATGGATCCATTTTGGTATTTATGTACAGTGTTTTAGGTCAGCCAATGTAATGTGACTGGCATGTGTTGTTTGGTCTGTGAGTGGAGTAGTCTTCACTAGCAAGGAACTTTACAGGAGGACATGGACTGGTCAGGTGTAGTTTCAGTATAGCTCTGATGTGTATTGATTAGTCACCTGCTCTTCTAATTGGTGGTAGGAGTATGGAGAGGTCTGTTCAGGAATCAGGTAGTCATTTGTACTTCATCCAGGGCATGATGTGCATGCAGACATGAATTCGCTGGTGATCATGTGGATTATTCCAGTCGTGCCAACTATTTTGAAAATTGATGTGGGTGTGAGGCTTGACATACATGGGTGGCTAGTAGTGACATGTTGTGACATGATGTAGTATATGTGTAATGCCAACAAAGATAGCCTAGCTTGGAGACGTTTACCTGCAGATGTGCATGTTTAAATGTGTGTATGTGAGGATTTTGTTAACCCTCTCTCTCCCTCTCACTCTCTCTTCCTCCCTCCCTCTCTCTCTATTTGTGTGCATCGTCATCTGCAGGCAAAGGAGACGGGGCACAGACGAGTGGGGATGCTGCAGGCCACGGGACCTGGAGTGCTGCGACCAGCGACAGCGAGGGACCCAGTGGCTTGGAGGGCAAGGGGAGTGCCCTGGGGGAGACCGGATCATCCACTTCATCTTCAGAATCAACCTCCAGTGGACACTTTCTTGTGGCGGCGGACCATTCTGGGACCACCCCAGCACCATCTTTGTCCGCCACCCCCTTACTACCACTGCCCTCCCTGTAGCTCCCCACCCAGTTGTTCGTGCCCACTCACCCAGGAAAGTGGGAGTCTCCTTTGCCGCAGGTACCTCTGCCCCTGCGCCCAGTCAGCCCTGCTGCCCTCAGTGAGGAGGCTATTGACATCCTGAGGTCGCTCTCTGTGGCTCTGTCGACCATCGTGAATGCCATCCAGGGTCTAGCAACTTAAGTTTAACAGAGTAATACGTTCATGGAGGGCATTCCCGGTGCACTGGCTGGCCTACAGAGATCCTTTCAGGCTCTGGCCTCCACACTGACAGCAGCCAGTCACCCTTTGTCTTCTGCCCCCTCTCCACCTACCTCTTCCCAATCCCACCCCCCTGCAGACACATCAACACCCACTACCTGCACAGACTCCCCCACCACCTTTACAGACACTATACTGGACACACCTGCAGACACCACATGAACATTCTCCGATACAGCCACCACTTCAATCCTACCCACAGTTAGCACAATAGCAGACTCGCAAATACCCAGTCACCATATCCACCGCCACCACAACCACTGACACCCCCACATGCAGCACATCGTCCATACCTGCAGACACCACCCCAACAGACAGTCACCTATCCACCATGGCATCTCCCAGCACCTCCTTCCCCCCTCCTCCCAAGACACATAAATGCCCACACTCACCCACCCAACAGACACCCAGCATCCACAAGCATTTGTCGCACACACATGCACCCAAGACATCCACCAAGACACCTCCTACAACCACTCCCTCTCCCTCCACTCCCAAGCCCTTTTGCCGTGACCGTTCCAGTGTGTCCAAAAAGGTGATCCTCTTGGAGTTTTCCCTCCCCAAGTCCAGCCCTTCCACCTCCAAGTCCTCCCCTGTGCCCCCTGCTAGTACCCATGCCCCTCCCCCTGCCAAGAAGTCGGCCCCTCCCAAGTGTTCTCAGCCCTCCCCTAAACCTCGCCCTAAGCCCCCCTCCCAGGCCCAAGCCCAAACAGCCCCCTCCCAAACTAAAGCCCAAATCCCCCTACCCCCCCACTCCCCTGAGGTACCTGCCTGCCCCCTTGATGCCCATACCATGTGGAGGTCATGTAGCAGACAGGAGTCATGTAGGGAAACACTGAAGTTCCATATGTGCATTGCGCATATTATTCTATGGACTGGCCTATAGTCTTTTAGTTTGTGCATAGTTATATATGTATTTGCTTTTTTATTGATCTAATATATCTGGGCCAACCAGTTGTTGGTCCCATGGTCACATACTTGTCCTGCCTTTCTTTCAACATGGCTGTTTTTGTCTTGCATGCTTTGGTGTGTGTGTGTGAGTAACTTTTGTGTGCGTGTTGGTTGTGTTACCAGTTTTTTCTGGGCAGCATGTCTGGGTGTGGGCTTGACATTTGTCCCGCAATAATGGCTGTTTATTGTTTGTAGGACATGGTTGTGTTTGGGACATGCATATATGTTGATGTGGTGTGTATTGTTTGTGTTGACATGTGTTATTTGTGGTGTAGTGTGCCCTTGTGTGGTTGTACTGTGTGTACATGTGTGTGGTGATTTGTATATCAGTTGCGTTGTGTGGTATTTTTGCGGGGTATGACATATGCTTTATTGTATGGTTGTGTGATTGTGTGTTTTGGTTGTCAGGTGTTGTTACGGCTTGTATGTATGTAATGTCAGCTGGAGGTGTGTATTTGGGCTGCTTGATGATGCATTTGGGGTGTTGCGGCTGCGGTGTAGTTGTGTGAATTGCTGGAGTTGTGTATTGTGGTGTTCAACTGTGCCAGTGCTGTTTATCTGTGGGTTGGTGTGTGTTCTGGTAGTGTGTGTTGGCCGTGTTGTGAGTAGTATGTGTGTGAATGTGTGTATGTGGCTGTGTATGAATGTGCATGGATGTGGGGGTGGTGATTGCCAGTGAGGGGTGAGTAGTGATGGCTGTGCTGGTGATAGAGGTAGTGGATGATGATGTACTACATGCAGGTGTGAGTGGAGACGCTACTGGGAGGGAGGTGGATGATGAGGAGGAGGGGACACAGTGGAGGCAGTGTATGTTGGTGTGTCTGCATGGGGATGGTGCTTGTGTGAATGCCTGTGAGATGAAGTGTGGTGCTTGTGTTTGCCTGAGCCACTTTTGTGTGTTAATTTGGGTGAATGCTGATCTGAAGGTGTGCTTGGGATAGGCTGGGGTTGCGGGGATTGGGACTGGGGAGAGGAAGTTGGATGGGGAGGCTAGAGACAGGTACAATGGATGCCATCAGTGTTGAGGCCAGAGCCTGAAATGCTCTCTGTTGGGCCACCACGCCAGAGTGAATGCCCTCCAGGTATGCATTTGTTTGTTGCAAATGTCTCTTGACTCCCTGGATGGCATTCAGAATGGTTGACTGCCCAACAGTGAGGGATCTCAGGAGGTCTGACTGGGGCAGGGCCTGAGGTGCCTGGGGCGAAGGAGATGCCCACCCTCCTGGGTGAGCGGGCACGGGAAACACGCTGAGGGGCTGCTGAGAGGGCAGTGCTGGTGGGGGGGTGGCGGCTGTTTCTGTTGCTGGAGTGGGCACAGAGGTGTCTGTCACTGCCAGGGAGCTTCCATCGGAGGAGGAGTCGCTGTCAGTGGTCTCCCCTCCTGTCCCCGTCATGGTGCTCCTCTCGCCCTCTGTCCCACTGATGCCCTCACCGTCGGTGGATTCGGCCTCCAGGCCCATGTGGGATTCAGCTCCCTCCGTTGCCGGTGCCTCGGTTCCTCGCCAGATGATGCTAATGCACACAAGGACAGGGTGACAAAACAAAAAGGGTGGGGAGGGACAGAGGATACACTTGGTCAATGGCAGCAACACCACTACCGTTGGCGTACACAACACACAGGGAGCAGCCCTATGCACTAGCCCATGCACTACCAGTTACTAAGATAGTCACCAGCCCATGGGGTACAATGCCTACCGCCATTAGCTGCACACCTGAAACCCACAGGACCCTGCCCAGTAGCAGATGCCCACTAACACTATTGGGGTGGAGTGCTTCAGAGCCTGCCCAACAAGGGACCTACCCTGCCATCTTCGCCCTGGCCTAGGGGCACCCATAGCCCACATCCCCCACCCAGGTACCTCTTAAAGCGCGCAAAGTCATGATTCTTAATCTGTACTCACCCCCTTGTGGCTGCTGTGATGCCTTCAAGCACCCATCCAACTCCGGATAGGCCACCACCAGGATGCAGAACATCAGGGGAGTCATGGTGCGACGGGCACCCCTTCCTCGTTGGGAGGCCAGCCCTAGCTGAGCCTCCGCCATCTTCTTTGCCCAGCGGTGCAGGTCCTCCCACCTCTTGTGGCAGTGGGTGCTCTGCCTGTCAAAGACACCAGGGTCCGCACCTCCTTGGCGATGGCATGCCAAATACCCTTTTTCTGGTGGGCGCTGACCTGCATGGAAAAAACATCAGAAAAGTGAATTAGCCAACCGTCCGGACCGTCACACTCATGGCCCACCAGATCCCTCCCATCCCCTGACGCAAATACATTGACCACCTTACATGTAGCACTCTGGCCAGTGAGCCTCTGCCCCCCCCCCCCACATGTGGCTTACACACACAGCACTCCATACATTCATGGCCCACGTATCATGCTCACAGTGTACTCACCTGTTTGTCTGGAGGACCGTAGAGTAACGTGTACTGGGGTAGGACCCCATCCACCAGTTTATCCAACTCCTCCGCAGTGAAGGCAGGGGCCCTTTCCCCAGACACATGAGCCATTGTCGCTTCTAGACACAGGTCACAGCAGCACTTGCAGTGTAGGTCCTCTCCTGTTGAAGGTCAGGTAGCAAGTGAGTGAACAGATAGAAAATGGCAGTGACGTCCCCGGCGGTGCGTACAGTCACTGCCGGCTTACATCGCCATTGGCTCCTGGAACCCATAGGGCCCAACGATAACCAATGCGAAGTTGGTGGCAGTCTTTGACTGTGTTAGTGTATCTGCGTGTGCCATCCTGTGCATGGGTGTGTTTCCCTGTATGATTGTGATTCCCCTGTCAGCTTGGCCTTGTGAGAGTGGTGATTTTGTGGGCTGGGTGAGTCTCTCTACTGGGCATGCTGTGGTGATGGGTGTCCATGCAGGTCTGTGTTAGGGGTCCACGCATTGGTGTTACATGCAGGGATTGGTATTGGGATGGGTGGGATGTGATAGTGGGGTATATGTGAGGTGGTGGAGTGATGGGGTGAGGGTAGGGGTAGGAGTTTGTGATGGCATGCAGGTAGGGTAGGGGGGATAAAGTAGTAAAGATTAGACTTACCAGAGTCCAGTCCTCCTGCTACTCCTATGAGGCCCTCAGGATGCATTATTGCCAAGACTTGCTCCTCCCATGTTGTTAGTTGTGGGGGAGGAGGTGGGGTCCGCCGCCAGTCCTCTGTACGGCCACCTGGTGTCTTGAAACCACAGAACACACCTTCCCCCGTAGGTCATTCCACCTCTTCCTGATGTCATCCCTTGTTCTTGGATGCTGTCCCACGGCGTTGACCCTGTCCACGATCCTCCGCCACAGCTCCATCTTCCTTGCAATGGACGTCTGCTGCACCTGTGATCTGAATAGCTGTGGCTCTACCAGGATGATTTCCTCCACCATGACCCTTAGCTCCTCCTCTGAAAACCTTGGGTGTCTTTGGGCCATGGATGTGGTGTGAGTGGTATGTGTGAGGATGTGTGGGGTGATGTGTTGTGGTGTGTGCTGTGAGGTGCGTGTATGGTGTATGGGTGATGGTGTTCTGTGGCTCAGATTGAGTGGGTGCTCCTGGTTTGTTTCTCTCTCTGTTGGCAATCGATTTTTCATTGAAAGGTTGTGGGTAATGTGGGTGTGTGTCTTATAGTGGTGTGGGTGTGTGGGTGTGGTGTGTGTATGTGTGTCAGGTGTGTGTAGTTTGAATAGTCCAATGTGGTATAGTTTTGTAAGTGTGTGTTTATTTTGAGCACGGAGGTGTGTACCGCCAATAGTTTACCGTGGTTGAAAGACTGCTGAGGTGATTCGTGGGTCGTGATACTGTGGGCATATTCCTGTTGGCATAACGGTGTGGGTTCTGCTATCGCCAGTTCATCACTGACCTTTGGTGTGGCAGACTTGTGTTGGTGTCTGTATAGTGGCGGTTTTCTCAGTGTGGGTCATAATACCTGCAGCGGAATACCGCCGCGGTCACGGTATGTTGGCGGCCGTCAGCTGGCGGTAGGCGGCATTTCCCGCCAGGATTGTAATGAGGGCCTATATGTCAATTCCTTATTAAGTATTCCTTTGGAAATAGAAAATGGTGTTTACATTTGATCCACAACAGTTCCAGTTTTTAAGGTTAAAGTTCTAGTTGTTGAAACTCCTGGGGCTGAAGAAACATACAATAAAATGGTGTTTGGATATTGACCAAAAAAAAACAGTTCCAGTTTCTAAGGTTAGCCTTCTAGTTGTGGGGAAGCTTGAGACGGGGCTTCACTTTCTGTTCGGTTTAGGATAATGAGTTCAACATGTAGAGAGCTCTCATCCCTTTCTTGGGTAGGATTACTATGTGGATGGTTTATTTCCCGATCATCACCACAATGTAAAGAATGGCGGCACACCCGACAGGTAAGTGAATTTCACGAAGATTATTGCGAAATAAAGAAACCACCCCGACATGCACAAAAGTGTGTGTCCTCTGTAAACTCCGTCCATCTTCACCCACAGCCGTATTTCACCTGTGACTTTCTCGATTGAACGTCCCTTGTCAACTCGGTTCATGAGATTGGTGCTCAATAAAATAAATGTTCAGCGCGCCGATGTTGCAAGCCTGTCAACCCGCAGAATACTACACTATCACAAGTGGACTGTTTGCAAATTTACCCCTTCATGTTTGCGCTCAACAGGGATAAGGTTCTAAAATAATGAGAGCCCTAATTATAAAAACATTGTTCAGGACATTATTCAAAGTGTTACAAACATGACTTTTAGATATGCGTTAATGCATTTATGATCAGTGAGGTCATTTAACTAGCATTTCAGAGTAGGAGGAACTTCTAATAAATGAGTAAAAAGCAGCTTTACGCTGGCACCCTGCTAAAATTGCAAACCTTGCACAGCTGGGTCATAGATTGTTTCAGAAGTTTTGGAACCCAAGACTCTGGTGTCAACACCACAACCTTTTCCACTGAAGCTGCATGTTTCCATCAAGAAAAGTCTATACACACCTCGGTAAACGATTGTGTGAAGTGCCTTATTTTGATGAAGAGATTACTGTGGCCACGTTCTAAAAGAAAAGCACTGATAGGTAGATTCTATTTATGTGAGACATGTGCATTTTGCTATCGATTTGTTTTACAGAAATTGTGTGAGTGGATCTAGAAGAGCAGCAACAAACACTGACACACTCACACAGACACAGACAGATGCACAAACATACATACTAGACCTGCAGCATATAGGGCTGTGGAGAATGAGTAAGGGAATGCAGGTATAACTGAAGATCAGATGTTTTCAGATAATCAACTTCAAGCTGCTGGGCTATCATCATCAGTAATAAAATTAAAATACCATCCAAGGAAAAGTAAGTCAAAAAGAATGTGCCATTTTAGACTCTTGCTTAAGCGCACAGCACAATATGGTGGTCATTATGGCATTAGCAGTGACTGTTAAAGTGGCGGTAATACCACCAACAGCCTGGCGGTAATTACTACCAAATTATGACCGTGGCGGTAATACCTCCCATAGACAGCCAATGTACTACACCAACCACCAGTACGTTAACACCACTGACCACGGCGGTAGCCACCTACAGCCAGGCGGAGGTCACGGTACTGCCCACCATATTATGACATAGCAAACCGCCAGGATTTCCGGGGCGTACCAATGCCATCAAATACCTGGCAGAAACACAGTACAGAAAACAAAAGACTCACCATCAGAGACACAGAGGACTCCACGGCTGCCATGGAACTGGAACTCCAAGTCTTCCCGATGCTCTACCACGCCATGGCCGTCCTGGAGCACCAATGCCAAAGAAGACGATGACAGTGAGTACAGCTGCCTAGCACACAGGGGAGGGAGGGAGGGAGGGAAGAAAAGAAGAGTGACACACACACGCATTACACACACCATTCACACACACACCATACACAGAACCAGCTGCAGAGTAAAACGACTGTCACATGACCAACTAGCAAATAATGCAAGGACTACAATTCAGAAGTACGAACACTGTAATTTGCTGCCAACTGCCACCATAATGGATCATGATATGAAAATTCAGGTGTCAATGTCCAGATTGGGCCAATAGCTAGTCCAAAGTACCAAAGGGCCACATGGCCACAGGGCATAGTCCAAGGCCCAACTTGACTCCTAACAAATTCCAGACTCCACTGTTCAGGGGCATCATGTTGGAAATGGGCAGGCACCTCGGGGGGAAGGAGGGTGAGGGGACTCCTCAGCTTGAGTGGGTAACATGTCCACTGGTTCTGGAGGGGAGTGAAAGGCCACAGTCTCTGGAGTGGGTATCATGCCCACTGGTTCTGGAGGGGGCTCCTTGTCCAACAGTCTCTGGAGGGGAGTGAAAGGCCACAATTTCTGGAGTGGGTAACATGCCCACTGGTTCTGGAGGGGGCTCCTTGCCCAACAGTCTCTGGAGGGGAGTCAAAGGCCACAGTTTCTGGAGTGGGTATCTTGCCCACTGGTTCTGGAGGGGGATCCTTGCCCAACAGTCTCTGGAGGGTGGACTACATGCCCTCAGCTGGTGGAGGGGGCTCTTTGGGTTCCACTGCAGGTTGTGGGGGCTCCTTGGGTTCTTTGCTGGTCATGGGGGCTCCCTGCCCTCTGCTGGTGGAGGGGGTTTCTTGGCATTCTTTGGTGGTGGAGGGGTATCCTTGATTTTCGTTGGTGGTGGAGGGGGATCCTTGGCTCCTTGGCTCTCTTTGGTGGTGGAGGGGTATCCTTGGCTTTCTTTGATGGTGGAGGGGGATCTTTTTGGTCCCTCTTGTGATGAGCCTCCTTGTCCTTTGTCATGTGACTTGTGTCCTTGACTCCAGGTCTAGGAGGTGCCTCCTCTGACCACATCTTTTGTCCCTTAGGTTTTGTCGCCCTAGTCCTCCTTTTCTGAGGCAGAGGTGTAGACTTACTAGAAGTAGCTGCCATCAGCCCCTTTGTGGCAGCAGCTGACTTTTTGGTGGGAGGAGTGGAAGACTGTTTTGCTGAGGTGCTGGGCTGGGTCGTTGGGACCCTGCACTTACGGGCAGGACGAGGCGGTGGAGGGGGAGGGAAGAGGTCAGGATGGGCAAGGAAAACCTTCTTAGGGACTTTGGGGTGGGATGTGGGAGGAGGGATGGGAGTGGAGGTAGAGGAAGTGGTTGTAGGAGGTGTACGCCTGCTGGACTTGGGTGCAGGAGCATGGACAGTGTGCGTGTATGAGGTGGATGGCTGTTGGGTGTCTGAGTGCAAGCGTTTGTGTCTCTCGGGAGGCAGACAGGGTGGGAGAGGACAAACAGGAGGTGTGGATGTATGTTGCGGAGGTGTCTGCAAGTGAGGTGAGTGTGCTGCATGATGTGGTGATGGTGGCTGTTGATGCAGTGAGTGCAGGTCTGAGTGTGGATGTGACTATAAGGGAGGAGGGGGGGGAGACAGTGGAGGCAGTGGATGTTGTGTGTGCAACTGTTGGTTGTTTGTGTGAGTGCTTGTGGCTTGAAATTTGATGCCTGTGTTTGTCTGTGCCACTCTTGTGTGATGTTTTGTGTGCATGCTTGTCTATATGTCTGCATGGGTTGGGGTTGGGGAGACTGGGACTGGGAAGTGGTAGTTGGAGGGGAGACGGTCGGACCAGGGACACTGGCCGCCATCAGAGAGGAGGCTCGAGCCTGAAATGATCTCTGTAGGGCCACTAACCCACCGTGGATGCCCTCCAGGTAGGCATTGCATTGCTGCATCTGGGATGTTAGCCCCTGGATGGCATTCACTATGGTTGACTGCTCTACAGAAATGGATCTCAGGAGGTCAATAGTGTCCTCACTGAGGGCAGCAGGGCCCATTGGGGCAGGGTCTGAGGTGCCCGGGGGGAAGGAGATGCACACCCTCCTGGATGAGCGGGCACGGCCAACTCGGTGGGGGGCTAGTGGGGAGGCGGTGCTGTTACGGTGTGATGGCTGTACCTGTTGTTGGGGTGGTTCTAGAGGTGTCCACCATCACCAGGGAGCTCCCATGGGAGGAGGAATCAGAGTCAGTGTTGTCACCTCCTGTCCCCGCCGTGGTGCTCCCCTCGCCCTCAGTCCCACTGGTCCCCTCGGTGCCAGTGGACTTTGCCTCCTGGGTTCCATGGGCTGCAGCTCCCTCACTTGCCAGTGCCCCTGCTCCTCTGTCCGATGATGCTAATGCACACATGGACAGGATGACAGAAGAAAATAGCAGGGGAGAGAAAGGAAGAATTGGGTCAATTACAGCACCAACACCACATATGGCATACACATTACCATCATACACAGGGATTAAGATTGAGCACCATGCACCGCACTGGCATTCCATTGGCTAGACACCACAGCAAGATGAGAGCCAACCACTTCCCTCTGCATCCCTCCTGGGACCTACTAAGCCCAGTCTGACATGGAATGCCACCTAGCTAGCTAACAAGATTTTGCCATTTGCCCATTTACCCTGAGCTGGACCACGCAGCAATGTACGAGCTGGCATGAAGGGGCACCCACTTACTAAAACCCACCACTAGCATCCTATGCCAGGCAACAAAGATGGGTGTTACACACACTGTACTCACCCATTGTGGCTGCTGTGCTGCCCTCAAGTGCCCATCCAGCTCTGAGTAGGCCACCGCCAGTATGCAGGCCATCGGGGGGGGTCAGATTCCGATGGGCACCCCTCCCTCGTTGGGAGGCCATCCCCAGCTGTGCCACGAGGGTCTTCGGGGCCCAGCGTCTCAGGTCCTCCCACCATTTCCTGAAGCGGGTGCTCCGCCTGCTATGGACCTCCAGGGTCCGCACGTCCTTGGCGATGGCACGCCACAATCCCTTCTTCATATGGGCGCTGACCTGCAGAGGAAACACAGACAGGAGGACACCATTAACCACTCAATCCAGCCTATCACACATATGGTCCACAAATACCATTTCCCTTCAAATGGCACACACATCACCCGGAACCCTGCATGTACACTACCACCAGCCATACTTCCCACCCAAACAACACACTGCCAGCACACACACACCTCCATGCAACCTTGTCACATGCATCGTCCCCATGGTGTACGCACCTGTTGGTCTGGAGGCCAATACAGCTGTCCATACAGGGGTAGGACCCCATCCACCTGGCGCTCCAACTCCTCTGAATTGAAGGCAGGGGCCCTTTCCCCTGTCACACGGGCCATAGCAGGTTCCAGACTCAGGTCACAGCAGCACACGCAGTAGATGTGTTGTCCTGTGAAAAGTCAGGAATCAAGTGAGGTTATAGTAAAAAAAATAGCAGTCATGTCCGCGGCTGTGTACACCGTCACCGCCGCCAATGATCCTCATTGGACACTGTACTCCATAGAGCCCCATGTAAGCCAATGAGGAATAGCACAGCGGTGCAAGACTGCCTTCTACCATGACACCCAACGCCGGCGGAGTTACATCACTTCCACCTGTCCCTACATACAGGACAGGCAGTCGCCATTTTATGGTGCAGGTCAACATTCTGAAATTGAAAACTGTGTCACTGCTGTCAATTGTATATACATTGCCATTTACATAGTTCAATTACATACAAGCTAAATGTACACTGAAGTGGTGGTTCCATTGTTCAGTTTGTCACTCCCTTCTCACTCTTGTTTCCCTTAGGTACCTACCACTGCGGAAGAATAGGAGGAGGAGGCAAGCCCCAGTGTACAGACCCCTTGTGGACTTGGCTACATTGGAGGACAGGCACATTTCCCTCACCTATAGACTGGACAGGCCCACAATCACAAAGCTGTGTGCATAATTGGAGCCTGATCTGATATCTGCTATCCATCAACACACTGGAATTCCCCCTCTTGTGCAGGTCCTATCAGTGCTCAATTTCCTGGCAACTGTCTCTTTCCAAGTGACAGTGGGCTTGGCTGCAGAAATGTCACAGCCAATGTTCTCAATAGTGCTAGCAAGGGATTTGGCTGCCCTGCTCAAACACATGGGCAGCTACATCGCTTTCCACCAAGTGGATGATTTGGACACTGTGAAGGCTGGTTTCTATGCAATGAAACATATTCCAAATGTTATTGGGGCCATTGATGGAACACATATTGCATTTGTCCCCGCCCGGCACAATGAACAGGTGTTCAGGAATCGGAAGAGTTTCCACTCACTCAACGTGCAAATGGTGTGCCTTGCTGACCAGTACATCTCCCACGTCACTGCCAAGTATCCTGGGTCGGTGCATGACGCCTTCGTCTTGAGGAATAGCAGCATCCCACATGTGATGGCACAGCTACAGAGGCACAGGGTGTGGCTAATAGGTGAGCCTGAGTCCCCACCCCATGCATGTCAGTGTATGGCTTCAGGAGTCATCCCCCATACCATTGTGCATGGCTCATGTTTGTCCCTCACTTCTTGCAGGTAACTCTAGCTAGCCAAACCTGTTGTGGCTCCTGACCCCTTTAAGGAATGCCAGGACAGGGGCTGAGAATAGGTATAATGATGCTCATTAGTGAACCAGGATAATAATTGAGAGGACCTTCAGCCTCCTGAAGGCCAGGTTCAGATGCCTCCACATGACAAGTGGATCCCTCTGCTACTCCCCTGAGAAGGTCTGCCAGATAGTTGTTGTATGGTGCATGTTGCACAACCTGGCCATCAGACGACATGTGCCATCTGCAGGAGGAGGAGGATCGAAATGCTCCTGTGGCAGCAGAGGACCCGGAGGACAGTGAGGATGAGGAGGCAGAGGATGAGGATGTGGACAACAGGACATCAGTCATACGGCAGTATTTCCAATGACACACAGGTAAGACAGTGGTACTGACCATTCCTGATTATTTATCATTTCTGTGTGGCTGTAGCATGATGGCAGTCACTTCATTAGCATCCCAACTGACTCTCACCTATGCCTTCCCATTTTGCAGATGTTGGTGTGGTTACAACTATGTACTGATGTGATGGCTACAGGCCATTTTTTGTATGGAATCACAAAGTTCAGGACAATTGCACAAGATGAAACAGTTAAACTTATTGCACATTTTTGTCACATAAAGCACTATCACTCAAGTTGTGTTCAAGGGTGTTTATTGAAGTGGAAAATATAGAAGGAATAGTGCAATGGAATGGGGTGATGGTAGATGAAAGTCCAGAGTATTGGTCCAGTCTGTTTGTAGCACAGGTCCAGTGTCCAAGAGGCCATAGGAAGGGGAGTAATGGCAGTTCAAAGTGGACAAGGTGACACAGTGGGACACAAGGGCGAAATTCAGGAGGGTATTATAACCTGGCGGTGGTCTTGGTCTTGACAAGTGTCTCTGGCGTATGTCTGGGTCGCAGGGAACGTTTGTGGGGTGGTTCACCTTCTGCAGGGGGAGGGGTGCTAGTGGCCTGTGGGTCCTGTGGTAGGGCCACCTGTCCACTAGCTGCACCCGATACGGAGGGCTGTTCAGTTCAATGGCTAGTGGAAAGGGCCCGCTGGTGTGATGTGTAGTCCCTCATGATGTTGGGCCTATCACCCAGCTCCCCTGCTATGTAGACCACTGTGGTGTTGAGGGCCTGCAATTCTTTCTTGTTCTCCTGGTGGTGTTCCTCCTACAGCCGCTGGTTCTCCTGCATGATGTCTATCACCTGACCCAGCTTGTCCTGGGAGTGTTGGTAAGTCCCCAGGACAAAAGTGAGTGCCTCCTGGACAGTCGGTTCCCTGGGCCTGTCCATCTCCTGGTGCACAGCTGTCCTGTGAGTGTCCCTGGCCTCCCGTGCCTGTGTCCCCTGAACAGTGTGCCCACTGCCACTGACCCCAGGACCATGATTGTATTGGCTGTGAGGTGTGGACTGGGGTCCCTGTACAGGTGGGCACAGTGCTGATGACGTGTCCTGGGGACAAAGGTGTGGGGACGTTGGGTGGCTGCAGTGATGTTGGATACTGAGGGGGGAAGCTCTGTGGTGGACTGGGTGCAGGCTGGGGTATCCGACTGACTAGTGGTCCCTGATGGGCCAGGGAGTTCATCCAAATCCAGACGTCCAGAGTTACTGTCATCACTGGGGGCATTGTCTGGTGGGGGACTGGGTAGCTGTGGCACCTCCTCGCCTCTGGGATTGGCTGGGGCACCTGTGGGGATGTAAGTGGTGTATTATGCTACATGCCTGTGACATTTTTTACATCCCTAGCTACCTCCATATAGTTGCTGTTGCCCTGCCACCCTTGATTGTGTATGATGATGTATTGTGGGATTGCTAGTTCTCCATGCTGTGCATGCATTGGTGGGGGGTGCACATGCAGGCCTGGAAGGGTATGGCATGCAGGGCTTGGCATTCAGGTTAGGATATTGTGGTGGCGAACTGCGGGGGAATGGAGTAGAGTAAGTAATGGGTGTCAGGATGAGGGGTGGCGGTGGCATTCAGGTATGTGGGGGGATAGGTAGTAAATAGTGACTTACCAGTGTCCACTAGTCCTCCAGAAACTCCAGTGAGTCCCTCAGGATGCAGTTTTGCCAAGACTTGCTCCTCCAACGCTGTCAGCTGTGGAGGAGGAGGTGGGGGTCCACCGCCAGTCCTCTGGATGGCGAGCTTTTGCCTTGCTGCTATGGAACCTACCTTCCCCCGTAGGCCGTTCCACCTCTTCCTGGTGTTGTCTCTTGTTCTTGGATGCTGTCCCACGGCGTTCACCCGGCCCACGATTCTCTGCCATAGATCCATCTTCCTTGCAATGGAGATTTGCTGTACCTGTGCTCCAAATAGCTGTAGCTCTACCACCATGAACCGCAAATCCTCATCACTGAAATGGGGGTGCATTTGTGGAGACATGGGTGTGGTGTGGTGTGTGTTGTGTAGTGGGTGTTGAGTAAAGTTGTGGGGCGTGGGATGTGTGACGGATGAATGGGTGTTTGTGGTGTGTGTGTGTAGTTGTGTCTTATGATTTGCGTGGTTATCTCTTGGCTACTTTTTGTGTGCGTAAAGGGTTGTGGGTAATGTGGGTGTGTGGGTGTGGTGTGTGTATCAATGTCAGGTGTGTGTTTTTAGCTTTGGCCAATGTTGTGCTGTCTGATATTTGGGTGGCCATTCTGACCACGCCAGTGTGTACCGCCAATGGTTAACCGTCATTGAAAATCCGCTGTGGCGATTTGTGGGTCATAATGTGGAGGGCGTTGTTTAGTTGGCGTAACAGTATAGGTGTTCATACCGACAGTTTAACCTTTGGTCTGGCGGACATATGTTTGTGGAAGTAATCTTTCGGTTTAGTGTGTGTGTGTCATAATATGGCGAACGGATCTTCGCCTCTGTGACGTTATGTTGGCGGCTGTCACCGCAGCAGTAAGCAGGAACTGCTGCTAATGTCATAATGAGGGCCAATGCATGTAGAGGGCAGCAGCAGTGCGTCCTTTCCCTTTTGTGTCACACATTTGTGTGCTTGGTGAAGACATTCAGGCCCTCATTACAACCCTGGCAGTAAATCCCGCTTTCTGCCGTGCAGAAGACTGCCAACATACCGCTGCAGCCGCGGAATTCTGCTACAGTTATTACGACCCACAGCTCGGAATCCGCCACAATACAGACACCCACACAAGTCCGCCACACCAAAGGTCAGTGATAAACTGGGATACCAAAACCCACACCGTCACGCCAACAGGAATACGCCCACAGTATCACGACCCACGAATTCAACCGCGGTAATCCATTGGCGGTACACATCGCTGCGCTCAAAATACACACACACTTACAAAACACAACCACATTGGACAATTCGAAATACACACACCTGGTTCACATACACACACCACACCCACACACCCAATCCAATATAAAGCACACACCCACATCACCCACAAACCCTTACAACCAATATTTTGAAAGAAGGCCAGAGAGAGAGACTACCTAAAACAACACCACCATCCACAGACACACAACACCATCACTTGCATAACATCCATGCACCTCAAACAACACACACCAACACATCCCCTCACACATCACTACAGACACCACCTCACCCATCACCCACACCACATCATGGCACCTCAAAGACACCCCAGGTTCTCTGAGGAGGAGCTCAGGGTCATGGTGGAGGAAATCGTCCGGGTAGAGCCACAGCTATTCGGATCACAGGTGAAGCAGACATCCATTGCAAGGAAGATGGAGCTATGGCACAGAATTGTCAACAGGGTTAACGCAGTGGGACTGCATCCAAGAACACGGGATGACATCAGGAAGAGGTGGAACGACCTTCGGTGGAAGGTACGTTCCATGGTATCCAGACACCAGATTGCTGTACAGAGGACTGGCGGTGGACCCCTATCTCCTCCCCCACAACTAATAACATGTGCGGAACAAGTCTTGACAATACTGCATCCTGAGGGCCTCGCAGGAGTAGCAGGAGGACTGGACTCTGGTAAGACATATCTTTACTATTTAATCCCCCACACCCCACCTGCATGCCATCACATACCGCCACCCATACCCTCATACCCATCACCCCAACAACCCACAAATACCCCACTAACACAATCCACACATCTCAAAACCAAGCCCTGCATGTAAGACCAATGCATGGACACCCATCACCAAAGCATGTCCAGTAGAGAGACTCACTCATGCCCCAAAATCACCAATCACACAAGGACAAAGCCAATAATGCAAGCACAGGAGTAGAGGGTCACTCACCCATTGAACAATTTGGCACACACAGATACAATGACTATGCATTTACACCCCAAAAGGACCCCTACCCAACGTCACCGGACAGGAGGTGCCAGACATATCCAGTCCCCCCAAAGAAGAGGCCCACAGTGACGACAGCAGCTCTGCACGCCAGGATCAAGATGACCAGCCCGGCCCATCAGGGACCTCAGGACAGTCGGTTCCCCTGACACAGTCACAAACCACCACTGAACCTCCCCCCTCAGGAAACACCACCACAGCACCCACCCAGCGGGCCCATCCCTCTGTCCCCAGGACACGTCAATCAGCAGTGTGTCCACCACTACAGGGAACCCATGCAACCCTACTAACATAGGACAATCAGGGACCTGGGGGCAGTGGCAGTGGGCACACAGTTCAGGGGACAGAGGCACAGGATAACAGGGAAGCTGGGAGGACTGCTGTGCGACAGGTGGAGGACATGCCCAGGGAACCCACTCTCCATGAGGCACTCTCCAACATCATGGGAGCTTACCACCATTCCCAGGAGACCATGGGCACTGTACTGGACAAATTTCAGGAGACCCAGCGGCTGCAGGAGGAACACTACCTGGGGATCAGGGAGGACTTGAAGTCCATCAACACCAGCCTGGTCAGCATTGCAGGGGTGCTGGCAGACCTTTTCAACACCAAGAGGGACACAGTGGCACACCAATGGGCCCCTGACACTAGCCTGGACGATGAACAGCCCTCAACCTCCTCCGGCACTAGTGGACAGGAGGCACCGCCACAGGAACAACAGGTCACCAGCACCCCCCCCTGCAGATGGAGAACCACCCCGCAAACGGTCCCTGAGATCCAGGAACAAGACAGAGAACATTGGCAAGACCCCCCCCCCAGGAAATAAGACCCCCCTGAATGTCACCCTTCTGTCCCACTATATCACCCTGTCCACCTTAAACTGCCATTGCTCCACTTCCTATGCCCATTTGGACAATGCACCTGTGAAACAAATAGACTGAACTTTGCCATGGACATACCTCCACCATCACCCCAGCCCATTTTACAACCCCCTCCACTTATTTGCTCAGGAATAAACACACTTCAATCACAAAACAATCTGGAGCCAGTCTGTGCTTTCACAAATGTGTAATTGCAATATCTATGGAATATAGCAATGTCAATTTACTTGGTCACATACCAATGTAACACAGCTGTAGGCCAGGAGTAAACATAGCAGAGGGCACAAAGTGGGACCCAGATCTGTGAAATGAAAAGTCAAAGTGACAAGTTAGTGTCCATACACTGAGTGAAAATGACAGACTGATGCTAGCTCCAACAATAGTATGAGATGTTGATAGCAGTGACATCTTCTTACCTGTGTCTCACTGGAAGTATTGCATGATGATGTTGTTTCGGTTGTCGATATCCTCTTCTTCTGACTCCTCTTCTTCACTCTCCACAGGCTCCACAGCTGCCACAAAACCACCATCTGGCCCATCCTCCTGCAGATAAGGCACCTGGCGTCGCAAAGCCAGGTTGTGCAAAATACAGCAGGCCACGATTATCTGGCACACCTTCTTCAGTGAGTAGTATGGGGAACCACCTGTCAGATGGAGGCACCGGAATCTGGCCTTCAGGAGGCCGAAAGTGCGTTCTATTATCCTTCTAGTTCGCCCATGTGCCTCATTGTAGCGTTCCTCTGCCCTTGTCCTGGGATTCCTCACTGGGGTCAGTAGCCATGACAGGTTGGGGTAACCAGAGTCACCTGCAAATGTCGAGGGACAACTGTTAGACACACACTAACCCTTAGGGACAACCCCATACCCAGACACCAATGTGAACTGTATTGGGACCTTCACCTCACCTATTAGCCACACACGGTGCCTCAGGAGTTGCCCCATCACATAAGGGATGCTGCTATTCCTCAAAATGTAAGCATCATGCACAGAGCCAGGATACTTGGCATTCACATGGGAGATGTACTGGTCTGCCAAACACACCATCTGCACATTCATCGAATGGTAGCTTTTCCGGTTTCTGTACACCTGTTCATTCCTGCAGGGGGGACAAATGCCACATGTGTACCATCAATGGCACCAATGATGTTGGGGATATGTCCCAGGGCATAGAAGTCACCTTTCACTGTAAGCAAATCCTCCACCTGAGGGAAAACAATATAGCTGGGCATGTGTTTCAGCAGAGCAGATAACACTCTGGACAACACGTTAGAGAACATTGGCTGGGACATCCCTGATGCCATGGCCACTGTTGTTTGAAAAGACCCACTGGCCAGGAAATGGAGTACAGACAGGATCTGCACTAGAGGGGGTATCCCTGTGGGCTGGCGGATAGCTGACATCAGGTCTGTCTCCACCTGGGCACACAGTTCCTGGATTGTTGCATGATCAAGTCTGTATGTGATTATGATGTGTCTCTCTTCCATTGACGACAGGCCCACCAGGGGTCTGTACACCGGAGGATGCCGCCATCTCATTACCTGCCCCAGCAGACGTGCCCTATGGAGGAGAAGAGCGAGCAGAGAGTCATCCAACACTGAGGTATCACAATGTGTTATTTGCAGAAACGTTTGTAATCCGCAATATGCCGGTATCTGTCTGTATTCCCGGCCTAGATAGGTGTGACACAGTTTTCATCCATCCCATGTGGCCCCCTGAAATGGCGGCTGCCTGACCTGTAAGGTGGGACAAGGGGAAATTAGGTAACTGCGCTGGCGTTGTACACCGTCGCGGTGGGCGGTGGAAGACCACGGCACAATTCTGCATTGGTTAACATTGGGCCCTATGGGTCCCAGGAGCCAATGACGATGTACGCCGGCAGTGACGGTACGCACCGCCATGGACATGACCGCCATTTTCTGTCTGTTCACTCACTTGATACCTGACCTTCAACAGGAGAGGACCTACACTGCAAGTGCTGCTGTGACCTGTGTCTGGAAGCGACAATGGCTACAGTGTCTGGGGAAAGGGCCCCTGCCTTCACTTCGGAGGAGTTGGAGAAACTGGTGGATGGGGTCCTCCCCCAGTACATGCAACTGTACGGTCCTCCAGACAAACAGGTGAGTACATTGTGAGCATGCCTGCTTTGAGTGGTGTGGATGGAAGATACATGGGGGGGGCTGAGGCCTGCATGTGCGGATGGTGAGTGTATGTGTGTCAGGGCATGGGTGGGAACTGGTTGGCAATGAGTATGACGGTCCGGACGGGTGAGTAATTTCCTTTCCCTCTGTACCATTCCTCTAGGTCAGTGCCCACCATAAGAAGGGTATTTGGCGTGCCATCGCCAAGGACGTCCGGACCCTCGGGGTCTACCACAGACGGAGCGCCCACTGCCGTAAAAGATGGGAGGACCTGCACCGCTGGAGCAAGAAGACGGCAGAGGCCCAGCTGGGGATGGCCTCCCAACGTGGAAGGGGTGCCTGTCGCACCATGACCCCCCTGATGTCCCGGATCCTGGCGGTGGCCTATCAGGAGTTGGATGGGCGCTTGAGGGCATCACAGCAGCCACAAGGGGGTGAGTATACTCTCATTCAGCTGACTCTGTGCGCATTACGAGGGTTCTGGGTGGGGGAGGTGGGCAGTGTGTTCCCCTAGGCCAGGGCAAACTTGGTAGGCAAGGTCCCTTGTGAGGCAGGCTATGTGGCACCCCAACCCCACTAGTGGTAAGAGCCATCTACACCTGTGACTTCCAGGTGTGCAGCAATTGGGCTTAGGCCTCGTACCCCATGGTCATGTGAATTTTCTAGGAACTGTTAGTGCATGGCGTAGTGCTGAGGACTGCTCCCTGTGTGTTGTGTCTGCCAACGGTAGTGGTGTTGCATGCACTGAACATGTTTTTCTTCTGTCTTCCCCCCTTTTTGTTGTCTCCCTGTTCTTGTGTGCAATAGCATCATCAGGAGGGGGAGCAGTGGCGCTGGAGCAGGAGGGAGCTGCAACCCACTTGGCCCTGGAGGGTGAAGCAACGGAGTCTGAAGCCCCCAGTGGGACGGAGGACGAGGGGAGCTCCACGGCGGGGACAGGAGCATACACCAGTGACAGCGACTCCTCCTCTGATGGGAGCTCTCTTGCGGTGGCGGGCACCTCTGTACCCACCGCATCAACAGGTACAGCTGCCACCCCCCCTACCAGCACCGCCCTCCCAGCAGCCCTTCAGCGTGTGTCCCGTGCCCGCTCACCCAGGAGGGTGGGCATCTTCGCCCTAGGCACCTCAGGCCCTGCCCCAGTCAGCCCTGCTGCCCTCAATGAGGAGGCTATTGACCTCCTGAGATCCCTCACTGTTGGGCAATCTACCATTTTGAATGCCATTCAGGGTGTTGAGAGGCATTTGCAACAAACAAATGCATACCTGGAGGGCATTCATTCTGGGCAGGTGGCCCAACAGAGAGCATTTCAGGCTCTGGCCTCAGCACTGATGGCAGCCATTGTCCCTGTGTCCAGCCTACACCCTCCAACTTCCACTACCCAGACCCAATCCCCTGTACCTTAGCCTATCCCAAGCACACCATCAGACCAGCATGCACACACATCAACACACAAAAGTGGCTCAGGAAAACATAAGCACCACACATCCCACAGGCACTCACACAAGCACCATCCCCATGCAGACACAGCAACATCCACTGCCTCCACTGTGTCCCCTTCCTCCACGTCCTCCACCTCCCTCCCTGTCTCATCTCCACTCACACCTGCATGCACTACATCCTCAGCCACTACCTCCATCACCAGCACACCCATCACCACACACCGCTCACGTGCAATCACCACCCCCACTACCATTCACACATCCCCTGTGTCCTTTCCCAGTGTGTCTGTGAGCCCTCCTCCCAAAGTACACAAACGCAGGCACACACCCACCAAACAGCCATCCACCTCACTACAGCCTCCGGCCCATGCACCTTCACCCAAATTCAGTAGACGTACACCTCCTACAACCACTACCTCTTCCTCCACTCCCAAACCCACTCCATCTTCCCGTCCCAGTGTGTCTAAAAAAAAATTCCTGGCAACTCTTGACCTCTTCCCTTCACCTCCCCCCCCATCCTTCCCCTAGGGCCAGGCTCTCCAGGTCCCAGCCCAGCGCCTCAGCCACCAAATCCCTAGGCACAGTGTTGTCAGCAACTGCGGAGTCATCGAGTGTGCCACTATCAGGGCTGCCAGTGTGCCACGTAGCGAGGGCAAGGACATTCTGCCACCTGCCAAGGTGAAAAAGGTGCCCACATCCCAGAGGGAGAAGCCACACCTACCAGCCACCAAGGGCTCAGCAAAAACAAGAGGGGATAGTGGCAAGACAACTGCGGCACCATCAAAGGTGGGGAAGGGACAAAAGCAGAAGAGCAGGTCAGGAAAGGGCATGGTGGCACCGACTGAGGGAACAGTGTCACCCCTTCTGTCCGCGACCACACCAACCTGTATGGCGGCGAACACCGCAAGCTGCCCCGCCACCAGCACCGCCACCTGCCCCGCCACCTGCCCCACCACCTGCCCCGCCACCTGCACCCCAACCTGCACCGCCACCTGCACAGCCACCTGCACAGCCACGGCACGTCTACAGCCTCAGCGACAGTCCCCAGCCTCTTCCCCAGTGGGCAGCTGTCCGAGGCTGCAGGAGACGTCCTGCTGTGTCCCTCAGCAGGTGCTGACCCATGCACCACCGCCAGCACCGCTGCCACAGACACCGCCGCAAGCACCGCCACCAGCCCCGCGACGTGCTCGGACAGTGGCACCACCGCTGACATGGCTACCATCCCCAGTGGTCAGTCGTCCTAGGCTGGAGGAGAGTTCCTGGACCCTGGCCAGCTTCCATCAGGCATGACTTCCATCACTGTTTGCACCTGCAGGTGGAAGGCGAAGCTGCAGCAGTGTGCGGTATGTCACTGCCTTCGAGGTGTATCATGCTACCTGTACCTCGGCAATCTGGTGGCACACACACCCAGGTGAGGGAATTGTACCGGAAACACTGCACGTGGAGCACTCTGGGCACCATGCCCCCTCCAGAACCAGTGGAGAATGACATCCACTACCTCAGTCCTTGGCAGGATGAAGCACTCTGGGCACCAGGCCCCCTCCAGAACCAGGGGAGAATGACATCCACTACCTCAGTCCTTGGCAGGACGAAGCACTCTGGACACAATGCCCCCTCCAGAACCAGTGGAGAATGACATCCACTACCTCAGTCCTTGGCAGGATGAAGCACTCTGGGCACAATGCCCCCTCCAGAACCAGTGGAGAATGACATCCACTACCTCAGTCCTTGGCAGGATGAAGCACTCTGGGCACCAGGCCCCCTCCAGAACCAGTGGAGAATGACATCCACTACCTCTGTCCTTGGCAGGATGAAGCACTCTGGGCACCAGGCCCCCTCCAGAACCAGTGGAGAATGACATCCACTACCTCAGTCCTTGGCAGGATGAAGCACTCTGGGCACAAGGCCCCCTCCAGAACCAGTGGAGAATGACATCCACTACCTCAGTCCTTGGCAGGATGAAACACTCTGGGCACCAGGCCCCCTCCAGAACCAGTGGAGAATGACATCCACTACCTCAGTCCTTGGCAGGATGAAGCACTCTGGGCACAATGCCCCCTCCAGAACCAGTGAGGAATGACATCCACTTGAGAAACTGTGGCTTTGCACTCCCCAGGATAATGCAGTGGGCAAACCACCCACTGGAGAGACTTGAGAGACTGTGGCTTTGCACTCCCCAGGATTGAACAGTGGGCAAGCCACCCACTGTAGAGACTTGAGAGACTGTGGCTTTGCACTCCCCAGGATTGAACAGTGGGCATTGAGCCCCCTCGTGGATCTGGCGTCATGCACTCATCCAGCTGAGGTGCCCCCCCTTCCCCCTGAGGTGCCTGTTGTATTTCTATCTGATGCCACTGCAGTGTTCTCTCTGTTTTGATCTGGTATCGAGTGTGGGCCTCGCCCATGTATTTTGGGCCCAGTGGTCCACGGACTATAAATGGTGCAATACCTGGACTACTATTCTTGGTGTATATTTTGTTAGTAGTGTATATATGTATATTTTTGCATACTGCATTTTAATAGATTACAATGGTTACACTCATTTCCTTTTGTCTTTGCATTCTTCCGGGGGGGTTAGGGGGTGTAACTATAATGTATAGATATGTATTAGTATGTGTGTTGTAGTGGGTGAGGGTGGGGGTGGGGGTGTTGCGTGTGTGTCCCCCTGTTTTTTGCCTCCCCCCCCTGTGTCGTAGGTGCAGTACTCACCGTGGTCTTTGCCGCCGGCGTTCGTGCTCCTGGTACAGGAGCAGGAAGACTATTGCAGGTAGGATTTGGAGTTCCGGGTCCATGGTGTCCTCGTTCCTCGTGGAGTGTGTAGAGGTGAGCGTTTTCCCTTCGAAATTCCTGTTTCCGCCGTGTTTTTATCCGCGGTGAATCCGCCCCGGAAAAGGTGGCAGATTGGCCTGTCATAATAGTGTGGGCGGTACATTGTCTTCCGCCTGTCTGTTGGCGGTGACCGCCACGCTGTTTGTTTGTACCGCCGTGGCGGTCGGAGTGTTAAGGTGGCTGTCTTTGTTGGCGGTTACCGCCACGGTCGTAATTGCTAATTTCTTTCCGCCGGCCTGTTGGCGGTCTTACCGCCGCTTTAACACCCTCCGCCAGGGTTGTAATGACCACCTTAATCTACAAACCACCCATACAAGCCTTCGTTGTAACTCAAACTATTATTTGCTCTACCGCAAATTAACAAAGTGAGGGCTGGAAGTTGGGCATTATCTCATTTAGGCCCTCAAATGTGAAACAATCTTCTTTTGATAATAAAAATGGATAGAGACTTTTTTGTTTAGTTATTGCATTGGGTAACTGTTGTGTGACTGACTAGGCGACCTGAGTCTGTTTGTTCTATTCTCTTCTATTCATTTCTATTCTACAGTGTTACGACAGAAACTTCAGGCCCTAGTATGAAACATGATGTTGATTGAAGAGCAGTTGCGGCTTGCGGTGCGGTAAAGGGGCAGGACGGTCGGCGCATGGAGGCAGGGAAAACAAAGGAAAACATGAAATTAAAAAAAAAACATTTTTTTTACCTGACTCCACGCTGTCGTGCCGCTCTTCTGGCTCCACCTGCAGGCACAGGCTCACAGCCTGCCCTGTGGCCAATCCTAACAGGATAGTAGCATGAGAGCAGCATTAGGATTGGCCAGAGTGCCCTGGCTTTGTGCTCCCAAGCAGAGTGGGAGCCTGGGCCTGCTGTCTCCAACCTGGCAACACAGTGGCAGGTTGGAGAGAGCTCAGTGTGCATGTGTGTTTGGGCAGCCTGAGATGGCCCCCTCCATCCCTGTCATCCCCCATGGCCAGCCCCTTTAAAAATAAAACAATACAATTGTTTATTATCATTTTATTTTGAAAGGTTTGCAGCTGCTGCTGCTGGCAGGGGGGACACTCCTCTGCCACAGCGGAGGAGCCGTCGCTGTTGAAAAGTCAAAATTGGCTAGAAGTGACATAGGGCAACTTGAGAGCTATGTTATCCACACAGAAGCACTGTACAGATAACCAATGGGGACCTTTTTGAAGGAATCCAAATTAAAAAGCTTCATACATTACTATCATATGAGGAGGTGGGGCATGACCATACCTACATATTTTATAACATTTAACAAGAATTAGGTGAAGGACCACCAACTATGTCGAGGCATTAGTGTTTTAAATATTATCTTAGTATGACAACTGTCTGAGCTATCAGTAGTAGTATAAATCTGACAAAGAGACAGTCTTTGAGACTACCAGTGAGAATTTGAGCAATAGTATCAGACCCTGGGTGAAACAGAGCTAGGCAAAAAGCTCCAAGACAGTGCACAGTGCAGTTTGTAATGACTCCTTTGCAAACACCACCAATGGAGAGAACACTACATATCTCGTAGCATGCCTCCTTTACATAAAAAGGTATGCACTGCAATAAAAGCAACATGCCTTTGAAACACTGGAAGTCACATTTTTTGTTTATTTTGTTTTTGGGGAGGCTGCCTTATGAACACCCATGAATACCTATTTAAAAAAGTTAGATAAACACCGGGAATACTCCGTACACTTAAAATAGAAACCATAAGTATACATTTTCAGTGTATAAGCACCTAATTTAGCACTTGCATCTTACCAATTAGTTTCAATGTAATATACTAAAGGAGAGATTTCTAGCTGTGGAGAAGCTGGCGGTGCAGGTTTGATCCCTGGTCTCCGCACCAGCCTTGGACGAATCAGCACCCTCCTGATCTCGAGAGCTAGAGACTCAAGTTTAGGGGAATTCAACTGAAAGCACAGCTCAGTGTCCATACTGAAAGATGACTTTCCCGGAATCTCAGAGCTTGCCAAAGTAAGTTGGGTATGTTCTCGGCGTTCTAGCGATAGAGTGTGTGACGTAGGATTTGCGCTTGCACAGCTTATGCATATCTCAGGTGAAATTGTGAGGTTTGTGAGAATTATAGGCCAGGTAATGTTTTAGTAGGAGTGTGCGTACTCCGCAGTATGAGAGTAGGGAAGTCAGCGAACTTCATGTGAGTGTGGCACTTTGTGCTAAAAAATTGTCCACATGGTTGTTGGTGATGTACGGACCCTACGTGGTCTAAGACTCCTGAGTATATTGATAACTGTATGAGACACTTGGTTTATGTTGTAATTTACTCGGTTTAATAGGTCAATCGGGCGTGGTTGACGAGTCGAGTTTGAGTCAATGTGAGTGAATGAAAACTTTGATGGAGATTTGGTGAGTTCTAAAGTGCACTAGGACAAACCATTGACAAGTTGAGAATAGAATTTGCAGGTCAAATTCTGCTTGCGAGTGCGGGATCTGAGAAGGAGAGAGTAGTGTCCGAGGCTTAATGTGAAATCTCTGTAAAGTTCTGAAGCGATTGTGTTACCCTTCCCTGTAGTAAACCTGCAAATTTGAGTTTTTGTTAGTGCTCGCAATATATTGCATTAGTTTTGTGTGGAACGAGAGAGTGAGGAAGACAAGCCACAAGACTTTGTCAGCCACAGTGTGTGTGACTGTGACGTCATTGGGGCCGTGCTGGGATAGGTTGGTTAGTGAGAAGAGTCGCGCACGGATTGGCAGCCGTCCGTGAGAGGCAATTGGTTGAGAAGGTGGGCGAAGAGAGTTCTGGGAATTAAGTCACTTCCTGATTCGATTGTAAACAAAATAAAAGACGCAAAAATGAAGTTTTTCAAGGCTTTAAAAAGCGCTGTGAGGGGAGATGTGTACATTACCGCGAGTGTGGGGGATCCTACACCGCCAGAGGATACACCGCCTTATGCTGTAATGGAGGAGAGGGGAGTCACGCCATGTCTTTGGCTAAAGCAGTGGTGCAAAATGACAGAGAAAGACGGGTGTTTAGCGTTTCCGGAGCACGGAACGTTCAATATAATGATTTTAGAGAATTTGCGGAAGGCGTTAAATGAGCAAAAGCCACCTCCAAGGCCAGCACAGTTTGAGGCATTAGCAATTTGGGAACTGATGGCAATACGACATCGGCATCAAAAGTTTGAGAGGAGAATGAGGAAAGCAGAAAAGACACTAGTGGAGGCTAGGTGAGATAGCGAACAAAGGATGTGGAGAAGGGAGATAATAGATGGAGTTAGGATGTTCCTAGCAATAACTCATGAAGACGGAACCCAAGGAGGGAAAGCCACTTGTAAGACTGACAAGGTGTCTAGCAAAGGGAAGGAGCCTAAGAAGTCCTGGGAGAAGACAAATGACTCAGATGATGATGAGTTCCTTAATCAGTTGTTACATTATCGACCACCACCATATACCATAGATGACAATAGGCCAAGTACTAGTGCAGGTCCTGTAAGTTCGACACAAACACAGGGGACAACAGACCAGGTACAGGTAAACACTGTTGCAACACTAGCTCCGATACAGAATAGTGTCAAGGTGTCCACTGCCCCAGAGATGCAGACGCAGTTACAGCCACCACAGGTTCAGAGGCTCTACCCTGATGTCCCAGTACTAGAAACTACTACGAGTTTGATGGTGCCGTCAGATCAGGCATACATGAGACCAAAGTTGATACAAACTGAGCCAACTCCACTTTTGCTGCCTCAGGCACAGCAACAATTAATACTAAATTGCACTTCGGTCACTGGACCGCAGTCAGCCACAGCACCAATAATGAATCAGAATATGGGAGCTAATGCTCCACAGGGTTTGGGAAGCAGGCAACCGCCAGCTGCCATATCCTTACCTATTACAGTTGGTCCGCCAGTACCATTGTATGCGCAGGCAAAACCTAGCGTATGTGATCAGGGAATAATGACCCAAGAAATGACAAGAGGAGGGTTCATAGGGAGCTCTCAAGGGATGACTCCAGTGGAACAGACAATAGAGAGATCCAGATCTTTGTTAGGCTTCAGTCCGATTGGGGTTCCTCCAGATACTATGAGACAATCAGGTCTGGGACTGTTGACTCTGCAGATCTCAAGTGCGAATGTACTGCAAACACCGATGGTGCAGGCTGGAAATATCTCGTTGCAAGGGTTGGCGGCGCAACAATTAAATGAATGGTTAGACAAGTTAAATTCACCACAGACTACTCCTCCGACAGCAGAGCGGTCGGAAAGAGAAGAGTACCTGAATTTTGTGAGGTTGGGCGTGAAACAGCTGAGCTAGTTGAAGGGAGCATGGGAGTGAACAGGCTAGAATCATATACTGAAGCAGAATTGAGGTATCTGTGCCCAAAGATAACCAAAGAAGTGAGCAAGGTGCACCAGAGGTTAGCGAACCTGGCAGATAAATACGACATAGACTTAGACAACACAAAACATCTGAAAAGGAGTTACAGGTTAGACTTGGAGCCTAAGGATTTTGATCACATGAGGTCGACTGGGATGAAGGCACACCTTAAAGAAATACTGCAGAGTGCAAGGGTTGACGGCGCAACAATTAAATGAATGGTTAGACAAGTTAAATTCACCACAGACTACTCCTGCGACAGCAGAGCGGTCGGAAAGAGAAGAGTACCTGAATTTTGTGAGGTTGGGCGTGAACGCAGCTGAGCTAGTTGAAGGGAGCATGGGAGTGAACAGGCTAGAATCATATACTGAAGGAGAATTGAGGTATCTGTGCCCAAAAATAACCAAAGAAGTGAGCAAGGTGCACCAGAGGTTAGCGAACCTGGCAGATAAATACGACATAGACTTAGACAACACAAAACATCTGAAAAGGAGTTACAGGTTAGACTTGGAGCCTAAGGATTTTGATCACCTGAGGTCGACTGGGATGAAGGCACACCTTAAAGAAATACTGCAGAATGCACAAGTTTGGGGAGCATTAGAGAAGTGGGAAGGCAGATGGGCAAAGAAGAGAGATAAAAGGAAAAGTGACTGCTCGGAGCAGCAACAAGCGAAACCAGCACCGGATACCGGTACAATAAAGATGTTACCCATGAGAGAAACGGCTGGATGGGTTCTAGTCCATGTACCATGGTCTAGAGGTAGTATTCTGTCTTTCAAAAATTACTTCCCCAGGCTGAGGGAGAAGGCAGTAGAGTGGTACCAGCAGACAGACAGGTTTGTGAAGCTTGCGAAGTGTCTTTGGGAAGACCTTAATACTCTCTTTGAGATCATAGTTCCAGCTGACTTGTGGCTTGAGTGTAAGAGAAGTGTGGATTGGCCGACAGCAGAACTGGCAAGAGACAGAGCACCAGGAGCACCATCTCCTGATGTAATTAGGTACTACTATAAGGTGATTGAGTTCTTAAAGCAGAAAGTTTTGCTGCAAAATATTGATTGGCAAAAGATTGATCGAACGGCGCAGGAGGCCAAAGAGTCAATACATGCCTACTATGAGAGGTTGTTGAAGGCTTTCAAACACTACAGTGGTACAGAGGTTCTAGAGCAGAAGGACATGAATCACCTTGTGTTCAGGTTTGTTGAGGGACTGAGACCCGAGATTAGTCAGATGATTAAGAATCATTTGATCTGTTGGCAAGCAAAGCCGATTGATGAGGTGTTGCAGTATGCAAAATACTGTATTGAGGAGTTTGAGTTGAAGCAGAGAAAGTTGAAGAAGAAGGTGATGGTGATGCAAATTAAGGCAGCACAAGCAGGGATGCAGGGAAATGGTTTACAGCAGATGGTGCAGCAGCCGCAGGGAAACGAGATGTTTCAGGCGCAGGTGAGAGGCAGAGGTCGAGGAGGTTTTGTGAACCGTGGTCCAGATTTGAATTCTGTAGTGGTTCAAAATGATGTGCAGGGGATGAAGAAGGTGTTACCTTGTCATGCTTGTGGGGGCATTGGACATTGGAAGCGGGAGTGCCCGATGATGGTGCAGGAGGGTGTTGTTCAACAAAGCAATGATGTCAATGCATTCCAAATGTTAAAGGACCAAGGTTGAGAGGTCCTAATCCGAACTTTCAGAATAACACGGTTCAGGGTCTCAAACCCATGCAACAAGTGCAGATGCCACGTGTACAACCAGTGCAGATGCAGCAAGTGCAACAGCATATTCCTGTGGTACCTAGACAGCAAATGCAGTTGCCCTTAGCACCAATGGGACAGCGACAGGTGTTGCTTCCTCAACAGGTCACAAGTCAAGGAATGGGTCAAAATAAGGAAGTACAACAGTTCCCATTGCGTGGTGAGAATGGAATAAACGATGAATGGTCGGATGAGAGCTCAGACAGTGAGGGGTGTAGGCTTGCAGCGCCCCTAGAAGTAGATCAGAGAGGACCCTATGTGCAAGGAAAGGTAATTGGTCACAAGGTCTCATTCTTGGTTGACACTGGAGCTACACGCTCTACAGTCAGAAGTGAAGAGGTTCCGAAGTTGCCTCTTTCGGGACGTACAATAAAGGTAGTAGGAGTGTCGAATCAGCTTTTGACTAACCCGATCACTGATCCAGTTCAAGTTGAGATTGGTACTTTCCAGGGATTGCACAGATTTGTAGTCTGTGATTCAAGTCCTGTGTCCCTACTGGGAAGAGACTTACTGTGCAAGACGAGGTGTTCTATCACCTGTTCCAATGAGGGAATTGAGGTGCAGACAAACAGTGACAATGAAGGGGATGACGGACAGATCTCAGAGCCAGAGACTGAGACAAGAGATGAGGAGTACCCCTTGATAAGCTTCTTTCCAATGTTCACAATGAATGATCTGCCATCAGATTTGCAGGGGACAGTCAAAGATAAAGTGTGGGACATGACAGGAAAGGAAGTGGGATTGATAAGAGGAGTAGACCAGTTAAAGTCAGTGTGAAGCCCAATGCTGTGTTTCCCCAAGTACTGCAGTATCATATGACACAAGATGTCCTTATACAGGTAACGCAGATAATTGCAGACTTTGTGAAGCAAGGGGTCCTGAAGGAAGTGATGAGCAGTCCATGTAATTCACCAATAATGGGACTGAGAAAGCCTTGTGGGAAAGTTCAAATTGTCTAAGACTTGAGAAAGATTAACGACATAGTGGTGAAATGTTGCCCAGTGGTGCCAAATCCAGCTGTAAATAATGTTCCAGGTCCCATGTGATGCAGAATGGTTCACAGTTGTAGATTTGTGCCAAGCATTCTTTTCTGTTCCTCTTCATGAGGAAAGCCAATTTCTCTTCAGTTTCAAATTCTTGGACAAGGTTTACAGTTGGTGTCGAATTCCTCAAGGATTTTCGGAATCACCTTCTATCTTCAATCAGATATTGAAGAAGGATTTGGAGTCATTGGAATAGCCTTTTCAATCAACTCTAGTGCAATACATTGATGTTCTGTTGATTGCATCCAAAACAAGAGATGATTGCAAGTACGATACTATTGCCTTACTGAACCACTTGGGAAAGAATGGGCATAAAGTGTCCCCAAAGAAGCTGCAATACTGTCAGAAGGAGGTGAAATACTTAGGTCATCTAATTGAGAAGGGGTCGAGGAAAATATCCAAGGAAAGAGTAACCACCTTATTGCAGATGAATCCCCCAACAACACGGAGAGATGTTAGGATGTTTCTGGGAATGGAGGGCTACTGTCGTCAGTGGATCCCGAATTTCTCAGTCATCTCCAAGCCATTGGTAAGACTGATTGTTAAGGACGTTATAGACAGCCAGATGTCATAACTTTGTCCAAGAAAGAAATTAAGGCATTCACTGAGTTAAGAGAGTGTATGTGTAGGGCTCCAGTTTTGGGTAGGCCTGATTGCACGAAGCCTTTTGTCCTGTTTTGTCATGAACGTGATGCTTGTTCTTTGTCTGTCTTGACCCAGGTCCATGGAGGTGCAAACCGACCTGTAGCATATTTTTCAGCTACTTTGGACCCTGTTGCAGCAGCCTTACCGGATTGTCTGCATGCAGTAGCAGCAGTTGGTCAAAGCCTTACACAATGTGAAGACATAGTGATGGGACATCCTTTGACAGTAATGGTCCCACATTCAGTTGAGATTTTGCTAACTTGTACCAAGACGCAGCACATGACAAGTGCAAGACTGACAAAATATGAAACAATTATATTGGGGTCACCAAATGTAACTTTGAAAAGATGTACAGTGCTGAACCCGGCAACTTTGCTTCCGAATGAAAATACAGAAGTTGAGGATGCTGATGAGGTAGAACATGATTGCCTTGAGGTAACAGAAATGTGCACCAAACCGAGACCTGACATTAAAGACACCCAATTGGAAGAAAATGACTACATTATCTTTGTTGATGGCTCATGTTTGAGAGACTCGGTAGGAGTGCTGAGAGCCGGATACGCTGTGTGTACAATCACTGGTATCCTAGAAGCATCTTGGCTTGAAAGAGTATATTCTGCTCAAGTGGCTGAATTGGTTGCTCTTACCAGGGCATGCCATGCCACTGCCAAATTGAAGGTAACTATCTATACTGACAGCAGATACGGATTTGGAATTGTCCATGATTTTGGCCAGCTATGGTCACAGAGGGGTTTTCTGACCTCTTCTGGTTCTCCAGTGAAAAATGTTGTTGCAACGATTCAGTTACCTCATGAAATTGCCGTGGTGAAATGCAGCGCTCAGGTCAAATCACAGGACTTTGTTTCAATGGGAAATGGATATGCGGATCAAGTCGCAAGGTTTTGCGCATTGAACTGTATACCGTTTAAAGATCAATGGGAATTGTTACCCGAAACAGAAAATGAGACATGTACAGGTTAAGCATTAAGGGTAGTTGACACGTTAGAAGAATTGAAATTGTTGCAGGGACGTGCCAGCAAAGATGAGAAACGTTCCTGGGTTAGGATGCAATGTGTATAAAGACCAGATGATTTGTGGGTTTCAGACGAGTGGAAAATGGTTTTGCCGAACAGTCTTTTGTCACCTTTTGCAAGGTTTTACCATGGGCAACACATATTGGGAGAGATGCCATGATTAGGTTGTTCAAAATTGACTGGTTTAACCCGAAATTCCGACAAGCTGCAGAAGTGATTTGTCATAGGTGCATCATCTGTCAACAGATGAATGCGGGGAAAGAGACGGTGGTGAATTTGAGCCACATTGGGAGAGCAGGAAGTCCATTTAGCAGAATGCAACTGGATTTTATTGAGATGCCTGTGTGTGGAGGTCTGAGGTACGTGTTGGTGATTGTGTGCATCTTTAGTCATTGGATTGAAGCATACCTTACACGTAGGAATGACAGCCTCACAGTAGTGAAGCTGCTGCTTAGGGAATTGATACCACGTTTCGGGTTTCCGATCTCTTTAGAATCAGAAAGAGGAAGTCACTTCAACAACGAGGTGGTTAAGCTATTGTGCGCAGCATTAAACATTGAGCAGAAGCTGCACTGTAGTTACCACCCTGAAGACTCAGGATTAGTTGAGCAGATGAATGGTACCTTGAAGTCGAGAATGGCAAAGATGTGTGCAGCTACAAATTTGAAATGGCCTGATGCATTGCCTTTGGTGCTAATGTCAATGAGAAATACACCCAACAAGAAGACAGGACTGTCTCCTCATTAAATTCTCATGGGTCGAGCCATGAGACTGCCCGCAGTGCCTGCAAATGCTCTTGTGAATATCACAGATGATATGGTGTTGGACTACTGCAAGGGTCTGGCTCATGTGGTCCTCTCTTTCTCTCACTAGGTGGAGGCAACCACACTGCCACAGATAAATGATCCAGGTCACAACCTGAAAGTTGGTGACTGGGTTGTCATCAAGAAACACGTGAGGAAGTCGTGTTTGGAGCCACGTTGGAAGGGGCCATATCAAGTAATACTGACGACTACTACTGCTGTGAAGTGTGCAGGAATTCCAAACTGGATCCATGCTTGTCACTGGAAAGAGGTGACGTGCCCACCTGATGAGGAAATTGAGTTGTCGAACGTAACAACAGCAGAAGAGGAAGTCTCAGGGCCAGAGAGTAATCGAAGGGGAACTGAGACAGAAGGAGAGCCCGTTGAGGACGGCTTGATCACTCAAACAACAAACGAGACTCAGAGGGGTGACAGTGAGCCTATCTCAACTGAGGCGCCAGGAGGTCCGACCCAGAAAGAGGTCCTCCCAGAAGCAGACGGATGCAGTATTGAAGGGGAGCCCCTGACAGACCCAGCCTCCCCTTGAGCCAATTGCAGGTCCGTCAAGAGAAAACGCCATAGAGTCAGAGAAGGGCAACGAGTTGCCACAAGGAAGGTCAAAGACCAGAGAGACACTGACAGGAGATAAGTGGCCAGAATTGCAAGTGACAAAAGGAAAAGTGGTTGTCGAGGATGCAACAGAGGAGGAGGTCAATACAATTAGGAGAGAAGATCTGAGTGAAGGAGAGTTGCAGGCTGATCGCAAGTTGAAAAGAAAGAGAGTAGCAAACAGAAGGTACGCAGGTCCTGAATGGGCATATGCAACGTCAGCTGAGTGGCAACAAGAGTTCTTGGCGTTCTGTTTTGATCGAGAAGTCCCAGGTCAGTACTTTGGTACCTGAGTCTGGCCAGAGAAAGAGACTGTGTTGCTGTGGAAAATTGAGTTAAAGACACCTGAGAAAAGAGACTGATAAATTACCGGATGTGACACTGTTATCCTGAATTGACTTTTGAGAACCGATTTTGACAAGCTGCTAATCTGAATTGACAAGGATCTTGGGAGTGAATGCGAAAGCTGTAAATACTTGCTAAAGAAAGACTTTGCTTAGCTTTGCTGAAAAGAAATATCATAATAGGTTTCAATCATCCTCTGTTGGTTGTTGTTTGAACTAATAGTACCTCACTTTCTGATTCTTTACAGATCATGGCTAACACTAGGGATGAAAATAGAGGAAGTAGGCGTTGTAAGTGTTTGGGCGTTGGTTTGGGTGTCGTGTGTGTGATATTCATCATAGTTCTGATTGTGGGAAAGCCATTGGTGGATAAGAGTGAAACTAACAATGCTACAATTCCTGAGGCCGCTGCTACACTAACAGCTTGGGAAGGGTTTGAGCAGGACACAAAATATTTGCATGAGGGAACTAACCTAAAAGGGGAACTATCTACTAATGTCTTCTATCGCTTGCTGAGTGAGTATGTTGATACTATGGATGCGAAAGCTTGTTATGTGTCTACACAGATTCCTGTTTCAGTGCAAGAGGGAGTTACTTATCATAGTTTGCCTCTAACTTATGGGATAAGCTGTAGTCTGTTACTAACACGATTCTTTAACCAAGAGGAAATCCAGTACTTTTATTCAAATTACGATCTTGTGTTTTCCTATGTGCCTATCATAGAGGATCTGAATAGTGTAGCTAAATACTATAGCATAAAACTGGTTAAGGAGTTCTTTGAAGCGACATTAACAATTAGTACATCTGATGCACACCACAATAATTTGACATGTTTGCTCACACCTGTAGAGAAAAGCTTTCTAGATCACACGGAAGATAGAAGAAGGGCTTTGAAAGGGAAATATGAGAAAGGCTTGCAGCAGCGATCTTTTATTAGTAGTGAGAGTTATAGTGCAGTTAGAGAACAGGGGAAATTAGCTTTAGATGCACTTCACGTAGGTAAGCTTTGCATTACGCGACCAAAGTCATATTATGACAATGTGTTTGTGGGAATGAGTGAATGTAAGCATGTGTTTTTGTTTCAGAGTAAGTGGACGTTCATGTTAAATGGACAGGAACCAGCGATCCCTGGGATCTACTATATTTGTGGACTTAATGCTTATTACTGTCTCCCAAAGGGATGGTATGGGACATGTTATTTGCGGATAGTTTTCCCAAAGATATATCAATTAGAGGATTTGAAGAAGTTTCCAAAATTGTCTGAATTACATCGTACTAGACAAAGGAGAGAAACTGCTGCTGGTGTAGTAGGAGACATATTTTGGGCAATAATTCCTTCAGTGGGAGTTATCTTGAATTCGATAAAGATTTGAAAGTTGTCTACTATTGTGGATAACATGCTGATGAATTTCATAGGGGCTATACTTCTGATGGATACTGAACTTGCTGCGGAGAGGGCTATGACTCTTCAAAACAGGCTTGCTTTAGACATTCTTTTAGCAAAAAATGGCGGAGTTTGTAAGATGCTTAATGAGCAACATTGTTGTGCCTACATACCTGATAATAGTAATGAGATTAGAAGTATGCTTACTAACCTAACAAGAGATAGTACGGATTTGAAGGAACTGAAGGAACCAGGTGTTTGGGAAAAGGTTGGAAAGGGACTTGCTAAAGTGGGAGGTTGGTTTAGTAATATTTGGCATGGGATATTGGCAAAAATAATACAGGGAATATTGATTGTTCTAGCTTGCTTATTTGGATTATGGTTGTCATGCAAAATTAGCAGAATAAATAAATTGAAAATGGCGGAAAATAATAAGAGGAGGGAAGAAAAGAAAAGGGAGAAGATGTTCAGAGCAAAATATGAAAAGGCAAAGTCAATAGAAGAAATTGAGATGAGGAAATTTTGAAAAATGAAATTGTGAAACGTAAAGGGTTTGTGTGATGACAAGAGTCATCAGAGGAAGGATTGTTGGAGTGTAACCTTTGAAATTAATATTAACATGAAATGCTTGCAAATTAATGCATAATGAAGCAACATAGAAAATGTGTTTAAATAGTACTAATGCACGCGTTTGAAATGTGCCCACGGGGAGTGGCCACCAATGTATACGATGATTAATGAAACTGACTAATGATGTATTAATATTGTACTAATGTACGACTTTTAATTAGCATTAAGAGTTATGTATTGAGGGTTTGCTAAATTAATCACTAGGCCTTAGTTAGCAAGGGTCTGGGCCTAGCTGCATGGTCTCATATTAAACTGTGTTTCTCTAACGTGCAATGTGCTGTCTTCTTGAAGGACACGAAGCTGTACTTTTCCAGACGCTAGAGATGCGTGTGTACTTGTAGTAAATTCTTTCTCATGGGACCCGACTTGCTCAAGGAGACATTCTTGCCGAAATGCAACAGTGTAATTCGCGACAGGAGCAAGGTCGTCTGGACTAGGAGAAGACAATGGAACTACTGACTGGAGCGACAAGTGTAACTTTTCTTACCTGACATTCTACCCAATGAAGATGTCAATCACAGGAGCCAATAAACTACGTGAGAATTGCCTTAGGTGAAAATTCTAGTAAGGTGTGTGATGGATCATTGGACAGAGATAACGATGCACCAAATATTGCCCAATGGGAAATTAGAGACTTGTTCGACAACCTTGATATAATGGCGTGACACAAGGAGAAATCAGCCACTATTGAGCCATTCTTTGCCATTACTCGCCTTAACCCTGCCATTCCTAGCCATTCTTCACCATCCCTTGCTACTCTGAGAGACTTTGGGGGTCATTCTGACCCTGGCGGTCCATGACCGCCAGGGCCGGGGACCGTGGAAGCACCGCCAACAGGCTGGCGGTGCTTCCTGGGCCATTCTGTACCGCCGCGGTCAGAAAAGGGCAACTGGCGGTTTCCCGCCAGTTTACCCCTGGCCCAGGGAATCCTCCATGGCGGCGCTGCTTGCAGCGCCGCCATGGGGATTCCGACCCCCTTCCCGCCATCCTGTTCCTGGCGGTTTTTACCGCCAGGAACAGGATGGCGGGAACAGGTGTCGTGGGGCCCCTGGGGGCCCCTGCACTGCCCATGCCATTGCGACGGGTGCCACTGCACCCGTTGCACCCCTACAACTCCGCTGGCTCCATTCGGAGCCGGCTTCATTGTTGAGGGGGGGTTTCCCGCTGCTCCGGCGGGCGGCCTTCTGGCGGTCGCCCGCCGGCCCAGCGGGAAAGCCAGAATGGCCGCCGTGGTCTTTTGACCGCAGTGCGGTCATTCGGCGGTTCCCTCCAGGCGGGCGGCTCCTGCCGCCCGCCGGGGTCAGAATGACCCCCTTTGTCTTTAGCTGTTTGATACTTTAAACCATCCTCACCTTCTTCCTCGCCCAATACTTACTTCTCCTCCTTATGAGGGAAGAGTCCTATTCTTAGCTATGCCTTGCTGAACTTGCCTGTCCTGTTCTGGCTGATGGCGAATCGACAGGTGTCCTGAGGACGAAGACTGACGTGTATGCTGACCCATTTGGAGGGGTAACTATCTGATGATTAATTGTAATTGTCTGTTTGCCTTTTCTTTCAAGGTACCAACTGCTCTTTTGATAGAGTCCATAGATAGATGTTTTCTAAGTTTGTGTTGCTAAATTGTTTTGTATGAAACCCAACATGCTGATGCTAATTCGAGGTTAGTTAAGGAGTTCACTAAAACTGGATGCAAATAGACAAATGACTGAATTCTTGTTTTGTTGAATAACGTGCTAATGATACTCTGCAAAAGTTGATTCATGTTAACGTCGTGCTTTGTTATAATGTTCATGACCTATGCATTGATAAAGTCTTACTCAAGTTGCCATATTGTAGTGGTATTGATGTGCTTACTGGTGTTGAGACTAATAAACATGTTATTAGAGTGTAACAAATAGGGAATAAATATCCTAACTCTTACTAGATTGGTGTGGTTACTCATGGCTGAAAGGTCATGGTATGGTTGATTCTTATTAAATGTAATTGATTAGTTTGATTGATTGGTTATTGTGAATATTTATGAGGTTATTGGTCTATTGATTGCAATGATAAATAGATATATCGTCCTGGGAAGTCTCCAATCAGGGTCAAAAGATTCATTGGCCTAAAATGAGTCCCTGTGTAAGTTAAATTATCAAGGTTGGGACACGTTAACAGTATCCTACCACCCTGTACTTGATTATGAACTAATGACCTAGTCCTATTGCTCCTGAAGGAATGTTAAGTATTTTTATTGTGGACCTTCACATACCCCATTGGTGTCATGCTTCATCATTGGATCGCAACCTGGTCTCTGAAAACCAGAGTGGGCTAAACCATCTTCCAGAGAGCAGTTGGGATAATGTTTTAATCCTAACGGGGAGTGTAAATATTGTAAATACCTAGTGGTAACCCCAATTTGCATTTAGTCTGAGTGCCACTGGTATGGTTAAGATTTGGGTAAATTAAGGGGCGGGTTACTACCCCTACTACCCCTACACTAAGTTGACATGTTGCAGCCCCTCCTCACAGCCCATACAGGGTCCCGGGCCTTCATCAGGACTAATGGGGATTCCTAGTTCCTTGTTTGATGTCACTGTTTAGTCTCTGATGTTGGATCTGTCAGTCGTCAATTGTCACAACACAGGACATAAGACAAACATTAAAAGGTGGGGCTGGCATATTTGCCTGAGCCCCTGGTGGAGAGGCAGAGACTTGTGCCTTGTTTTGAAATCATAACGGAGCAAAAGGACAAAGAAACATAAATACATGGAACGATAAAGCCAAAAACAAAGACTCATTAACTTCAATGTTCTGAGTGAGTATAAGAAGATTGTATAAATGTAACACATTATCTTAAGGCATGCAATGTCATCTATTTCCGTGCATGCCCAACCATATTCATAGTGTGCCTTCATTCCCTGATACTTTGTCAGAGAAATATTCCACTCAGCGTGAAAACTCATTCTTATCGCATACACCTTAATGCAAAAGCATGAATGTATTCTCCCTTTTCACACACATCGTTGTCCAATACTTAGCAACACAAACAAGAATAAAGTGAAATGAGTGTGGTAGTCCCCAAGTATCGCTGCAAATGTGAAGCGTGTATCATTTTTGCAAAATCATAGTCAATGGTACGGAATACGTTCTTACCCTTCTAGGTGTATACTAACACCATATACAAGCTGGTGAAACACGTCCTTGTAGTCACACTATGGCAAAATTCAGATAGAGATCATTAGTGTCCCTGCAAGCCACCTATTGTCCAAAAATAATTGGAGGATCAGGAAATGTCCCTCTTACCACACCAAGGGTTGCGTATCGCAAACAACCTACAATGCCATCGAAACACTTGTGCCGATGTTTCCCCATCACTTCACTGTTGTTTTTATGCCATGTTTCTGCATCTCGAGTGCCGGTGGCTGGGGCTGCATGGCTGCAAAACATGAAATTGTGGCTACAGTGCAGCGCCATCCAGGGTATCTGGGAATTTTGGTTTTTCTTTGGTTTGAAGTCCTCAACCATTTACCGGAGGGCAGTGGGTGTGCTAACTGACCGCATAGCAATGTGGCAGCAATTACATCACAGCACCATCTAGGCTGTTGTGTTAGGGCTGCTGACTATTATGCCCACACTAAAACACTCAAAAATGATTGGTGTATGGTCAAATAATGTCAGTAGAGCCACACCGTCTGCACGTGATCTTAAATGTCTATATATGTTAATTTACAGGAAGCATCTTTCCTTTTAAAATCTGACAGCAGGCATAAATGTGTATCTAGCACAGGATTTTGCTACTTTTATAATATACTATAGGGCCATTTTCATATCCTTCTGCCACAATGTGTGGCGATTGTTGAAGAGATCACAGTATATAGAGAAGAAAGTGCACTGTATATCTTGTAGATATCTGATATTGTCAGACATTGGTACAATGTAAACATTGTAGATCTTGCGTAGCATGACAGGAAACTATTGGCACAGTCTGCACCCATCATGTGATTTTCACAATTGAATAGAAAAAGTTTGATAGAATGTCTTAAGCATAGTGCTAAGCATATCCTGGCCGTGCTGTATATAGAGTATAATCCGATAGTGAAATATGCCATAATAAAGCCAGGATGGTATACCCCAGGTACCAGGTCTCTCATTTATGTTAGAAAATAAGGGGGTGTCTGTTGTGATCTTAAACTGTACCTTTACTCATTGCTCATTGATTAGTTAGTGTATTTATGAGATCCCTGTGGATGTCATCATTGAGGCCCTGTCTGTGTGTGTTAAGTCTGTACATCCCTCTCTGCTCCCATATTGTTAGTATACTAGTGGTTTTCTAAGTCGTTCGCACTTTCTCCAAAACTGACCTTTTTATATCATCTTTGTTGTGACCTTTGGAAGTAAAATGGTTGATCATTCAGGCTGTATTCTAATAGCATCTAATTGGATTGCGATGTTCAGTAATTCTCAAGCGGACCTTTCTAGTGGGCCTTCCTATTTGTCATAGGTCACATGGACAAGTGGTCCTATAATTTACACTGCCTGAATTACAATCAGGGCAGTTTCTATGTTCCAACAAAAATCCAAGAAGGAGATCCAGAGTATCTGTGCATGTGGTGGCCTTATACTTGTGTTACATTTAAATGAAAAAAGGTCCCTTTCGGAAGAAAGGTTGCTGCTGTTCAATATGGTCCGGTATTTGTTGATAATCTTTTTCAATTTGCTTGAAACATTAATTCATTGCCATGTTTTTCTCTGTCAGAAGACAGTCCCTGTCATTATATCTGGCATGTTTCTCTGCCTTTGATATCAAGTGTACAAGATAAAGTCTATCCTTTAGCTTTTTTTGTCAGTATTTTTGCCTCTGATTTAACATTTTGGAGGTTAGAACAGTTCCCTCTAATGCATAAGAACTGTCCAGCTGGTAGATTCTCTCTTAATGCTCTATGGTGTGGACTATCGAATCTTAAAAGACTGTTTCTGTCTGTGGGTTTTGTGTAGACCTTGGTGGCTAATGTCCCTTCTGAGGCGTGTTTCAAGAGATCAAGGAAAGGTAATTCACAATTGTTGTATGTCATGGTAAAGTTAAGGAATTCATTCTTGGCATTCAGCTACCTGAAAAAAACTTTAGGTCTTTCTGGTGTCCCATTCCATATTATGAGGACATCTATATATTGTCGCCATAACCTAATCTACTTATGAAAGGGGTTGTTTGCCAAGGTATAATTAATCTCAAAAGGATGGAATAAAGGCTTGCTATGCTGGAAGCAAACGTGCCTCCCATAAAAGTTCAATGTTTTTGTTCAAATTCAAAATAGTTATTTTTAAAGGCTAATTCGCCAGTGACTTTATGAAATCAATAGGTGCTGCCCATTTCTGTTGTCTCAAAAAGCCCTCAATAGCTCTCAAACTCCCATCTTGGGGCGTGCTGGTGTAAAGGGCATGTTAACGCATTGCCTTAGTCATGCGTTAGGCAAGGTCCATGAATCTTTGCAACCAGCTGGGGGGTAGAACTAGTTTGATAGCAAAATCTCAACAACACATCAAATGGACAATACCTAGAAAACTCCAGAAGGTTTTATTACAAGCTAATACTTAGGACAATGTAAATGAGCCTCAAGATAAACCCATAATAGTACAGGTTTACCATTGGATGACCAAAGCAGTGAAAAAAGTTCAGGCAAGTTAACATTGAAAGGACCAAGTATTCAATAATAATTATGCAAAATATTAGCAATACATTCTGACGTTTACAAAGGTTGCATTAAGACAAATCTAAAATCACCTAAGCTAGTTAACTGGGACAAGGGCAACCCTACCAATCAGGAAAGGGACTAACATGTTGGAATTACAACACATATGGACAAAAAGTGTAAAGCAATAAAGCACAAAAAGGATTTGGAAAAAAGTTACCTGGAGCAAAAAGTAAATAACCAAAATTGGCAAAAAGCAAGTAAAAATGGAAAGCGTCAACATGTCAGAAGCTCGATCAAGAGTCTTCTGCTTCTGGTCAGAAGAGGAAAACCCTAAACTAACAAAATATTTTCAAATCCATCAAGTGCTAAGAGGTCAGTACCTCTCAGTATCAAAATAGAGATCAGCTCCTCATGAGAAAAGCAAGAGGGTTCAGGGGCAAAGCCCAAGGGGAACAGACAGTGTGACAGCTACCTGGGGAGGAGTCAAATCGGGACTGTCCAAAGGGGAAAAGGGGAATCCAGAATGTTCCAAGCAAGCCTTCTGTGGTGAAAGTCAGGACCAGAGTGTGTGGGGAAAGCCAGGCGAGGACTGCTCCTGGTCCACAAGGGGAGTGATACATCAAAATCCAAGGTTCAAGATGATTCCTCAGCTCATCACTCCACAAAGTTTGAAATATGGAATTGTCCAATGAGCATCAGTCATATGACAGAGATTTGAAACATGGGGTCAGTTTCCCAGCTCCAGCATGGGATTGGCATGCATCTTAGCTCATTTCATCAGTTGAAACAAATGTAGATAATTTTCCTTCCACAGTTCCTTAATATGCTATGGTCAAGGTTAGTTTCCTAGGCTATCTAAGTGTAAGACAATGGAACATTCTAGTACCAAACTAACACATTATGAGAACATAACCTAAAAGTAAAAGGTCATGTTACAAAGAATGACTAAACATTTTCAACATTTTCAGAGAACAGGGCCTTGCATGAGTCACTTATGCTAAGCAGAGGAAATATATGAGGCCCAGTTGTTTTAATGAAAACACATAAAACATTCAAAATCATAAATTCATCATTAATATTGTCAATTCATGTTATTTTAAGTTCTTAAAACAGAAATAACTTTATTAATATAGTCTAATAAATGTGGTGCATGAACGGAATTTTCCAACATTTTGCATGTAACTTTTAAAACATTTCCCTTTAGAAAACTAGCATTGTTTTAATGAAAACTAAGAATTAACAACCGAAAAATGATTAGAATCAAAACAAATGATTACATTTGAAGTTGTAGGTCTATACCACATCAATTAAATTGGGTTAACTCTCAGTGAATGCACATTGGTAAAAACTGTCAGTGCTCCACTTTCCAACTAAATTGCCAGAACGTTTCATCATAAAATGCAAACTCTGTCACTTTCAGATGATAACTGTGACTTTAAAGTAGCTTTGACATTTCTCCTATATCAGGCATCTACATCCAGTCCTATAATGTATTTTTCCTCTGCTTTGTAATGCTTTGTAAGCTATTGAACAAGTGGTTAGCATCCTTATTTAAATGGACATCTTAGCCACTAATGGTGGGTCTGAATTCATAGTTCTATATTTCCTACTGTCCGATAATAAGGCATCACATGCTGCCCTATAGCCATCAATGGTTTGGATCACTATAGCCTAACCTTTTGATAACTATATCCTGTCTTGATTTTAAATTGGCCAGTCCTTTTTGAAGGTAAGATTGTGGAAATGAATGTCATTGATATCCAGGGAGTCTATTTCCTTTGTGACTGCTTGTTCAAAATCACTGAACACAGACACACTGAAAGGGTCTCAGAAGTGGAGAATAAAAGAAAGAAACATGGTTCTGTCTCTAAGGAAGATGGTGGATGCTGGGTCCTGAAGGTATCAGACCTGTAGATGCCAGAACACAGCATGTGGGGGTGGGGGGTGGAGTCTTCTGCTTCCTCCTGGCTTGGGTACACTAAGGAGGCAGGAGGACTGTGAAAGAGCGTCACTTTGTCACAGGGAATGTGAAGAGAGTGGAGCAGCTGGGCTCTGCTGAGAGCTGCTGAAACAGCGCTGCCACCAGAGGGCTTCCCCTGTGAGTACCATTTGTCTGGACTCCAGGTCTGTAGAAGGAGACAGGTGAGTTCCTGACAGAGCCTTGTAGGACATCACAGAATATTCACAAGGTGTAAGGGCCCTGACTGATTACGGGCCTAGCTGCCATCCTGAGAGACCAAGATAAGCAAAACCTGAATAGGAAACCTACAATGAGTGCAAATAAGATGGGTGACTTTTAGTACCCCCCCCACACGTTAGCTACAAGACAGGGAGGATAGTGAGCAGAGGCATACCACCAGAGGGAGAGACGGCAGGGCCAAGGGACTCATGAAGGAACTGAAGCAGACACAAGACCAGCAGGGAGTACAACTGCCCGGATCTGCATGGAGACACCTGGATAAGACAAGCCCCAAGACAGGAAATAGGCAGCCAATGAAAGTGGGTTGCAGTCCTCACAGAAGAGAGAAAGGCAAACATAATCTTGATGACAAAATAATACTATAGCAGAAACCATTTCAAGAGAGGGGGTTGCTTATCTCTGCTCGGAAGTGCACAGGGGGACACTTACCTGTGAGGGTGGAACTGGAGAAATTGCAGCCTATTCAAAAGCCAAGATCGATTATCGGGGAGCAGAAGGGGATGTTTTGAAGAGTTCAAGACAAGCTTCTTATATTTGGTTGCACTAAATGGGCAAAATATACTGGCATATGAAAGGAGATCCCTTGATGAACAGCGAACAACATAGAGGAAAGCAGCACAAGGGACCTACAGATTTAGCACATTTGTGACATACACTATTGATAAGCTACTTGAGGCCTATCATGAGGCAAAAGGCATGGATTGGGGGAAGCAGATTGCCGGCTGGGAGGAGCACACCTGCTGGGAGGAGATGATCTGGTTCACTGACTGGATGCACTCAGCCTGGAAGCTTGACAGTGGTACATAAGTCAGGGCACTGTGAAAATATGAGGCCATAGAGCCTCAGTGGCAAACAACAAGGGGCAAAGGTTAAAAGAGCTGCTGCACCAGGGAGACACCATAGCAAAAGAAGGGGCCTAGAGTCAGCGTATGCAAGTAGAAGAAATAAAGACATCTGGGGGCAGCCAGGAACATGAAAGCAATTGATACAGTGACTCGGGGTTTTGCAATAGATTTTGTGCACATTAAGCTAGAAATTGGCACCATTAGGAAAGAACTGAAGTAGAGACCAGAAGCAGAGTTAGGGAGGATCTGAAGCCAAGATAAGGATATCTCACACGTGGGCAACAGAGTGCATGATCTAGAGACTTCAATGGATGAATGGAATTTGGATAAGGATGAATTTAGATGGAGAACCAAAACCGGATTGTCCAGGAAAAGCAAAATAAACTTGTAAATCAAACGCACAGATACAATATCAGGATTAAAGGTGTTCCCAAGGGGGCAGAGCGTAGGGACATCATCAAATATATACAGGAACTGTTTGGAGTACTCCGGGAGGTTAGGAATGGAACTCATATTCAGATTGACAAGGTATTCTGAGTGGCTGACTGATCCAATATGAGGCTTCTCATTGCTACATTGTAGCACAGATTCATTATTTGGAGACAAAAAGCAAAGTATGAAGGTGGCACACTGGGGAGAATGAAGATCCTACAATGGGGTGCTGCAAATATTTCAAGGCTTCTCATGCGTCATATTAAAAAAAAGGAAAGCCTTCAAGTTGGTGACATCCTTGGTAAGAGAGCAAGGTGTGAGATAGAGGTGGGGGTGCCCTTTCAGAATTTTTTCAACTGGCAAGAGAAGCAATGGCTGACAAAATCTTTAAGAGAAGCTCAGGAGATTTGAAGGATGGCGAGGAAATGGGTGCAAGTTTCCAAAGAAAATGAGAAGAAAGATCTACAGCAGCAAAGGCAAGAAAAGCAGACAGTGTTAGGAGGTCGAAGTTATCAGACCCTGGACAATTAGGAAATTCTGGTAGGGAGAAAAGGAACAATTAAGCAACTACAAAAGTTAGAGATGCGTCACCAGACAACACCTCCCCTCTCGAGCTACAACGAGAACTGAAGTGGGAGGTGCCGGACAGGAAGGATGAGAAGGTCTAGATGAGGCATTTTTCAGATTGAAGAGATATTGAGCTAAGCCAGTAAGATGTTGAGCTTTTGCAGGTAGCGGGGTGGCACACCAATGTAGATGTCTTGTGGGAGCAGAGACTGGGGATAGCAGAGAGCAAATGTGAGAGGAAATAACTGAAATAGTCAGTCACTTAGAAGCAATTCAGTGATATATGTTTACTCATAATTGAAGGGGGTCTCATAGGTCTGAGAGGTTTGTAGCTCAAATGGGTGTGGGGAAACCAGTAGGAGGAAGTAGATCTGGCATTAAATTGGTGTGGCTTCTTTTTTTATGTTTGAGCAGTGGATGAGAGGGTAATAAAGGATGAGGGCAACTTGTCACTAAGGTGCAATGATGAGAAGTGGGCCAGTGCAAATGGGAATATACAAAGTGAAGGATACCCACAGAAGTGAGTACTATCACCTCCGCACTGTAGACCATAACCTCTTATAATGTTTAGGGGGAAAACGGCCATGCGAAATGACTCAGTATCCTGAGGGAATTAACACAACTCTTTTCAGATATTTGCCTAATACAGGAGACACACCTTTTCTGTACAGACCAAGGGCATATGTGGTCTAAAACTATATTGAGCCAGTATTTTTGTTCCAAAACAAAAAAGGTGCCGGCAGTGGGAATTCTCATAGTCAAAGGGCTTGGTTACAAAGTTCTTGACTGATTCTCACTAAGAAGGACACTGTACATTGCTTAACAGAACAGAATAAAGGGACAGATCTGTCTCTGCTGTCCATTTATATCCTTAACTCAGGGAAAGAGAACTATCTTACAAGAGACTTAGGGACACATTTACAAGAAAGTGGTGCTTCAGCTATGATGCACCACTTTTCTTGCGCCCCCTTGGGCCCCCTAACGTCACCATGGTAGTGCCGTATTTACAATACGACGCACCATGGCTCATGTTAGCACAATAGGGTCAAAATCTTTTACGCTATTGTGGCGCATTGGTTGACTAGCACCACAAATTATGGCGCTAGTTCAGCAATGCGTAGGGAGGCCCATTGGAACCAATGGAAGAATCACTTTAATGCCTGCCTTGGGCAGGCATTAAAAATTACAGGAAAATGCTGCAGTGAAATCTCGTAAATTTTACTGTACGATTTTTGTGGGCCTCCTAATGGGGGAATGCCCCCTTGCATACATTATGTTTGGTACAGGCATAATGTGGCGCAAGGGGTTACAAAGGGATGCAATGCTTGCATTGCGTCACTTTGTAAATCTGGCACAGGGAGAAGTCCTCTTTGACACCACCTTAGCTTAAAAATAAAATGACGCTATGGCGGTGCAACGAGGCACCAGGGGCTTGTAAATGTACCCCTTAGAGTTAATCCTTCATAAAGCCTTGGGACATATTATAGTGGAGAGTGGTTTATCTTTGGTGGTGAATGTAATAGTTGACAAATCCCAGCGCAGATCTGGAGGGTTGAAAGAAGTATTGGGAGAGGGGAAGAAATGGTTAGAGGACATTGTGTGATAGACCTGTAGTGGTTCTACCATCCACTAACAGCTGACTTCTGCTTTTCAAGAGCACACTACATCTATGCAAGACTGGGTTATCTGCTGATGAATATACATCTCCTGGGTAGAACAGTAATCTTCAACCCTGTCATAGCCCGCTGACATTCTCAATACACTGGACAGAGACAAAAGCCTTTAAATGTACAATGCAGTGGATTTCATGGTGTTCGAGAATGTGTCTTCCTTTATTAGAAATGACTTACACCATAGAGATGAAAAGGACACAGGAGCGGTGTGGGATGCCTTAAAGGTCATCGTTGAAGACTATCTAATTATTGACGCAGCCATGGGAAAAAGGCTGAAGGAGGCTGTGGTTCTAGTGCTATCCTTTAGATGGGGGCTACAGCTAGCTGAGGTGGTACGCAAGGAAACACAATCACAAAAGGCTGGGTGTAAGAACTAGGCCCTTGGGGGACAAGTTAGAACTCTACAACTTGATTGCAAGGCTGAACTGCTGTTTTCTGCATGCCAAACTGCAGGAGAAACAAAAGATATTAGTGCTCAACAACCGGGTTGCATCACAAGAGAGAAAGATAAGCTCCATAGCATCTAGTGCTTTTCACAAAACTGTACACAAATGAGAGAATGAAGAAAGGGGATGGAGATCATTATCTGACAGAAGTATCAATGCATAGAGTTACAGATGCAGACAGGGAGGGATTGTAGGCGCCTATCTCCAATGAAGAGGTGAAGCGGGTGATAAAAGGTCTCAAGATTTTCAGGTTACCTGACCCAGACAGGTTCAGGGCTGGATTTTATAGGCTCCATGGGCCACTGCTTCTAGAGATGCTCATTAAATTAATCAATGAGATACTGACTGGAGCAACCACGGTCCACAGATACTCCTGGAATATTGTCGGTATTGACACACAATTTAAATCAGATAGTCTCAACTTAAATCTTTTCTTAAACAACTGATTTCATCTCTCTTCATGAATCATGTAAAGTACCTAGTTTTTCTCTCAATAATTTTACTACCTTTGAACTCTTAGCAGGGAAAAATCTTTAAGGCCACCCATGCGGTTGACAACTAACATTGGTCAGTAACTCCACAGACCTGGAAGGTATCATGCTAAAACTAATGTCAACACACTTTCTGGCAACTTGGTAAAAACCAGCAGCAAAACACAACTTTTAGTTATCAGCATTTACTTTCCTTGTAGATTTGTATATTTTACTGCTACCACTAATTCAACTTTATTGAATTACAAAACCTCATTGATATTTACTCCCATACAGTAATTATAATAACGGTAGACTTTAATGAATGTGTGTTGCCCAACATACCTCATGTATGCTGGAAGACTCAATTGACCGGGATTTCAAAATCAAGTGAGTAAAGCATGAATTAAGTGTTACAAGTTATAGGTTAGTCAATCCAATAGGAATTGTCTTGTAAGATAATATTCAGTCAGCTCACTGGAAGAAATTAAGAGTTCATTAGTTTTCAATTATATCTTAATTATATCCTTTAATGTTGTGATTCCTAATTTTATCAGTTCAATTACATAATCATACAGGAAAAAGCAATTTTCCTCTTCTTCGTGTATGATGTTGTTATAAAGAGCCATTTTTCCTCTTTTGCCTATAAGGCTATACTCAATTATCACAAAGTACAGGCTACTACCCGTTGGAACACTATTTCATAGGAGCAAAACGAATAGCAAGCAACCTTAATATTATCATCCACATCAGTGGTTCTTAACCTGTGGTCCGATGACCCCTGTGGGTCAATAAGACCTACTCAGGGGTCCATGCCTTTTTTTTACATATTAAATGATATTAAGATTAATAAATTAAAATCAATCAACTATATTCAAATAAAGAAGCAAAATTGGAAATTAGAAAAAGTTTTCTATATATTTGATTGTGAAGTAAAACTACATATTTTAATATTTGTATGGTGTATACTTCATATTGTATTTTTGTGTGCAGTTTTCAGGTTTAAATCATAGTAATTGCTTAGGCCGGGAGTTCCTGGCTTCCAAATAATGACTTCATGGGGGTCCCAGGATTCCACCAGTGATTCAGTGGGTGTCCACCGAAGTGAAAAAGTTAAGAACAGCTGATATACATGCATCATTAATTTAAGAATCCTATTCTACTAAGAGACAATCAGATTTGGATTCCAACCTAGAAGCAAAATACATGAAAGCGTATGTGAGATTAAGGTTACTTCCTGTCTTGCAATTCGAGAGCACATAGATGAATCTAACAAAAAAGCATACTCCATGTCATCTGTGTAACAAAGTAAACGAGACTCTCGAGCATATTATTTATAAATGTCCTGAACTCTTGAATCTCAGAAAGAAATGTCTACGACCATTTTTCAGAGCTGCAAAAAGGAGACCCATTACGGACACAATTTACTACTCAGATGGTTTTATGGATTGTTTATTGACGTCTTAATTCTGCATACACTTGTTTATTTGTACCACAAGATTAATTAATCTTAATTTTATTCTAGCTCTCTTTAAAGTATAGTAATTTCACGTATTAAAAATGTGAAACGTATTGTGATTGATTGTATTTAAATCTCTATAATAAAGTTATACTACTACTACTACTAGTACCAGTACGTGTGCTAGTACTTAATTAAATAGCATTTTATGTCTACCACCCAGAGCCTTTTTCAAAGCAGGATAAGATGCGCGTTGCAGTTTTGAACATCCATAAGAACACAAAACTCCGATATTATTCGAAAATCAATTCTCAAGATATAATGTTAACAAAAGGACATTGTGATATAGAAAAAGCAAAAGAAGGTTATCTTTATTTTCTTTGTGATACCCAATTATTCTAAATAATGGACAAGCTGACCTTCATAGCCTTTTAAAGTGCCCATGTATAAAATAGAAGCCCTAAATGGAAAGGGGGCGCGCCTCTTCTACAGCGCAGAGCATTAGGAATAGTCACTGGCTTCTTGAAAAGCAATACATGGAAACCCCTGCTTCAACACCAGGCCAGGGCAAGGATGGGAGATCAGACATTACAGAGCATCAACAGCGTCATTACACTCAGTGTATTCATGTGTATTACGTCTATGCTTTGGTCTGTTCAAACAGCAAGTTAAATGTGTGAACCTGATTCTCATTAATTGGGGGATTATTTCTATAAATGTAAAGTTAGGTTGTGGAGTGCCAGGTGCTGTCCTTGCTTAGTAAACGGTAAAGAAATAAATCTGATGCTCGATTGGTGCATTGGACAAGCCTTATATAAATAAATTGGACGAGATCTCATATTGATTTTGAAAATGTGTTACAAAGCAGACTGCAGGTTACCGATAGAAACTATTCATCACAATTATATGATATGCCTTATGCGTGGGCAGCGGCTGGGATCTTTCATGAGGCGCTACTAGAGTGATTCGTAGGGAGAGAGTATCAGAGCGTGATTAGTCTCGGTTGTGGTTGAGAAATGAACTGTAACCAGCATGTGTTGTCTAACTGTGAACTTCCAGCGGCATGGCCATAATTAGGCCCGTTGTTATACCTTTTTGCGCCGCATTTACGTTATTTTTTTACTCAAAAGCGCGCTAAATATAATTGTAATTTTTAAATTTGCGCCGCTTTTGCGTCAAAAAATGACGCAAATGCAGCGCAAAAAGTATAAATATGGGCCTTAGTGCAGTAGGTGCCCTGGCACCTTAGCTCGGGGCTGTGAAGGACTTACCTGTGCAAGCATCATCGTCTGCAGTGTTTATTTTTCAAACAGAAAAATACTACCCCTGTAAGTTTAATAACTAACTTGGTTTTGTAGTCACATTCGTGTTAATGTTACAGAAGGCATCGCCATTAGGGTGAAAAGCGTGTAAAACGAAACATAGCAAAAAAGCAACGATAGCAGTATAGGTACAAGAAATTAAAATACAGCAACTTCCATGCAATGAGTAATGCATAAGTAAAGTCCGTCGGGGTGTAGTTAAGACATGGCAGCGTAAGAGAAAGACGTAGGAGGTCACTTGGCTGCATTCAGCCTGGAGTGTCAAAGCTCTGCAGCTTGCAGCCCCTGGGTGAGAAGGGGTTCGAGGTAGAGGAAGGGTGTGCCTGTACAAGGCAATGACATCCAATGCCGGCTACAGAAATTCTAAGGCCCAGGGCAGTCTGTGGTCGTGTTCAATGCAGCTTGATATCATGATATCATAATAGCGTTTTAAATGAATTTCCGGCTTTAGTGACTGATAGCAGGGCTTTTTTAGTCAATGAACTCCTGTCTGTAGGCACAGCACATGTATGGTAGGTTGTGCCTTGAGCAGGTGGAAGGAATTTGAGAATCCTGTCTTTTCATTTCATTACATGGAGGACTTGGTGTCTGCGTCCAAGGCAATGGCCATTGACATTAAAGTGTTCTATGACTGAAGTGGAAGCAAATGTGTAACACTATCTACAGAAAAACTTGTGATAAATAATCGGGCTGCACCTTTTTGAAGTTCCATACTCAAAATGTGGTTTGCTGTCTTTGCATGAAATTGTCTGTGCAGAATGTGGACACGCACTGACTGAGTTCGGTATTTCCATTCTCTCTAAGCACTTCTCACGACAGACATTTTTTCAGCTGACCTGGCTCCGTATTTGGATCCTTCAGCTAGAGATCCTTTCACATGAAGTAATTTAGGGGCTAGCGACTTGCTTTCCTAATGTCCCCATATATTGTCACTGAATTAGGTATGATTAGGTGTGAGAAACTCATTAGTAATGAACTAACGTCAGATGGTTGACATTTATCCAGAAGACGACAGTAGGTCCAGGTTGGGTGTTTTCAATGTCACTACCTCCTTTCTAGTGCCAAAGCAACCGGTTTTATACTGCAAGTGATGAATTCAGCCGAAACTACCCATCAAAGACTGGAAATAGAACATGGTACTGGAGACAAATAATTTTGATGGGGCCGTTTGACCCAAATGGACAGAGGCACTAATAAGAGTAAACAACCATGTAGCGTTCAATATGTATAACATTTATCAATACTCACGGTGTATGTAAATGTGAATGTAAACAAAAAACAGAAATGAAAGGGGCATGACCAAGTATAAAAATATAGAGAGTTAATATGAACAATTATTTCATGACCTTGTATAACTATTTATTCAATTGAGAAAAACTTGTTGTTAGACCTGACAGCCTTAGGGTGGTCACCCCTAACTTTTTGCCTGCCTCCCTCCACTTTTTAGATACTGTTTTTGCTGGTTTTTAGACTCTGCGCACTTTACCACTGCTAACCAGTGCTAAAGTGCATATGCTCTCTCCCTTTAAACATGGTAACATTGGATCTTACCCAATTGGACTATTTAATTCACTTATACGTCCCTAGTAGAGTGCACTATGTGTGCCCAGGGCCTGTAGATTAAATGCTACTAGTGGGCCTGCAGCACTGATTGTGACACCCACTCGAGTAGACCCTGAACCTTGTCTCAGGCCTGCCATTGCAAGGCCTGTGTGTGCAGTTTCACTGCCAATTCGACTTGGCATTTAAAGATGCTTGTCAAGCCTAAAACTCCCCTTTTTCTACATATAAGACACCCCTAAGGTAGGTCCTAGGTAACCTATAGGCAGGGTGCTGTGTAGGCAAAAGGCAGGACATGTACCTATGTAATTTACATGTCCTGGTAGTGCAAAACTCCTAAATTCGTTTTTACACTGCTGTGAGGCCTGCTCCCTTCATAGGCTAACATTGGGGCTGCCCTCATACATTGTTTGAGTGGTAGCTGCTGATCTGTAAGGAGTAGGAAGGTCATATTTAGTATGGTCAGAATGGTGATACAAAGTCCTGCTGACTGGTGTAGTTGGATTTAATATTACTATTTTAGAAATGCCACTTTTAGAAAGTGTGCGTTTCTCTGCACGTAAAACTTTCTGTGCCTTACAATCCACGTCTGGCTGGGTTTAGTTGACAGTTCCTTGTGCATTCACTCAGACACACCCCAAACACAGAATACTCAGCCTCACTTGCATACATCTGCATTTTGAATGGGTCTTCCTGGGCTGGGAGGGTGGAGGGCCTTCTCTCACACAAAGGACTGCCACACCCCCTACTAGGACCCTGGCAGACAGGATTGAACTGAAAGGGGACCTGGTGCACTTCAAAGCCGCTCTTTGAAGTCTCCCCAACTTCAAAGGCCCATTTGGGTATATAAACAGGGCCTCTGCCCCTTCCAACTCAGACACTTCCTGGAGAAGAAACTTGTAACCAGAACCTGCATCCTGCCAAGAAGAACTGCCTGGCTGCCCAAAGGACTCACCTGACTGCATTCTGTGAAGGACTGCAGCCTTGCTGTTGCCCTGCTGCCCTGCTGCTTTCTGGTTGTGGTGAAGGAGTGCTCTCCAAGGGCTTGGAGAGAGCTTGCCTCCTGTTCCCTGAAGTATGAGAACCAAAAATACTTCATCTCTTCAAGAAGGACTCCTTGTGCGACGAAATTCAATGCACAGCACCAGAAATGACGCACAGCCTGCACCGCGGTGAAAATTTCACCGCACGCCAAACGCAGCCTGACTTCGCAAAGAAGAAGATTGATGCAGTGCCTGCATTTGCTACCGGAACTTTGACGCACGGCCCACCGGATTGACGCACAGCCGACCCGGGACAATGCAGCCCAACTTCCAGAGAGGAATTGACGCAGCGCCTGCTGTGCAGGAGAAAATTCGACGCAACTCCCACCGGATCGACGCAGCTCCTGTGACTTCGTCCTGCCAGTGCAGGAAATCAACGCACTGTCCCCTGGGTGTCAGGAAACTCTGCAACCCGAAGAGGATCCACAACGAGCACCGGAAATCGATGCACAGCCATCCCTGCGTGAAAACTAAACAACGCATCGCCGTGTGAGGCCTGAGAAATCAACGTACACCCCTTTGTTTCCATGCATCTCCTCCTCTGCAGTTCTTTGCAGGGATTTTTCATGCGAACCAGGTACTTTGTGCTTGAAAGAGACTTTGTTTGCTCTCAAGAGACTTAAGACACTTTATATCACTTTTCAGTGATATCTCAACATATACTTATTGCATTTTAATCGTTTTTGGCCTGCACCTTATCAGATAAATATTACATATTTTTCTAAACACTGTGTGATGTATTTTTGTGGTGCTATATGGTGTTATTGTATGATTTATTGCACAAATACTTTACACATTGCCTTCTAAGTTAAGCCTGACCGCTCAGTGCCAAGCTACCAGAGGGTGGGCACAGGATAATATGGATTGGATTGTGTGTGACTTACCCTGACTAGAGTGAGGGTCCTTGCTTGGACAGGGGTAACCTGACTGCCAACCAAAGACCCCATTTCTAACACTTGTGCTCAGTCTACAAAGAGGACATGCAGTGCAAATAGTGAAAAAAGTAGCCTGAGAAGTGATCACACCTAAACACTAAAATAAGAAGGGTAAAAATATGTATAGAATCCAATAGAGAGCACTCACAGTTAATATAGTTGATAAGAAATGTATATAGTGTTCTACAGCTATACATTTCACATTTCTTTAATGCCGTGTGGCTGTTGAGGGTGTTTCCACCCTTCAAGAGTAACTGGGTCATCACCAGGACTAGAAAGAATTTTGCTGAGCACAAAAAGACAAAGACAAATTCAGAGACAGGCAGCAATTTCAATTGGAAAAATATGTCAGCCCGAGGTGGGAAAAGTTAATATGCCACAAGGAGCCAATTAAATCTGCACACGTAAGCCAAGATAAGTTTGGTAAAAAAAATAGCTTATTAATTAGGCACTAAGTGGATTGATGAACGTCCAACCATAGAGAAGACCCTATGTGGCCAGGGGCCTAGAGACAGCATCAAGGGTAGTTGACAACAAATGAAGCAGAATCGGCCCCCTCATAGCTGTCGAGGAGGGCAAGAGGGTGTGAGAGCCCGCTGTCGAAAGCGCACAAGTGCTTTAGTTCTCATGGAAAGTGGACATAATGTGAGGCGTAACCAGCCAAGGAACGCAGTCTACTTACAACCAAGAAGGGATGAAGTACTCTTGACCCTGAATCAAGGGTACAGTAGATCTTGATTCAGGATGGTAACCATACAAGGGATGGCACTCATCCAGGTGCTGAGATAGCTAGTGTCTGGTAGTCGCACAGGGTTTGGAAATGAGTTAATATTAGACATTCAAAGGATTATGGTTTGCACAGCTTTCACTATCCCTAATTAGTTCCCTCAGGGTCTGAATTGAGTTATTTCAGTTCTATGTTAAAGACCTTGGAGAGAAGATCGTGGAATTACTTACCGGTTGTCCTGCTTTGTTTTTTTAATTTTTTTTAGGGCGGGGTGCCTGGCCTTATCCAGCTCCTCTCTGTCGCCTGACCAGCAAGGAGACAGGGACAACATAATGTCCAAATAATTGGTTCATTTTAGGCAGTGTATTGAATTGATTCGATCTCACGATTGTCATTATTCCTAGACATTTACTCAGGAACAAGAGATTTAAGCTGAAAAACATGTGAAAACGGGTACCCCTGATCACCGTGTCATCTTTGTGCCAGGGGATTGTCTTTACACGACTTAACACAAATAGAATACCAAGACGAGCAATTCAGCTCATGGTGCAGATCCAGTTGTGAATAATAGCTCTTTTCATGACCTCCTCAAAGGTACTCATTGATTGAAGACCAAGTGGGTTTTCTTAGGTGAGATTCCTCTTCCTGGAAGTGGAACTATTACAGGAAATAATGCATTTCTACTTTGAATACACTATCCAATGGTGGATTTAAGGGCCCCTGTAAACATGGCCTGAAGTAACGGACCACTTTTTAGTTAATTTTCATGCACTTCATTTACATGCAGCAGCTTCTGCAATGTATCTCTTCCTTACCTGAACATGGTGTGGGTCGAAGGGTAAAATGACAGTCGGTATGAATAAACTGGGTGAACTGAGGGTGGCCTTTTTTGCAATGGTGCCAGTTCAATTACTGGCCTTCCTTTGCACCAATAAGCCAGTGCAAACATGTGAGCAGTGCAAAAATAACTTTTCAGAGTGAATGGCACAAACGACGGTGCAACATTGCATTGGGACACGTGTTAATGTGCCAAACACTGGTGCAATCAACGTGATCCTGCCCTTGCTCTGCATGAGGTGAGTGCATAACTAGCATACGCCATCTCAGAAATATTGTCATCATTAGAAGAGAGCTGCTTAATATTCGAAGATAAACAGGCAACTAATGAAAAGTGGAGCGAGGAGACTAGTGAAAGACACTCATCAGTCAGTTAAATAGATTTTCGTCTTAAATCATTTGTAATCCAGTTACCATAATTTGATTCCAATGCGCTTTCATTTCGAAATGCAATTGTTCAATGTATCCTCATCAATTGATGGATCAGCCTATAATTGAAATTTCAGATAACTAAATATACCGCAAAGATAATGGACGGGGCTTTACACTGAGAAAACCATTACAATGATTTTTATGATCATTTTCTTTAAAAAAAAATATACCTAATATTGGGAACCAAGAAGCTCTGTACGTTTCTTTGGTGCAATCCTAGAAAAATACGGGGCTGAGAAGCATTCATACAAATTAAATTATCAGGTGTGGCTTACAACGTTGCTTGGGATAATTTAATTTTCTTCTTTTTTCACAGCCTTATGGGTACGACGGAGGTAGACACCGTTCTGAGAGGGTTTATAAACGAGCTTTTAGGGGCAGGGCTAGGGTCAGGATAGGGGGCTAGATGTTCCACAATCTTGAGTGGATCTCTATTTTGTCACAATGTCCTTCTTCTTGCTCTAGCCAGATCGAGTGCAGCCAGGTTACTGACACTTTGGGGTCGATTACAAGTTCCCTCGTAATCCAAAACGGCCTCTTACAGAAGCCAGCTGTCCCGTATGCATTACAAGACCAGCTGTAATTCCCCAGATCCTGTTAATTTCTCCTGAAGATGTCGGCATCCTTTAAGTGAAATACCAGGGAGGGACCTAACAGGGCTGTCATCCTGGCACCCGTAATTGGTTTATTTGTATGGGTCTCGGAGCAAATCAGATGCTACTCTATGAGTGGAGATGAGCGGGGCAAATAATTCAATTGTTGGGCAGCTGCAAGCACCAGACATTTCGCCATATTTGGGAGTTGCTGTCTCCTGCTGCACGCTGTAAAATTATAGATTTGTAGACATGCCAAAATCAGACATTTACAGAAAAGAATATTTATCATTCACCTGCCCTGGGAAAGGTGTGGGTTACCAGCCAATATGTGATGTCAAGTGGAACATTGTAAAAAAAAACATGTTCCCCAGGCGGTTTAGGTGAAATACGGCAGCATTTAGCAAAGATTATATACTCAGCTGGGAGCTCTTTTCAAGCCCTTTTCGTTGTATAAGGGGGCCACTGTGTAGTGAGACTTTGGGGAATATTCAGATTTGCATTGATGCACTGAAGAAGTCCCACAGGAGAGCTCTTTCACTTACTCTTCCATCTCTCTTTGTGAATCAGTCTGAAACATCCATCTCCTTAAAGGTAAAAGTGCAGAGAGAGCATAGACTTTTCTATTTGTACTCATTCTTTTTCTGTTTGTACTCATTCTATAGGAATATTCCCTGAATATGCCCATTTCATTCTCATTTTAGATGTTTTCGGGCTAATTCACAAAAAGTATGATGAGTACTACAGAAGAACTATTTCATGTACTCCAAATTACCTTTGAGACTATGCCACAATATTTAGCCCAATCACTCATTTATTTTGAAAGAGCTTATAGCAGCTGCACCATATTCTGGGCAGAGTTGTCTGGTTAGGACTGAAAAAGAAAAAAAGTGCACTTTTTGTCTGTTCTAGAATTCTGTGTAATAGAGAGATTTGCTCAAACTCCAGTCTAAAAAAATTAAAAGCTATTAATTTAGGTAGAATCTTAGAATGTGTTTGGTGGTGCGAGTCTCTGTATATGTGTTACACACTATGGGCAGATTTATCAGCAGTTTGTGACACTGCAAAATCACGCAAATCAGTGCAATGTACAAAGTATTGATAAAGTATTTACTTTTCAGTGCAAAACTCTTTCTGTGCTGAAAAGTAGCTTTTAAAGTAAAATAGCTCTTTGCACTCCTTTACATTATTGGGGCATCTCATGGGTGGTGCAAGGATGTTCCCACATAGTCAACCATGCTTCCAGCTATAGTTTTTGATGCAAAGCCCTATGTACTAAAATTGTTAGGCGGGGCTTTACACCAAAAATAATGCCTCCTTAGGCAATCTTTAAATTTCTCCTAACTTTTCAAATATTGAGGCCCTCATTACGAGTGTGGCGGTCTTAAGACGACCACACTCATGGTGGCTGTCAGACCGCCGCCAAAGTGGCGTTCCGACCTCCACATTACGAACGTGGGGAAAGCGCCACGGTTGGACCGCCGGCACTGCCACTTTTAAACCAGCTGAAAGCCTGGCAGTGCCGGAGGTCTTAATCCGCCAGGGCAGCACTGCCGTGGGGATTGCGACCCCCATGTCCTCCATCTTTTGCATGGTGGTTCCACTGCCATGCAAAGACTGGAGGAGACGGCGTATCGGGGGCTCCATAGGGGCTGCCACATTGCCCATGCACTTGGCATGGGCAGTGCAGGGGCCCCCATGGACAGCCCGTCGCGCTTTTCACTGCCTAAATTACAAGCAGTGAAAAGCGTGACGGAGGCTGTCACACCCAATGCACCACAACAATGCTACTGGCTAGATTACGAGCCGGTGTCAATGTTGTGGTGAGTTTGCAACTGGGCCAGTGGGAAACTCGTAATAGGGCCAGCGGGTGGAAAACCAGAGTAGCGGTCTTCTGGCCCAAAGAGTTTGGTGGGCGGGCGGCCTCCGCTGCCCGCCAAACTCATAATGAGGCCCTGAGTGGGTCCTTAATTGCCCTGGGCAGAACTTACAGAGTTTTACACTGTGGAATTCTACAGAGTCACAAAAAACTCTGCAAGATTCCGAGGAACTTTGCGAAATGCCATAATGGGCGCAGAGCATGCTCAATTTTTCCTGGCCTCCTCCTGTTTCTCAACTTTCCATCCAGACTGGGTACCACTCCTTTTTCCTCCAGTCCCGATGGCAGAAGTAGGCAGCTACCCGCAACACATGCGGGCATTGCAGATGGGAAGGGATGTGGCCCACCCCATCTTTAGTGAGACAGAGGTGGCAGCGCTCATTTTTCGGGTGCAGCACCACCTCCACCCGCATGTTGGCAGCAGGCGGCAGGCCCACCTACGGCTATGCCATGCAGGAACATCAGGTGCTGTGGGGGGTGAGTGCAGTGGTGTGTGCGCCCCTGCACCAGGATCATTTGCACTCAGCAGCATCGGATGCATCGCTGGCAAACGTCATTGCTTGACCTGCTTGGTGTTGCAGGGCTCGGTGAGAAAATAATTCTTTTGTTTTCTAAAAATGTCACTATTATTTTTTTTTTTCATGTAGCATGCTCACAGGTAAGGTAAGCTTACGTCATTGTTTTGATACTAAATATATATATAAAAATTATGATGTTTATGTATAAGGATTTGTAGAGTGATTGACTAGCCAGAGAGTGTCCCGGCACTATGCAAACCAGCAAGAGAGAGTTGAGGCAGAGCTACTGAAAAAACAGCCAAGTTGTAAGCTTTTTCCTGAACAAGCCTTCATCCTGTATCTGGCGAAGTTCTAAAGGCAAATTGTTTCAGCTCGCTGGCCCCAAGAAAGAGACGGAACACCCACCCATCTCGGCGAGGCGAATCCTAGGGATAGTAGCCAAACAACTATTGGCAGATCACAGGTTTAGTGAAGGCATATAATAAGAAATCCTAGAGGACAGATAACTAGGGCCATCATGGTGGAGCATTCTGTGCATCAGGAGAGAGGTCTTGAATAAGATCCTCTTACACAGGAAGCCAGTGAAAGCTTTATAAATGGGAGGAAACATGCTGCCTTCTAGGGAGACTGAGAGCAAGCCTGGTGGTGGCATTCTGTACCATCTGTAATATCCTTAGCCAGTACTGTGGGAGGCCAGCATACAGAGAGTTGGCATAGTTCAGCCTGGACATCACTAAGGCCAAGATTACGGTAATTCTTATTGGTACTTAAAGAAAGTGCAGAAAATTCTTTACCATGCTCAGCTTGCCAAAGCACACGCAGATCACTGAGTTGATATGAATGTGGAAGGACAAAGGATTGTCAAATTTGACCTCCAAACTTCTGCTTGAGTGTTAGGAGGCCAATGCACTTTTTTCCAGATTAAAATCAAAATTGTGACACAGTGTTACATTTGAACTGATAAAGGGTCATCCAGCTGAAAACAGCGAATAAACAGGGTTTAATGGGATCCTGATCTATTCACTCTCCCTTGCAAAATGAGAAGACAATCTGTGTATTGTCTGCATAGGTTACTATTTTTGAAAATACAAAAATATAATACAGAACTGGTCAATGCATATATATCACAAGAAATAGTCCTGACTCCTCTGCAGGAACAAAGATAGCGGCACACCAATTTTCTGGTGCTCCAATTTTATTGAAACAAAGCACAATGCGTTTCGGCTACGAAAGTAAAGACTTCCCGCTCCATCCATAATAGAAATACTGTAGCAAATTCGTAGACAGTGAAGAAACAATTCATATAATGCTGGTTATGGTAGGCACGGCCTTCGGCAGGGATGGCTGCAGGGCTTTGCCTGTTGCCAGGCTCTGCGGCCTACCCCATGGCATGCATAAAGTGCTTCTTTGTTTGGTGGCGATGTGATCATATTCCTGTTCATCAAGAACGCGTCTCCAAAATCGTGGGAAATGCGTTCGGGGGGGGGGGTTCCTTTTAGTGAGCTACCTATCTTTCTTGCAAAAGGGACAGCATGATATCTGGTCTCAGCAGCAGATGACAAGAAATAACTCACTCGTCAAAGTCACTACATGAGATATTGCGCTAAAAAAAAGCAAGGATGCAAACACCGCCTTCAAAGTTTACGGATCGCTTTTCACAGTGGAAATGCAGAGAAAACACACTTGCTTTGCCTTGGCCATGCGCACAAAATTAGAATGATTAGTACTTTACAGAAGTGGAGCTTCAACTTGGGCACCTGTTTTGTTTATATCTGTAAATGCATCCTGTTGAGGTATATTTTCTGTAAAATCAGCATTGTGCCAGAATTAATTCTGCCCTGCATATTTATCGAAGAAGAGGCCAGCGTTTTCTGCAGAATATCTACCCACCTGGATTACTTTCTACTGGTTAATTAGTAAGTGCTATCTTATTGGGTAAATGTATAGTGCATCTCCTACACTACAGCTGCGTAAAGGATGCAGAGGTAATGTCTCCAATTTCCTTGGTTGTCTATAACTTTGCCAATGTGATTGTTCCTTGAGCGTCTCCATCAGATAATTTTACAAGGTGGAACTGCAGAGAAAAGACACTTGGATGATTTGTACTTTACAGAAGTAAGTGTTTTTTTCCATGCTGGTGATGGAAGAGACAGCCGGGGGAGCCTCAAGGCACCTGCGGTCCCAGCCGACTCCCCACTTCCTGCGGGAGCCGGCATTGCTCATGCATGCAGAGAGCTGCTGAAAATGCATCTCCCTGAATGTGGGAGCAATCTTTTCATCTCTTTCCCTGCCCACATGACATCCGGGAGAGAACGAGATGAAAACTCTGCTCCCAGGCAGCAGGAGCAGTTTTAACACTCACAATTGCTGGGAGTGGAGTTATGTTTGCTTTTGTTTGGTGGGCACCTCTGGAGTTAGCAGGAGCTTGCCCTTGGGTGGTGATCCCCAGGGCCATATATGGCTCCAAGAGGGAAGCTGCACAGCTCCCCTCCTTTTTTCTGCAAGGGCCAGTCCTGGGGAGGTGATGGTCCCCAGGACCGTATATGGCCCGGGAGAGGGGCCATGTAACACCCCCCTCTATGATTTTTAAAATGTTTATGGACGCAGGGAAGAGGTGGGCCCCAGGGCCAAAGGGTCTTTAAAGTTGATTGCGGCACTGGGGAGATGGCAGTCCTCGGGGCCCAGGGGATCCCTGTGGACCCCCAGCAATAACTATTATATAGCCCTGGAGAGGTGGTGGTCCCTGGAGCCCTGGGGTCTACACGCCCACCCTAACTTTTATAAATTTGTTGCCCCGGGAAGGTGGTGGGCCCAACGGCCCAGGGGGTCTATGTGGCCCCTGTATATTCTTTCAATATAGCACCTGGGAGGTGGTGGTCCCTGGGGCTTCTAAAAGCCCTAGAAAGGGGGCCTTGTGTGCCCCACTCCTTTATTATTATTATGGTATAGATGCCACTGGGACCTGGCCCACCCGGGAGCTAATGAATGACAATTACACATGTGGGAGGCCACACAAAAAAAAAAAATCTGAAAAATCCACTGATCTACCTGCAGATTTTTCTGAGAATAAAAAAAAAAATATGTTTTAGCCCTGGCAGTGCTCCACGGTTACCCCAGGACCAAGGCAAGGGGGTTAGGGTATTACTTCCCTGCCCCCTTTTCTTATTTGTGCCTTTTTGTGGGTCTCGGCTGAAGCCTGTCAAAATTTATTTTGTACTGGGTACCACCAATCATTGTTTTTTATCTTCTTTCTTAAGCATCCAAGGGCAAGAGAGCATCTGGGGCTGGGCTGGCTGCCACCAGCGCCACCGCTGGTATGACTGGTTCCACCACCACCACCAGCAGCACCGCAGCTTCAGCCAACGGTTCAGCTGCTCCCCATAAGTAATTATAATTCCCAACTGCTAAATTACGCCCTTGTGTATACTTACTAGTTTTTTCATGTTGGATGTAGTTTGTTATCCCTGCATTTCCCTGTGTTTTTTTCAATTTTCTACATGGCTGATTTTCTCCTGTCTGTACCTTTCATCTGCTTCCCTTTTTCGTAAGTTTCCTCTTGCCCTTCTTGCATGTCTTGTTGTATATTAGTAAGAATGGAAAAGATTTTTGATGATATAAACAGGATTGCACAGCCAGGCCCAAGTAGTACTCTAGTCACCAAACGCTTTGGTGGTGGTTTTCTTGATCCAACAGTCAAAAAGTACAGCGGCAGAGACAGAGTGGTCCTCATGGTCAGGAGGACCACCAATGTTGTCTTATTCAAGGTGTTTCCATGACAGTGCAGCATGGAAGGAATAAGATACCACAACCAATGTTATATGTCTTTTGCAATCCCTTCTACCCCTTATCTATTCATAGCCTTACCTTATGCCCTTCCCTTAATCCTGAAACCTCCTAATCCTGATTCCTCCCTATCCCTCAATTAGGAAAAAAAGTTCTTGGTTGACTCAATGGCTTCCTGTTTTTTGCAAATGTTGTCAAGCAGTAAGTAACACAAACCTCGGTGCGGCGTGGCCAAAAGCCACGCACCTTCCTCAGGGCACAGTCATGATTGACATCACAATTAAAAGCTCTAGGGAAAGGAGGACACCCAAAAAGGGAAATGATTCAGATATAATCAAACATAAACAAAGTCTCATACCAATGACCGTACCTCAAGGATAACAGGGAAGAAAAGTTAAAAGATAATAAATCAACACCTCGTATGTGTATATAATAAATCAGAATGACAACATTTCCTATGTCAACTGTTAATCGAGGTTCTTTCATGGGTAAAGGGTTATTTCTTCTAAGTGCCTCTCCAAATATGTAGAGCCAAGAGGAGTGTAGTCTCTATACTAACATGCACCACAAATCCTTTTACAAGTTGCATGCCCCTTAAAGTTAAAGTGACAAACAAAGATGCATATGTCTCTTCAGTCTTACATTGCTCCACCATATAGTCCAATTATTCAATTTAAACAAAATCCCCAACTAGCAGATACTAAAGAATGAATTTGAATTTTTCAAGTTCACCTAAAAATAATCAAGGCAAGACAAAAGAATACTTTACCAAAAGTGTTGCTCAGGCCACAATGAGACTTATATGTCTACAAAATATGTACAAAAAATATTTAAGTCCAAAGAATGTATATCTTAAGGATCCCTACACATGCAGAGGTGGTACACTCAGAAAGCAGGTTGTGAGCAAATCTTCAAAGAAGTTTGTCTATGTAATTGACCTATAAGAAATGCACAGATATGTAACCCGCAACCGGGCCCAGATACAAAAGCTATATTCAAGGAGTCTAGAATCCAGGAGTCTAGAATCCCACTCTGTGGTCTCTAATATGCCATAATAGAGGGGAGGATATGCTCCTAGGAAAACAAAACAGAAAAAAGAGGAAATACAAAAGTTGAAAATACATGTACCATGGCGGCCGAACATCAGTCTCACGCAGTTACTTCACTGAAAGACATGCATAAGAATGTAATGAGTGTAACATTACAGGTAAATGTAAGATATTAATGGGAGAAACCCAGCAGCCATATTAGAGGGGAGGATTTGCTCCTAGGATAATAGAAATATGAGGTCTCAAAGGGTACTTTTCCCTTGGGTCAAATCAAATACATGCCTCTCAATGCTATCTTTCTGAAATGATGCAAGTACAAAAGTAGAAAATACATGTACCGTGGTGGCCAAACATCAGTCTCACCCAATAATCTCATTCAAAACACTATGTGACAATCAAATTTGTATAGCGTAGCAGTCATGACAGATAAGAGGATTCATTCCTTATTAATCACAGCATTACAGAGTGGCAATATAGCAGCCAAATAGAGGACGAGGATTCACTAAAATACACAGAGGCATCCCTTTGTGTACAATAAAGACAAGTGGGGCCAGAACATGTGAATACCCTTGTGCATATTCCGGATCTGGTCACCAAGTCCCATTCTCCAAGGTGTCTTCTAAATAGTGCATGCTTCTGTTGAAGAGCAATATTTGATCCCTAGAGTGGATTCTCCCAAGGGATCCTATCATTAAGACCCTTGCAGACAGAGTCCAAATAGAACATCCAAAATATTTCTCCCTTTTTCTGGTCTGCAACCATATCCCCAGGGTGTACATATGAGACTTTTTCATGAATAGTCCATTTGAGGTCACTTTCTTTGTGCCCCTGCTCAATGCAGTGTGCCACCAAAGGGGCCTGAACCCTTGATTATGAATAGCTGACTTGTGTTCACTAAATCTGGCCCTTAATTGTATCCCAGTTTCTCCAACATAACCTGAATTACTGGGGCAGATAATGAAATAAACAACATTACTACTCTTGCAATTTGTCATGTCTTTGAGCTACGCTTTTTTGTTGTCATATGTCAGATTTTCTGATACAATGGCATGCACACAAGCATGACATTGACCACAGCAATAATTCCCAGTAATGGGGTCAGGCTCCACAATCGATTTCTGTATAATTTGGGACCTGTTGGCTATCTTAGCTCTAACCAGCGTGTCTTGTAAGTTGATGTTCTCATTGAAAGCAAAACCAGGCTAGTGTAAAGTGAGACCATCCCTATTGCTGTTCAAAATGTTCCATTGGGCATTGTCAACTTGTCTAACTTTGCTGTTGATGTTAGAATGACTTATGACACATACCAATTTCTGTTGGTTGTCCCTTTGTTGGTTTAAAAACATTCTTTGAGGATCATAGAATCTTGCTCTTTTTTACGTCTCCTGTAGAAGTCTTCTCGGGTATCCCCTTTTGAGGAATTTCTCTTTTAGTATAGTGGTATTAATGTCATACTCCTCTAGAGTATTACAGTTCCTCTGAATATGGAGGAATTGACTGAATGGTATCTCTTGGCATTGGCACAGTGGGTGGTAGCTCTCAAGGTGTAATAGAGTATTACATGGCATTATTGCCATACTCCTCTAGAATTCTACAGTTCCTCTGCATATGGAGGAATTGACTGAATGGTATCCCTTGGCGTGGGTGGTAGGGCTCAAAGTGTAATAGAGTATTACGTGCTGTAGGTTTAGTATAAAGGAATACTTGGAGTTGCTTTTCTTCTTCATTAATCCATATGTCAAGGAACTCCACTTATTTGTTACTTTCAGGGGGAATCCATGGTTATCATCACATGCATTGATCCACTCTTTAAACTCATTCAGAGTATCAGAGTCCCTTTCCCAAATGAAAAAGATGTGATCTATATTTCTTGCCCAACTTTTGATATTTTCAAAAAATGCGGAAGTCTCATTGTAGATGCATCTGCTTTCGAATAGACCCATGTATATATTTGCCGCACTCGTGCCATCGCCCCCCCCCATATTGACACCTTTAATCTGTTTGTAGATGGTGCCATCAAATTCAAAACAATTATCTTGTAAAACAATCTCTAAACACTGGAGGATAAAGATAGTAGAGAGCTCTGACATTTGTTAAAGTAACACTGTTTTAACCACATTACAGGCCCCCTCCTAAGGAATATTAGTGTAGAGGGCCTCAATATCTGTAGTTACCAAAAATTCCTTGTTGGGATTGAATTCTAGGCCCTCTACCTTTGAGATCATATGGGTAGTATCTTTAACAAAAGACGTAATTTTGCTGACCAATGGTTTAAGAAAAGTGTCAACATATTTTGACAGTGGTTCAGTAGAAGATCCTATTGTGTATACAATGGGTCTTGGAAGATCATGAACTTCTTTATGGGTCTTGGGCACACCGTATATAATGGGAAGATTAGGTTTACATATGGTGTTATTACGCAAGCCTTCTCACAGATATTTTAAATCTTAGAACAAATAGCCTTAGTAGGGTCATTTCTAATACTCCTATAGTGGTCCATGTTAGTTAACATAAGTCTCATTTTGTTTTTATATGTATCAGAATCTAGTAACACAACACCTCCACCCTTGTCACAAGGTTTAACCGCGACTGAATTGTTATGTTGTCAATCCAACAATTGTTTGTGTGAGAGGTTATGTTGAGGCTCAGGGACAGATTTCAATATTTTCTTTTCTTTGGTAAAAGTCTGTTAAAAAATCTCCACCTCGGGACCCACCATATCTAAACTCAGAGTGAAATCTGAAGGCGGTTTGAGTCCCGATAGATTGGTTTCAGCTGCGTGTTCCCTATTAGAAAATAATATTTTGAGCCTAATTCTCCGAAAGAATGCATGTAAATTTTTAATAAAGTCAAAACTATTCATTCTTTGACTCTGAACAAAAGGTAAGCCTTTAGCAAGGAGTTCCTTAGTGGCCTGTCCAAAAGACAGATTGGTAAGACTGCAAATAGGGAGGGCATCTGACAAAAATATGGTCTCCAATGCTGCTGTTGACATGTATGGAGATACTGATGGGACTGGTCTGAATGATAATGAAACTTCCCTCTTCATCTGTTCAGCTGTCATCCCAGAGAACCACCCTTCTCCCTTAATTATATTGATTTGATCCTCCTTCCCCATCAGATTCTGAGGTGTCAGAAAATGTGACATGCTGTCCACTGTGCATGTTGGGGGCACAGCTGCTCACTGTAGAGTAATCCTCAGCATAAAAGTGTTCACAGAGGTCAGGATATGTCCTCTCCTGCGTGAAAAGTCTAACATCTTTTTTTAGTTTTTCTGTCTTACTTTGTATTGAATATTCGTGTTATGAATTTATTTCCAAATGCATCTTTTCCAACTTCCTTTTAGCTTTGTCTACTGTATTGGATTGTTTGATTTTCTCTTCCAACACTTCAATCTTCTTTGTCAGGATACTAACCATTTTCCCTGGTTGTTTCTATGATTACAATCATTCAATCCCTGGAGCGGTGTTTAGATATAAGAGACCATTCTCCAGGAATTTACATAACTCTACAAAAAAGTTGGGTATTTTCCTGACTCTTAAACCCATGGGAATAATTCCAGCTTTCGAGTACTCTAAATAAAATTAGCATGGGACTCTATTCTATTCTTTTATCTTTTTTTCTTTAGATTTAACAATTTCATACGGCCCTCATCCTGAAATATGGTGGTTCTAATAATACCAGCATCCCCTGGGTCCTGGCCAACCAGTGCCAGGAACTGATCACCCAAGAATGCAAACATTTTCAAAGATTCCATCTTTTCTGAAGTGCTCCACAAACCCAAGGTTACCACAGTTCATCTGCTCTATCAAAAAAGTACATGCCCAACACTCTGAACCTCAAAAGAAGTCCACCAAAAGACACTACAAAACTAGATACTTAACTTCTGTGTGAATAGTAAAGGGAAAAAAACACCTAAAAAAGTCAGGTACAGCCACAAATATGTGGCACACACCCTAACAGCAATGTCTGTGGGAACAAACACTAAAAGAAGGGTTCCATGAAACTAGGTTTGGTACTGGAGTGGGACAGGGACATGAACCAACTAAGGAAAGAAAAAAAACTCTCCTCCAAAACAAAGGTTCTAATTACAGAATCCAAAATAAGTTATTTCAAAAAGATAATGTAGACTAACACAAATCAATAAATAATTAAACATTTCCTTAATTCATTATACATAACACAGTCAAGAATTACTGTAATGTAATAGATCAATAATTATCAGAACCCCCTCCCTATTACATAACAAATACATACCTCTCATTATTTCAAACACACCATTCATAAGCACACATAACTCCATAATCTAAAAAACTGTAACACCATCCCCACAAGGAGAAAAAAAGAAATAAGAAAAAGATGAATAAGAAAAAACATATTGCTCCCAATAGGCATCTAAAATATAGTATTCATAATTAGGACAGATACTAGAGACAAGTAATAATGACCCTGGATACAATCACTTAAAACCCTTCTTTGTGGGATGCAGTAATGCAGTTTATTCTTAGAAATAACATTGTAATCCCAAATCATTGTTGAAAAGGTGACAAGTCCACTTCTTCAATACCTAGTACACCTATTCATACCAATGGTCAAAATCACAAACAAAGCAATACATGGGAGTCCTTTGTAGGGTTCATAGTTAATGAAATATGGTCTCACCTGGAATGCTATTGTGGAAGTGGGAACACACGTTTCGGTATGACATGGCCAAAAGCCAAGCACCTTCCTCAGGGCCCAGTTATGATTGACATCAGAATTAAAAACTCTAGGTAAAGAAGGAATCCCAATCACAGGAGTAGTCTACAAACAAAAGGGAAAATGATTCAGATATATTCAAACGTAAACAAAGTCTCAAACTAATGACCGTACCTCAACGACAGCAGAGAAGAAAAGATAAAAGATAATAAGAAGAACCAAAGAAATTATTGAACAACAAAGAAAAGGACCCATAGTTACCACCAACACCTCCTATGTGTAAATAATAAATCTGAATAAGGATGTTTCCTATGTCAATTGTTAATCGAGGTTCTTTAATGCGTTAAGGGTTATTTCTTTTAAGTGCCTCTCCAAATATGTAGAGCTAAGATAAGTCAATAGCCCCTATACTAACATGCACTACAAATCTTATTGCAAGTTTCATGCCCCTCAAAGTGACAAACAAAGATATATCTGTCTCTTCAATCTTACATTGCTCCACTATGTAGTCCAATTATTCAATTTAAATGTAATTCCCAACTAGCAGATACTAGAGAATGAATTTGAATTTTCCAGGGTCACCTACAAATAATCAAGACAAGGCAAAAGAATACTTTAAACAAAGTGTTGCTCAGGCTACAATGAGACCAAAGTGTCAACAAAATATGTACAAAGAACGTATATCTAAAGAAAGCCCATACATCCAGATGCGGTAAATTTTTAACACACTTTTTTTAATACACATAAAGTATCTGCTCACTTTCACTATGAAATACTTTAAATCGAAATCACATTTTTAGATAATTTTGTTGGTGTTCTGGGCTGGTTCAATTATGCCTTTTACTCCGTGCTACGACTGATTACCTAGCCATGGTGATGCGATGCATGAGGGGGGAACCTGACCCAGGCTGGGTGACTACTATATCATCAATCATCACATGAAATTTCAAATTAAATTCCAATGGCCCTAAGTGAACAGCAATGTTCTGCTACCGTAATGTGCCACTATAGACATTATAAACAAGTATTTGAGCTGAGCATCACAATTGGTGTTTTTCTATTTTGTTCTTCTTACTTTTTGATATAGCTACTCCTGTTGCGGGGAACACCCAGCAACCAGAGGTGGTCCCAACACAGCAGGAGATAGCTGCAGGCTGATGAAGTAGAAGTTGGAGGCAGTGGAATATCACTGGCTGGTGACCCTGGAAGAAGAAAAAGAGAAGGCAAAGGCCTTAGGTTCGGTGGGCTGCCATCCAGACCCACCTCCAACTCAGCCAACTGCAGCAAGGTTCCGCTGGTGCCTGTTCCACCACCAGCCTCCCCTGCTCCTTGGACTCATCAACACCATGCCTCCTCCACCACGTCCTATGAGAGTTGGCGCACCTGAGATGTGAAATGGGCCAGCATAGAAAGGAGACAGCACCAATACGGCATGGGCAGCAGAACTTAGCCCAAGAAAGTGATGCCCTCAAGACCCTTTTTTTATTGTTTTTTTGTTTTGGTGGGAGGTCATGTTATGGGTGGAGAGGGTGGGAAGGACAAAAAGTTGGGGAAAGGGTGGACATTGGAGTTTGATTTGTTTGGTACATTTATGGCTTGTGGGGGTGGACCAGTTGTGATTGGAACAGGTGGGTCTTAAAATAAATGGTATGACTTTTTTCATTGTCATCATTATTAACTGTCTTTCCTTTGAGCATTGTTGAGTGCTACTGTTCACACAAGATTGTGACACAGAGCTGTCCTTTTAATGCCACACTTTCTCTACCTCACGTCACTTGTCATATATGTATTCTTTAAAAAGCTTACTTACCTATTCCTTCTATCCAATAATTTATACCTCACCACCAGTGTGGCACTGTCCAGCAATAGATTAGTGGTTAATTGAAACCTGTTTCACTTGATGAGGCTTTACAGCATCTTAGCCCTCAATCAGGTATAAGTATAGTAGTTAGTGTAGTAGTAACTGCCCTTGTCCTACCCTCTGTAACTGTTTGCTTTGAGTGAGACCAGACCGCCATGACAAAAAACTCTTATTACAAAAACTAGAAGTAGTAACTCCTAAGCAATCTGGGGTGTCTAATTTATAAAACTGAATAAAACTAAACTTCAAAAAATCCTTGAGTCAGGACTGAGGAGGAGAAGGTTTGGTTAGTACATGTTGCATAGATTATGTGACTATCTGAGGGCCCGATTCACAAAGGTAAAGTTAGAAATTTGGGATTACTTTACAGCCTCTTGCAGTGTAAGTTTATGACTAGTAATTTCTCCATCAGTAACTTTACGAGTAGTAACTTTGCATGTGCTAAAAAGATCCTGCAGTATTTGGCTGTCACTTTCACCACATACGCGCCCCCCCCAAGTGTGTGATCTATTTATGGTGCACATTTGTAAGTCACACCTCAATATCTATCACACAACCTGGGGGAAGAGGGTTAGGTGTTTAATGAATGGATGGGAACAGGGAGTTGGGGAAAGCTGTGACAAACACAAACATTGCACAGCAAAAATATTCATCAGGTCAATGAGCAGCACATCATCATTAAATCTGTTGTGAAAGAAAATGAAAGAATGACACAGTTCAGATAATGCATTACAAACAGTCCTTCAGCCCCAGAGACCCAAGTTATGTATCTAATTGTTCTGTCATCAAAGTATGGAAAAGACAAATTAGGGAGGAGTGAAACCACACATTTCTAAAACAATATGATTGTTAAAAGAAATATGATACCATGTATAAATGCCATATTGGGTCGTGCATCTCCTCTGTTCTTGAAAAGCCCGTCTTGAGTGCATGGCTGAACTGGTCCAGTGAGATAATCAGGAGTGTTGGAGTTTTTGTGCAGAAGATAAGAGAAGACATGTGAATTGGAAAACACTAAAGGTCAATATTGTAGAGTTCAGGAGGAGGTAAGCTTCATGAGGCGTGGACCAAGAAGCAGAGAAAGAGCACAGGCTGCTGCAATGCAATCCATCACATGATGTCTCATGTCACATGTCATTAACTGAGAAGTAAGGACAATTTTACAACCAATCTCAGGCAAGTAGCTGCATGTACTTGGCTGACCAATCTCACAACTGTCATAACAATTTGCCGAGAGTGTTAACCATGTGACATGACATGTCTGTCTCGAGTTACAGCCCCCCCTTCAATAGAGGAGTTTGACAATTGACGCAGTAACACACCACTTAGCATTTCCCAAATTAGCGCATCTCTCCTCATGCCTCTTTGAGTCATGTTGGTTTCCCTTTGAACTTGAAGTATTTAACTCCCTTTAGCTGGCAATTGAGGTAGTCCTGCCTTGAGTCCTGACTCCATCCAACTCCTGAGTCCTAGTCCTCCTCACCCAAATGAGATTGAGAGAGCTAGGCCTATAGTGCACTCTGTAGATGAAGAAGAAGAGCAAAATAATTTGAGCATTTTTTGTGTAGGTCATATTTGATAATTAAACTGACTGGTATCTGAATAACCTGAAAAAAAGTACAGCAAAGAGTGGACCATGCAATTAAATCTACCTAAGTCTGAAAGAAAGGGCCAACAATCACCTTCAGGCAGAATCAGCCATCAGCTCCCAAACATTGCAAATCATCTTTACGAATATTAGTTGAACAACACTCTCACTGTCTGCCACCACAATCAATCATCAGCACTCACACTCACTCAATAATATCACTCATTGGTGCAATAGTAACCTTTCCAATCCAAGCACGGTTGTACACAATTGTCTATTGTTGTATCTCCTCTTTTTCCCATATAAGCAACACAATAACAGTCTTATGAATTAATGTTCTTTTGCTGGGCAGCCTAACTAGGGAATGTAAAAAGGAAGGATAGGGATTTGATGGTGGCAGGCATTGCTTTCATGTTCCTTAAGTGAATGGGGATGTTTCTTCTGTGCACACTGGTCAAACTCCATTTCAGCCATACGTGTGAATAAATGGCGGGGGCTGCATAATTCTGACACCAAGTATACAATGTTCCATTTTTTGGCAAAGCAGTTTAACAATATTGTGAAAGTTATTTGTAGCCTTTTCAGTCAGGGAAGTAGAGTTTGTCCTCAAACTCAGAGGGTTCACCCAAAAATTGGTCAGCTAATGCACTTGGGTCTGACCAATTCCCCGCATCCTCTTCCTGCACTGTTTCAGGGACAGTGTAATCGTGTGCTATGAAGTGTTGATTCATTTTAATCATGGTTATTTATAATGTGATACACTGTTCCTAGAAAGCAAGGAAACGACAGAGAGAGTCAAAAGGGTCCCATTAAGTAGGAGCGCGACGAAGGGGTAGGTGGTACTGCCGTCTACATGGTCCTAACAAAGCCTTGGGGACCAGGTATTTGGTCCGCGTTATCCCATGAAGCCCTGTCTCAGTGTAGGAGGGGCGACGAATAGGAACGAAAGACTGGGTCATAATGGACTCATGTAAGTGACTGGTGATAATTATACTCCCCCCCTTTTCTGATTATCAGTTGACAGAGGCAATAGTCACTCTAATTTATCTAATCTAATTTATTTGTAGAGAAGCATCATGTCTTGTAACTAGGTCCTGAGGAAGCGTCGCTGGATCCTGTGGGACCTCATAGACGCGAAACATGTCGACCCATTGTTGAGGTGGGTCTTGTAATACCTTGACTTCCTCGTTATGTACAATACAGTCTGAGAGTAGTCGAGCATTATATCGACCCTACCCTCCTGTTTATCGTTTTAATCTTGTCCAAGACCCCACATTAATAAAAGGTAACTTTGAGTAGGGTACTTGAGCCAATTTTAATTTTTCAATCTAAGTTTTTGCTCTCTCTTTCTCCTTTCCCCTTCACCGATTTGTGGGAAAGGTTGGCATCACCAAAAAGATCTCCGGCAAAGAGCCCCCCGAAAGGGTGGTGCCCGCCAGACATTGCAGCGCCAGTCTGGCGAGGAGCTGGTCCAATGATGAAGCATGACACCTAACTAGGTGTGTGAGGACTCTTGCTCCTACTTAATGGGACCCTTTTTGACTCTCTCTGTCGTTTCCTTGCTTTCTAGGAACAGTGTATCACATTATAAATAACCGTTATTGGAGGACATACACTGGACCTCATAACCCTCCGAATCCCCTTATTTTTTTATATCATTTTAATCATGGTCAATATCTCAATGCTTTGAGGCAATAGACTGGTCCTTCTGACTGTAACAACTACACCAGCTGCACTGAACACACACTCAGCAGTTACACTGGCTACCAGGACAAGCCAGATACTTTATTTTCAACCTGCTCAGCTCTGCCATTGGTGGATCGTCTCATTCCAATGGATCAATGGGTTTTGATCCACAGAGACATCTTTTGGGTCATTCAGATAGTTTTGGACCATCCTCTGAATGGTCAATGGTGCTGTAACTTGCTCGACCTCTTTTTCCTTTGCCTCTGCGCTTGACTTAAGCCCTGTCACTTGAAACAAATCCATTGCAGATGTTGGGTCCGATTCTTTTGTTGTTGGTGTTGCTGGTATTGTTGTTGATGTTTCTGGTGTTGGTTGCTGTGAGACAACAGCACTGCCCTCTCTGGAGCTTGAAGATTGCAAGCCAGAACTTCTGCCAAGACTCCAACGTCTAGCTGTTCTTCTTCCAGACCTCTTGTTTGCTCTACAATCCACGATTTGTATTGTGAAACATCCCCTCTAAAAAAGGAATTAAAGTGTACATGGATCAAGTGTTGTGGCACAGATATACCCTTTGGAAGACACAATTTCTCTTTGCAGCAGCAGACCAACAGCCAAGAGAAGGATTAAGCTCTCAACCAACTCATACACTTCTTAGAAAATTTGAGACACCTTTTTTAACTGGTCCTGCAACAGATTAAACAATGGGATAGCGAGGCTCATCGTACTGTCCTCCTGGCTGACTTCCCATCTGAGAACCTCAAAAGGAAATAGCATCTGTGTCAGGCATTTGACCAGGCACCATTTGTCTACCTCCATGGTCATGCGTTTCCCAGTTGCATCCCCTCCTCATTGAAGGATATAGTCAGTGATTTGTCTATACTGCTCAAACAGATGTTGCAACATGTAATAGGTTGAGTTCCAACATGTTTGCATCTCCTGTATGAGGGCTTTACTGGTACTCTGTTAGCATGCTGAATGGTCCTCAACTTCTTTCAGGCTTTAAAGAATGGCTGAAATAAGTGCAGGTGGCCAGAATGTTGCTGACTATGTCTTCTTTTTTTAGAAAGTCCTGCACAATTAGGTTTAGCTATGTGTCACACACAGGCCCATCTGCCATGGTCTTGACTGTATCACTGCTATTGTCTGTGGTAGCAAATCCAATTCTGAGACCTCTGGGATGCAGCATTTAAACACCTTGCTGTGAAAGTCTTTCAATATGTTTGCTGCGATATGGGATTCCTCCATGGCAGACAGCTCTACTGTTGCATGCAGCAAATGCTCTTAAAAGTTTATTCACCCCTGAGACCTGCAGATAGCTGTTGCTTAATCCCCACAAAAAAGAGTGAGTGTGCAGTGATACACATGTAATCAGTTGATTGACAACTGGTCCACATGCCTGTCATGAGGTGGACAGCACTCTGCTGCAAAGCTTTTCCATCCCATTGCAGCACATCATAATGGAGTGCTGGAATAGCAACTCTGGGCCAGCAGGGAACCTTCCATTTTGGGCAGATGGCTGCCACAAATTCTAAAAATCCCACGCCTTCCACAACATAAAAAGAGAGGAGGTCCAGTGTGTATATTTTAGCCATCTTCCCATTGTACAGACGTGCCAATGGGTGGTTGTGTTCATAGGGCCCCTCCTGCCTAAACATGCCCATAATAGTAGCTTGGATGTTTTTTCTTTTGTGGAGTCACTGCTGGAGGAGACTCACGGAGAGAGCCAGGAAGTGGTAGATCAAATGTGCAACTTAGAGGAATCACTGTAGGTGGTGATGTCTCCATCTGAGTCTTGGGCCATTTCAACATTGTTGATATGGGTGATGCTGATGTACTGCTGGGGACAGGGTTGCTATGTATAAAGTTGTCACCCTCTTCATCCACATCATCCCCCACCATGATTGGACCTGCTTCCCCTCTCTCATTATCACAACCAGCTATTTTTGTAAGGTGCTCCTCCCACCAAAGTTTGTGATGCTTTTTCAGATGGGTCGCGTGGGTGAAGGGAGAATGTAGAAAAAAACAGTAATTGCTGATGTATCACTAGAACTATGAGAATTCCATTGGAAGGCAAGGAGATGCAGGGAAACATTTTTTTAAAGCTTATAATATTATATAACCAACGTTCATGCATATACTACTATGATCCGCAAGCACATTAAACTGATATCAGGGAAAGTGAAAAAATGAATATAAAATGTCATAGACCTCTTCTATCAATGTCCCTAAAAAATAGCTCTGAAAACTAGAAAGAAAAGGATTATTACACTAGGTGAGTGGCTGAAAATGGACACCGGCCAAATCAAACAATAACAGCAAGTAAGGAGGCATGATCAACAAAGAACACATGCAGGCCAATGGCAAAAGCACACTGACTGGCTGCATAAAAGGGCCATATGGTCAAACAACAACAGCAAGTAAGGAGGCAAGGGCAGCAAAGAACACATACAGGCCTATGGCAAAATCACACTGACTGGCTACACAAAATGGACCCTGCCATGTGGTCAAACAACAACAACAATCAAGGAAACATGGACAACAAAGAACATATGCAGGCCTATGGCAAAAGGGCACTGACTCGCTGCACAAAATGGCCACCAGCCACATGATCAAACAACAACAGCAAGCAAGGAGACATGGACAATAAAGGACACATGGAGACCTATTGCAAAAATACACTGACTGGCTACACAAAATGGCTGCTGGCCCCATGGTCAAACGACAACAACAAGCAAGGAGAAATGGAGGCCTATGGATGGACACTGGCTACACCAAAATGGCCACTGGTCAAATGGCATTCAAAACAAAGACAAAATGTAGGCCTGTGGCAACCACACAGACACACACACAATCACACACTAGCCAGACAAAGGAATCATGGTAAACAATGAACAAAACAGTACCATTAATCCAGCATTGCCAAAAAAGAAAATTAAGTCAGCTATGACAATTTGTACAATAACACACATTCTCCTAAGATATGATGTTACCCCATCAAAATACAAAAATGTGAAATACAAAAAAAATATTTTTCATTTAATCCAGTGCCATACTTGGTCTACATCAAAGATGGTTTAACCCCTTCGCTCCCAGGCCTTTTCCCCCCTCAGGTGCCAAGCCTTTTTTTGGCTGTTTGAGGCAGTTCGCTCTTAGGCCCTCATAACCTTTTTGTCCACATAAGCTTCCCACACTAAATTTGCGTCCTTTTTTTCCAACATCCTAGGGATTCTAGAGGTACCCAGACTTTGTGGGTTCCCCTGAAGGAGACCAAGAAATTAGACAAAATACAGCAAAAATTTCATTTTTTTCAAAAAATGGGAAAAAAGGGCTGTAGAAGAAGGCTTTTATTTTGTCCCTGAAAATGGCATCAACAAAGGGTTCATGGTGCTAAAATCACCATCTTCCCAGCTTTCAGGAACAGGCAGACTTGAATCGGAAAACCACATTTTCCAACACAATGTTTGCTTTTTACTGGGACATACCCCATTTTTACTATTTTTTTGTGTTTTCAGCCTCCTTCCAGTTAGTGACAGAAATGGGTATGAAATCAATGTTGGATCCCAGAAAGCTAAACATTTCTGAAAGGTAGACCACATTCTGAATTCAGCAAGAGGTAAATTGTGTAGATCCTGCAAGGGTTTCCTACAGAAAATAACAGCTGAAATAACAAAATATTGAAATTGAGGTTTAAAAAAAAGCAATTTTTCTCCACGTTTTAGTGTGTAACTTTTTCCTGCAATGTCAGATTTTTGAAAGCAATATACTGTTACGTCTGCTGGACTCTTCTGGTTGTGGGGATATATAGGGTTTGTAGGTTCATCAAGAACCCTAGGTACCCAGAGCCAATAAATGAGCTGCACCTTGCAATGGGTTTTCATTCTATACTGGGTACACAGCAATTCATTTGCTGAAATAGAAAGAGTGAAAAATTGGTATCAAGAAAACCTTTGTACAAGATAAGGTGTTGAGAAGCAGTGGTTATTTACACATCTCTGAATTCCGGGGTGCCCATACTAGCATGTGAATTACAGGGCATTTCTCAAATAGATGTCTTTTTTACACACTGTCTTACATTTGGAAGGAAAAATGTAGAGAAAGACAAGGGGCAATAACACTTGTTTTGCTATTCTGTGTTCCCTCAAGTCTCTTGATACAAATGGTACCTCACTTGCGTGGGTAGGCCTAATGCTTGTGACAGGAAACGCAACATGGACACGTCACATTTTTACATTGAAATCTGACATGTTTTTTGCATAGTGCCGAGCTGTAGATTTTGACCTCTAGCTCAGCCGGCACCTAGGGAAGCTTACCAAACATGTGCATTTTTAAAAACTAGACACCTAGGGGAATCGAAGATGGGGTGACTTGTGGGGCTCTCACCAGGTTCTGTTACCCGGAATCCTTTGCAAACCTCACAATTTGGCCAAAAAAACACTTTTTCCTCACAATTCAGTGACAGAAAGTTCTGGACTCTGAGAGGGGCCACACATTTCCTTCCACCCAGTGTTCCCCCAAGTCTCCCGATAAAAATGGTACCTCACTGGTGTGGGTAGGCCTAGCTCCCGCAAAAGGAAATGCTCCAAAACACCATCTGGACACATCAAAATGATCAAATACAAAACTACCTGTTTTTGCGGGGGCACCTAAGATTTTGGTCCCGGGCTCAGCAGTCATGCAGGGAAACCTACAATACCCAGACATTTCTGAAAACTAGACACCCGAGGGAGTCTAGGGAGGTGTGACTTGCATGAATCCCCCAATGTTTATTATCCAGAATCCTCAGCAAACCTCAAATTTAGCTAAAAAATCAAAAATTTCCTACATTTCTGTGTGGGATCACCACACTAGGACAAATTTCCTACCACACAACGTTCTCCTTAGTCTCCCGGTAAAAATGATACCCCACTTGTGTAGGTGGGCCAAGTGCCTGTGACAGGGAAGAGCCAAAAACATGTCGAAATTGAGGGGGAACTAAAGTGGGTACAAAAGAGCAGTTAAAAAAAAACATTTTTAGGCTGACAAGTGCGGCAGAATTTTTATCAGTATAGATGAGACAATGCTGGGTGGTAGGAATTTTGTGGATTCCTGCAGATTCCTGAAGGTTCCATCACAAAAATGTGGGGAAAATGTGTGATTTCCAGCAAAGTTGGCGGTTTGCAGGGCATTGTGGTTAAGAAAATGGTGCTGGGTGCATGTGAAGCACACCACCCTGGAAGCACCCAGATGCTTAGTTTTCAAATGTGTCTAGGTCTTGTGGATTTTCATCCCAAAATAATCAAATGTCCTCTTGCTTGCCGTGGGATAAGATGTTTTAGTGTGCGGGGGGAGAGCTGAAAGACTGTTACACCCTTCAGTTGGGGTGGGGGCCTAACCAGGCCCATACTGGTTGGTAGCCACCACCCTCACTATTTTTTTTGATTCCTTGGCATCTAGTAGACTTTCTGCCCCCCAAGGTGTGGATCAGGGGTAATTGTCCCATCTGCCCACTAGTGGGCAGAACAACTTTGGCCCCATTTATTTGGGGTGGGGGTATGGCCATACACCCACCCTCTTATTTTGGAAAAAAAGATCTTCCCTGGTCTCTGGTGGGCTTTCTGTCCCCCTTGGGGCAGATGGGCCTTCCAAAAATAGGATGCAGATATGGCCAACAGTAATGTGCCCCCATGGGGAGCAACCCTTGCCCAAGGGGCTGCCCCCCCAAACAAAACACACACATACACATACACCAAACCTGGTGCCTAAGTGGTTTCTGCCCAAAGGGGAGCAGAAATGGCCTAAAATAAATGTGCCCCTCCCCAGGGGAGCGGCCCTTGCCTAGGGGGCCGCTCCCCTTGCGCGAAATTGGCACAAAAAAAACAATTCCCTGGTGTCTAGTGGTTTCTGCCCCCCTGGGGGGCAGATTGGCCTAATAAAAATAGCTGAGCCTCCAGCGTCCAACGTCCTTGGCTGCGAAGGGGTTAAAACAACATATACCACTCAAAAAGTTGTTTCATATACCCAGTGATCAGTACTGACTGGATGGCCCATGGCAGACTAGGCCTCATGGTAAAATAAATGAATAGTGCAAATGTAACCAACACAAAGAACATGTACTTAACTGTGCAACCTTTTCCCTTATAAAAGATAAAAAATGATATGTAATAAAAATACTGGGCCTCTGCTGCAACCCCAGGCCACCCAACACAATCAAATATAAAAATTTAATAAAAGTACATGTCCTCTATCAAACCACTCATTATCCAATAGTTTTTGCCATTACTTGTGATGTCACAAAACAAAGTCCTTAAATCTAATAGTATGTATGCAGCAGGAATTGCAGACAAAGAGAGTGATCTTTTCACCTTGAAATCCAAATGAAAAATGACCAGGAGATGGACAAAGCAGTGGGCTGAACCTTCTGGACAGGAAGAGGAAGTTGGAGTCTCTGGGGCACTTATTTCCTGTTGGAAATAAATTAAAATAAAAAACATGCTTTTCAAGCTAAAAAACAACCTGAACCATCCGTTCAAGTAGAATATCAACCCAAAAAGGTATTTTTGAGTTGATTTAGCTGCTTTTCGAGTAGAAGCTCTACTTGAGAAACAGCAGCGGCTGCTCGCTATTGCTGGCATTAGAAAATGGTGCCCTAAGGCTCTGTGGCGAATGGAAATCTTGGTAGTGGGTGGCAAATCTCATTCGCACTCGTTAGTGCACATTTCCAGAGCCTCGCGTGTGCCAATGGGAATATAATTCTGCCACGCTTCAAATGGCAGAATATGACGGGGACTCTGCGTTACATATGTAATGCTGAATTACTCAAATTCAGCCAACTCCGTGGGCAGAATTATATTTCCACCCAGGCCTAGTGCTGAACCTTACAGCATGCATTCAATGTGTGAAAAGTTTTACAATTTGTCAAGACATAGGGCCTCATTATGACCCTGGCGGTGTTCTGACCACCAGGGTTAATGTGGCGGTATTACCGCCAACAGGCTGGCGGTACATACTGCCACATTATGAGGTTGGCTGCAGCCAACCCGCCACTTCTCCACTCTTACCGCCATGGCAGTATGAGCCACCGGGCCGGAGATGTCTATCTCCAGACCGGTGGCCGACATAATACCGCTCATGGCATTATGAGGCGGCCTACCACCATGGTTTTCGTGACGTTAGCAACGAAACGAAAACCATGGTGGTAGGCCCTACTGGTGACAGGGAATTCCTTCCCTGTCACCGGTAGGCGTCTCCCTCACCCCCCCAACACTCACCTGACTCTCCCCTCCACCCAAACTCACCCCCCACCCACCCGATACATGAACTAACCCCCACTCACCTCCAATCCACTCACTCACCCCACCACCCCGTCTGATACATTCACACCCCCATACACGCACACACCTGCAGACATGCTACACCACACAACTGACCCCACAGTCACACTCATCACCCCCCTCTGCTACAGTCACAGCGCACCTCTCCCCACACCCCCCTCCCCGCATTCACGCACATAGACACCCACAAACACCACGCATACACACATTCACTTACACTGGCATACACGCATTCATACACACACTGGCATACTCGCATTCAAAACGCATACTTCCGGACATACACATACACATTCTTACACACAATCACAATGACATGCAGACATGCACTCACTTTACCATTCTTACATGCATTCACTCACACGCATACAACCACACATACTCCACAACACTCACAGACGCATTCACATACACACTCACACATTCATGCACACACTCAGACACACACACACAACACCCCTCCCCCTATCCCCCCTCCCCTGTCGGACGCCCGACTTACCTTGTCCGGCAAGGAGGTCATCTGGCAGGGAACGGGAATGGGTGCTGCTACTACCAGCAGGGCCCCGCCAGCAGAACACCCCCAGGCCGTATTTCTGGTCATAATACGGCTGGCGGAGTCCAGCGCCAGCTTACCACCGTCCAACACCATGAGCACTGCTGGATTTCTGTCCTTTTGAGGCAGAAGTCAGGCAGTGCGCATAATATGGCTGATGGATGGTAGCCACCAGGCGGTATGTTGGCGGCCGTTACTGCGGCAGTAGGCGGTATTTACCGCCTATGTCAAAATAAGCCCCATAGTATTTTATACTGGAAGGGTGACCATCCATTAAGAAACCTATGACATCACACACACACCTTTAGACTCCTTTGTACTACTCTACAAAAGTGTGTCTGTGTGTGTGTGGAGTGGTAAAGATGGTTTATTCACAGAAGACACAATACATACAACCAACACCAAGCAGACCGGCGTAAACAGTCACATATGGAATTTCTAGTCTCCCCAGCAACAGAATACATGATGTGCCTGGAAGGCAGGCTGCATCCTTTAACTTAGCAAGCTATTAAGCACAACATTTCCCTTTATAAAACAAAAAAAATGGAAACATATATGATGAACATTATTATGAAAGCTCTGGTGATACAATACACATCAAAGTCTAAGTAATAGAAAAAATGCTATAGACAGTTAACAAACATTCAAGAATATAAATAAACATGCTATTTACAGACATAGGCTGTCATTCTGACCGCGGCGGGCGGCGGTAGCCGCCCGCCATGCGGTCACCGCCATTTGGCCGCTCCGCGGTCAAAAGACCGCGGAGGCCATTCTGGCTTTCCCGCTGGGCCGGCGGGCGCCCGCCAAAGGAGCGCCCGCCGGCCCAGCGGGAAAGGCCCTGCAACATAGAAGCCGGCTCCGAATGGTGTTGCAGGGGTGCGACGGGTGCTATGCAGACAGTGAAAATCATGCTGGGGCCCTGTTAGGGGGCCCCTGCACTGCCCATGCCAGTGGCATGGGCAGTGCAGGGGCCCCCAGGGGCCCCACGACACCCGTTCCCGCCATCCTGTTCCTGGCGGTCAAAACCGCCAGAAACAGGCTGGCGGGAAGGGGGTCGGAATCCCCATGGCGGCGCTGCTTGCAGCGCCGCCATGGAGGTTCAGCCCTGCCAGGGGTATTCCGGCGGGAAACGGACGGATCCCCTTTTCTGACCGCGGCTTTACCGCCGCGGTCAGAATGGGCAATGAAGCACCGCCAGCCTGTTGGCGGTGCTTCAGTTGCCCGCGGCCCTGGCGGTTTAGGCCTGGCGGTTTAGGACCGCCAGGGTCAGAATGAGGGCCATAATCCTCAAATCTTTTTGGCATATCTTTGGTGTGAACACTGCATCTTTTTTTTTTCTTCAGTCTCACCCTCAAGATTAGACTGTTCACTGTTTTAAGATTCCTTGCGCTTGTTTCTCATATCCGCTTCTATCCCAGGACACTTGAGGCCAGATTTACAAGAAAGTGGCACATCAGGTTTGATGCGCCACTTTTCTTGTGCCCCCCCTAACAACACCATGTGTGCTCCATATTTTCAATATGGTACATCATGGTGCTCGTTTCCACAATCATAATTTATGACGCTATTGTGGCCCTTTGCTGGATTAGTGCCATAAATTATGGCGCTAGTGCAGCAAAGCACTAGGGAGGCCCATAGGCTACTATGGCCCATCACTTTAACGCCTGTAGATTTCACTGAGCCATTTTCTGTGGCCTCCCAGCATGGGCATGCCCCCCGCATACATTATACCTGGTGCAGGTATAATGTGGTGCAAGGGGTTACAAAGTGGCACAATGCTAGCATTGCGAACTTTGTAAATATGGGGAAGGAGAATGGCCTCCTTAATGCCACATTAACATAAAATATGACTCTAGTGTGGGCTGAGAGGCGCTATGGCCTTGTAAATCTGGCCCTTAGTAACTTTACGCATGTTCCATCATTTCCCAACTTCCATACACACCACATTGCCATACACATCCAGCACTTTTTTCCAGCCCCGCTTGACACTACTTGGGACCACACTTTCCACCCTCCCTTCTGTCATAGGTCACAATAAGATTTACCTCTTTCCCACAGCGCATGAAGCAGTAAACCTCATGCAAAGGTCAATTAATGTCAATCAATTCCACATGCACTAGCAACACCGCAGGGATATACATATGTCACAGGCAGAGGCTGTTAAACACCGCGCGGCTGAAGGGCACCATTCACATGCTGTCCTGATGACTATACAGTTATTCTGACTTCACTGTGAAGCCTTACTATGGGTGCTGCAGCCCCAGTTGTCAGCAGGAATTTCTTTAAGTTCAAGTCAAGTTACTGCTGAAATAAACGTCTGTCTGTGCGCATCGCACCATTGCTCTTTCTCGAGCAACTCGTTAGGGTCAGATAATCAAGTCTCTTCTCCCAGGCATCCCATCCTCATCGCCAGTTTTGAGGCCACACATTTGAGTGATAGAGATGATTTATTCACAGAAGACACAATAGATACAACCGATCCCAGCAGACCGGAGTAAACAGTCACATATGGTTTTGCCTGTCTCCCCGGCAACAGAATAAATGGCGTGCCAGGATTGCAGGCTGCATTCTTTATATAAGCTAGCTATTCAACACAACACCATGAGCAGAATTATATTTCTGCCCAGGCCTAGTGCTCAAACGTACAGCACGCATTCAATAGGTGAAAAGTTTGTCTAGAAATAATATTTTGTACTGGAGAGATGACCTTTCAGTTCAAAACCTAGGACACCACACACACACACCTTTAGACACCATTGTACTACTCTACAAATGTGTGTGTGTGGCCCTAGGCACACTGTTTGTCCACTAGCGCTGGGAAAGAGAGCAGCTGGGCCATATATTAGTACGTGTGGCTCTGCTCTCTTCCCCTAGTTCAGCGATCTTCAAACTGGTGGGCATGCCCCCGTGGGGGGGAGGCGTGACGTCATCTGAAGGGGGCGCCAGTCCACATCCCCCAGTGGCATGCACAAGCCCAAGAATGCTGGGGGGGATGTAACCTGTTCCCTTCATTGTGCATTTTTGTCCTGATGTTTAAAGGCAGGTGAGCTTGTATTGAAAATGGCTTGGAGTGAAGAGATAGCCTTGTGAAATTGGTATGGTAACAAAGGGTGAACAAGGATGGTAAGCATTATGCACTTTAGATTTTTTTTTTCAACTGTTTGCAGACGTTTCAGTTTGCATGGCAGAACATTACTTTATACCAGAATTCTGAATTTCCTAATATTTTTCAGGTTCTGGGATGCATTGGTATTGAAATCCTGCGTAATACTGCAGTAGTCCCCCTCACATTGGTTATGAGCATATGGACACGATATGTGCACACTTTTGAAGAAAATCAAACATTGGTATTTCTTTTTAAAGTCTGTGTATTTCCCTTAGTAAAACTGCTCTTGTTCTTGTCAAGCTCAAATATCAAACTTGGACAAATAGGTACACCGTGTTGTCTTAAATTGTGTACGTTCATGGATTTGTATTGCTCTTTTTAGCAATTTAGGGCCTCATGTACAAAGACCTGGTTTTGCGAATCGCAAACTGCGAGTCTTAGCGACTCGCAATTTGCAACTCGCAAAACCGGATGTACAACAGTGTACTTTACACTGTTTGCGATTCCCAATGGGGTCGAAAATGACCTACCTCATGAATATTCATGAGGTAGGTCGCAATTTGCGACCCCATTGGGAATGGTAACCCTCACAGGGATGGTGGCCTGCTGGAGAGAGCAGACCACCATGTCGGTGACTGCGTTTAAATAAAGCATTTTTTTTTTTTAAATGCAGCCCGTTTTCCTTAAAGGAAAACAAGATGCATTTCAAAAACGAAAATGAAAATTTTTCTTTTCATGTTTTTCAGAGCAGGCAGTGGTCCGTGGAAAATAATATTTTCGCTGCCATTCATAAAGGGGAAGGGGTCCCACAGGGACACCTTCCCGTTTACGAATGGGCTAGCACCAGTTTGAAACTGGTGCTAACTGCGATTGTTTTGCGACCGCATTCGCGGTCACAAAACAATCATACATACCATTTTGATTTGGTATTAGGAAGGGACCTTGACACGCCCCTTCCTAATACCGAATCGCAAAACCCAAAAAGCGATTCGGTAACAAGTTACTGAATCGCAGTTTGGGCTTTGTACATCCCAAAAAGCATTTTTCAAGTCGCAAACGGGCCAATTCTGCGATCGGCCCCTTTGCGACTTGAAAAATGCTTTGTACATCTGGCCCTTGGTCTCAAAAGTACCCATTGTGAAATGTCCACCTCCCTGCTGCTCCTGACTACTCATTCTCACATTGGCCCACATATGCTCTTGGTAAACCCATCCAAGGGGCATGACTATAAGTAAGCACAAATTCGGTACTATTGGCCCTTTAGCTGCTGAGGTTAATCAATAATGCATGTGGCAAGGGACACAACAACTTTGTCAGGCTGGAGCTTTGCAGAAAGAATATGGAGGAGCATTTATATAGAATTTTTGGATTGGACTTTGTAAATGGTTTATTGTCAGCAGGGCTGCTAGAATTAAGAGGCAGAGGACACCAAAATTATTGTCAGCAGGTGGCTAAATTACATGGCAATAAAAGGTAAATTATGCAGCTTAGTGTGGTACATTTTTTATAGTATTAGATGATTATTTTGCTATTTGTACATGCATTAATGTTGCGGTTTCATCTCACTACTACCAGTTTAAAACCCAAATACAGCAATAAGCAACTGAAAGCTGAACAGTCAACCATTGCAAAGAGTCTTCCACTGCCTGGCAACACGTATGACTGTGCTTGTAATAACTTTTGATCCATTTAAATTAGAAATAAACTTTGTTTGTTAAAATCTCCAGATTATGCTGGTGATCATAGATCATGGGGCACATGCAGCAAATCTGTCATTATGTGGAAAACGCAGCAGCCACAGAACTGCATGATTACAGTGGCCCTGATGGTGAGAAATTTGTAGGCTTGTTACAACGTAGCATTCTGCAGTGGCTTTGTAAAGGAGTCTGGATAGAAGTCTGAAGATGGGCGTTGGCTGTGGTTTTAAAGAATACACCATAATAGGAGTGTGCAAAAGTGTTTGGATAGGCATTTGAAGAGGAGTTCTAGACTGGGGTCTTAGCAGGTTTGGTGGTGCTTGAAAAGGTGTTCTGAATGGAGTATAAAGAGGATCCTAAATGTTGTCTTACAGAGTGGGATCTGGCTGGAGCTTTGTAATGGATGTCTGAAATGCTTTGTAGAATGGGGCATGGGTTCTGCTTTTGCAGGTGGGATCTCTGTGGTGCTTTTCAGCGAAAGTTGAGGACGTGCTTTGCAGAGGGGATCAGTAGTGGGTTTTGTAGAGGATGTCTGGTTGACAGATCTGGGGAATGAGTCTCAGTGCAAATTTGCAGGACTTTTAGGCTAGCACGTTGTAAGTGCAGGTCCAGATTGTGCGTTGCAGAAAAGGTCAGGATGAGGCTTGTGAAAGAGAACCTGGATGGGTCTTTTGCCCTGTGGAATTCTCAATGTGCCTACGATTTAGTCAGGCGTCTTACCCTTGTCTTGATCCTCCCTTTCAAATGTTTGAGGGGTGCCTGACCCCCAAACATTTTACTCAGGGGGGACTTGGCATTACAACATTTTAAAACGTTGAGATATTATTTAATACGTATTTGCCAATGTGTTTACTAAATGTGTGCAATTGTGTTTTAAAACATGAAACGGTGTTGTGGAAACTATTTCAAGAAAGTGATATGCCCACATCATTCCTTTTTAATTTTTTATTTTTTTCATTAGTACCCAAAACAACCATAAATAAACATATGTATAGTTACCATCAATCACAACAATAAATCTGCAGGTCATTTAACCACATATAACATATCTAATACAATCGTCACTTATTGGCAAGCCACTCACCCAAGACCCCCCATATCTCTCGCCCTTTTTGTCTCCCTCTTTTCCCTTTTCGCTCATACAGGGTCTTTTCCAGCTGATACACTGCAAGAAGACGATCTAACATATGACAAAAAACCTTGGGGCACACATTGTACCAGTCAAGTTCACTATATGCGCCTATGGCGTGGAGTCAAAGAAGGGCTACATCTTCTTTAAAAACCTCCATGTCTTTGGGCAAGGAAATATATGCAGTGGCTTTTTTATCTGTTTATGGCAGTGGATCAAAGTCTATCTTCATCCCAATGCCCTTTCACTCACGATCCAAAATGTAAATAGTAGTGTGTGATACATGTCCAGTAAAATCACTTCAGAACCTCATTAGGGGTATAAAGCTCCAGATAAATAGAATTGGAAAGTGAAACCTCCATTTTAAATTACATTGCAACAAGTTACAAACTGTTGAGTGGTCATAAATCTGAGAATGTATTGCCAAAGGACACCTGATGAGCACACCATGAGGTTAGAGGCAAACATCTTATCAGACTACTTGTTTCAGTTTCATTAATCAAGTTGTCAATCTTTGATAGAGTTGCAGAGTCCACTAAACCCCTTTGTATTTCACATAGAACTTCAAACTGATTAAAGGAGAAAGTGATGGGGGGGCTTATGTTTCTTATTTGTTCCAAGAGAGACACAAAAATCCCCAAAGGAAACACAATTGTTCAACCTGTACCAAATCATGAATCCAAAAGAAGAGGCCAAGTTCAGCTTCTTCTGACTGCAGGTGGGTCCACACTTGGTCTGGTCTTAGCCTGGACTGAGCCCACAGGTCACCCACGTTTTTTGATGAACAGTAATCTTTCTAGAGGAGAGACCCCACCCCTAGCAGGATATACAGACAGGAGCCTGTGCCATGGCCAGGAGGGAATTCTGTGACCTGCACACCCCACTACCAGAACCTCCCTACAGCAGGACTCAGTAGATGCCTCACAATTCACCAGAGGCTGATGAATCCTCACACACATAATATCATGCAGTTACAAGATACAAGGCTGATAAGCTACTCATCACATCATTGGCATTTTCTTTATATTGAATCCTACAGGGAAGTTGATTACAATTATTAAAAAGAAATCCAACATTTGCAGAGAGATTTAGAGGAGGAGATTTTGGGGGTCTACTAGCTGCATGTGACACTTCAGAAATACCTTACAATAAATAAATGAAGAACACAATGAAACCTTTAGGATTCATACTCGTGTCCCTTCGCCATTTGGTTCCAATTCATGAAAACTGGAGGTTTATGGCCTGCACGGCTTTCACTATCCTTAATTAGTGTCCTCAGTGGCTTATTTGAGTAATTTCAGTCCCAACTTACAGGTTCAGATCCAGGTCAAGGTTTGTAGCTCCAACCCGTGATCTTCAACACAGACATAATTCTTCTGGCCAATGTCATCCGTGCACATGACATCAACATAATTTCCTATACTGATGACACGCAACTCATACTTACCCTCTCAGACAAGACCCCCAAGCCCAAGAAACAAGTTGACCGCCTGCAATCCCAAAGTTGCTAACTGGATGAATGTAACTGTGTCAAGCTCAACACTGACAAGATAGAAGTAGTGGTCTTCAGCAAGCATGTCATGCTCTAGTAATCAGCAAGTTGGACTACGGGATCACCAACAAATTCACCAGAAGACTACAAACCATACAGAACTCAGCAGCCAGGCTCATCCTTAACCTCCCACACAGAACTCAGGTCACACCACACCTCAGGGAGCACATTGGCTCCTGATACACTAATGCACTCATTTCAAACTCCCTACACACACATTGAAGGGTCTATAGAATTTAGGGCCTACCTATCTGAACAGTCACATCTCTTCCCAGCAACCACCAAGACACCTTTGCTCTGCAGGATTCCTACTCACACACATCCCAGACATACACACAACCAGATCAGAAGGACTGGCATTCTCTTACTTCAGTCCTAAAGCCTGGAATGATCTCCCAACCCACATCATAGCACCTCCTCTCCTAATGAATTCTGCAAGTAGATGAAGACCTGGCTTTTCAATTGACCAACTTCCCTAGACAGGGCTAAGTCCACATACCTTCTCTGTAGGCCTGGATGGAACGTGTGGAGCTTTGCTATTCAGAATTCTGGGGAGTGCCCAAAAAACTCAGCGAGCTTCCGCCTCCCTCTACAAGTGGGTGGAGTTGTGCTCGGCTGACTGTTCATGCTGATTGGTGCCAGTAGCGCGTTCCATGCTTCAAATTGAGCGCGAACAGCACCACGTGGTCGCATGCACCTGCAGCCATTTTATTTCACCGGTTCTGTGCGTGGTGCTGGACCTAAATTTAAATCTACCATTAATCTTTGCAATCCTCTCCCTAATGCACTCAACCCCCCCCCCATTTTACCTTTATTGTATTAGTGTATTTGTGTTGGTGTATTTTACGTTTTTGTCTTTTTTTAATTTTCCTGTGACTTTTTGTACTTTTTGTGGTTTCCCTTTACTTCCTAATTTCTTCCTTTTGAATCCTTCCTTTTTGCAAATTCCTTTTTTCATCCACCCACCACTGTGGCAGAGCATGGGCGAGGTGGCACCAGTGCGGGTGCTAACCACACACCTTGCAGTCACCAGCGCCGCCAAGGGGTGCACCCCACACCATTTTCTCTGAGGCGGAGCTGGCCACACTCATTTTTTTTGTGCAGCGCCATCTCACTTCTAGCTGACCCCATGTCCCGGAAGTAGATATGGCCTGCTGGAGCATCGGCTGTTGTGGATGAGAGTGCGCTGGTGTGTGCGAAGGAGAACTGGAGTCACTGCACCCAGCAGCAGTTGACTCACCGCTGGGCTGACATCCTCGACAGGGAGCAGGACCTGCTGAGCGTCCAGATTGCGGGGCTCCATGAGTAATTATTTATTTGTTGTGTTCTATAATATTCATATTTTTTCAAATAGCATGCTGCTCACACTCACACACTCACAAGTAAGATAAGTTTATGTGCTGCTCACAGGTAAGATAAGTTTACGTAAGGTTGCAAATATTATGTGATTCAATAATTCAATTCAAAGCTTTATTTCAGCTAAAAATACCATAAAAGCACAGCATAAAAAAAATCTTCAATTCATCATAACAACAGTATAAAAAGAGGAACCAATGATAACATTCTTGAAATAATAAAGTGTGCCTTGTCCAAATTCCAAAACATAAGATTTGGGCATAAAAACTCGAACATCATACACATAGATCTAAAATATTAGTTAAAAGTTTGAATTTGTGCAAAACAAAATAGTTTGATTCAAAGACTTGTGCCAAGTGCAGTCCATAGAAAAGGAAGCAGCAAGAGCCTTACCAACTGTGTTGTAGCTCACTTACAAAATTCAATATACGGTAAAACATTGAATTCTTTCCACAAAGAAATTAATTGCCTCTTCAGTCTTCAGTTAACATTGTCAATGACTACAGACACCACACCACCAATCACATGAGTCAGACCTACACTATGCAGTAAAGACAACAGCATCAGTGAACAGTACCTCATAGTCACTGGAAGTATAGGCAGATTAGCTGGTTCCTGGAGCTTACATCTTTCCCCTTTTCATCCTCACCATTACTCTCAACCCCTCTCAGAGGTTGCATGTCTGGTTGTACAGCACCCTCCTCCTCTAGAAGGGGGGTAGCCTTTCTCACAGCCAAGTTGTTGCAGGCAGCAGGCCACCACTATTCTACACACCTTCTCAGGGCCATAGCACAGGGATCCCCCAGAGAGATGGAGGCAATTAAATCTAGCCTTCAGGAGACGTATAGTGCGCTCAATCACCCTCCTAGTACGTCCATGGGCCTCATTATAATTCCTATCTACATCTGTCATGGGATTCCTCACTGGTGTCAGGAGCCATTGCAAGTTGGGGTAGCCAGAATCACCTGCAAAAGTGGGCGAAAGAGGACTTTAACAAACTGCCATTACTATGTACTGATCCAGTGCAATACACACTCACCTAATTGCCAACCTTTGGCCCCTTGTAGTTGTTCCATCATGTGTGGCACACTGCTGTTCCTCAGGACAAATGAATCATAGACTGATCCTGGAAACCTGGCATTTACATGTGATATGTAATGGTCAGCAGTACACACCAATTGTATGTTCATAGGGTGGAAGTTCTTTCGATTCCTGTACAGCTGTTCATTCTCTCTTGGGGGGATGAGAGCTATGTGGGTTCCATCAATGGCACCTATCACATGGGGGATGTTAGCAAAGACATAAAATCCAGACTTGATAGCAGGTAGTTAAGCCCTTTGGGGAAACTGGACATATGTCTGCAGGTGTTGGACGAATGCATCCAGGAATTTTGACAAGATGAGGCTGAACATTGGCTGTGAGAACTCTGCACCCATGCCCTCTGCCACATGAAATGAGCCTGTAGCCAAAAAATGGAGTACAGATAGCACTTGTACTTTAGTAGGGATGGCATGCTGATTCCAATTAGACTGTCTAATTACAGGATTCAGTAAGACACATAGGTCATGGATTGTAGCACCATTGAGTCTGTAGGTGACAATGATGTGACTTTCATCCATGGTTTCCAAATCAACAAGAGGTCTGTACACAGGTGGGGCCCTCCCTCGCCACATAGGTCTGTACCTATGGGGGAGGAAAGAACACATATAAGGGTCACACATACACGTCCCAAACAGGTTGTAAATGTAGTGATGGACGTGTAATACGTTGGTTACACAGACAGATGCTATGGATTATGTACAACATTAGGCACATGTGTGCAGGGTCTGTTGTAATGGCATCCCAGTGTGGACACATTTCATAAGATGGGTGTATGTAAGGATCAGTCACTCATGTGAGCAAGCGACTAGGGCTGAGATTTGGAGGCCCTGAATGGGGCCCCTGGTCAGGATATATGTACGTGGTGCTAGCAAGATGGCAGCCTCCTGCCAACCAGGTCTGAGGGATTGGAAGTGACATCATTCCGCTGGTGGTAGTTGTTATGGTGCCATGCACCCACTCATTGGATTACATGGTTGTCAATGGGGAACCTTGGCCTATCATGATCACCGCCGGTGGTGACGGTGCACACTGCCGCAGAACATACGCTATGTTGTCACACCCATGACACTTGACTCCTGATTCCCGTGCAAGCAAGTACTCCACTGCGTGTGCTGCTGTGTCCTGACTATGGTTACTCCAATGGCATGAGTCACAGGGAAACAGGCCCTGGCCTTCACCATGGAGGAACTTGAGAAATTGGTGGACGAGGTCCTACCCCTGTATGCCAAGTTATATGGGCGACCAGAGGAGCAGGTGAGTTGGCAGATGTCTTGCTTGGATGTGTGTGATGGGGGCGGATGACTGTATGCATGTGTGTTTGATTTGTAACTGCACAGCTGTAGATTGTGTGGCATGTACTGTTTGTGAGTTGGTTACATGTCTTTTAGAAATGTCCATTCCATAGGGGACAAGATGTCATCTGTATAAGATGCCTACATCCTGACGTCTGTTTTTCTGCTCTGTGAGTCCCTTACAGGTCAGCGCCCATCAGAAGAGAGGACTGTGGCAAGCCATTACGAAGGAGGTGCAGACCCTGGGGGTCTACAACCGGCAGAGCACCCACAGCAGGAAGCGATGGGAGGACCTGAGGCACTGGGTCAGGAACACCTACAAGGCCCAGCTGGGGAAGGCCTCCCAACGAGGAAGGGGTGCCCGTCGGACCCTGACCCCCACCTAATGGCCCGCATTCTGGCGGTGGCCTATCCGGATTTGGACGGGCGCTTGAAGGCAGCACCGCAGCCACAAGGGGGTGAGTATCAACACTGTTTAATACTACTTTGATGGATGTGTTGGGGTGCTGTGGTATGTATGCTGTCTATTGCCAGGCACTCTGACAGGTGTGTTTTGCAGTCCTGCCCCCCATAGACACTGAAATGGTGTGGGACAGGTGTGGACGGTCCATATAGGCTCATGGGGGTTCACCTTCCTGTACTCTTGGATGCTTTGTGGGCCCATGGACTAGTGGGTGCATTGTCTGGGCATGGTTCCCCATGTGTGTAGTCCACACAGTTTCTCAGATCTGTGTTTCATGTGGGTAATGGGGTGTATTCTGGGGTAGTGGCCACTAGTCAGGGGCACAGTCATGACTATTGTTGTAGGTGCCTCATGTAGGTGTGTGAGCTGGATGGGAGTGTGTGGGATCCAGAAATGTACATTCATTCAGGTATTTACATATTTCTCCCATGTTTTGTCTCCCCACCCCTGTGATCTTGTGTCCTTTGTGTACATCAGCATCATCTGGCGAGGGAGCAGTGGCACCGGCGAATAGGAATGCAGCAGCCTACGGTTCCAAGGAGGCATGGTCGGTGGAGGCCAAGGCGACCAGTGGCTCGGAGGGTGAGGGCAGTACCACGGGGAGCCAACTACCACTGGCAGTAGTGACTCTGATACCTCCTCCGATGGCAGCTCCCAGGTGGTGGCGGACCCTAGTGGGCCCACCCACTCTTTGTCATCTTCCGCAACTCCCCATTCCATCTCCTCCCTCCCAGTTGCTCCCCACCCAGTTGTCTGTGCCCGTTCACCCAGGAGGGTGGGCGTCTCCTTCACCCGAGGCACCTCATCCCCTGCTCCAGTCAGCCCTGCTGCCCTCAAGGAGGAGGCTATTGACCCCCTGAGGACCATCTCTGTAAGGCAGACAGCCATCGTGAATGCCATCCAGGGGCTAGCATCCCAGATGCAGCAATGCAATCCATATCTGGAAGGCATTCACAGTGCCATGTCTGGCCTACAGAGATCTTTTCAGGCTCTGGCCTCCTCTTTGATGGCAGCCAGTGTACTTGGTCTTTCCGTCCCCCCTCCAACCACCTCTACCCCTTCCAGCGGGAAACGGCCTTAACAACACGGCTCGAGTCACGTTGTGCCTTTACAACGCGGCCTGAACCACAAATGCGTCTTTACAACACATTCCTTTACCACTCAAGTCATTACAACGACTTGCCTTAGGGAAAGTGTTGTTGGACTGATGTTGGACTTTAAGTCCAACACTTTCCCTACTGTGGTGCTGACTGGAGTTGGAATAATAAACTCTTCCAAAGTCCAGCTATTCCAAAGTCCAGCGCTTTCCTCAAGGCAAGTCGTTGTAATGACTTGCGTGGTAAAAGAATGCGTTGCAGAGACGCATTTGTGGTTTGGGCCGCGTTCTTAAGGCAGGTGCACTAAAGACCTGCGTTGTTCCGACACACAACTCCTTCCAGCACCCCACTTCCTTCAACAATCAGAAGCACACGTCCAAAGAGCCATGCACATACATCAACACACAAAAAGCACACAGACAAACACAAGCACCACGCTTCCCACCACAGGCATACACACACCCAACATACAAAGGCACACACAACAACATCCACTTCCCCCAGTGTATCCACCTCTCCCGCCTCCCTGTCTGTCACCTCACCATGCACACCCACAAGCACTGCACCCTCAGTCACTGCTGCTGCCCCCATTCTTGAAGTCACCACAACATCTGACATCCAGTCATCCAGCCCAGACACCACACCTGCACTCACCACAACTACATTGACTGACACATGCAGCACACTCACCAGACCTGCAGACACCCAGACAACAAGCATGTACACTGGCAGCCTGTCTTATCCCACTGTTTGCACCTCCCCTCCTCCCAAAACACTCAAACGTTCACAGACACCCACACAACACACATCCACCACACATAAGCATTCTGTTCAGGCACCTACATCCACGTCCGGCACACCTACACCTGGTACAAGCACTCCCCCTACCTCCACTCCCACACCTTGCTCCAAATCCACCACAACTGCCCCTAAGAACTTTTTCCTCTCCTGTGTTGACCTGTTGAACCCACTGGCCCACCCCGTCTCGTCCCTAAACGTGCCCCTCTCCTTGCCCAGTCCACTCCTTCCACGACCAAGTCATCCCCAGTCCGCACTTCGCATTCCCATGCCCCTTCTCCAGGGAGGAAGAAGCCCTGTGTTGCCCCAGGTCCCTCTGCCACCCCCGGTCAAGCTCACTCCCCCACCTTCCAAGGGCAAGCCCATACCCCCTCCACCTCCCAAATGTAAGCCCAAGCCCCCCTTCCAGACGTGAGTCCCCATCCCCGCCACCCCTGCCTCTGTTCCCTGAGGTGCCTGGCTGCCCCATTGATGTCCCTTTACAGTGGAGTACCCTGTGCACATGTGGGAGTCAAGTCCGGCATATTTGGGCCCTTCAGGGTATTCGTTTTGGACTGGCCAATGGCCTTATTCGGACATTACATTGTTCTACTTCTATTAAAGTCTGAGTGCCCAGTGGTGCTGTTGGCACAATATGGTGACGTTGTTCATCGTTTCATTGTGGGGGTGTGGTGTGCACATGTGTGTACTTTGGTGCCGGTCTTTGTTGCTTTGTGTCAGGTAAGTACATCTTGTTCTGATGTGTATGGTGTGGGATGGTGTGAGAGGTTGGGAGTGCATTTCAGGGTGGGTGGGGTGGGGTAACTGTGCCCTTTCTTCCCATGTGCAATAGGTTGCGGTACTTACCATCGTCGTCTTCGTCGGCGGTCACGGTCGTGGAGGTATATGGCAAGGAGCAGCACTGGCATTATTTGCAACTCTCTCTCCATGTCTACTTCGGCGTGTTGAGTGTACCTCCAGTGAGTGTTTCCTTTTATTTAGTTTGTTTCTGCCACACTTTGCGTGGCGGTGATTCCTGCCCCGTAAATGGCGGCCGGATTGTGCTTCATTATTTGGTGGGCGGGTAGGACCTTTCTGCCGGCCTGTGGGTGGCCTTTTCCGTCCTTGTCACCATTCCAATGCTGGCGGTATGTGGCTTGACCGCTACTTGGTTCTCATGTGCTTCATTATTTGGCAGTCCGGACTGCCAGCCTGCGGTGATTCCCACCATGTCCATAATGACCACAATAGATCTAAAATACTAGTTAAAAGTTTGAATTTGTGCAAAACAAAATAGTTTATTCAAAGACTTGTGCCAAGTACAGTCCATAGAAAAGGAAGCAGCAAGAGCCTTACCAACTGTGTTGTGGCTTACTTTCAAAATCCATTTTACGGTAAAACATTGAATTCTTTCCACATGGAATGAAGTTTTCAACATCATCATCTCACTTCAATTTAGAAGGCATGGGAGTTGGATTAAAACAAAAACATCTAAATTTAGAATCTGGTGACGTGCATTCTCCCACTCTACATGATAATTTAAAACTCGATAAAATTTGAGTATAAGCACATATAAAGAGAATATTAATCAAAAGCACAATTTGGGGTCCTCTAATACAAGTTTATACATTAGTACTTAGGGATTGAGCTCTAATATGCCAGATCTCTGCTAAAAGCTTGGCCACTGCACATACCACGGTCCCATGTGGGCTTGTTCTGCAGATTCTGAGAGCCGAATGATGATCCCTAATGCCCAGGTTTTTCCAGAGAGGTCTAATCCAACAAGCCCTCTGCTTGTTGTACGCAGGACAATGAAATAGGATGTGGCAATTTTTTTTCTGGTCCTGCATCCCATCAGGCAAGAGTCTGTTTGGCTTTTTTGTTTTGCTTCCATTTGGAAGTAAGATCACATAGCGGTAAGGATCCAATTCTAAATCTAATGTAAAGTGCACGTGCTAGAGGTTGTAAAATCGTGTCCAAGTAATGCTTGAATTCAGAATGAGACTTAACTGATAAAAAGCTGTCCTTCATCGTATCAGATGGTGCTGATGCTAGCTCTGCCATTTGCACACTCATCCAGTATGAATCCTCCATATTCTGTAGGGCATTCTTTGGAAGGTGGAAGGGGTCTAACCAATAGGAGCCCAACCCAAGTTTAAAAAAGGTGCTTTTTACATAGCTACACCACACACTTTTTTGACTTGTGGGGCGCCTAGGAGTGCTCTCAGCCATGTCCTGTATGGACATAAAGTATCTATGGACCAGATCCTAATCCAATACTGTAGTGCCCTCATAGCAGCTATATCTGCAAGAGAATGCAGATTGAAGTCCATTTGAATAGGCAGCGTAGGTGAGCTCGAGGGAATTTTTAACAATTCTCTGCTCTTTCTAGGTCATGCAATCTGCCATGGCCCCATAACTCTGCACCATACAAAACTCCCCCTTTGGCTTGACTTTTGGATATTTCCATCACTGGCGTAATAGAGAAGCTGTGGGATCTGCCGGCAAATCTCAGGTTACCCCCTGCCTTTTGTTTCAGGGACCTGGTACATCTTAGCAATTGGGCTGACCATTTATGGGAATCTTCTAGTCTGATTCCCAAGTAGTCAAAGTTTGAGACTCATTCAAGAACCTCACCGCCTAACAATATTGTTTTTTTCACTTTATGTTCTGTGTCACCAAAAACCATATATTTGGTTTTGGTGCTGTTTATTTGTAAACCATACTCTCTACAGAACTTTCGGAATTTCTCCAGGAGCCTAAGTAATCCAGAGGCAGTTTGCGCTAATAATAAAGCGTCATCAGCGAACAATAGACATGGCGTCTTCGCCCCGCCCAATTTAGGGACCTCATTTTCACAATCAAATAAATAGGAGATACAGGCATTTCTGAAAAGCAAAAAGAGTGTGGGGGCCAACACACAGCCCGGTCTAATGCCTTTCTGTGTGGGAATCTCTTCCGTTAGCTCCCTGTTTATTTCCCACCTTATTCTGGCCAAGCTCCCTGAGTACAGTTACCGGATCAGTCTTAACAGAGGGCCAGGAACTCCAGTTTTACCCAAGATCTTCCATAGTTTATGATGGGGAAGTAAGTCAAAGGCAGACTTAAGGTCTACAAAGGCAACAAACAGTCTCCCACCGTCCAGATCCACTGTTTTCCACTTAATTGTAAGAAAGCGGAAGATCTGGTCCACTGTGCTTGTCTTCTGCCTGAAGCACGCCTGCAGATGACATAGGGCATAACCTTCCTCTATCCAATCCCTGATACTGCACAAGACTTGGTAGGAGAATATTTTCTGCAAATTATCTAGCCGACTAATCGACTGGGGACCAACTTGTCCCCTTTTTTATGAATTGGAACAATTATTGCACCTTTCCAAGAATGAGGGGGATTGCTGCCCGCCAAGATAGCGTTTGACACACTGTTTATGTAAGGGCCCCAAAGTTTCAGGTCAGATTTAAACAGGTCAGGCGGTATCCTATCTAGCACAGGTGCCTTTCCCGATTTTTGGGCCATGATGGCTATCTCGGTTTCCCTCAAGGTGAATGGTGTAATCACACCTGCACATGCAGTATCATTCACATTTACACTCTCTATACCAATTGGAAAGGCGAGCTCCTGTCTGTAAAGTTCAGTGAAGTAGAGTCCAGTTGTCAGCAGAAATATGACAATCAGGTCATGTAACTCTCATTTCGCCCATTTTGAGAGAACAAAGCCAAAACCGCTTAACATTATTTTCCTTTGCTGCTGATAACAATTCCTGCAATTTTGCCTTCTCCCACTGTATCTTACTAGTCTTTACTGCAACAGCATACTCGCGCCTCGCCAGGGTTATCATTGATCTGTCCTTTTGTCTTATTGCTTCCAAACGTCTATGTTGGCCTTTTTACATATGTTATTGAACCATCTGAGTTTGCCTGCTTCCAACTGTTTGTTTCCTTTGGTAACTCTAGTAAATAAAACTTTCAGAGAAGAAAAACGTTCAGGATGTTTAGCCATGATCTGGTTAGGTGTGTACGTGCTAGATGTAAGGGCTGGTAGCTGGCTGTTAACTAGGACATGCATTCTAGTCACTAAATCGCCTGAGTTCGTGAAAGTTTCCCATTTTATGGCACGTTTGTTGCTTGTCACCACTAAAGGGGGCATAGCCTCATGCTCTCGTTGATTGTCTCCATTACCAGAAAACCACCTCTCACACACTACCAAGGGGAATGGTTGCTGTTAAGTTGCTCTCCCACCCTAAGGTCCTTAGGCCCATATTTATACTTTTTTAGCGCCGCTATTTGACGCAAAAGTGTTGCAAACTTACAAAATACAACTGTATTTCGTACGTTTGCGCCGCTTTTGCGTCAAAAAATGACGCAAATGCAGTGCTAAAAAAGTATAAATATGGCCCTTAATCTCCTGCCATATCCTTACGTCAATAAGCAGATAATCAATTAGGCCACTATAGCTCGCTCTAAAGAATGGTGGATTTGCTGGGATGTCTCAGGGAAAGTGCCCATTTCCTGGCCGTAGACCATGCGTTATCATAAAATCAATGGCCTGCAAAGCCCTAATGCTAGACTTGGCTGTTTTCTTGACAGAGAAAGCTGGAATTCCCCATGTAGCGTCCTCTACTTTCGTTAACTCAGAAAAAGGGAGTTGGGCTTTAGGGACACGTTAAAATCTCTGGCTATGATGACAAAGTGTGTGGGAAGTAATTTTGTCACAAGGGCCCTTTACAAGCTAATAGTATTTGTAGTCTAACTGGGGGAATGTGGTCTATTATAGAACACACAGAAGCAGGGGTCCCTGATTTAATTTCCTTGAGACTGCCAATATGTCAGCTGAATCGACATACATTTTCTGCATTTTGCCCACCTTAGAAATTTTTATCCACGTAATGAGGCCCCCTCCTGCTCTTACAGCAGCAGAGGAGCTAGCCTCCTTGCAAAATGAGAAATACCCTGGACTGTGGACATTTGTAGTGGCCCATTTATCCTGGAATAGACAAATACTAAAGCTACCGATGAACAACTCCCACTCAACCTCGTCAATCTTATTCCATATGCCTGCTATATTCCATATAATTAATGCAGGATGGAAGGACCCAGATCCTACGTATTGAGACCTTGGGGCTGCATGTTATATTTAGGCGGTCATTACAACATTGGCGGTAAAAGACGCTTACCGCCGTGCAGAACACCGCCAACACACCGCTGCGCCCGTGGAAATCCGCCACAGCTATTATGACCCACAGCACGGAATCTGCCAAAATTCAGACACCCACACAAGTCTGCCACACCAAAGGTCAGTGATAAACTAGCGAAAACAAAACCTCCACCGTCACGCCAACAGAAATACGCCTACACTATCACGACACACGAATCCAAGCGGCTGTCTTTCAACCGCGGTATTCCATTGGCGGTACACACCGCCGCGCTCAAAATGTACACACATTTACAAAACACAGCCACATTGGACAAATCAAAATACACACACCTGATACACATACACACACCACTCCCACACACCCAATACTATATAAAACACACACCCACATCACCCACAAACCCCTAAGACCAGAATCACCGAGAGAAGGCCAGAGAGAGACACCACCATCAACAAACTAGCATCCACAGGCACACAACACCATCACCCACAGAACTTCCACGCACCTCACACAACACACCACTACATATCAGCACACTTATCACTACACACACCACCGCACACATCACCCACACCACCCCATGGCACGGCAAAGACACCCCAGGTTCTCGGATGACGAGCTCAGGGTCATGGTGGAGGAAATCGTCCGGGTAGAGCCACAGCTATTCGGATCACAGGTGCAGCACACCTCCATTGCTAGGAAGATGGAGCTATGGCGAAGAATAGTGGACAGGGTCAATGCAGTGGGACAGCACCCAAGAAATAGGGATGACATCAGGAAGAGGTGGAACGACCTACGGGGGAAGGTGCGTTCCGTGGTCTCAAGACAGCATCTTGCGGTTCAGCGGACTGGCGGCGGACCCCCACCTCCTCCCCCACAACTAACAACATGGGAGGAGCAGGTCTTGGCGATTCTGCATCCTGAGGGCCTCGCAGGAGTTGCAGGAGGAATGGACTCTGGTAAGTCAAATCTTAACTATTACATCCCCCACCCAACCTGCATGCCATCACATACCCCCACCCTCACCCCCATCACTCCAACTCCTCACAAATGTCCCAATATCACAAACCACACATCCCAACACCAAGCCCTGCATGCAACAACAAAGCATGGACAACCAACACGAAAGCATGCCGACTGCACAAACCCATACACCCCCTAAACCATCCTCACACAAGGTCCCACACAGGAATGCAAGCACTGGGGTACACGGTCAACCACGCATTGCACACCATGGCACACACAGATGCAATACCATGCTTTTACACCCCTGCAGGACCCCTACCCAACGTCACCGCACAGGAGGGTCCAGACATGTCCACACCACCAACAGAAGAGGCCCACAGTGATGACAGCAGCTCTGTCCAACTGAATCTAGATGACCAGCCCGGCCCATCGGGGACCTCGGGACAGTCGGTTCCCATCACACAGTCACATGCCACTACAGAGCTTCCCCCTCTGGAAACACCAGCACCGCACCCACCCAGCGGTCCCATACCTCTGTCCACAGGACACGTCAAGCAGCAGTGTGTCCACCACTACAGGGAACCCAGTCTAACCCACCACCCCAACAACAACAGGGACCTGGGGGCAGTGGCAGTGGGCACACGGTCCAGGGGACGGAGGACCAGGAACACAGGGGAACTGGGAGGGCTGCTGTGCGACAGGGGGTGGACAGACCAAGGGAACCCACTCTCCACGAGGCCCTCTCCAACATCATGGGAGCCTACCACCACTCCCAGGAGACGATGGCAACGGTACTGGCCAAGTTTCAGGAGACCCAGCGCCTGCTGGAGGAACAGTATCTGGGTTTCAGGGAGGAACTCAAAGCCATCAATTCCACCCTGGGCACCATCGTAGGGGTGCTGAAGGAAGTACTCAACACCAGGAGGGACACTGTGGAACAACAAGGGGCCCCTGACATTAGCCTGGACGATGAACTGCCCACCACCTCTGCCGGTGCTAGTGGACAGGAGACACCGCCACAGGACCACCACACCAGCACCCCACCCCCTGCAGAGGGAGAACCACCCCGCAAACGGTTCCTGAGATCCAGGACAAAGACAGAGAACGATGCCAAGACCCCCGCCAAGAAATGAGACCACCCTGAATGTCATCTTTCTGTCCCAATTTGTCACCCTGTCCATCCTCAAACTGCCCCAGCTCCACTTCCTATGCCCATTTGGGCAATGCACCTGTGAGACCAATAGACTGGACTCTGCCATGGACATACCTCCACCATCAACCCTCCCCATTTTGCAACCCCCTCCAATATTGAGCACTTAAATAAACACCCTTGAAGCACAAAACAATCTGGAGTCAGTCTGTGATTTCGAATTAGTGTTATCAATTACTGTGGCAAAATGCTCTTACAATTGTAATGTCAACATACCTATGTCACACAGCTCTAGTCCATGAGGAATCAAAGCAGATGTCACACAGTGGGACCCACATCTGTGAAATCGTAAGGGAAAGTGACAACTCAGTGACCATACACTGGGTGGAAACGACAGACAGTAGAGAGGTAGTAATGTTAAAGTACATGTAGTAGGCAGGTTTGTATTCTTACCTGTGTCTCACTGGAAATATTGCAGGATCACTGAGTCCCTGTTGTCGATGTCCTCTTCTTCTGCTTCCTCGTCTTCATTGTCCACAGGCTCCACAGCTGCAACAACACCGCCATCTGGACCACCCTCCTGTAGAAAAGGCACCTGTCGTCGCAAAGCTAAGTTGTGAAGCATACAGCAGGCCACGATGATCTGGCACACCTTCTTTGGTGAGTAGAATAGGGATCCACCTGTCATATGGAGGCACCAGAACCTGGCCTTCAGGAGGCCGAAGGTCCGCTCGATTATCCGCCGTGTTCGCCCATGGGCCTCATTGTAGTGTTCCTCTGTCCTTGTCCTGGGATTCCTCACTGGGGTCAGTAGCCATGACAGGTTGGGGTAACCAGAGTCACCTGCAAATGGCGAGGGACAACTGTTAGACACACACTGACATGTAGGGATATCCCCAGACCCAGACTACCATTCCCACTGACTTGCTTCCAGGTGCTCACCTAATAGCCACACACGGTGCCTCTGGAGTTGCCCCATCACATATAGGATGCTGCTATTCCGCAGGAAATAGGTGTCATGCACTGAGCCAGGGAACTTGGCATTCACCTGGGAGATGTACTGGTCGGCCAAACATACCATCTGCACATTCATGGAATGATAACTCTTCCGGTTTCTGTATACCTGTTCACTCCTGCGGGGGGACCAAAGCCACATGTATCCCACCAATGGCACCTATGATGCTGGGGATATGTCCCAGGGCATAGAAATCACCTTTCACTGTAGGCAAATCCTCCACCTGAGGGAAAGCGATGTAGCTCCTTACGTGTTTCAGCAGGGCAGACAACACTCTGGACAACACGTTGGAAAACATAGGCTGGGACATCCCTGATGCCATGGCCACAGTTGTTTGAAATGACCCACTTGCAAGGAAATGGAGCACTGATAGCACCTGCACTTCAGGGGGTATTCCTGTGGGATGGCGGATTGGTGAGATCAGGTCTGGCTCCAACTGGGTACACAGTTCCTGGATTGTGGCACGGTCAGACCTGTAGGTGATGATCAAATGTCGCTCCTCCATTGTTAACAGGTCCACCAACGGTCGGTACACCAGAGGATTCCGCCATCTCCTCAAATGTCCCAGCTGACGGTGCCTAAGAAGGACAACAGCGACCACAGAGTCAACAAATTCCCAGGTATGTACCCACAGCTACACAGAGCACGACACCAAATACAAAACTCTTTCTGTATGTGTGTTGAGTGTAGGCCTAGGTATGTGTGACGCAGTAGTAAATGAAGCCATGTGGGCCCCTGAAATGGCGTCTGCCTGACCTCTAAACTAGGACAATGGGATGTGAGGTATCTGCGCTGGCGTTGTACACTGTCGCGATAGGCGGTCGTAGACCGCGGCGCAATGCTGCATTGGTTAACATTGGACCCTATGGGTCCCAGGAGCCAATGATAAAGTGCGCCGGCGGTGATGATACGCACCGCCGCGGACGTCACCGCCATTTTCTATCTGTTCAATCACTCGATACCTGATCTTCGACAGGAGAGGACCTACACTGCAAGTGCTGCTGTGGCCTCGGTCTGAAAGAGACAATGGCTGCTGCGTCTGGGGAAAGGGCCCCTGCTTTCACTGCTGAGGAGTTGGAGAAGCTAGTCGACGGGGTCCACCCCCAGTACACGCTACTCTACGGTCCTCCAGACCAACAGGTAAGTACACAGGAAGCACGTTGTATGGGCTATGCTGGGTGGAGAGGGCTGGATGTCAGTAGCAAGGGGTCAGAGTTCAGCGACCATGAAGGACTGTGAATGCATGTGCCACATGGCAAGGGTAGGGATGGGGGCCACTCACTTCGACGGTGCAGTTGTTAATGACTTCTCTTCTTCCCCTGTACATGTCATGTAGGTCAGCGCCCACCAGAAGAAGGACATTTGGCGTGCCATCGCCAAGGACGTCCGGACCCTGGGGGTCCACCAGAAACGGGGTTACCCACTGCCGTAAAAGATGGGAGGACATTCGCCGCTGGAGCAAGAAGACGGCGGAGGCTCAGCTGGGGATGGCCTCCCAACGTGGGAGGGGTGCCCGTCGCACCATGACCCCCCTGATGTTCCAGATCCTGGCGGTGGCCTACCCTGAGTTGGATGGGCGCATGAGGGCATCACAGCAGACACAAGGGGGTGAACACACTCTCATTCTGCGGACTTTGCGCGCAGTGGAGGGGTCTGGGTGGGGGAGGAGGCTGTGGGTTTCCCTAGGCCAGGGCGAGTTACGTAGGCTAGGCCCCTCCGTAATGCAGGCCATGTGCCACTCCACCCCACCTCTGTAGAGTGCCAAGTACAGGTATACATGCCCCTGTGTCATCTATGTGTGCAGATGTCCACCATAGCCATGTAGGCCAGATCCCAGGAATTGCATCTGTAGTGGCCAAGAGCACGGCGTAGTGCAGGGAGCTGCTGTGTCTGTATTGTCCGCCAACGGTAGAGGTGAGCCATGCACTCAACCTGTCTTTCGTCTGTCGCCCCCCTCCCCCCTTTTTGTGCTCTCCCTGTTCTTTTGTGCATCAGCATCATCAGGCGGAGGTACAGTGGCACCGGAGCACGAGGGAGCTGCATCCCACATGGCCATGGAGGGCCACACCACAGACTCTGAATACACCAGTGGGACGGAGGGCGAGGGGAGCTTCACGTCAGTCACCGGATCACCAAACAGCGACACGGACTCGTCCACCGATGGGAGATCCCTTGTGGTGGCGGCACCATCTGTGCCCCCCACTTCTACAGGTACAGCCGCCACCCCCCCTACCAGCACTGCCCTCCCAGCAGCCCCTCAGCCTTCGCTCCGTGCCCGCTCACCCAGGAGGGTGGGCATCACCTTCGCCCCAGGCACCTCAGACCCTGCCCCAGTCACCCCTGCTGCCCTCAGTGAGGAGGCCATTGACCTCCTCAGGTCACTCACTGTTGGGCAGTCTACCATTGTGAATGCCATCCAGGGTGTAGAAAGGGAGTTGCAACACGGTAATGCATTCCTGGAGGTCATTCATTCTGGTCAGGCTGCCCTTCAGCGAACCCTGCAATCTCTGGCCTCAGCACTGATGGCAGCCATTGTCCCTGTGTCTAGCCTCCCCCCTCCAACTTCCTCCACCCAGACCCAATCCCCTGTACCCCAGCCTATCCCAAGCACACCATCAGACAGGCATGCACACACCCCAACACACAAAAGTAGCTCTGGCAAAAATAGGCACCACACATCCCACAGGCACTCACACAAGCATCACCCACATACAGACAAAGCAACATCCACTGCCTCCACTGTGTCCCCCTCCTCGTCGTCTCCCTCCCAGCCTCGTCCACACTCTCACCTGCATGCACTACATCTACAGGCACCAGGACTCGCACCAGAACACCCAGCACCACACCCCGCTCACCTGCACTCACCACCCCCACTACCATTTACACGTCCCCTGTGTCCACTCCCAGTGTGTCTGTGACACCCCCTCCCAAAGAACACAAACGCGGGCACCCACACACCCAACATCCATCCACCTCACAACAGCCTCCAGTACCTGCACCTGCACCCAAATCACCTAAAGTTGTACCTCCTACAACCACCTCCTCTTCCTCCACTCCCAGACCACCTCCAGCTACCCATCCCAGTGTTCGTCAGAAACTCTTCCTCAGCGACGTTGACCTCTTTCCCACCACCCTCACCCCTCCAATTCATAGGTCCCATAGTAGCACCTCAGCCAAAAAAAGTCCGGTACCAGTGGTGCGTGTTAAAGGTGTGTGGAGTGCACCGGCCACCAGGGCAGCCAGTGTGACACGGAGCCAAAGCACTGCCAGTCCAACCCCTGTAAAGCACCTTAAGTTGGAAAGTGGCCGACGGGAGAGGGTGAAGACTCCTGCCGTCAAAACAGCTCACAAGGGTCCCGGGGGAAGTGCCGAGTCAGCTGTGACTCCTCCCAAGGTGGTGAAGGGCCAGAAGAAGTCTCCAAAGTCTGGGAAGAGCAGCACGGCGGAGAAGGCCGCCATCGTCCCCGCCGGCCGGGACACCACCGCCAGCAGTATCATCACTGGTCCGGAGACCACCGCCAGAGTCAGTGCTCTGGAGGGCAGCAGTATCGTCACTGGTCAGGAGATCAGGAGACCACCGCCAGAGTCACTGCCCTGGAGGGCAGCAGTATCGTCACTGGTCAGGAGACCACGCCAGAGTCAGTGCCCTGGAGGGCACCAGTATCGTCACTGGTCAGGAGACCACCGCCAGAGTCAGTACCCTGGAGGGCAGCAGTATCGTCACTGGTCCGGAGACCACCGCCAGCGTCAGTGACCTGGAGGGCCCAGGCAGCCACAGCCCCGCCATGTCAAAGCACCTCTGAACAGGGCAAAGCACCGCCAAATCAAGCATCGTTAGCCCATGTGCAGCTGGGACAGTAACGGAACTGGGACCGTCACGGGGAGCGTGATGCACTCTGGCCACCAGTCCCCCTCCAGAACCAGTGGAGACCTGCATCCACTCTGTCTGTCCTTCACAGGATGAAGCACTCTGGGCACCAGTCCCCCTCCAGAACCAGTGGAGACCTGCATCCACTTGAGAGACTGTGGCTTGGCACTCCCCAGGATGGTACAGTGGGCAACCCACCCACTGTAGAGACTTGAGAGACTGTGGCTTTGCACTCCCCAGGATGGTACAGTGGGCAAACCACCCACTGTTATCGAGTTGAGAGACTGTGGCTTTGCACTCCCCAGGAGGGTACAGTGGGCAACCCACCCACTGTAGAGACTTGAGAGACTGTGGCTTTGCACTCCCCAGGATGGTACAGTGGGCAAACCACCCACTGTTATCGAGTTGAGAGACTGTGGCTTTACACTCCCCAGGATGGTACAGTGGGCAAACCACCCACTGTAGAGACTTGAGAGACTGTGGCTTTGCACTCCCCAGGATGGTACAGTGGGCAAACCACCCACTGATATCGAGTTGAGAGACTGTGGCTTTGCACTCCCCAGGATGGTACAGTGGGCAAACCACCCACTGTAGAGACTTGAGAGACTGTGGCTTTGCACTCCCCAGGATGGTACAGTGGGCAAACCACCCACTGTAGAGACTTGAGAGACTGTGGCTTTGCACTCCCCAGGATGGTACAGTGGGCAACCCACCCACTGTAGAGACTTGAGAGACTGTGGCTTTGCACTCCCCAGGATGGTACAGTGGGCAAACCACCCACTGTTATCGAGTTGAGAGACTGTGGCTTTGCACTCCCCAGGAGGGTACAGTGGGCAACCCACCCACTGTAGAGACTTGAGAGACTGTGGCTTTGCACTCCCCAGGATGGTACAGTGGGCAAACCACCCACTGTAGAGACTTGAGAGACTGTGGCTTTGCACTCCCCAGTATGGTACAGTGGGCAAACCACCCACTGTAGAGACTTGAGAGACTGTGGCTTTGCACTCCCCAGGATGGTACAGTGGGCAAACCACCCACTGTAGAGACTTGAGAGACTGTGGCTTTGCACTCCCCAGGATAGTACAGTGGGCAAACCACCCACTGTAGAGACTTGTGAGACTGTGGCTTTGCACTCCCCAGGATACATCAATGGGCATGGAGCCCCGTCGTGGATCTAGCGTGGTGCTGTAATCTGGCTGAGGTGCCCCCCCTTCTCTTCCCCCTGAGGTGCCTGTTGTATTTCTATCTGATGCCCCTGCAGTGTTCTCTCCGTTTGTGGACAGGTATCTAGTGTGGGCCTCGCCCATGCATTTTGGGCCCAGTGGTCCACGGACATTGACATGTGCATACCTGCACTACTAATCGTGATGTATATATTTGGAAAGTGTATATATATCTGTATATAGTAGGTTACTGTATTTTGATACATTACAATGTTTGAACTGATTTCCTTTTGTCTTTGAATTCTTCCGGGGGTTTGTGGGTTGTTACTGTGCTGTTTGGAAATGCATTGGTGTGTGTGTTGTAGTGGGTGAGGGTCGGGTTGGGGGTGGGGGTGTTGCGTGTGTGTCCCCCTGACTTTTGCCTCCCCCCTCCGCTATGTCGTAGGTGCAGTACTCACCGTTGTCTTTGGCGCCTACGTTGCTGGTGATCGTAGAGGAGTAGGAAGACAAGCGCAGGGAGTATTTGTAGTTCGGGCTCCATGGTGGCCTCCTTCCTCGTGAAGTGTGTTAAGGTGAGCGTTTTCCCATTGCAGAAGCTGTTTCCGCCGTGTTTTTATCCACGGTGAATCCGCCCCGGAAAAGGTGGCGGATTGGCAGGTTGTGATACTGTGGGCGGTACATTGTCTCCCGCCTGTCTGTTGGCGGTGACCGCCGCGCTGCTTGTCTGTACCGCCGTGGCAGTCGGAGTGTTAAAGTGGCTGTCTATGTTGACGGTTTCCGCCACGGTCATAATTCCCTTTTTTTGTCCGCCGGCCTGTTTGCGGTATTACCGCAGCTTTAATACCGTCCGCAAGGGTTGTAATGACCACCATAATGTTGTACTAGCTATATCTCTTTTTTTGGCAAAGAAAGAAGTTTGATGATAAATAATTAAAAAGTATTATGGTGTCATACTCAGTCAGGGAAGTAGAGTTCATCTTCAGACTCCCCCAGAAGTTGGTCAGGTAACACACTTGAGTCTGACCAATCATCCTTCTGATCCTGTGCTGTTTCAGGAACAATGTAGTTGTGTGGTGTGAAATGTTGGTTCATTTTGATCATGGTCAATTGCTCCATATTTTGAGGTAAGAGACTGATGCTTCTCACTGTGACAACTGAGCCAGCTGCAGTGAACACATGCTCAGCAGATGGCCTAGCTACCGGACAAGCCTTTAGCCTGCTGAACACTGACCATTGGTGCATCTTCGCATCCCAATACACCAATGGGTTTTGAGCCAAATAGACCTCTTTTGGGTCATCCAGATACTCTTAGAACATCCTATGAATGGTCATTGGCGCTGCCACATGCTAAACCTCTTTTGCCTTTGTCTCTGCATTGGACTTAAGACCTGCCACTTGAAACCAAGACAATGCAGAGGTTGGGGCCTAATTCTTCTGCCCCTGTGGTTGTTGCTGGTGTACTTGTTGCTGGTGTTGGCTGCTGTGAGACAAGGTTGAACTCTCTGGAAGTTAAAAGCGGGACTCTAGAACTTCTACCCGGGAGTGGGAGTCTAGTAATTTCCAGCCATTGTTCTTCCAAGTCTCTGGCTTGCTCAATAATCCATCTTTTATATTTTGAAACATCCCCTTCAGAAAAAGGAATTAAAGTCCCCAGAATTTTTTTTGTACATTGGATCAAGTAGTGTGTCACAGATGTACTCTTTGGACAACATGATGTCATTTTGCAGCCTTATATTAACAGCCAAGTGAAGGATTAAGCTCTCAACCGAGGCATGCACTTCTACGTTTTCATTCACATCTGCAAGTACAAACGTTTCAGACACCTTTTTTAACTGGTCCTGTATTAGATGCAACAACGGGATAGCTTGGTCTGTGTGAAAACCTCAAAAAGGAATAGAATCTGTGTCAGCCATTTGTCCCCATCCATGGTTATACTTTTCCCAACTGCATCCCTATTCCTTGAATGACATAGTCATTGATCCATCTGTACTGCTCAGGCAGATGTTGCCACATGTAATAGGTTGAATTCCAATGTGTTGGCACCTCCCGCATAAGGGCTTTAACTAGTACTCTAGTAGCACGCTGAATAATCTTTGACTGCTTCCAGGCTTTAGAAGAATGGCTCAAATAAGTACAGATTCATCTGCAGGTGGTCAGTATGTTGCTATATCTTCTTTTTGTTTTTTGAAAGTTTTGCACAACCAGGTTGATGAAATGCACCAAACACAGGACCCTGAAATAGCCACCATCTGTCATGGCCTTGACAATATTTCTGCCATTGTACGTGGCAACAAATCCAATTCTCAGATCTCTGGGTCAGAGCCATTCAAAGAACTTGCTGTTAAAGTCTTCCAGGATGTTTGCAGCTGTATGGGATTTCTCTATGGCGAACATGGCTACTGTTGCATGCCGCTGAATGCCCTTAAAAATATATTCATTGCTGAGACCTGTAGATAGCTGTTGCCTAACCCTGGCAAAAGAGATCCAGTGTGCAGTGATACACATGTAATCAGTTGCTTGACATCTGGTCCACATGTCTGTCGTCAGGTGGATAGTGCGAACAGCACTTTGCTGCAAAGCTTGTCCAACCAATTGCAGCACATCGTAATGGAGTGCTGGAACAGCAACTCTGGCAAACTAGGTCCAACTTGGAACCTTCAATTTTGGGCGGATGGCCACCACCAATTCTAATAATCCCACACCTTCCACAAAAGAAAAAGGGAGAAGGTCCAGCACTTACATTTTAGCCAGCTTCCTATTGTACAAACATGCCAGTAGGTTGTTGCAGTCATAGGGCCCCTCCTGCCTAAACAATCCCATAATAGTAGCCTGGATTTTCTTCTTTTCAGTGGCTACTGATGCAGGCGGCTTTCAATAAGTAGGAAGTGGATGTGCATCTTGGGGTAGTCATTCTATGTTGTGGTGTCTCTATTAAACACTTGTGCCATTTAAGGTTGCTGAGGTTGGTGAGGCTGATGCACTTCTGAGGACTGGGTTGCTTTGCATAAAGATGTCAGCCTCTTCTCCCTCATCACCTCCCATGTGATTGGAGCTGATGATGTCCCACTCTCCTCACCTGCACTACCATCACGTGCAGCAATTTTTTAAAGGTGTTCTTACATTGGATTGTGTGATGTTTTTTCTTAGGTGTCATTTGGCCTCCAGTACCATATTGTGAACCAGGCTTACCTCTACAAACACTTGTGTGGCGTAAATGGAGCATACTGCAATGTTCTCTTCCTGCTTGCTAATAAAAAAAGGTTCCAAACTGGGGAGGAGAGCTTTCTTAGTGTGCCAGTGCCAATGCCTGAGAAAGAACTGGAGGTAGGTGGGTATGTCATCGATTGCCTCTCTGCAGTACATACTTCTACTGAGGTAGGGGTCGATGCAGGTCTCAGCAGGGGCCTTACAAATGTGTTAGCTGGTGCTAGTGGTGGTACCTGTGCCACATCCCTTGGAACAGGTTGAATAGGAGGAGTAATGTCCATCTCCCCCATGCCAGCTTCTATAACAATGACTGGCTTGTCGTCATCCTCCCCATCCCCTTCCATAATTCTAAGGCTTTCAGGAACTTTTCTTTTCCATTGCCTCTTCTGGCTCCTCTTGGACTTTGCTAAGGCTCCAATCCAGTTCATCATGAGAAGGGGAGCTTGGAGAAGATGGTAGAGTACCCTTCCTTTTACTTGCTGGAGATCCGGAAGCCAATGATTCCATAAAAGGAGGTTCTTGTTTAGCAGGCAGCTCAACATCATGCTCTTCTCCTATGTCCGGAAGGTCTACTATTGCTGGCTGTGGTTGCTGTCTAATTTTCTCTGTTTCCTGAAAAGATTGGGTCCTACAGTCCAAAGAGGGTAAATCCAATTCAATGCAAAAACAACAGATGATGGACAGAATGCAGAATAAAGCAAACATTCACCCCCAGTCACATATCTGGGTTTAATCCATCAGTTTTTTTTGCCTTCCATGCCACTCCAGTTTGGACCAAGCCATATGCAAATCAGTCTTGATCCTGTTCCCCCTGGAACAGTCCAGCCCAAACTGCCAGGCCAGGTCCTTCTTGGACCAGAAACAAGCATCCTGGGACCGGTTTCAGGGTATCACCCTTCACCAGCCAGGCTAGCTTGAATCTGGTGGCATAGCAATCACGGGACCCACGTCTGGGCATCCCCTTCCCACTTGGGGCGACAAATGCAAAAACAACAGATGATGGACGGAATACAGAATAAATCAAACATTCACCCCGAGTCACAGATCTGGGTTTAATCCATCATTCTTTTTGCCTGATATGCCACTCCAGTTTGGACCCAGCCATATGCAAATCAGTCTTTACCCTGTGCGCCATGGGAACAGTCCAGCCTGAACTGCCAGTCCAGGTCTTCCCTGGAAAAGAAACAAGCATTCTAGGACTGGTTTCAGGCTATCACCCTTCATCAGCTGGGCCTGCCTGAATCTGGTGGCATAGCAAGTGAGCAGTTCAGGCTGGACTGTTCCCATGGAGAACAGGGTCAAGACTGATTTGCATATGGCTGGGTCCAAAACTGTGGTGGCGTAGTGAGCAAAAGAACAATGGATTAAACCCAGATCTGTGACTGGGGGTGAGTGTTTGAAAAGTTTTAGCACTCCATCCATCATCCTTTTGTGTTGCTAAGTTGCCCTAAGTTGGAAGGGTATGCCCAGATGTGGGTCCCTTGCTCATTGTTCCACTGGATTCAAGCTAGCCTGGCTGATGAAGGGTGATACCCTGAGGTGCAGGGGAAATGGAAAGATACCTAAAAAAAATTAATGCTGTTCAGCGGCTGTGCGTCTATGGCAGTCAGGGGGTGGACGGATCATGGATGGAGGTACAATCCCAAAAAAACAAATAAAGAAATTAAAAAAAATTACAACAATTAAAATTAAAATTAAGAAATAAAATCAAAAATCTAAATAAAAAATTAAACTTAAACAAAAATTAAACAAAATAAAAGAAACAAATTAAAAGAAAAAAGAAAAGAAAAAACAAAAATTAATTGGTGATGTTTGTACTACAGGAATATGAAAAACTTATTGGGAGGCAACGAGGTGCAGGTGAAAAATGCAAAAAATGCACGTAATATAAATCATTGTTCATCATAAGCATATCCATAATATACATATACTACAATGATCCTCAAGCATATTATTAAACTGATATCACATGCTAGCCTGTGGCAAAACCACACTGACTGGCTGCACAAAATGGCTACCGGCCACATGGTCAAACAACAACAGCAAGCAAGGCAACATGGAGAACAAAACACATGCAAGCCTATGGCAAAGCACAGTGGCTGACCGCACAAAATGGCTGCCGGCCACATGGTCAAACAACAACAGCGAGCAAGGGGGCATGGAGAACAAAGAACACATGTAAGCCTATGGCAAAAGCACACTGGCTGGCTGCACAAACTGGCTGCTGGCCACATGGTCAAACAACAACAGCAAGCAAGGAGGCATGGAGAACAAAGAACACATGCAAGCCTATGGCAAAAGCACACTTGCTTGTCGCAGAAAATGGCCACCGTCCACATGGTAAAAAAAAACACAGCGAGCAAGGAGGCATGGAGAACAAATAACGCATGCGAGCCTGTGGCAAAAGCACACTGGCTGGCTGCACAGAATGGCTGTCAGCCACATGGTCATGGCAACAACAGCGAGCAAGGAAGACATACAAGCCTATGGCAAACGCAAACTGGCTGGCTGCACAAAATGGCCACCAGCCACATGGTCAGCCAACAAGCAAGGTGGCATGGAAAACAAAGAACACATTCAAGCCTATGGACACAGACTACACAAAATGGCCACTAGCCACATGGCATGGATAACTAAGACAAATGGGAGCCTATGGCAAACATACTCACACACACTGGACTGATAAATGAGGCATGGTAACACTAAATAAAACACTACCATTAATTCAGCAATGCCAAACACGAAAATTAATTAAGCTACAAAAATGTGAAAACTCAACACCAGGACAGTGCGCGCTCTACGGGCATCTAGAATGCAAAAACCCAACACTCGCAAGATAATGTAATTTATGCATTGTGATGATATGTTATTGTTTAACCTTTTGCATTGCAGAATTCCATCCAAAAGATTCATTTTTAAGGTGCTTATAACTACTGTACATTTGCAATGTATTGCTGCAGACATTCAGAGTGTGTTACGGTGTGGTCCCTTTCCAGGGCCTTCTAGAGACTTTCCCTGCAACATGCCTGGGCGTGGTTCTAGGCTGGGCCAAGACTCTATAAAAGAGAGTCAACCCAACTTCCAGTGCTCACTATTCAGAGGTCCCGGTGCAGAGCAGCAGCTTCTTCCTGAGCTCCTGTCCCGGCAGCCTATTTGCATTTTCCAGTCTTCTGCACTCATCTCTCATTGGTGATCACTGTTTCCAGGCAGTAAGATGGTGTTTGGACATTTCCCAACACCGTAATTGAGAATTTTCATATTCTTGATTTTAATTCTTAAATGAATAACAGATTACTTGTGCGCTGCCATTTTTTGACATTTGTATGGTAGTTTGCAAATAGGGAGGACGCGCAATTTATTCCATAAAGATTTGACTTCGTTATTACATGGTTGTTCATTGCGCGCTGATATTTCTTGACATTTACATGATGTTTTACGAGTTGGCAAGACGTGCAACTCGTTTCATGAGCATTTAACTTTGTTGTTCATTGCGCGCTACCTTTTCTTGACATTTACATGGTGGCATTCGAATCTGCGAAACGCGCGATTCACTTCTCGTGTGTAATTCATGCTGTTCATTGTGCGCTACCATTTTCTGGCATTTACATGGTGGCATTCGAATCGGCAACACGCGCGATTCTTTCCTTGAGTGTTTTTTCATGTTATTCATTGTGCGCTACCATTTCTTGGCATTTGCATGGTGGCATTTGAATCGACAAGACGCGCGATTCTTTCCCTGAGTGCTTTTCATGTTGTTCATTGTGCGCTACCATTTCTTGATATTTGTATGGTGGCATTTGAATCGGCAAGACACGCAAATCTTTCCTCGTGTATAAATAATGTAAATTACTGTGCGCTACTATTCTAAGACATTTTCGTGATAGCATTTCAAGTTGACACGTTGCGTGATTTATTCCTTGAATCTACGTTGTGTGATTTCATGGTGCACAATCCTTTATGGTGTTTAATTCTCATATAAAAATCTGCAACATGCGCATTTCACTTCCCAATGTTTTTTCTGAGATGAACACAACAATACCAGAATTCTAGATATAATGCTGTGTGTTCCTGATATGTATTCTTAAAAGGAGATTCATATGGTTGTTTAGAAATTGCTCAGAGTGTTTCCTGATTCTCATGCTAAAGAAAGTACTTGAATCTGAAAGTCCTATTTAACTTTTCCTGTTTCCTCCTCAGGTATTCGGTCATCTAAAGCCTAGTCAGTTTTAGGACTATTCTAGGGTTGTTCATGTTTTTTGGAAAAGATGAAGCTTAGAGTTGTAGCATGCTACTGAATTCATGAGATGTAATTTTGATGTTGTGTTTTAACCTTTTGCTTCCTACAGGTCTCCTTCCCATCTGTTCCCGTCCTAATCCCCTTTTCCCCACTTGGACTCTCTTAGACTCTGTGATAAATCTAATCAGAGTATTGGAGCTGTCTTGTGGTGGAAGTGTTGGGAACGTGCACAGACGCCGAGGATCTGGTGACTCTGACAGAATAGTGAGCCCACAAATTATTATCCTCCTGGTTTGTGTATGTTCTCAGCATGGCCACACTGGACGAGCTAGTCAAGGCTATCACCCAGCTCCAGTCAGAAGTGGTATCATCAAAGGATTTGACAAATAGTCTAGCTGAGAGGGTGAGTCAGTTACAGAATAAGGTTGAGAAGAAAGAACAAAGTCCCACAGGTGTGTCTTGGCCAGGTACTTCTTCTCAGACTTCTGGAGGTAATCCGACTAACATTTCCCTCAATGTTCCTTCAGCCATTCCTTTAGCTCCCCCAGAACGCTTCTCAGGTGATCCCTTGAAAGCGCAATCTTTTCTGGTTCAAGTGGAACTTCACTTCACCTGCAGACCACATACTTTCCCCGATGCCCAGTCTAAAGTAGCTTTCTTGTTGTCACATCTGTCTGGAGATGCAGCTACCTGGGCTATTCCTCTTGTGCGTAAAAATAGTCCCCTGTTGTACAACTGGAAAAATTTTGTTCGTGAATTTGAGAGAGTTTTCGATCGTAGAACTGTAACACAGTCAGCAGATCGTGAATTATTAGACTTACGCCAAGGGAATCAGGACTTAGGGGGTCATTCTGACCCTGGCGGTCACCGACCGCCAGGGCCAACGACCGCGGAAGCACCGCCAACAGGCTGGCGGTGCTTCCTGGGCCATTCTGACCGTGGCGGTAAAGCCGCTGGTCAGAAAAGGGGAACCGGCGGTTTCCCGCCGGTTTACCCCTGGCCCAGGGAATCCTCCATGGCGGCGCTGCTTGCAGCGCCGCCATGGGGATTCCGACCCCCTTCCCGCCATCCTGTTCCTGGCGGTTTTTACCACCAGGAACAGGATGGCGGGAACGGGTGTCGTGGGGCCCCTGGGGGCCCCTGCACTGCCCATGCCACTGGCATGGGCAGTGCAGGGGCCCCCTAACAGGGCTAACAGGGCTTTGCAGACACTGAAAATCGCGATGGGTGCCACTGCACCCGTTGCACCCCTGCAAATCCGCCGGCTCCATTCGGAGCCGGCTTCCTCTTTGCAGGGGCTTTCCCGCTGGGCCGGCGGGCGATCTTTTGGAGATCGCCCGCCGGCCCAGCGGGAAAGTCAGAATGACCGCCGCGGTCATTTGACCGCGGTGTGGTCTTTTGGCGGTCTCCGCCCGGCGGGCGCCACCCGCCGGTGTCGGAATGACCCCCTTATTATCATATTTAGCCAACTTTAATCGGCTGGTCGCTGAGACATCCTGGCCTGAAGAAAAACAAGCGGCCTTGTTTTACAGGGGACTCGAAGAGGAGCTAAAAGACATCTTAGCGCAAATCGACCCACAACCATCAAACTGTCAAGATTTAATAAACCTTGTCTTGAGGCTTGATTATCGTTTAAATGAACGAAAAGGAACGCGTAAAAAGACTGAAAAACATTCTTGGCATGCTCATGATAACAAAGACTCAAGAACTCCGAGAGAAAGAACGCTGGAACCGATGGAAATTGGAACCATCAGGAGACCTTTGACCAAAGATGAAAAGGACCTACGCAGAAAAAATGGGCAATGTCTCTATTGTGGGCGGAAAGGTCATTTCGCCAAAGATTGTCCAGTCAAAACAAAGAGCAAGCGAGGCCCAGTTCAGAAAGTTGCAACCAATGCATCAGTCGAGTCGGAAAATCTAAAGCACCCAAGTTGCAGAGAAGGGTTGCTCTTGGGTGTCACCGTGGATCCTTCACAATCCAAACATCTAAAATTGGGAATAAGAGTTCAGGTCAAGAAAAAGACCTATTTCAAGAAGGCTCTAGTCGACTCTGGGGCTACCGGAAACTTTGTTGACGCCCAATTGGTTCGTGCATGGGGGACCCATGTATTGAAAAGAAGACCCCAGAAACCATCCAGGCAGTTGATGGAAAACTCTTGACTGGAGGTCCGATAACTCTTCAGACTGTCCCCTTGACAATAATTTGTGAAGGTAAAAATCAAAGAAAGAAACATAAAGAGGAACTCATCCTTGACATGATCCATGCTCCCCAGTATGGGATCATCCTTGGCTTGCCATGGTTAACTCATCACAATCCAGAGATTAATTGGGCAGAACGAAAGATCGTGTTCTCATCAGTGCTATGTAAAGAACATTGTCTCCAAAGGACTCAAGAATCGGAAGTTCGCCATTCTTACATAGCTACCGCCGCAGAGAAAGAAGTTCAGTTGCCCAAACAGTATTCGTCTTATGAAGATGTATTTGATGAGAAGGAAGCAGAGAACTTACCTCCTCATAGATCTTATGACTGTCAAATTGATCTAGTCCCAGGGGGGATACTTCCCAACTGTCGTGTGTATGCCCTGTCAGAAAATGAAAATCAACATTTACGAAAATACTTGGATCAATTCTTAGAGAATGGTTTCATCCGCCCCTCTAAGTCTCCCACAGCTTCTCCTTTGTTTTTTGTTCCAAAAGCGAACGGAGAGCTTCGAACTTGTATCGACTATAGGGGCTTGAATAAAATCACCATCAAGAACAAATATCCTTTGCCTCTAATTCCGGTCTTACTGGAACAAGTAAAGAAAGCAAAAATCTACACGAAGCTTGATCTTCGAGGTGCTTACCATTTGGTCAGAATGAGAGAGGGTGACGAATGGAAAACTGCATTCAAAACATGATATGCCCTTTTTGAATACACTGTCATGCCTTTTGGTCTGTGCAATACTCCAGCAGCATTTCAATTTTTCTTAAATGACGTTCTTAGAGAGTACCTAGATATCTTTGCCATAGTTTACATTGATGACATTTTGATCTACTCAGACAATGAGAATGAACATGTTCAACATGTCAAGGAAATTTTGGCAGCCCTTCGTAAACACCATTTATATTGCAAGCTAACCAAGTGTGAGTTTCATGTTACCACAGTTGAGTTTTTAGGGGTTATCCTTACCCCTCAAGGTATGGTGATGGCAGAAAGGAAAGTAAAAGCCGTATCTGAATGGCCCATCCCAAAGACTGTTCGTGATGTACAATGTTTCCTGGGCTTTGCAAATTTTTACCGGAGGTTCATCAATCATTACTCCCAGACAGTGGCTCCAATTACTAAGTTATTAAGAAAGAAAGAAAAATTTGTATGGTCCCCAGAAGCAGACCAAGCCTTTTCAACTTTGAAAGAAGATTTCTCCACTGCCCCAGTCTTAACTCATCCAGATGCGGATCGACCTTTCATAGTGGAAGCTGATGCTTCAGATGTGGCGATAGGAGCAGTCTTGTCACAACGAAACAAAGACACTGGTCAGCTTCATCCTGTAGCTTACATGTCTCGGAAGTTGAACAAAGCCGAACAGAACTATGTCATTGCTGAAAAAGAGCTTCTGGCGATTCGTGACGCCTTTAAAGAATGGAGACATCATTTGTTGGGAGCTAAATATACTGTCACAGTATATACTGATCATCGCAATCTTCAATTCATGAGTTCTGCCAGACTTTTGACTCCTCAGCAATTACGCTGGATGCTGTTTTTTGCCGAGTTTGATTTTGTGGTAACCTTCCGGCCTGGTAAAGATAATCGCAAAGCTGACGCCTTGTCCCGCCAAGAGTCTACCACATTGCCTGCAGTTCAAACCTAAAGAGATATCATTGCTCCTGACAAGGTCCTATGTATCATAACAACAGAAGATTTCTTTGAAGACATCCGCAATTCATTCACTGTTGAAAAATGGCAGGCGTGGGCCCAAGCAGATCCGAAAAGATCAATCAAGCAAGGATTACCCTTTCACGATGCTCGTTTGTTCGTGCCCACTACCAAACTTCGCAAGATAGTGTTTCATTGGTTGCATGTTATACCTACAGCAGGTCACCCTGGTACTCCTAAACCTCTTGAATTAATCCAACGCTATTTTTGGTGGCCTACCTTAACAAAGGATGTAAAAACAATGGTAAACAACTGCGAAGTATGTGCTCGCACTAAAACAAGTCATTCAAAACCGAAAGGGTTGTTACACCCACTCCCAACCCCAAGTCGTCCGTGGGAACACATCTCTTTAGACTTTATTACAGGTCTGCCAGTGGTTCAACAGCATTCAGTAATTCTGGTGGTAGTAGATAGTCTCACGAAATATGGACATTTCATTGCCTGTAAGAAATTACCCACCTCTAGTGAACTGGCAACTATCTTACTGAATAGAGTGGTTTGTTATCATGGACTGCCAAAAGTGATCCTCTCCGATCGGGGATCGCAATTTGCCTCCAACTTCTGGAAGACATGGTGTAAAACACTCCAAGTGACATCTACCCTATCTACTAGCCACCATCCTCAAACAGATGGTCAAACGGAGAGACTAAATCAGACTTTGAAGCAATACCTACGTGCTTACGCTGAAAAAGCACTAAATTCATGGACATCAATGCTCTAGTTAGCTGAGTTAGCCTACAACAACTCCTTCCACACTTCTACTGGCGTTACACCCTTCTTTGGTTTGTTTGGCTATCATCCTGACACCTTGCCCATCACAATTCCTCAAGAAAGTTCTCTCACTCCAGCTGTGTCAGAAATCATTCAACATTTGCATCAAACTCAGAAATCGATTCAACAACATTTAGAAAAAGCCAAAAAAAAATACAAAAAGCATTATGACAAGAAACATTGTGAGGGATCGCAGTATCAACCTGGTGACAAAGTGTGGCTTTCCACAAAACATATAGACTTCAAGAAGAAGCACATGTTCAACCCCTAATTTATAGGTCCTTACACTGTTCTTCAGCAAATCAATCCTGTGACCTATAAACTACAATTGCCAAAATCATTACGGATTCATCCAGTGTACCATACTTCCCTCTTAAAAAGGGCAGTCCAAAAGGTCCACCCTCATCCAGCTCCTGTTCTAGTACAGGGGGAAGAAGAATATGAAGTCAAGAAAGTGTTGGACTCTAAACTGAGAGGGCGTAACCTATGGCACTTAATCTCATGGAAAGGTTATGGCCCTGAAAGTAATTCATGGGTTTCCGCATCTGATGTTCATGCTCCAGTACTTGTGAGACGCTTTCATCGTCTCAATCCAGATAAACCAGGCCCTAGAGCACGCCTGGGAGAGGGGAGTACTGTCAACACCAGGACAGTGCGCGCTCTACGGGCATCTAGAATGCAAAAACCCAACACTCGCAAGATAATGTAATTTATGCATTGTGATGATATGTTATTGTTTAACCTTTTGCATTGCAGAATTCCATCCAAAAGATTCATTTTTAAGGTGCTTATAAATACTGTACATTTGCAATGTAGTGCTGCAAACATTCAGAGTGTGTTAGGGTGTGGTCCCTTTCCAGGGCCTTCTAGAGACTTTCCCTGCAACATGCCTGGGCGTGGTTCTAGGCTAGGCCAAGACTCTATAAAAGAGAGTCAGCCCAACTTCCAGTGCTCACTATTCAGAGGTCCCGGTGCAGAGCAGCAGCTTCTTCCTGAGCTCCTGTCCCGGCAGCCTATTTGGATTTTCCAGTCTTCTGCACTCATCTCTCATTGGTGATCACTGTTTCCAGGCAGTAAGACGGTGTTTGGACATTTCCCAACACCGTAATTGAGAATTTTCATATTCTTGATTTTAATTCTTAAATGAATAACAGATTACTTGTGCGCTGCCATTTTTTGACATTTGTATGGTGGTTTGCAAATAGGGAGGACGCGCAATTTATTCCATAAAGATTTGACTTCGTTATTACATGGTTGTTCATTGCGCGCTGATATTTCTTGACATTTACATGATGTTTTACGAGTTGGCAAGACGTGCAACTCGTTTCATGAGCATTTAACTTTGTTGTTCATTGCGCGCTACCTTTTCTTGACATTTCCATGGTGGCATTCGAATCTGCGAAACGCGCGATTCACTTCTCGTGTGTAATTCATGCTGTTCATTGTGCGCTACCATTTTCTGGCATTTACATGGTGGCATTCGAATCGGCAACACGCGCGATTCTTTCCTTGAGTGTTTTTTCATGTTATTCATTGTGCGCTACCATTTCTTGGCATTTGCATGGTGGCATTTGAATCGACAAGACGCGCGATTCTTTCCCTGAGTGCTTTTCATGTTGTTCATTGTGCGCTACCATTTCTTGATATTTGTATGGTGGCATTTGAATCGGCAAGACACGCAATTCTTTCCTCGTGTATAAATAATGTAAATTACTGTGCGCTACTATTCTAAGACATTTTCTTGGTAGCATTTCAAGTTGACACGTTGCGTGATTTATTCCTTGAATCTACGTTGTGTGATTTCATGGTGCACAATCCTTTATGGTGTTTAATACTCATATAAAAATCTGCAATGTGCGCAATTCACTTCCCAATGTTTTTTCTGAGATGAACACAACAATACCAGAATTCTAGATGTAATGCTGTGTGTTCCTGATATGTATTCTTAAAAGGAGATTCATATGGTTGTTTAGAAATTGCTCAGAGAGTTTCCTGATTCTCATGCTAAAGAAAGTACTTGAATCTGAAAGTCCTATTTAACTTTTCCTGTTTCCTCCTCAGGTATTCGGTCATCTAAAGCCTAGTCAGTTTTAGGACTATTCTAGGGTTGTTCATGTTTTTTGGAAAAGATGAAGCTTAGAGTTGTAGCATGGTACTGAATTCATGAGATGTAATTTTGATGTTGTGTTTTAACCTTTTGCTTCCTACAGGTCTCCTTCCCAGCTGTTCCCGTCCTAATCCCCTTTTCCCCACTTGGACTCTCTTAGACTCTGTGATAAATCTAATCAGAGTATTGGAGCTGTCTTGTGGTGGAAGTGTTGGGAACGTGCACAGACCCCGAGGATCTGGTGACTCTGACAAAAACAATACACATCGTCCTATGGCATCAAATATTACCCCACATATATATTTTCTGTGAAATATAAACAATAACTCACATTTTTTTAATCCAATGCCATCCCTGCCCTAAATGATGTTTTAATAAAACCAACATATACCACAGAAACAGTCCTTTCATGCACTGATGACTGGTACTGGACTTACTGGCTGGATGGCCTGTTGGCAGACAAGGCCACATAGTAAAATAAATGAATATTTCAAATGTAAAAAACATGGAGAAAGGTACTGAACTGTGCAACATTTTTCCTTCACAAAAGGTGAAAAATGAAATGCAAAAAAATAACTAGGTCCCTACAGAAACTCCAGGCCACAATGAAATTTAAAAATCAAATAAAAGTACAAAGAAATACCCTATCAAACAAACAATACCCTTATGCAATAATTGCAATCGTTTTTTAACTTACTTGTGTGATATCACAAAAACAAAGTCCTTAAATCCAAAGGCATATATTCAGCAGGATCTTTCTACCTCAAACTCCAAGTTAAAAGTGACATGGGGCTCTTCCTGTTTGAAAAAAATAGGAAAATAAAAAGGGCTTCTTGCATTAAAAAATAACTCGATTGGTCCATTGAAGATGAAAATCCACACTAAAACGTCTTATGGAGTAGATTTAGCTGCTTCTCAAGTAGAGAATTTGCTCGAGGTGCACCCGCGGTCACTTGTGCTCAATAGCGGCACTATAATGGTGCTGTCACGGCCAGAAGTCGCGCTAGCGGGTGCAAAAGGTCATGCACACATGCAAGCAGCCTGAGAGTATTGTGGCGCACACAAGCACGCACAAAAACAATTCTTGCGTGTATTAACAGAAAAAAAAATCTGTCTTGTGCCGGATGGCAGTATTTAGGGAACTCCGCATTACTCCACGTAGGTGAGAGTGCCCAAATTCCGCAAACTCCACAAGCGGAGTGAATTTTTCTCAGTGCCTGGATAAGTTTGTGGGTGATATTTTGCTTTACAAATACGCATAACATAACAATATAACTTTGAAGACAAGGTCATGGATTTCCTTACCAAGGGTTTCTACTTGTTTTCTGCGATGGCTGGGTTGCTTTGCCTTATCACATTCCTCTCTGCTAACAGACTAGCAGAGTGATATAGGGGCAGAGTTACAAAAGTTTTGAGTCAGGGGTGCTGACTTTGGTGGTGCATCCCTGGCACAAAATCCTTTTTGGCATTCACTAAGCCACACAAAGCCACTTTGCATGGCTTTACATTACTTTGCAACTGGAAGACTTCCATGGGTGGAACATGGGTGTTCCCATCCATCTACCCATGGATATTGGCACACTCCCAGATTTATAAAGTTGAGCAAACCTGGGAATGTGTCAAAATCCTATGCCTCCCTGAACCAATCAAAACAAGGTCCTAATTACTTTGTCTTTCTTTGTCTTTCTACTCGATTCTGCAGCACACACAGGAAGAGGAATATGTCTCCTTGGATTGTTTTTGTGCAGGAAGGTATCCCTTCCTGTCAAAAAACAATCCTGCCTATAATACAAGCACCCTTTCACAATGGTGCAGGGGTGCCTGCATTGCATTAGGTAGCACACAGTGCACCAGCACTAGGAGACAGCAGAAATGTGCCATGTCTTAGTAGATATTGTGCATTTCTGTTGTGTCCGTTCCATGCAGCACAGCAACTTTGCTTGCTGCTCTGCGTTGCACAAAATATAATTAAATCTGCCCCATAGTTTCCAAATAATTATTTAATTCTAGACAGTCTACGGAACTGATTAAAAATGTAAGTCAATCTGCTCCATAATGTTCAAATAATTATAGAATTCCAGGCAGTCTATGAAATTAATTCAATCTCATTATATACCTTGTTTTTCCCGATGTTTTCTCAGGAACAAGAAACTTAAACTGAAGCATATGTACAACAGAGTGTACTTGATCACTGTGTCATCATTGTGTTGTGAGAGTGGAGTTAGGCATTTGAACACAAATAGAATACCAGGAAGAGAAACTGAGCTTATGGTGCTGATCCAGTTTTCAATAATAGCTATTTTTATTGCCTCATTCAAAGGCACCAATTCATTGATTTTGGAACCAACTGGGTTTTCTTAGGTGGGATCCCACTTTCCAAATCATGTGAAAGTTTAATTACAAGAAATAATGTATTTCTGCATTTTATATACTATTTTAATGCTAGTCCAATGGTTTATTGAAAGTTCTCTATGAAGGTGGCCTGACGCTACTGACCTCCTTGTAGTTCCTTTTCATTTAATGGACTCTGCAATGTGTATGTTTCCGTAGCTGAAAGATAAAGTTACTGCCAGGGTGAATAATATGGGAAAACAGAGGGTGTCCAATTTTGCAATGTGCCAAGTCCATCTGTTACCCATCATTGCACTAATTAACCAGCACAAAGAAATCATCACAGGAGCAATGTAAAATACCTTTACACGGTCACTGGTGCAAAATGATGGTGCAACATTGTATTGGGACAGCTGCAAATCTGCCAAATCCGGTGCAAAGTAATCCTGCCCATGCTCTGTATGATTTTTGTGCGAAACCAACGTGCTCCATCTCAGAAATATTATCAGTAGAAGAGAGCTGCTTAAAATTCAAAGTCAAATATGCAACTAAGGAAAAGTGGAGCGAGGAGCTAAGTGAAAGTTACTTTGTAGACAGTTAAATAGATTGTCCTTTTAAACCAGTTGTAATCCAGTTACCATAATTTGAATAGAATGCACTTTCCTCGAGAAATGCAGTTATTCGATTCATCCAATTGCTCGAAGAATCATCCCATTATTGAAATTACAGATAACCTAATATAGCGCGAAGATAATGGACTTGGCTTTACACTGAGTAAACCTTTAAAATGATTAATGTTGTTAGTTTAGTAAAAACATATCTAATAATGAGAAGGCAAGCAGCTCTGTAGGTTTTCTTGTTGCAATCCCAACAAGAATATTGCATTGAGAAGCGTTAATACAAATTAAATTATCAGGTGTTTCTTTGAATGTTGCTTGGGCTAAATTCCTTTTTTCACAGTCTTAAAAGTACTCGGACACAGACCTGGTTCTAACAGGATACATAAACCTGCTTCTTTGAGGACAGAGCGAGGGTGAGGATGGGTAACTAGATCTTGCCTGGGTCCCTATTTTGCCACAACCCCCTTCTTCTCGCTGCAGCCAGGTTTCTGATACCTTGAGGTTGGTTACAACTTCCCTAGTAATCCAGCTAGATGTAAGAAATCAGATTATTGGTTGAAGAGGGTAGAAGCCCCACTCGGGCAACACCCACAGTCCTTGTCAGGGTGAACCAAAAAAGTCATAATGAACCTGTGCTTAACCCTTTGGTAACTTGGCACAACTTAACTTAGAGTTAAAGTCTAAACTATTTCTGCAGCACTTAACAGTAATAAAGTAAAAACACCACACAAGAAAAATCCCAAACTAATTTATAAAAATAGAGAAAATGTAAATAAATACAATGATACTAGAACAGCAAACATTCAGTCAGTAGAACTGGAAATATGCAATTTCAAAGTTTTAGGGAGAGTCAATACATGCAAAATCACAAAGCACCACTTGCTGTTATTTGGTTGTTCTAGACCAGGGGAGGTCACAACACCGACCGGGATGAAGCATGGGCCGGATACAGGGATCAGGTTAGTGCTGCTCAAAAAGTTACGTTCTCAAAGTCTGATGTGAAGAGTTCCATTTGCAGTAGAAGGGGCCGCGAGGAGTAGAGGATGGTTATTGCGTGAGGAGCTGGTCAGGCATCTTGAGCGGTCATTGCTGGTGCTAAGCAACTGTAGTCACCACAGGCTGTCATTGATGTAACCCGGAGAGCAGATCTCAGATTGCTGGTCATCGCTAGAGGTAGTTTTAGCATGAAGAGTCAGGTTCAATGGAACTTCTCATTGGCACCTGCTACTGTCAGCAGAATCTCTGTGTGAATGGGATCGTTTACAGTCACTAACAGCCCAAAAATTCTGGATTTCACCTATCTTTTTAGGAGGCATTCAGTTGCAGGTAGGTTCCAGAACCTGGGGAGGCACTTATTGGGGATGAGCAACTCACACCACAGAAGCCAGCAGGGCTCAGGTAGGTCCAGGCAGATCCAGTGAAGTAGGTCAGCTAGACATTTTCAGGGAAGGCTCTGGAGCTTGTTGAGTCCCTGTAGCCAGACCAAAGGTCAGCCAACTGAACCTCGGAGTCACTCAGGATAGCCTGGGATGAAGGGAGCAGGTATAGTCCTCCTTCTCAAACAGCAAGACACACCTCAGGCAGCAGAGCAGTCCTCTGGTAGCAACAGGGCAGTCTTCTGGGGGCAAGACAGTCCTTCTTCTGTACTGTCCACAGACCCAGGTGGATACTGAAGAGGTGTTCTGCGGGTCCAATATTTATACCTCTTGCCAGCTTTTGAAGTGGGGAGATTCCCTATGATACCCACACATGAGGTCCTAGAAAGTTCTTCCTTTCCCTTGTCAAGACTCCAAGAAGTCTGAGATGACAAAAAGGCTGATGTCAGGGTCCTTTTTATGTGTAGGAGGAAAGCTCTTGGAGGTGCAAGTCAAGCAGGGAACAGCTCAGCCCCTAGCCAACCTCACAGGATGGCCCAACCTGCTCACACCTAGTTCCCTTTTGTGACATTGTCTGAGGGGAATATACAAAACCCAACATCAGAGCCATTCACAGTCATGTGACCCAGGACACTGGCAGATGGCAAAAATGGCTAGGACAAGCAAAACTTGTCTATAAAAGTGCTATAAAAGTGTCAAGCTTTGGCTTAGGCTTACCATCCAGACCAGAGGGAGATGGAGTGCGACCTCGGTTCTTGCAGGTCCAGGCTCTGGCCGAGGTAGGGGCGACCCTTTCTAGTAGCCACGGTGCTGTTGACAATGTATGCCAATATAGTCCGTGCCTTCTAGAAGGAGTGCCTGAGGAAAAACGCCAAGGGGAAAAAACCTCCAGACAGGGACTCCCTGGAAGAAGGAAGACACAAGAAAAATCAAAGTCTTGAACCAGGACAAATGCAGGAAAAAATAGAAAAAAACAAGAGAAGAAAAACTGGATATCAGAGAGAAAACCAGCAGGAGCGTAATCACCACAGAGCAGTGTTGCAACGCAAGGAGGAAGGAAATCAAGGCCCTTATATACCCCAAAACAGGAAGTAAAAAACAGGAAAAGGAAAGACCGCCATCTTGGATTGGGAAAAGAGTAATAGAACAGATAGGAAAAACACCACAGGAATAAAGGAACAGATGCATGCAGGGAACCAGAGAAGAGAAAAGTATGATGGGAGAGCCAAGGATGGCTTCCCCCAGGAAGAGAAGGCGAAAGGAAGAAAGAAGAACCAAAAAACACCAGGTAAGAAAGAGGCTGAGGGGAGGCGCCCAAGGACCTAACTAATATCTGCACGCCGTGCATTACAGAAGCCCAGTTCCGGGCTTCCGTTCTCACCACAGCGGCAAGGACAACATGGGGCTGGAAAAAAGTAGCACGGCGGGCCCCGCGGCACGTAATTTGGACCGCGGCCCCTGCCACGATCCGATCCGACCGCGCCGCCGGAACGCGCGACGTGACAGTAGGCCCCCGAGGCCCCAGGATTGTGAGGAAAAAGGCGGAAAAAACAATGGATCAAGATAGGGGCATGCACCGAAGTGGAATCTTCCCAGGAGCCTTCACTCATAGGATAGCCCTTCCAATGGATGAGATATTGAAGGCATCCACGGAAGTACCAGGAGTCACATATCTCCTGAACCTCATATTCCGGCACGTTGTCAACCAATTGAGGAGGTGGGCAGGAGAATTGTCTAGGAAAGGGATCAGGGATATATGGCTTGAGCTGAGAAACATGGAATACTGGGTGTATTCTCCACGTCCGGAGTAGACGGAGACGGACAGAAACTGGATTGATCTTTTACAGAAAAGGACCATAGTAGTGGGTTCTAAACTTATTTTGGTTTAACCGGAAAGGTAAGAATTTGAAGGAAAGCCAGACCTTATAATTGATTTGATAAGACGGAGCCTCACAACATCTTTTGTCCGCCATTCTTTTCATTTGTATCTTGGTGGCATGAAGATTAAACTGTATGACACGTTGTATGGTGCGTAGTCATCGAACAAACGTTGTCATGGCAGGAAGTGCAACTGATTTTCTGAGCACACTAGGAAAGGCTTTAGGATGGCATACATATGAACAAAAAAATGGGGAAGCCTTTGAAGCACTATGTAATGCATTATTGTATGAAAATTCGGCAAGGGGTAAATACATGGACCAGTCGTTTTGTGTAGTATTGCAAAAACTTCGTAAATACTGTTCAAGTCCTTTATTTAATCGTTCCGTTTGACCATTTGTCTGGGAATGGAAACCAGAAGAAAGAGCCACATCGATCTTGGGTGTTTTACAGAATTGTCTCCAAAATCGTGAGATAAATTGAGGATCACGGTCTGAGAGGATGACTTGTGGGAGTCCATGAAGTCGGAAGATTTCTTGAATAACGATTTGACTTAGTTCTTTGGCAGTGGGTAACTTTTTTAAGGCGGTAAAATGGGCCATCTTAGTGAATGAATCCACTGTCACCATTATTACTCGATTGTCCATTGAGGGAGGTAGAGAACACATGAAGTCAGTAGATACTGTGTGCCATGGAGATGGTGGAACCAGTAAGGGACGGAGCAATCCTGCTGGTTTATTATGGGATGTCTTTGCTTGAGCACAGATAGGACAAGAAGTCACATAGTTTTCAGTATCAGTTTTGAGTGTAGGCCATCAAAAGGAGCGCATAAGGAGGTCTTGGGTGGTCTTGATTCCTCGATGACCTGCAATAGGGGAGTCGTGGCACATCTGTAGAGCTTCTGTTTGGACTATTTTAGTTGGTAAGAACAAGGCTTTCTTCTGAAAATAGTATCCCTTAACCTTACGTAATAATGGACGTAACTTTTTCATTTCAGGTTCTCCTAGATTGGAATACTCAGAGTGAACCTTGTCAAGAAAGGATTGTACAACTCCAATGATCTTGTCAGATTCAATTAGGTTTTGTGTGGGAGAATCACTACTCTCCGGATATCGTCATGATAGAGCATCAGCCAGAATGTTTTGGGATCCAGGGATATGTGTGATGTAAAAATCGTATTGGCTGAAGGAAAAGGCTCATCGAGCCTGACGGCTATTGTGACATTGAAAGTTTCTTAGACACTGTAGATTCCGATGGTCAGTTCTAGCCTCAAAAGGTTCTTTAGATCCCATGAGAAATTGTCTCCATTCAGTACAAGCCATCTTTAAGGCGAGGAATTCCCGTTCTAACATGGAGTAATTACGTTCAGAGTCGAAGAGTATGTGGGAGAGATAAAATACGGGATGTTCTAGCCCATCATCGTCCTGTTTTTGGAGCAGAGCAGCCCCTTTCGCTCTTTCTGAGGCATCAGTGACTACAATGAATAGTTTGGTGGTATCTGGATGCCGTAAAATAGGAGCTTGGGTGAAGGTGTGTTTTAGTGTTTGGAAGGCTGTTTCTGCATCTTTGGTCCAATGAAAACCTTTCCATAGACTTTCCTTTTTAAGGGTTTGAGTTATGTGACCGGTCTGCTGGGCAAAATCAGCTATGAATTGCTGATAGAAATTGGCCAGACCTAGAAAACAAACACTGAGTTTCTTTTATGGAAGATGGATATGGCCAATTCAAAATGTCTTGAACCTTGTCTGGATCCATAGCAATACTTCAGTCTGATCAAATTCACACTTTTCTGGCTTGCAGAAAAGATGGTGTTGTCTGAGCCATTTTAAAACTTGGAGCACATGTTTTGTATGTTATTCCGGATGAATAGAGAAGATAAGTATATCATCTAAATAGACAACCACTGTTTGGTGTAAGAGATCAGAAAAAATGGCGTCCATAAACCTCTGAAATATAGAGGGAGCGATGGTAAGACCGAAAGGCATCACCCGATATTCAAAATGACCAAAAGGGGTTCTGAAGGCTATCTTCCATTCATCACCTTCTTTTATTCTCAAAAGATGGTAGGCTCCCCTAAGATCTAGTTTGGTAAATCACTTAGCTCCTTGAACAGCCTCTAGAATATTTTCGATAAAGGGCAACGGGTAACAATCTTTTATGGTAATTTTATTTAAACCTCGAAAGTCTATGCAGGGGCGCAAATCTTTCATCTTCTTGAGCACAAAAAAGAGGGGAGCTCCTGCGGGAGAAGAAGAAGAAACAATCAGACAGCTCTGTATATTCTCTTCTAGGTATTCTTTGAGGATCTTCTTCTCAGGCTCATTAAGGGAATACATCCTCCCAAAGGGGACTACTGTGTTAGATTCTATAGGAATGGCACAATCATATTCTCTGTGAGGCGGAAGTACAGGGTTATCAGGTTTTTGAAAAACATCAGCATACTCTGAATAGTGATTGGGTACCCCTTGAAGAAGGTTGATGGAACAGTTTATTTTCTTTGACATCACTTTTTTTGGAGACCAATAAGTTCCTGCTGAATAACAATGTTGTTGGCAGAAGTGGGAGGATAGAGAGATGGTCCTGGTTTCCCAGTTGATGTAAGGGTTGTGCCGGGTGAGCCATGGAATACCTAGAATCATGACATGATTTGGTGACGAGATCAAGTCAAAAGAAACATATTCCTGATGCTTTCCGAATTGTAAACACAGGGTAGGGATGTTATCAGTAACAGGACCAGAGGCTAACAGGCAACCATCAACTGTATGGACTTGTTCAGGTATCTCTTTGGATATCCGAGGGATCTTCCTTTCCAGAGCCCATGTTTCATCTAAGTAGATTCCACTAGCCCCACAGTCCAACCATGCCAGAGCTTTTTCTTCACGGCCATCTTCTAATAGAAGGGAGATAGGTAGGAGGAACAGTGCAGGTATTTCTCCCCGGGAAGAACAGATGGAAGGTATCTCGAAACATCCCATCCTATAACCCTTCTCACAGAGGACGGGAACTGGCATTTCCCAAGGGTCTTGCCGGGTGGATGGGACAAGCATGAATTAGATGACCGGAAGCACCACAATAAAGACATAGACCCTTCCTGTGTCTGGTTTCTCGTTCGCTAGGTGATAAGGGTCCACGAGTCGTGTCAATTTGCATAGGTTCTTCCTCCGAGGGTCCTTTAGTTTCAGAACGTGTTTCTTCATAATGATGAGATGGTGCACGAATACTTACAGAGGATGGTATACAAATTTTCTTCTTTTCCATCTTGCGTTCGTGAAGTATATATTCTATGGCTAGAGTTAAGTCCATCAAACTCTGAAGATTCTCCACTTTGCCAAATGTACTAGTTCGTCTTTGATCTCCTCCTTAAGCCCTCTTCGATAAAGAGTTACAAGGGTACGTTCTGCCCAAGAGGTTTCCGCTGCCAGTTGTCTAAATCATATAGGCCCATATTTATACTTTTTGACGCTAAACTGCGCTAACGCAGTTTAGCGTCAAAAAGTTTTGCGCCGTCTAACGCCATTCTGAAGCGCCATGCGGGCGCCGTATTTATGGAATGGCGTTAGACGGCGCAATCAGACCGGCGCTGCCTGGTTTGCGTGGGAAAAAACCACGTAGACCAGACAGCGCCGGCGTAGGGGGAAAATGGCGTATGGGCGTCTTAAAATGGGGCAAGTCAGGTTACGTCGAAAAAATCGTCTTAACCCGACTTGCGCCATTTTTTAACGACGCCCATCCCCCATCAACATGACTCCTATCATTGTAAAGATAGGAGTCATGCCCCCTTGCCCAATGGCCATGCCCAGGGGACTTCTGTCCCCTGGGCATGGTCATTGGGCATAGTGGCATGTAGGGGGGCACAAATCAGGCCCCCCTATGCCAAAAAAAATTATAAAAAAAAAAAAAAAAATACTTACCTCAACTTACCTGAATGTCCCTGGGGTGGGTCCCTCCAGCCTTGGGTGTCCTCCTGGGGTGGGCAAGGGTGGCAGGGGGGGTCCCTGGGGGCAGGGGAGGGCACTCTGGGCTCATTTTGAGCCCACTTGTCCCTTAACGCCATGCCTGACCCAGGCGTTAAAAAGCGGCGCAAATGCGCCATTTTTAGCCACGCCCACTCCCGGGCGTCTCTTTTGCCCGGGAGTATAAATACCACGTAAAGGCCTGGGAGTCATTTTTTAGACGGGAACGCCTCCCTTGCATATCATTAACGCAAGGAAGGGGTTCACGCTAAAAAATGACGCACATTCTGGGAACTTTGGCGCTATTCGCCTCTAACGCCATAGTATAAATATGGCGTTAGTTGGCGTTAGTTTAGCGTCGAATTTGCGTCGAAAAAAACGACGCAAATTCGGCGCAAACGGAGTATAAATACGGCCCATAATGTATTGTAATACGTCCTGACTTCTTTGCTGGATGTCGCATAAGGCTTCTTCTGCAGAAGTTTTGAGTCCAGGACGTTCAAACATTTGTTTGAAAGCAGCGATGATTGCGGGGTAATTTGACAGTCTGGAATCGTTGGATGTTACTAAAGGAGTAGCCCAGGCTAAAGCTGGACCGGACAGAGCACTGATTAAGTATCCAACCTAGGTTTTGTCTTGCGTGAATTGTGACGGTCTAAATGCAAAATAAACCGTGAGGGCATCTAGGAATTCACGCAACTTATTAGGGTCCCCCCTGAAAAACGGGATGTAGAGGCAGAAACCGTGGGGATATCAATGGTCCTAGAGGTCAAGGCTTGGCATAGGGCTGGATTTTCATTACGTAGCTGTTGTAATTCTTGCGCTTGTTGCTGGATAGTCAGGAGCATGGACTGGTTTGTCTGTTCAGTACTCGTCGAGGGGTCCTCCATGGTGCTAGACCACGACCGGAGTTTTTGGTGTTGCAATCTGTCAAGCTTTGGCTTAGGCTTACCGTCCAGACCAGAGGGAGGTGGAGTGCGACCTCGGGTCTTGCAGGTCCAGCTCTGGCCGAGGTAGGGGTGACCCTTTCCGGTAGCCATGGTGCTGTTGACAGTGTACACCAATGACAAAAAGTCGGATTTTCAGAATTGTGACTTGAAATCCAAGTTTATTATTAAAGAGGATTTAGAACTACAGTTCATTTGATCCAAACATGACATTTTACCTCCTCCCAATCCAAAGTAAGCACTTATTAAATGTTATAAAGTAACCTAGTGTTAGTCAATGGGAGGAATAGGCAATGCAACAGTGAAAAATGACTTTAGGAGTTTTTCACTACTACAACACATAAAGCTAAACACACACAACCCACTTTTTAAAGAAAATGCACCTTGCCCTATGAGCCCTTAGGGCATATCTTTTGGGTAACTGTAGGAAAGTGCCCCTTTTGTGACATGGCTACCCCCACTTGTTGCCTGGTAATTGATGCAATTTTCACTGAAAGTGCACTGGGTTCCTGCTATCCAGGTCCTCAGTGCCAGATCTCTTTCCCTGTAACTGTGCAACTGTTCCCCAATTGTCAATACCTTTGGCAACCCTGTAAGTCCCACGTTAACGGTACCCCTGGTACCTATGGCATGTGAACCAAAGAGGGCCCCCAAGGGCTGCAGTATGTATTGTGCCACCCACAGGGACCTCTCACCTAGCACAAGAAGACTGCCATTGCAGGCTGCATGTCTAAAGTGAAAACACAACATGGCACAAAGCCTGTGTGCCCTGTCCTCTACCACCACATGCAATATATGTAAATCATTCCTACACCAGACCTTCCAGCCCTAAGGCATGGTGCATTATATTACATGTGAGAACATATCTGCAAGAACAGATATGCCCCTGCTTCGTCTTTGTCGACTCTTAGCATAGTAAGTGAACAGTTAAGCCATTTTAAGTACATGTGCTGGAAACTGGTCAATATGAGTTCCCCAGCTACATGATGGCTACACTGAAGATAGGGATGTTTGGTTTCAAACATTTGGAATTAATAAACCCTCACCGATGCCAGTGAAAGATTAATTACTACAAGCACCCAGAGGGCACCTTAGAGGTGTTCCCTGAAAATCCTACCATGTAACTACCATGTAACTGGCCACTAGTTTTATCTAGCCTGCTACCAACAGACAGGTTTCTGACCCCCAGGGGTGAGAGTGTTTGCAGGAACAAAGCCCTGCTCTGGCAGGGGTGTTAGCTTACTCCTTCCAACAGGATGACTTGTAAATCTGCATTCCAAGGCAGGGAGCTTCAAAGAAGCCCACCACCCTTAGTATGCAAATCTGATTTCCCTCAGAAGGGAGATGCCGATCCCCCAACCCCAGGGCCCATTTTGCCCCTGTACAGGTGGAAAAATTAGTAGTCAGGGAGGGGTGCCCACCCCTCAGGTTAGTCCCTAAGGTGAGCTGCCTAATGTGGATACAACTTTTTAATGTCTGCATTCTTGGTGATGGCAGAACTAGGAACTCTGGGACAGGATTATGCCCACTTCCCACAGGAAGGGGTCATGTAGGGGGCGTAGTGACTCCAGGAATAAGTAGGCCCTTGGCTATTACTCTATGCTCCCCTAAATTCAGTATTTAGGGGAGTCCCTGGCACCAAGGAATCAGATCCTGTTGACCTGAAGAAAGAGGACACTCACAAGACGCAAAAGGAAAGAACCGAAGACCAGTGACTGACATAACTTCAACCCTGCCTGTCTGCCTGCTAACTTCGACAATTGTGAAAAAACGCCTGGTCCTTTAGCTGCTGAAACTTCCAAAAGCCAGGGAAGACTGCCTGCCTTCACTCCAGCACCAGCAATTCTTGTGGAGTAGTGGAGCTGTTTCCCTGTAGGCAACCAAGAAACACTGAAGAGAACTCTGGACCACCAAAACTAGACGCCGGACAGCACCACTGCACCCGTGCCCCTAAGCCCAAGTTGAACAGTGCCAGCATTGTCCCCAGCCTCTCCAAAGACAAAATCCATCATGGGTTTCCCCACTGTGCCCTTAGCCCAGATGCCCGTAACCTCTTTGTGCAGGCCCCCCTCAACCCTAACCACCTCGGGTGATGGTAACATGATGTTCCACTGCACCCAGATGCCCCGGACTGAGGAGAAGAGGACCACTGGTGTCCCTACATCCCTGAGGCTTGGGAGACCTACCTCCACTTGCTGGTTCAGCTGGATTGATCCCCCAGTCCACACCTGCAGCCTGTTTCTGCAGCCCCCTACCGTGACCGCCATTTGTGACAAAAAACAGATGGTGCAAGAACCCTCTGCACCCAGATGCCCTGGACTGAGGAGAAGATGACTACTGGTGTCCCTACGTGCCCGAACACTGAGCCCATTTGGTGGCTTACCCTTATTGGCTACCCAGTCCTCACGTGCATCATATTTTTGCCCAGACTGATCCCATTGACAAACAGGATACCAGATGTTGAACTGCACCACTGCACCTACCCACCCTAGTGCCGCCTCAGATGAGCTGTTGGTGTGGCCTAGGACCTTGCCCCATACTTACCTTAAGTCTGAAAGATTGGCCCTGTAGGTTGCTGTGGAGTACCTGTTTGTTGCATATGTTTTCTCTCCCATAGGGTAACATTGCAGCTTCAGAAACCTGCACTGCGTTGACTTTTCAAACTTGTGATAATTTCTTATGCAATATGTACTTACCTGATCATATTGATTCTGGTGCCTAAACATATATAAAGATACTTGTTATTTTTGTAAATTGGTGTGGATCTCCTTCTTGACTGAATGCCTATGGTAAATGTCTAACACTCTTCTCTGGTAAACCTAAGGCTGCTTGACCACAGTCCCCCTCCCCCCCCCCCAAAGAGAGCAACTTGGGATTTCTAGAGCAAGCCCTTGTTCACTTATAAGGGAACCCCTGGACTCTGGACTCTTTGCACAGTATATCTCATTTTATATGCTGTATAAAGAGGCAGTTTTCTACAGAGATGTATACATTTTAAAAAAAAGGTTTAGTACTGACAAAAGGTTTATTTTGCCAGGTCAAAATGGCAGTTTAGAACTGCACTACAGGCTGCAGTGGCAGGCCTGATACATGTTTTGGAAGGCTACTTTAGTGGTTGACGCAATAAGTGCTGCTGCCCACTAGTAACATTTAATTAAAAGGCCCTGGGTAGATGTAGTACCAATTACTAGGGACTTAAAAGTAAATAAAATGTACCAATCAGGTAGGTGCCAATTATACCACATTTAGGGAGAGAGCACAAGCAGTTTACCACTGGTTAGTAGGGGAAAAAGTGCACAGAGTCCTAATGCAACAAAAACAGGTTCAGCAACAGAAGGCAAAAAATATGAAGAAAACTTTTCAAAAAGGGCCAGGTCCAACACTACCCCTCGCCAGCCCATAAGCTAGAATATACTAATCAATACCTTGATTGACTTCCCTGCCTCAATGGTAGAACATGGGCAATGGCCCTCATTTGCAGTGGCACTTGTAATTTTTAAGTCCATTCAAGCATAACTACATCCTCTTGGCATTCCTTCTCTTTGGACCACATGTCTGAAACTCCTGACCTTAAATTGCTCACAGATGCATCCCAGTAGGCAGACAGTACCACCATGGTGAACAAGGTGATGAGGCCGCTTCCACCCCTTGGGGCAGACGTCTGTCCCCAACCCAGGGAAAATTCCACTCATAAAGACAACATCCAAAAGAGGTCACTGACAGCTGTTAGTCCCATGTGTCAGTCCCCAGGCCATCCACTGGCAGGTGGAGGCTTCAAGTGAGGGCCTTGGTCAAGCCTCACTTCCAGTCGTGGGCTGGCAAGGAGTTCCTTATTTGCTCCTGAGGATTCCCAGAACTCTGAGGTTTCTCAGAGAGAATGGCACCAGCCCTAGCTGTTAGGCACCTTCCTTCCACTCTTCTTCCCACCAGCCCAGTGGTTGTATCCTAAACCTGGCCCCTCAACCCAGTTTCTGTACCCTGAGGTTGAACAGGTGTTTAGGGAAACACACTAAGCCATGCCACGCTTCCAGGCCACATCATGCTTCCAGGGGGAGACCACCACCATCCTCAAGGGTGACACACTCTGTCTGTGTCATGCCGGGGTCTGCCTGGTGCAAATCTCTGACTCTCTGTCTCTGTGACAGGTCAGAAGTGGCCTCATCAGGGTTAGTCCTAGGGTGCTCTTTTCTAAGTGCTAGCAACCTCTGAATAATTGGTCCTCCCACTGTGGACGGTTTCCAACCCTTGGCCCTCCCTCTGGGCCTTCATGTTCTCCTAATGTGAGTAGCACCCTAAAAAATCAGACCTTTCAGGGCACACTGTGCGGCCTTCCTTACCATACTCTTTTAACACCTGTTGAAATTCAATTCCCAGAATACAGTCAATGGGCATCTAGGGACTGACTATGACTCTCCTCTGGGTCACCTCCACATCCCATTCCAGGGACACCAGAGCCATAGGGCATAAGAATTCCTGCCCATGGGCCTGATTCACCTTGCACCCCTTCCTGGTGTACAGCTGTGGGGAAACCAGTCTTTCCACCACCATGGTCTGCGTTTCAGTCTACTTGCTAAGGGACACCTAGGCATGTTCTACCCTATGCTCCTGGGAAGTACCCTATCTCAGTGGTCAACATGGCCACTCCTTTGAAGCTCCCACCAGTGGACGTTCTTGTGATACAGAGCAGGTCCCCTTGCTGAGAGAAATCAACTGGGAGCAACCAAAGCACCAGAATTGGGAATGGGATACCCTTGGCCCTCAACCACCAAAACATGCCCATCTTTTCTTAGAAGGGGCATGGGACCCCCCACACACTACTCTAAGACCTGTCTGGGTCACTGTGAACATTGCCCTCAAGCTGCTGGGGGGAACAGAACCACCCTCCTTTGGCTAACTACCAGGTACCTTCTTGTAGGCCTTGTTGCTGAGCGACAGGTCTGCTTCCTTGGCAAGCTTCCTGGGGTCAGTGAGCTTTTGATCTATTAGGTGTTGCATAGCTCTGGAAAACAATGACTTAACATGTACTCTCTGGAAATAAGATTGTACAGCTCCTCATAACTGTTATCCTTACTACATTTCACCCAACCACCCAGTGCCTTATAAACGTAATCCATGAAATCCACCCAAGACCGGTGAAATAGTTTTTGTCTGTCCCTGAATTTCAACCTATACTCCTCAGGGGTGAGTCCATACTTTCTGACTTAGGCTTCTTTCTTGAGTGGGTTCTTAATCCTGTCACCTTTCCCCAGGGCCAACAAGGAACCCTCCCCCTAAGTGGGATTATGCCACCAGCGGCTGGCTCCCCAATCCTCCTCATTTATAGAGCTACCTCATATGCATCAAACCACCTAAACCATTCCCCACATCAAAGCTAGAGACCAGGTTTGTGGACTTTTTTGTCTCCATTGGACACTGTGCGGCCACTCCCACAATTTCTGCGGGAGTCTGAAATTTGCTTAGTCTTTAGTTTCAGCTCCTTTAGACTCACTTCATGAGCCCATATCTTCCTTCCTTTTGTTTCTCTCCTCCAGGGATAAGGTCCTCTCTGCTTCAAACCTCTCCTGGGGTATTTCTGTTTCAGCCCATGTCGCTTTGTAGCCAATTGCAAGTGGGCTAACTGCAGCTTCAACTCCCTTTTGGTTTTCCTGTCCTCCAGTTCAGTAGGTGACAGGTGATTGGAGGACAAACTGTTTCCTGATCTGGACACAGTAGGGGACCTCACTCCTGTGAGTCCCCCTTTATCCTCTGGTTCTGGGTCCTGGGCAGTAGGTTCTCATCTCTTTCTAGCTGTAGAGATGTTGCAAAGTGTTTCTCCTCTCCCTTCTCCACCTCCATGTCTTCCTCCACCTCATCAGCAGCAGAGTCCTTGACCAGAGTCAGCCCCCTTTCCCTGCACACCATCTTCAGCTTTGCCATACTGCAGCTTTCAAGGTTGCAGAATTGTTGAGATCCAACTCTATCTTTGGAGTAAAAGGTGCAAAAATGAGGTAGGAATGGAAGTGAATTTGGAAAAAGCAAAAATATGGTAAATCAAAGAGAATTTAAAAAAAGTTGAGTCTGATGTCAGATTATGCATATGGGATTTTAGTTTTGCACAAATCACTGAGAGTCACTGTGTAACCACAAGTACTGGATCCCACCACTGAACACCAGTGTATGAAAATGGGTAATTGGTTGACTAGGGTAGAAGCCCAACTCAGGTAACAACCACAATCCTTGTCAGGGTGAACCACAAAAGTCACTAAATTAACCTGTGCTTACCCTTTAGTAGCTTAGCACAAAACCACTTAGATTCAACTTAGAGGCAAAGTATTAACTATTTATGCAAACCACAAGCAGTAATGCAGTGAAAACACCACACAAGAAGAATTCCAAACTAATTTAGAAAAATAGAGTGCATTTTAATGAATAAAATAAAACAAGAATGACAACAGGTTATTCAGTAGAACAGCAGATATGCAATTTCAAAATTTTAGGTAGATGTAGTGCCTAAAAGCACAAAGAGCCACTCGATGTCATCTGGTCATTGTAGACCGGGGGTGGAAGTCACAAGTTAAGGTCGACTGCGTTGGAGCACAGGCCGGATCAGGTTGGTTACTTCTGGGAATATTTCCTTCTCAAAGTCTTGTGTAAAGAGTCCCATTCTCAGTGGAGGAGACTGCAAGGAGCAGGGAGAGCATCGCAAATGGCCGTCGATGTAGCCCGAAGAGCATGGCGGGCGGCGTGGGCTACCATAATTGTAGTACGAAGAGCCGGCCGGGCATCGTGGACAGTCATTGCTGGAGCTTTACATTGGTGGCCCCCGCGGGCTGTCATTGCTGTAGTGTGAAGTGCAGTTCTCACATTGCCAGTCATCGCTGGCAGTAACAGTAGTGCAAAGAATCAGGTTCACCAGAGCTTCATTTGAAGGTCGTTGCGGGTGGCAGAGTCTTGGCGCAATCAGGCCCATTTATGGTCGCAAAGACCCCAAAACTCCAGGATTTCACCTTTCTTCGAGCTCAGAGGATGTCAACCAAGGGTCCAGGACCTAGGGGACCAGGAACGTACTCTAGCAGAGGCCAGCAGGTTTTAGGCAGGTCCTGGCAGGTCCAGTGCAGCAGGCCATCTAGGCAGTTGCAGGAAAGCCTCTGGAGTTTGTTGTGTCCCTGTAGCTCAGACAAAAGGTCAGCCAAATGATCCTTGTAGTCATTCAGAGAAGCTTAGAATGAAGGGACCAGGTACGGTGCTTCTTCTCAGGGAGCAGGACAGGCCTCAAGCATCAGGGCATCCCTCTGGGCAGCAAGGCAGTCCTTACTCTGTAATGTCCACAAGTCCAGGAGTGTACTGCAGAAGTCTTCTGAGGGTCCAATATTTATACCTCGTGTCAGCCACTGAAATGGGGGGATTCTCTACACAACTCCCACATCTGGAAGGTTCTTTCCTTACTCTTTCAAGGCTCCAATAAATCTGGGTGACAAAAGGCTAGTGTGAGGGTCCTTTGTGTGTGCTGGAGGCAAGCCCGTTGCAGTAAAAGTGGGACAGGGAACAGCTACACCCCCAGCCATTCGAGCAGGATGGCCCATCCTGCTCACACCTTGTCTGCTTTTGTGGCACTCTCTGGGGGAAATACACACAACTGAAAGCATAGCCATTCACAATCCTCTATGACCCAAGATACTGGCAGAAGGCATAAATGGTCAGGACAAGAGACAAGTGGCATTTATAGAATTGTGACTTAAAATCCCCTTTCCCCATGCAAGAGGACTTCAAATGACAGTTCCTTTAAGTCTAAACATGGCATCTCTACCTGCTCCTAATCCAAAGTTAGAAAATATTAAATGTAATAAGGTGACCCAGTGTTACTCAATGGGAAACAAAGGCCTTTCAACAGTGAAAATGACTGTAGGAGTTTCTCACTGATAGGACATAGAAACCCTAAACACATATTTCCCACTTTTTTAAATACAATGCACCCTGCCTTATGAGCCATTGTAGTCTACTTTAAAGGTAAATTATTAGTTTTCAAAAAGGAAGGTTTAGGCCTTGGAAAAGGCTTATTTTGGCAGGTCAAAATGGCAGTGTAAAACAGCGCTACAGACAGCAGTGGTAGGCCTGAGACATGTGTTGGAAGGCTACTATAGTGTGTGGCTCAATGAGGGCAGATGTCCACTAGAAACATTTAATTTACAAGCCCTGGGTACATGTAGTAAAAACGTAAATGTACCAAGCAGGCAGGTGCCCAATGTGTCATGGTTTAGGGAGAGAGCACACACACTTTACCAGTGGTTAGCAGGGAAAATGTGCACAGAGTGCTAATGCCAACAAAAACAGGTTCAACAACAGAAGGCAAAAATCTAGAAGAATCCTTGCAGAAGAGGTCAGGTCCAACAAGTCTGTAACCATGAGTCACCTGCCCCATAACCATACAAGACCAACTGTAAATCCACAGATCCTGTTCATTTCACCTGGAGATTTTGGCATCCTACAGGTGAAATACCAGGAAGGGACCTAACAGGGGTGTCACTGTGGTCCTTGTAATTTATTTACTTGTTTAGGTCTCAGAGAAAATCAGCTGTATACTTACATAATACTGCATGTGAGTGGGGACAGGAATACAATTGTTAGGCAGCAGCACCAAGCACCGCCGTTGGACTGGCCTTTTCAGGTCTCTGGCACTGCCAGATTGGCACTGGTTGTAAGGGCCAGTGTGTGGACTGGCCATTTTGTTTTTGGTCCTGTGGGCTGTGGTGAGGCCAAAATAAATGGCTGACACACTGACCCTTTTAACTCAGCACATCTGGCAGTGCCAGAGTGCCTGACAGGCCAGTCCCCAACCCTGGCACGCATGTGCTAGAGACTGGCAATTGACCATATTTGGGAGTTGCTCTCTTCTGCTACACATTATAAAACTATACATTTGTATGCATGCCAAAATTAGACATTTACAGAATGGAATATTTATCACTTACCTGTGCTAGGAATGGTGTGGGCTGTCAGCCAATGTGGGTGATGCCAAGTGGAAGGTTGTAAAACACATGTCCTCTGGGGGGGGAAATACGGCAGCATCTAGCAAAGATTCTCAGCTGGGAGCCCTTTTCAAGACGTGCTGTATAAGGGGGCCACTGTGTAGTAAGACTTTGGGACCTTTTTAGATATGCATTTATCAGTGTGGGAAGTAGTACCACAGGAGAGCTCTTTCACTGACTCTCACATCTCTTTCTGAATCAGCACTGAAACATTCACCCCCTTCAAGGTAAAAGTGCAGAGAGAGCAGACCCCTTTCTATCTGCACTCATTGTATAGGAATATTCCTTGAATGTGTTCATATCAGTCTCATTTTAGATGTTTTTGGGCTAATTCACAAAGGCATGTAAGAGTATGATGAGTACTACAGAATAACTATTTTAAGCACTCCAAATTGCCTTTGAGAATATGTCACATTATTTGGCCCAATCACTCATTTGAGTCTGAAAGAGCTTCTAGCAGGTGTAGCATATTTTGGACAGAATTGTCTGGTCAGGACTGGAAAAGAGAAAATGTAGATACAACATTTACTTTCCAGTGCAAAACGGTTTATTGTGCTGGAAAGTATCCCTTAAGGTAAAATAGCTCCTTGTGCCACTTTGCATCAAGGGATTGCACAAGAATGGGACAAGGGCGTTACCACACAGTCGACCATGCTACCACCATAGTATTTGATGCCATGCCCTATGTACTAAAATTATTAGACAGGGCTTTGTGCTAAAAATGCATCCTTAAGGCAATGTTTTGATTTCTCCTACCTTTTCACATATTGAGTGTGTGCTGAACTGGACAGCGCACATTCAATGTGTGAAAAGTTTTAATCGTTTGTCTAGGCATAGTATTTTATACTGGAATGATACCCTTCAAGTATAAATCTACCACATCATGCACACACTTTTAGATACCTTTGCACTACTCTCCAAACATGTGTGCATGCCTGTAGGCACCACTGCAGGAGAAGAGAGTAGCATGAACATATATTTGTAGGTATAGCTCTGCAATGCTTTGTTCCCCAAGTGCAAAGTATTTTAAACCATGTAAAGTGTTCTGGAAACTATTTAAAAAATGTAATGTGCCCACTTCATTACATCAGTTATCTGTTTACAGTTCAGATGAGAGATATTGGAGGGGTCATTGGGGTACATTGCAATTCAGAGCAAGCCATTGATTATGCTCCTGTGTACCACCAGTATGCACTGGTAGGGCAGCACACAGTACTGGGGTGGATTCTTGACATATGACAAAAATACTTTGTCTTAGTCAAGTTCTCAATACATGCATATGGCACATTGTCAAAGAAGGGCTACATCTTCCTTTAAGAATCTGTCATTGGGCAAGGGAGTAGCTGCAGAGACATTGGTTTTCTCTCAATATGGCAGTGAATCAAAGCCCATATTTATCCCAGTGATCTCTCACGGTCCAAAAAATAATGAGTAGTATGCTACCCACCTACTGACAGCTTGCAGAGTCCGTCAGAACACCCAGAGCAACATTACGACCCTGGCCGTCTTAAAAACGCCAGGGCTGCAGTGGCGGTCAGAATGCCACCAATGTGGCGGTCCAACAGCCACATTAGAACCGTGGCGGTTGCACCACATTCAGACCATCAGCTCTGCCACTTCTCCTCCACTGGAGGAGCTGGCAGTGCTGGCGGTCCTAATCCGCCAGGGCAGTCCTGCAAGAAGCGCTGCCCTGGGGATTACTAGTCTCTTCTCTGCCAGCGACTGTATAGCGGTAGCACCGCCATGTAAAGGCTGGCAGAGATGGGGTGCACGGGGCCCCATGGGGGCCCCTTCCCTGCCCATGCACTTGGCATATGCAGTGCAGGGGCCCCCATGGCCTTTGCAGACAGTGAAAAGGGCGACGGGTGCTGGTGCACCCTACGCACTGCAACATTGCCGCCGGCTCTATTATGGGCCGACATCAATGTTGTGGGCTGTTTCCCACTAGGCCAGCCTTCTGGTCCAGCGGGAAACTCGTAATAGGGGCCACGGGAAGGACACTGTACTAGCGGTAACCTGACTGCGGGACTTTGGCAGATGGCCTTTTCTGTCCACCAAAGTCGTAATTCGGGCCCTAGTGTTTCACCTCATCACTTTCTCGCAAGGGGAACGTGATAAGGGGGGCCTTATGTTTAATTTTTCTTCCAAAAACCAAAAATATCAATCAGGAAAACTGTCATTCTAGCTGTATCAAACACTGAAACTTAAATGCATTGTGAAATATTTATTGTTTAGTTAGTTAAAACAATAATAAAATTGCAAAGTCAAAACATTCTATAAAAACATTACTGCAAATTAGTCGATCATAAAAATGATATAATTGGCCATAAAAAAAAAGTTCGGCCCCACGGTTGAAAAGGTCTTCATAATTTATCTTAGCTTAAAAAAGGCATCATAGCCCCTAGTTCCATCATGATAACTGGACCAACAGTTCATTCAATTCGGACAGTTCCCATTAGCTTTTCAAAAGGACCTTTTGTAAGCGTCAAGGCACCTCGTTTGATTGTGCTAACTAGTCCGTCAGCTCATTTTCAGTTTGAGCAGGCAATTCCACCTGTGTCTAGATATAATCCAATTGCCCAAACCCACTGTGAAGCTGTTCAGGCTCCTAATATCGGGTCTAATTATTCCTGCATAGCTTTAATGGCCTTTTCATGAATCTGTAAAAATCTGATCGATTTACAGTTTATTTGAGGGTCATCTGGATTAAGGCTTCTGATTGATTATTGCCGATCTGCATGTATGTATACTTCTATCCAAGAAGCTTTTTTCTGAGGTGATCCGGGCTTTCGTTAACAGAGGACAAATGCAGATTCGATGTATAAAATCTTTTTTCCAGCTGCGCGTAATATACATGTTGTAGGCCCCTCATGTTTTCAAGACGGTTGATCTACTAATGTTGGGAAATTGCCAAAACGTAAGCTATCATCCTTCGCTTGATGAGGATCGAGCATCTCAGGGTTAAATATTGAGCTGGTTTCACCCTGTCATAGTCATTAATGACCATCCGAGCCTTTACTAAAGGTGTTTTTGTCATCCATGATTGAATCGAGTTTTAGTGCTAGATCGGCCACTTGCTTGAAGGTTGAAGAGGGGCATGTTCTTTTCCCACAGATCGACCATGTTTGTTTGTTTTAATAAGGAATGAAGATATTTGTGATGTTTAATGAATTAGCTCTGATTTTATACCAACATTTTATTGTAGCATATTTTTGTTCCCAGCATCTTTGTTGTAAAACCAAATTCCAGACGGGCTTGCGCTGGAGAGGTATTTTTGGGGAGACTGAACACTGTCTTATACATATTGGTATGCAAATTGTCCAAGAGCAGGGCATCCTTCCCGTGTAAGGCAGCACCTGCATAAGCAACTGTTGGAAGATATGTAGCAGCTATTATTGACAGCAGAGGCTCAAAAGAGGGACCATCCAGTTTTTTACGCAGGTTACAAAACACCTTTGCTTTCTTAGTTATGTAATGTTTCGTTCCATAAAGTTTTACCTTATTATCTAGATAAACTCCCAGATATTTATAGCTGTTAACTTCCTCTAAAACCACGTTGTCAAGACGAATCTTGGTTGGTTGAGCAACTCCATTCGTGATCATCATTATTTTTGTTTTTGTAGTATTTATTTCCGTTTTGTTTACTTTAACATACATATTTAATTAAAAATAATTGATATTTGCATTCCAATTTTATTTAAACTCAACAGAAAAAATTATCGGGGTATGTAAGTGGCGAGAAATTTAGAGGGCCCAGGTGTGGGAAGAGCAACTTCAAAGTCTAACCTTTTAGATAAATCAGCCATAAACAGATTAAAAAGGTGGGGAGCCAACACACACCCCTGTTTCAACCTCTTATTTGTTGAAATTTTTCTTGATAGCCTGGAGCCATCTCAGAATTTAACCTGGACCCAGGTGTTTAAATAGAAGTCTTCAATAGCTGGCAAGAGGGTAATTGGAATACACATTTCCTTTAGCTTGTGCCACAAGATCCCTTGATCAACATGGTCGAATGCTGCTTTGAAATCAGTACTTCATTTGTAAATAACAATGTGCTAGTGCCCAAAGCCCTCTTCTTAAACACGCGGCTGCTGCAATTAAATGTGCGAACACGGAATACTGAGGCAGTGTAATCCCGAAGCCATCTCGGGCCTCTTCAATCCATTTAAAGCCACTCCCTGCCCCTTCAGCTCACTCTTGCAGCTTTCTACTTTCTCCCTTTGTGACGCATGTTCGTTTTCCTCTTCCTCAGTCTTTCCCAAACGTGTCTTTTGCTCGCAAAAAATGCTTGAGGCAGAAGACTAAGCCCCGGCCCTCAAAAATAAGTGCCGGTGCTCAGCACCGGAAACAACAAGCACAAATTAAGCACTGTTTGAAATCTATAAAACAGAGATATAAGGGGTCATTCTGACCCTGGCGGCCGGTGACCGCCAGGGTCACCGGCCACGGGAGCACCGCCGACAGACCGGCGGTGCTCCGAAGGGCATTCTGACCGCGGCGGTTCTGCCGCGGCCAGAAAGGGTAAACCGGCGGTCTCCCGCCGGTTTACCGCTGCCCTTGGAATCCCCCATGGCGGCACAGCTTGCTGCGCCGCCATGGGGGATTCTGACACCCCCTACCGCCATCCTGTTCCTGGCGGTTCGCCCGCCAGGAACAGGATGGCGGTAGGGGGTGCCGTGGGGCCCCTGGGGGCCCCTGCCGTGCCCATGCCAATGGCATGGGCACGGCAGGGGCCCCCGTAAGAGGGCCCCGCAAAGTATTTCAGTGTCTGCTGTGCAGACACTGAAATACGCGACGGGTGCCACTGCACCCGTCGCACCTTCCCACTATGCCGGCTCCATTCAGAGCCGGCGTCCTCGTGGGAAGGTTGGTTTGCCCTGGGCTGGCGGGCGGCCTTTTGGCGGCCGCCCGCCAGCCCAGGGCAAACCTCAAAATACCGTCAGCGGTCTTTGGACCGCGGAGCGGTATTTTGACGGGGGAACTTCGGTGGGCGGCCTCTGCCGCCCGCCGAAGTCAGAATCACCCCCATAGTCTTTTCTTTAGTCACTTACATTTGTCCGCTAGAAGAGTAAGTGCTAAAATATTTGTGGTTGTACCAGATCCCCTTCTAAAACCTGTTTGATTAGGTTGCACTAAATTTTTAGTTCGACCATTCAGTGAGTTCTTGTACTTAGTTTAGTACTTAGCTATAGTACTTAGCTTCAGTATCTGTCATTGCTATAAGCATATCGTTTGCTGGGACTAATTGGTCCCCACCTTTAAAAACTGGGTGTATAATAGACCCTCTCCAATTCTTTAGAATGGTGCCCATAAGTTCAACTTCTCTGTATAAAGTAGATAGCATGCTTGCCCAATAGTGAGGGTCAATTTTAAAAATAGCCTGTGGAATGCCATTCGGTCCGGGAGCTCTGTCTCTCCGCCCGGCTATTATTATCCTTTCCACCTCTTTCAGAGGATAAAGATCTAGTTCTTGATGGAGAGAAGAAGGACGATTGTCTTGTGCACTATTAGTTGGGAAGTTTACCTCCAGGGCGTGCCTTATGTCCTGCAAGGCAGCTGATACAAATTTCTGCTTTTAGCGGTTAGCAGCTAGTTGACTGTCATTAGTGGCAGGGTTTTGTTGTTCTGGTGTCCTGGAAAGCCCTAAGGACAGATTGCTATCAAATAAACTCGTCAAGTGCGTAACCCCGGATTCCTCTGAGACATTTGAGTTATTTATTAACTTTGGAGGTCTTACTAGAGCATTTACAGTCTACCAGAAGGAACTAGTGTTTGCTGTCTTTGAGTAATAGACAAGCTTCGCCCAAAAGACATCGTTCTTCTGTTGTTGATCTTCCAAGGCCTGTTTCTTATATTGTTTCCTCAGCTTTTTTATTGTTTCCCAGGATGTTAGTTGTGCATTTGCTTTCTTTGATTTGCTGATTGCCTTTCTAAGCTCCTTCTTTAAAGCTATGCTCATTTGCCATAGGCACAATGTACGGCTACAGACTTGCCAGTTTTTTTTACAGGGGAAGCATGAGACAACAAATTCGATGTAAAGACATTCCAGCATTCCTCGTAGCTGGCTACTAATGAGCGGGTTTGGTCTACGAGGCTCTTGGCCAGCCACAACAAAGCAACTATTGAGTCGTTGATCCACTTAAGTCTTCTTAGATGGTGGTGCTCAGGAGTCCAGCATCGATTGGAGCTTGAGCGTGCTTTGGGGCACTTATGCTAAAAGTAATTTTCTGGTGTGCATGCTCGCTTAATGTTGTTTATTTAATTGCAAATTTGCTTAGATAAGGAATTACAGTGAGAGGTAAGACAGTGTAATCTAAATAGGAACGTGCATTTGCACCATGATGAGTATAATTAGGAGGAGAATCATCCTGCGTCCTACCATTTATTACTCTCAATTTAAAGTGCTCCAATGCAGAGATGAATAGCCCTCCTTTGATTTTTTAGCGTCTTCCTTCTGGGTTGTACTGTTCTCGGACGTTCCAGAATGCGTTGTCTGCTATTAATTTGCCATCTTCCTCTGGGGTATGAAATAAGTTGGCATTGAAATCCCCTGTCAGGATTAGCTCCCACGTTGGATTTGTGAATCTCATCTCTGTTCCTATGGAGATTCAGGTTTGCATAGAGCACTTGTTTGTCATCTGGGTTAGTGAGAGCATATACATTACATAGAAGTACATGAGCTTCCCATTCACTAAATTTAATGATTTGAATACCTAGCTTTGAAGTTGGCATCTTTACAGCAGCGATGATTAGATGGCTATATAGACCGCTATGCCTGCCTTCGGTCTCCCAAATGTTTACACATTTTCAGCCTTAAGATGATGGTGTATATATCCAACCAGTGGCAGTGGCTCCATTAGCCAGGTTTCTTGTAATGAAATGATGTCATATGTCTGCCACTTATGAGGCAGCACCCATCCTGAAATATTGTTTTGGCCCCTGCGATGTTCCATGAGAGAAGACGAGGAAGTCTTCCAACTTTTTGTCCTCACAGTGCATTCAAAGTCACCATATTTTACAAATGTTAAGGGCTGAAACTAGCCAGGCACTGAAACAAATAGAAGAGGCCAGACCTAGCTTCTTCATGTTGCAGACTGGTTCACCTTTGGTCCCGGCCTAGCCTGGACCAACATCACAGCTCACCTAGGGTGTGTGGTGGGCAGCAGGGTTTTTAGAGGACAGGCCCCACCCATAGTAGGATACAGAAGCATGACCCTGCATCACTGCCAGGAGGGAATCCTGACACCTGCATCAGAAGGACTCTGTGGGTGCCTCACACTTCCTTCCCCAGGGGGCAATGGATCCTCCCGCACATGATATCATTAAGCTACAGGGCGCCAGGTTGGTAAAGCACTCATCTCATCACTGGCATCCTTTTCTGTCTGCAAGGCAGAGAAATAAGATAAATGACAGAGCTGTCCCTGTAGCTGCCTCCTAAATGTCATCCCTTCACATAAGAGTTAGAGAGGTGCACTACCTTATACTGGTACAACTAACCGCTGTTGTCCTTAGTGTGTCATGAACTACTATAATATCAATATTACTCATTTACAAAAATGTGAGGGTCAAAGATCAGTGGGTTATAATTACAAGAATGCACAGAATGAGGAGCTCACTTATTTAATGACATCTGATCACCTTTCAATGTTGAAAACAGGGTCAAGTATCACCAAAGATAGGATAGAGCTAACATGTTACCCTGCCTTAAAGACCAGGACAAAAAAGACTACTTGCTTCAAAAATCACCAGGCATGAGGGTTAGATTTTCCAAAGGTCTACTGCGAGAGACTTATAAGGCCTGAGAAATGGTGACCTATTTGTCATGTGTTTGTGATATTACACAATTAGAAGTCAAGGGTATGCCCAGACATAGGTTCCGTGTTCCCTGTGCTACTGGATCCAAGCACAACCCATCTGAAGAGGCCCAACCAGCCTAAAACAGGTCTTGGGTTGTTTGTGTTCCAGTTCAAAGAGTACCTGGCATGGCAGTTCAGGATTGACTGCTCCTATTAAAGCAGGGTCAAGGCTGAGGCATGCGGCTGGGTCGAATATGAGATGGCATAGAGGGCAAACAAATGATGAGTAGGAATGCTACCCTGAGCGACTGCCAGTGGCTAAATTACTTGCAAACATTCCTTCCATCATTTTGTGCGTGTTTGACTTTTTTAAGCCCCAATTCTATAGCGAGAACTGAGATAGGAACAATGGACCTTTCATCATGTGTATGTCATTCATAGCTCTATATTTGCCACAACCTGTGTACAGCTGGTATTAAGTGAGTCATTTGTATCAGTGGCACATACCAACGATAGGAAAAACAGTTAGAATCTTTATACGCAGGAATATTTCAATCCAAGAATATTTATGTGTAGGGAGGCCTTATGGTAGACCCATCAACCCAGCCCCAGTTGGGAGTTGCTTTGAGAGCAGTGCACAGAAGTGACCTTCAGTCTGGCACTGTTTATCATTCCCATGCAAGCGCTATGATGGAGAATAGCTAAACCGTTAGTTTTACTGAGAAAAGCTAAGCGGTGCAATCCAACTTAAGAAATTCAATTAATAGCTTGCTATTTCCTGCTTCTGTTAAAATTTAGCATAGCGTTTACAAGTAGAGATAAGGTGTTAGAATGCTAGGAACTTTCTAACCATATTAGGAATGCTCATATTGTTTTCACTGGCCATGTCATGTATTGCTACATTTATTTTTTCATTCTCTGTGGTTTCCATTCATATTGTGATCTTGGAACTATATGGTTAGAAATTCAATACCTGTGGCTCTGAGGATGACCCCCGTATTGTGACACTTGGCAGGAACCGAAGAGCAACACAGAGAAGGGGCCTTCAGCACGGGTCTCAGAGGATGGCTCAGGGAAGGGGCCTTCAGCACGGGTCTCAGAGGATGGCTCAGGGAAGGGGCCTTCAGTCCAGCGCTGCCTATCATTCCTGGGCAAGGGCTGTGATACAGAATAACCAAACAGTTATTTTAACTGAGAAAAGGTATGTAGTGCAATAAATCTTAAGAAATTCAATTGAAAGGCTTGCTGTTAGTATGACTGTGAAGAAGAAAAGGCAGAACATTCCAAACATTTGCATGTAAGGAAGGAGAAAGACATAAAGCTTTACCACCAGCTGTGAAGGACTAAGATTTTCTGAAGATGGTCATGACAAGAAGGGAGTAAACAAAATGTCCTTCATTTGAGGAAACTGGATTGATTACAAAGATGACGCTTATTTACAGAGCCCGGTAACAGATACAGAGACTTTTAAAGTTGGCTAATTTGACTAGCGAAATCGAATGCAGATCTGACAAACTGAATGTTTAGAAGTCTTGTGGGCAAGGAGCAGTCTAGCAGTGTTATTCTGTATTATTTGAAGAAGTGTCAAAGGTTATTTAGGTAGACCTGGGTTAAGGGAATTGTTCTAGTCAAATTGCAAACTAAATATAGCCTGAGCACAATAACCTCTGCCGTTCTCAGAGAGATAAGTTCTTTTGTTGCAGCATCCTGGACTAGCCTGATGAACACCTCTCTTCCACTATATATTCAATATATATCTGCATTCTGTCTAAAAAATAGGTTGGGTCTTCCTATTTGGTGAGACCAGAAGCAAATCCTGAAGATGTATACAATTTTCACCTGATGTTTAGTATAACCATCCTTGCGTAATTTGAAACTGCTTAGAGCCTAACTTTTACATAGTTGAATATGACCTACTAGATGAACTTCAGATCACGATGCAGAAAAGAAATCTGAGACACATGTGACTCCTAACCGATCATTTTCCTGGTCCTGTTACAGCTTTTAGCATAGCAATTCACTCCACTCTTCTAAAATTATAATGAAATTGAAAGGCACAATCCTCAGGTGATTCTGGTCATGTTTTGAAAACTGATGTCAGCATGTAAGGTTTGATCATTCTCTCCAACCTCTCAATGCTGCACCAAGGCATCCTCAATTCTCATTCTTTTTTAGTATGTATATGAAGCCACGTGTCTCCGTGCTCAATCACTGAAGCTTTTCAAACCTTTGATATTACTTTAAAGCTAACAATATTCAACCTTATTTAAAAATTGATCACCTAAATATGTTGACATTTTAGCCCAGGTTTTGGCTGATATCCAGTGGTGCATGATGAAACATCAACTCAATCACCTTAAATCAGTGTTTGACCTGCTCCCCAGCAACCCTAAACGGTGACATTTCTATGTAAAACTGGCCAAACACTGTGTTCAAATGACTCCCTTCCCTTGCGGGATGCTCCAAATACATCGGTTTCATCCTGGACAAGATGCCATGAATTCACAAAGTCAGGACACAGCCTGAAATGTGAGACCAGATAATAATTAAGAACAACATGGACACACAAGAAAAGGTCAAGATTAGAGACCTGGAGACTGTAAAAGACTGGATAGTAGCTGAGATATAGGGGATGTTTTTTCCAGGTCAGTCAGAGAGGAAAGACCAGTCAGAACAATGGAAATATTGCCACCAGAACAATTGAAGCATCACTATAGCAGGGACAAGTTGCCCTGCAATTACTTGGTTGTATGATTCCTGTACACTCAGTGTGCTCATTGTATTTGCATTCACTGTGCCTTTGTTTTGTTTTCCTTGCCTTCCCTTCACGTTTCTGTCTTCTTACATGCTTTGCCTATGAAGAGGCTACTCTGTAAATTTTGGCCCACTTACACCTAAACCAAACTGGAAGCTGCTCTCGCTGAGAGCATCTCTTGGTGCTCCAGAGTCAGGAAAGGTCTCCTGGTACATCTGGGTTTGTTACCAGTTCTACATGTTGAAGCATCAGGTGAGCCATGTGGGGATGGGGCTTGCTCAGTATTGTCATATATTCACACCTATTTTCATACACAAACTGTGTATGCTTATCGGTATATGTAGACTTGCTGTCCCTCTGGCATGCCCATTATGGCTGTTGTTCTACATTCCTTGCAAGAGAGAGAGAGCGAGAGATAGAAAAGTTGAGTGCAATCCTGTACTCTTGAGGACAAACCTCCAACTGCCGCTGTGTTTCTCTTCTATTCCCTATCCCCCTTTTCCCCTCACTGGAACGTGTAGATTTCAGTTCATTCAAGTCTCAGCCCAAAGCTGTTATTTAGTGGAGAGTGTGGAGTAGCATCAGAGCCTGCCCATCTACTCCTCCCATATGACCATCCTGAATAATAACACAAGAATATGAATCTAGAACCATACATAAGCTCATAAGGGGCATGATATCCACTCAGTCTCCAATGAGGGATTAAAACTTACAGCCTAGAAGATGATATTAAACAAATGATTTAATTTGCTGTTCTATTATCCCTACTCATTGAAAATCCCAAACAACATCTAGTCCCTCTTAAAACGGCCCTATATGCAGGGGCTCCCTTGTACACGTGTTTGAGGATGATAGGTCATATTTCTCAAATTGTGATCACACTGAAATGGGTTCCAATACGTTTCTATAAGCTAACTTGTAATACCAAAGGTCTTGACACTCTGGAACCCCAAACTATCTTGTCCAGAGTCTGGCAAACTCATGTAGTCAATGCCAACTTCAGAGCTCATACAGAGCTCAAACACCATTCTTCTTGGCGTCCTATCCTTCATGAAGAAGGCATTAAAGCAAACATTCTCAGAGATTTCCCCCACAGTTTTCAAATGAGTTCCTACAGCCATCAGAATTACTCCTTCATAGCATAGCTTCAAAAAGTAACTAAAATGTCCGTTGTTATTCCAAGTACATTCTATTTCAGAAAGTATTTTCTAAAGTTATTCCCAGTTGTCCTGTAAAGAAAATTTGCTAAATGGCTTTATAATTATATATTGGTCATAATTCAACTGTATTTAAATGGACTATGCTGGTATTTCTTCCATCATTGTCTAAAGTGTGTGATATTCAGCGACCCTTTTTTTCCTATATATCTTTATTATACGTAGCGCTTACTCCTGTAACATGTAGCTTTCATTTATGGTGTGATACTCTTTTATCTATAACTCGTACCCCCGCCATGCACAGTTATCTTGTCAATAAATTTAGTGCAAATGTTACATTGTTATTATCAATGATGTTATAGTAGAAGTCATGAGTGATGCAATATCTGGTGTAATTAACAGTGCATGGCGAGGGCGCGAGTTATGGTTACCTTAGGGCACCAGTCATAGTTACTTTAGATAACTCTATATTTAAAATGTGAGTCTAACGATAACATTCCTATAACCATTGGTTTTTTAAATGAATTTCTCTCTTTTTTTAAAATTCTGTTTCCTAACCATAAGGTCTCTGTAACCTTTGGTTTTGTAAAGTGAATTTCTATGTTTTTTTTAGCGTATAGTAATTTTCATTACTACACATTAATCCAACCACCGCTGTCCATGACCTTCAACCATGGGCGGCGATAGTTTTCCACAGGGCGTGGCCTGAGGCCAAGCATTGAGGCCAACCCTCTATAAGCACCCATCTGTGCACAGCCTTCACCCATGTGTGGCAGGGGTTTCCCGCAAGGCCTGACTGCAGTAAGACCTTGCGGCCAACCCCCCTAACCACCCAACTCCACACTGCTCACGGCCCTTTGGCCATGCATGGCGGGAGTTGACTGCAGCCTGTCTCTCTGGGTGTGTGAATAGGTGTAAGAGGGTGTCTCGGGATGAGTAGCTGTGAGAGTGTCTGAGTGTAACAGTGCGTGCACAGTGTCTTAGTGGGTGTGGCAGGGTCTGTGCAGGTCTGTGATTGGGTGCTTCAGGGTGTCAGTGGGTTTGTGAGTGGGTGTGTGAGAGTCTGAGTGGGTGTGTGAGTGGGTGTATGAGTGTCTGAGTGGGTCTGACAGTGCATGTATGATGGTCTGAGTGGGTGCATGAGGGTCTGAGTGGGTGTGTGAGTGTCTGAGTGGGTCTGTGAGTGGCTGCGTAAGGGTCTGAGTTTAAATTTAAATATAAACACACACGCACACACACGCATAGAGAGTGTTCCTATTGGATCAGGGTCTGGACTGATTTGCATATGTCTGAGTCCAACCCAAGGTGGCATTCTTGCAGGTCTATTTCCCATATGGTGTCCTTGCAGGTATATTTCCCATTTGGGAAATGGGAAATATACCTACAAGGATGCCACCTCAGTTTGGACTCAGCCACATGCAAATCAGTCTAGAACCTGCTCCAATGGGAACTCCCTGTGCATGTGTGTGCATGTGTGTCTGAGTGTGTGTGCTTGTATGCTTGCATTTGTGTGTGTGTGTGTAGATTTAAATGGCGTGGTTTTGTATGCGGCTGATTATAATGGAAGGGGATTGGTTCTTCTTGGTATTCCCTTTCTAATCATGGAAGTCTATGTTATAATAGCCTTCCTCTAATAGCCTTATATTTGCTGGCGGGCAGACGTGTGCAAACATGTGTCAACATCAGGACAGTGCATGCTCTACAGGCGACAAAAGTGCAAAAACCCAGTCTTTATGCAAGAGCATAATTCATGCATTGTGTTTATATGCAGTATGTTAACCTTTTGCGTTGCAGAGTTTAACCTTGAAAAGCACTATTAATGATGTTTGCAATAACTGTTCATTTGCAAGGTATTGCTGCAGGCTTACTGAGTGTGTTAGGGTGTGGTCCCTTTCTAGGACCTTCTAGAAGCTTTCCCTGCAGCATGACTGGGTGTGGTTTGTGGGCCGGGCTTGACTCTATATAAGGGAGCCAGCCCAGCTCCACGTGCTCACTATTCAGAGGTCCTGGTGCAGTGCAGCAGCAACTTCCTGCACGCCTGTTCCGGAGGCCTACCTTGATATTCAAGGCCTGCCCTCATTATATTGGTGATCCTTGAGCAGGGCGGTAAGGCGGAGGTCGGGCGGGGCCTGACCCCCGTTCTCAAAGACATTCGAGTTTTGGGCCTGGTTGTGAAACTCTCTCTGTGTGCGTGAGTGTGATTTCATGGCATTTGCATATTCTTGTTCGAATCGGCAGAGTGCGCGATTCATTTCTAACATGTAAACCCTGGCATTTAGATCGGCAACAGTGTGCACGATCATTTCATGGCATTTGCATATTCATGTTCGAATCTGCAGAGTGCACGATTAATTTCTAACATGTAAACCTTGGCATTCAGATCGGCAACAGTGTGCGATCATTTCATGGCATTTGCATATTCTTGTTCGAATCGGCAGAGTGCGCGATTCAACCCTGGTATAAAACGCTTGGCTTTTAGATCAGCAGCGTGCGCGATCATTTCATGACATTGAAAACTTTGGTGTGCCGTGTTTGTTGAGGTGCACACATTTATCCTGAGCTTTTGGATTTCTTTGAAACGCTTAATTCAAAGTGCAACATTCTTTGTGCATATTAAGTTCCTAATACAGTTCCTGTTGTTTCCAGGGAATGTTCAGATAGCCTTTGTCCTCATGTAAAAATGCAATGTTTATTCTGAAACATTATTAAAGAAGGTTCTTGTATTCTAGACAGTATGTGATATTTCCTGAAAAGCTCATATGAAACATTGTATTAACCCATTCTTGTTTTTTCCAGGTACTTAGATTTCTTGAGGTCTAGTTATAGTCATTTCTTTGGTTATTCATGATTACAGTATAAGAACTCTTAGAACCATAGTCTATTGAAAGTCAATGTGATTATATCTTGACATTGTGATGTTTAACCTCTTGCTTCCTACAGGTCTCATTCCCAGCTGTTCCCTTCCTTATCCCCTTTTCCCCCACTTGGACTCTCTCAGGCTTTGTGATATATCTATCGGAGCTTTGGAGCTCTCTAGTGGTGGACATGTTGGGAACGTGCGCAGGCCCAGAGGATCTGGTCTCCCTGACAACATGACAACTTGATCTATTTAGAACTGAGGCATATCCCTCCAACTGTGCAACATGATAATTTCCTTTGTACATATGTTTTAATTTAGCCCATCCCTTTGCTGTAGCCATGGTAGCAGTGATATGAGTCCTTAATGCTTTATCATTACAGTTCCTTCCATTCCATAAATCTCCATAGCTTTCCTTGAAAATGATGAGCAACACAGTCACTAATGTAGCTGGTACAAGGTGCACAACACATCCCATAAACAAGGCCACTTTCTTAATGTTCTTCCAGAGGTCTCATCTGTTTCACACTGAGAGGTCATTAATACTTCATGTACACTTATTTGTGGACTCACTTAGCAGTTAGTTGCAAACAAGTGGGTTACCTCAACCGTACTTTACACAGTCTGTTGTTGTAGTGAAAGATGTGGCAACCAGAGCTTGCTGAGAGCCAACGATGCTCTGTTGCTGCTCAAGTAGAATTTCTCTGTTAATTGGGAATCCATGCACTGCTGAACTCGGTCTGGCACACTTTACTGTAGTGTCATTTGTTATCAGTTCCTGGAATGGGCCCTTCCCCAAAGTAGAAAACAGTGCTGCCTGGTATGGACCTTCACATACACCTGATGTTCAAGGTGCAAGATATATCCTTCAGTTGCCGGTGGATCAAGATTGGCTTGCAGTATCTGGTAATGAAGATAGAACAGTTGTGACTCCAAATCCTTCCTTCTTTCCACTCCACTAATGTTTGTGGGTGATAGGCACAACATTTCTGCATCACCCCCAACCTTGCATAACTTGGGAAACAAATGCAAATCTTGTTGTCCGAGCTGAGACCCCTTGGACCCCAAAAAGTCTGAAACAGTTCTTTCCAAAGGAATGTGCTACTGCAACAATATTAAGACTGGGTGTGCTGCCATCAATTTTACATCACTGAACTCATAGGGATTCTGAAAAATCCAAGCATCACACAAAGAACAGGTGTCAGCAGCAGAGTGGTAAGGGTGTAGTATGTAGCAGTTATAGCATTTAGGAACAAACTGTCACAAATATGTTAGTAAAGCACAGTGTAGTAGCACACTGTAAATTATAGACAGCACATTTTCCATTGAAATGACCATTAAATTTGCACAGACATACAGTTGTACTGATTCAACGATATTGCTCACAAAAGATAATGTTTGAAAAGTGGATTTCAGCGAATATTTGTCATTTTAGCATCACCAACTACAGCATATTGATTTGTTTTGATCCTAATAAAATATTTGCTTCCATCACACTTCAGAATCAGAACAAAAGCACTCTATTTGTACTTTCCTAGCTGTTTACTTATTTTGAAATATTTTGCAGTTCATTTACAGGTATTTAAATGTTGTTGTGTGTTGGAAGAAAACAACATTTTACAGCCTTTCCTTTCACAACAGCTAGATTGTCACATAGTTCCTTTACAAAATCCTCAGACTGAAGTAAGAAAAAGAAAAAGTAAAACACAGTCTCCATGTTAAAAGAATAAGCAGGAATTCGTCAGAATACTAGACTGACATTTGACTTCTGTCCTTGAATGGACTGCAAATGTGACAAGATAAAAACAAAATTTTAAGTAATCTTTAATCTCAATCACTTTTGGATCAGGATCAAGTCTTTAATTGTATCATGGAGAAGCAATGCAAATATGAAGGCCTATCACATTGTGGAAATAAACTCTATTCGTCTTCAAACAGAAAACTTTGAGAAACCCAGGTTACTATGAATATGTTCCAGAACTTGTGCCACCTCTGATGAGTGAATGTATTTTACACATGTACAGGAGGGGGCTGCCAAACTAAAGCAAGTGAGACCATGTTGCTCATGCCTCCCTTCCAAATCATAAGCCCTGATAAACAAAATGGCAGCTGTAACTTCTCTTTCAGGTTGCGTTCAGCCAATCAAGGGATTGTTCTTTGCACATGGATCCACAGATCCACCACATTGGACCCACATCTCTAGCTACATATAAATATTTTTTCTTTAATAACTCCAAAACTACTGAACAGATTTACACCAAATTACAAAAAGAGATCTTTCTGGACCAAGATCTAGCTTTTTGCAAAATTTGGTGTAATTCCGTTCAACATTTCAGCCTGTAATCATGTCGAAAATTCATATGGGAATTTGCATGGGAAAAACACGTTTTGCGACCCCCCCATTTTTCTCAGCGTCCACTTGACGAATCATCCTGAAACTTTACAGACAGCAGCTAAAGTGACTGGCACACTAGTTTTGAAAAGTTCTTGAAGTTTCATTAAGTTGCGTCAAAGTTATTAGAAAAACAAAAAACGCTAGCTATAACTATCATAGAAACAAAGGTTCAAGTGACATTATAGTTAGGTGTAAATGTCAATTAAAAATGCAATTTAAAACTAAAAAGAAACACTGACATTCCCTAGATATAGTTTACCAGCTAACTATAACTTGTGCCCCTGCCATATACTGTTTACGACCTCACATATTACTTCACTCATTGCATCTTTAACGACATCACTGATGACATCTCAAATGACATCATTGATTACATATTCATACAGATTGCAGTTTCTTTAAGGTTTACCCATGAATGGGTAAGCTAAAGGAGCAGTTTCCTAAAATCACACCTCTCTCCCATAGGTACATTTGTCTCACGTTTATTTAGTTTGGTAGCCTTGACGGGCATGAATGTGCGTGCTTGTGGCAGATCCAGGAAAGGCACCAGCATACGCAAGGCTGAGCAGTAGTGTTGTTAATGTGAGTCGACTCCACATCCGGATTTTTGCTAGCAGACCAGAAGAACTATGGGGCATATTTACAAACTCCTAGCACCAACCTGCGCAACATTAGCGTCATTTTTTTTACACTAATGTGGCCCAATGAGGCCAAAATCCTCGGGCCATATTTACAAAGTGGCACAATGCATGCATTGCACCACTTTGTAACCCTTTGCGCTACATTATGCCTGCGCCAGGCATAATGTATGTAAAGGGAGCGTTCCTCAGTCAGGAGGGGGCGAAAAAATGGCACAAGGAGGCCATAGCAGGCATTTAAAGGGGTTTTCATTATTTATAATGGGCCCCTATGTACTCTGCAGGAGTAGCACCAATATTTTGGCGCTACTCCTGCAAAGTACATCAATAGCAGCAATAAAAATGATGCTATTGGCCCACTATCTTGCGCCATGGTGCGCCGTATCTTAGATACGGGTCACACATGGTGGCAGTAGGGGGGCGCTAGAGAATGCAAGGAAAGTGGCGTTGCACTAGGTGCAGCGCCACTTTCCTTAAATATGCCCCTATGTGCTGCTGTTGCTCAATAGCAGTTTCAGCTAAGTCCAGTTGGTGGCTGAAGCCTCCGAAACTGTGGTTTCAGTGCATCACAGCCGCCCTGAATTGTTGTATTACTTCATCAACTGACAGATTCCAACTCCACTGCTAGATTCTAACCTTCACTTGTGATTTCATAACTGAGGGTAAGGTGATATGATGTAATTTACGGTAGCATCATCATCAGGTCACCTTCCCGAGGGACTCGTTGACAATCGCTTGGACCACAGTAGCAGACCATAGCAGACACAGTGCGCAGGGACTGCAATGCAAACACCGGTATTTAATGGTGTTTAGGCAGTATAGCAACAGCAATTGTCTAACCGAGGTAAATTACATTAGTATCACCCCATGCAATGGTACTCTGTTTACCGACCTTGGAAATAGCGTGAGGAGAGCTCAGGTCAAAAACCTAGGTAGACTCCATGCACACAAACAAACCATGATTACAAAACATACGGTTCCACAGCAATAATACATTCAACAAAACCACAATAACAATTCTTAGACTCAGTGGAACCTACACACAGAGTGACAGTCACATCGCCTAAGGCAGGATTCCAACATTCTTCTTGCATTAGTTTCAGCCTCTACACTGGCTTCCGGTCTGCAGTGTGTTGTACCTCCCATTATCACTTGTTTTTATCACTTATTTTGAGAAACATACTACATTTTTACCCCTTGGATGGCTGTCTTCCCAATATTGTTTATAACATTGTGCAAGCTGAACTGTACTTTAGGACTTAAAGGTCAGTGGAAAGAGACGTTTAAGCAGAGGTGTCAGTGACAATGATCAACTATTTTATAGGTCTAAGAAGCTTCATACGAGAAAGCACAGGTGGTTTGTACACATCGGTCACACCTACATGACAAATAGGGAGACAATGAAACAGTTATCAGTAGACCCTGGTTTTCAAATCCAACAACTAGGACAGTATTTTATGCACTTGAGGGGGGGGTCACAATTTCGATTTATTTAGATCTATCCCCAGAAATATCAATTTCACAATATCAACTAGCACTGTATTTCCGAAGTAAGCATGTGCTGTTAAAATAGTAAATATATACTTCCCTCATATTCTTACCTTATCAATGAAATACAACAGATGGAAAAAAGCACAGAGAGACTAGGGCTGCACTACATGACCTTAAAGAATTAAAAATGCACAATAAATAGTAATCAGAAAGTCGATTTGAGCCGAGTATCTCTGGACACCTTTCAGAGGAGCACCCAGCACAGAATGCTGGGGCTACCATCTTGAATTATGACAAAGACAAAGAAGGTGCTGAAGTGGTTGCTAGAGCCCGGATACAAAATGACATGCACGTGATAAGTGCTAGCGCGCCTGGTCCTTAGTAAGTAAACTTACAAGGGGACGCGTATAGGTCAATGAACCTTTTGAATCGCATGGAGTATCCTAGTCATGCAGTGATCCCAAGTTCCAAAAGCAACATTAATATATCATTGTTGACAATCAATAATTAAAACTGAAAACCCTTAGTAAACAAAAATAACCATCACTCACTATAAAAGGTTAATAATTTTTATTCCCTATTGATTACAATGCTAATCATAATCTTTACTTACTTTCTTATATTCATTAATTCTTCATTAGTCATCGCAAAATATTATTCATCAAAAGAATCACAGGCGATCAAAGCAATTCATTAATCAGCAATTATTACCATTAATGGAGTATTTCAGCAATGCAATCCCGTCAGTCAATTGTCACTGTCAACGTCTCCCCAGTCACCTCACTAACCAAGATTAGCATCAGCATGTGGGTCTTCATGCGAAAATAATGTTGTCAAAAACATTAATTTGGAAAAATTTATCTAGGAGAGAAATTCTGAATAACAGCGAAGTTGGTACTTAAAAGAAAAGGCACAATTAATCAGTCACATTTCATAGCTACCTATCCAAGATGGATCAGCAACGAGTCTGTCTTCGTCCCCAGGTCATCAGTAGTCATCAAAGTATCAGGCTCACAGAGAGCAAGCCCAATTATCAGCACTTCGAACAGCGTCTCCTGACGTCATCGACTTTCTCCTCTCTGCTCTGATTTCGCTCCTCTTGTCATGACTTTTTATTAGGGTCTCTCAGTCCATCCCACTAATCGCTAATTGGTCAACTTTATCAGGAGTTATGACTCCAACCTATAGTTTTTGTTTACCGCATCTACATGTCTATTTAAGCTTCAAGTTCCATTAATTTGATTGGTCCTTCTAATGATGAGATCATCAGGCTCTTCAGGTAACAAAATTGTTGCATATGAGTCTTTGGTCAGTGCTTCCATTGTTCAAGTCCTGGGAAAGTACATTTAGCCTACACTACACATAATTTATCAAATTGCCTTCATCATCTCCTGTCGGCTGGTACATTTGCTGAATGTTCTAGCAGAGTCATCTGAACTCTGCACAGTTCAAGGTCCTTCCCTCCAGTTACCAGTCCTCGCAAGCCTCGTCGAGTCTTCACGTTATAAGCAGGCAAGGTCCAGTGAAACCAGGCCTTTGGTTCAGCTAAGTTAAGAATGTGAAATAACACAAAACATAGGTTATACGTCCAGTTATGATATGTTAATACATTTTACATATATTTTTCTCATATTTTAGCATACTGTTAACACACATGGGGGGTGGCCGGGGCCAGGGTCGGCGGGAGCACCGCCGACAGACCGGCGGTGCCCCGCAGGGCATTCTGACCGCGGCGGTTCGGCCGCGGTCAGACAAGGAAAACCGGCGGTCTCCCGCCGGTTTTCCGCTGCCCTTGGAATCCCCCATGGCGGCGCAGCTTGCTGCGCCGCCATGGGGGATTCTGACACCCCCTACCGCCATCCTGTTCCTGGCGGTTCGCCCGCCAGGAACAGGATGGCGGTAGGGGGTGCCGCGGGGTCCCCCGTAAGAGGGCCCCACAAAGTATTTCAGTGTCTGCTTAGCAGACACTGAAATACGCGACGGGTGCAACTGCACCCGTCGCACCTTCCCACTCCGCCGGCTCAATTCTGAGCCGGCATCCTAGTGGGAAGGTTGATTTGCCCTGGGCTGGCGGGCGGCCTTTTGGCGGCCGCCCGCCAGCCCAGGGCAAATGTCAGAATCACTGCAGCGGTCTTTCGACCGCGGTGCGGTGTTCTGACGGCGGTACCTTGGCGGACGGCCTCCGCCGTCCGCCAAGGTTAGAATTAGGGCCATGGTGACCACTCCCCGTGGGCACATTTTGCTTACACGTGTTATTTTCTAATATCAGTTTCACTATGAAATGTTCTCATTAATAAACACGTATTAGTCATTAGAAATTTCTCAAATTAACCCCTTCGCTGCCAGGCCTTTTCCCCTCCTGTGCCAAGCCTTTTGTTGGATATTTGGGGCAGTTTGCGCTTAGGCCCTCATAACTTTTTGTCCACATAAGCTACCCACGCCAAATATGCGTCCTTTTTTTCCCAACATCCTAGGGATTCTAGAGGTACCCAGACTTTGCAGGTTTCCCTGAAGGAGACCAAGAAATTAGCCAAAATACAGTAAAAAAAATTTTTTTTATTTTAAATTGGAAAAAAGGGTTGCAGAAGAAGGCTTGTGGTTTTTTCCCTGAAAATGGCACCAACAAAGGGTTTATGGTGCTAAAATCACCATCTTCCCAGCTTTCAGGAACAAGCAGACTTGAATTAGAAAACCCAATTTTTCAACCTAATTTTGGCATTTTACTGGGACATACCCCATTTTTACTATTTTTTGTGCTTTCAGCCTCCTTCCAGTTAGTGACCGAAATAGGTGAGAAACCAATGCTGAATCCCTGAAAGCTAAACATTTCTAAAAAGTAGACACACTTCTTAATTCAGCAAGGGGTCATTTGTGTAGACCCTACAAGTGTTTCCTACAGAAAATAACAGCTGAAATAAAAGAATATTGAAATTGAGGTGAAAAAAACAGCCATTTTTCTCCACGTTTTACTCTGTAACTTTTTCCTGCGATGTCAGATGTTTCAAAGCAATATACCGTTACATCAGCTGGACTCTTCTAGTTCTGGGGATATATAGGGCTTGTAGGTTCATCAAGAATCCTAGGTACCCACAGACAATAAATGAGCTGCACCTTGCAATGGGTTTTCATTCTATACAGGTATACAGCAATTCATTAGCTGAAATATAAAAAGTGAAAAATAGGTATCAAGAAAACCTCTATATTTCCAAAATGATCACAAGATAAGGTGTTGGGAAGCAGTGGTTATTTGCACATCTCTGAATTCCAGGGTGCCCATACTAGCATCTGAATTACAGGGCATTTCTCAAATAGACGTCTCTTTTACACACTGTCTTACATTTGGAAGGAAAAAATGTAGAGAAAGACAAGGGGCAATAACACTTGTTTTGCTATTCTGTGTTCCCCGAAGTCTCCCGATACAAATGGTACCTCACTTGCGTGGGTAGGCCTAGCACCCGCGACAGGAACTGCCCCAAAATACAACGGGGACACATCACATTTTCACAAAGAAAACAGAGCTGTTTTTTGCGAAGTGCCTAGCTGTGGATTTTGCCCTCTAGCTCAGCCGGCACCTAGGGAAACCTAGCAAACCTGCATAGTTTTGAAAACTAGACACTTAGGGGAATCCAAGATGGCGTGACTTGTGGGGCTCTGACCAGGTTCTGTTACCCAGAATCCTTTGCAAACCTCACAATTTGTCCAAAAAAAAACCCCTTTTTCCTCTCATTTAGGTGACAGAAAGTTCTGGAATCAGAGAGGAGCCACAAATTTCCTTCCACCCAGCGTTTCCCCAAGTCTCCTGATAAAAATGGTACCTCACTTGTGGGGGTAGGCCTTGGGCCTGCAACAGGAAATGCCCCAAAACACAACGTGGACACATCACTTTTTTACAAAGAAAACAGAGCTGTTTTTTGCAAAGTGCCTAGCTGTGGATTTTGGCCTCTAGCTCAGCCGGCACCTAGGGAAACCTAGAAAACCTGCGCAGTTTTGAAAACTAGATACCTAGGGGAATCCAAGATGGGGTGACTTGTGGGACTCTGACCAGGTTTTGTTACCCAGAATCCTTTGCAAACCTCACAATTTGGCCCAAAAAAAACGTTTTCCTCTCATTTCGGTGACAGAAAGTTCTGGAATCAGAGAGGAGCCACAAATTTCCTTCCACCCAGCGTTCCCCCAAGTCTCCCGATAAAAGTGGTACCTCACTTGTGGGGGTAGGGCTAGCGCCCGTGACAGGAAATGCCCCAAAACACAATGTGGACACATCACATTTTCACAAAGAAAACAGAGCTGTTTTTTGCAAAGTGCCTAGCTCTGGATTTTGGCCTCAAGCTCAGCCGGCACCTAGGGAAACCCAGCAAACCTGCATAGTTTTGAAAACTAGACACCTAGGGGAATCCAAGATGGGGTGACTTGTGAGGCTCTGACCAGGTTCTGTTAACCCAGAATCCTTTGCAAACCTCAAAATTTGGCCAAAAAAATAACACTTTTTCTCTCATTACGGTGACAGAAAGTTCTAGAATCAGAGAGGAGCCACAAATTTCCTTCCACCCAGTGTTCCCCCAAGTTTCCCGATAAAAATGGTACCTCACTTTTGTGGGTAGGCCTACTGCCCGTGTCAGGAAATGCCACAAAACACTATCTGGACACATCAAAATTATTATATCTAAAACTACCTGTTCTTGCGGGGGGCACCTGCGTTTTTGGTCCTGGGCTCAGCAGCCTTCTAGGGAGACCTACCAAACCCAGACATTTCTGAAAACTAGACTCTCGAGGGAGTGCAGTGAGATGTGACTTGCGTGGATCCCCCAATGTTTTCTTACCCATAATCCTCAGCAAACCTCAAATTTAGCTAAAAAATCACATTTTTCCCACATTTCTGTGTGTGATCACCGCACTGGAACGAATTTCATATCACCCAATGTTCCCCTCAGTCACCCGGTAAAAATGATACCACATTTGTGTAGGTGGGCCAAGTGCTTGTGAAAGGGAAGAGCCAAAAACATGTCAATATTGAGGGGGAACCAAAAGGGGCCCAAAAGGGCAGTTTGCAAAAAAAAAATTTTAGGCTGACAAGTGCAGCAGAATTTTTCTCGGTATAGATGAGACAATGCTGGGTGGTAGGAATTTTGTGGATTCCTGCAGATTCCGGAAGGTTCCATCACAAAAACGTGGGAAAAATGTGTGCTTTCCAGCAAAGTTGGAGGTTTGCAGGGCATTGTGGGTACAAAAATGGAGCAGGGTGCATGTGAAACACACCACCCTGGAATCACCCAGATGTTTAGTTTTCAGATGTGTCTAGGTCTTGTGGATTTTTCTACATGGCAGCGTCCCAAAGTCCATAAAGTACAGCCCACACCATTCCAAGTGGGACGATTTTGAGAGTTAGCCAAGCTCTCATGGCCCAAATGTAAAACCAAAACCCCAAATAATCAAATGTCTTCTTGCTTGCTGTGGGATAAGATGTTTTAGAGTGCAGGGGAGAGCTGAAAGACTGTTACCCCCTTCAGTTGGGGTAGGGGCATAACCAGGCCCATACTGGTTGGTAGCCACCACCCCAATATATATATATATTTTTAAATTCCCTGGCATCTAGTAGACTTTCTGTCCCCCCCCCGCCGGGGTGTGGATCAGGGGTAATTGCCCCATCTGACAGAACAACTTTGGCCCCATTTATTTGGGGTGGGGGTATGGCCATACCCCCACCCTCTTATTTTGGAGAAAAAAAACTTCCATGGTCTTTGGTGGGCTTTCTGCCCCCCCCCCACCTTGAGGGCAGATGGGCCTTCCAAAAATAGGCCCATCTGCCCCACAGGGGGGCAGATATGGCCAACAGTAATGTGCCCCCATGGGGAGCGATCCTTACCCAAGGGGCTGCCCCCCTAAAGAAAATACACGCATACAAACACACCAATCCCTGGTGCCTAAGTGGTTTTTGCCCCCCTTGAGGGCAGATTGGCCTAACAAAAATCTGCCGATCTGCCCCCAAAGGGGGCAGAAATGGTCTAAATACAATTTGCCCCCCAGGGGAGCGACCCTTGCCTACGGGGTCGCTCCCCACCTCTAAAAAACAAAAAAAACAATTTATTTTTTATCCCTGGCGCCTAGAGGTTTCTGCCACCCCTGGGTGCAGATCAGCCTAATAACAATAGGCCGATCTGCCACCGGGGGGGCAGAAATGGGCTAAAATAAATTTGCCCCCACCCCCCAGGAGCGAGCCTTGCCTAAGGGGTCGCTCCAGTTGCGTGAAATTGGCGCAAAAAAAAGATCCCCAGTGCCTAGTGGTTTCTGCCCTCCTTGGGGTAGATTGACCTAACAAAAACGGCCCATCTGCCCCCAAGGGGGGCAGAAATGGTCTAAATACAATTTCCCCCCAGGGGAGCGACCGTTGCCTAAGGGGTCGCTCCCCACCTCTAAAAAACAAAACAAAAATATATATCTTTTTTTTATCCCTTGCACCTAGAGGTTTCTGCCACCCATGGGGGCAGATCGGCTTAATAACAATAGGCCAATCTGCCGCCGGGGGAGCAGAAATGGCCTAAAATAAATTTGCCCCCCCCCCCGGGGAGCGACCCTTGCCTAAGGGGTCGCTCCCCTGCGTAAAATTGGCGCAAAAAAAAAGATCCCTGATGCCTAGTGGTTTCTGGCCCCCTTGGGGCAGATTGGCCTCACAAAAACGGCCTATCTGCCCCCAAGGGGGGCAGAAATGGTCTAAATACAATTTGCCCCCCAGGGGAGCGACCGTTGCTTAAGGGGTCGCTCCCCACCTCTAAAAAACAAAACAAAAAAAAAACAACCCTAAAACAATGTATCCCTGGTGCCTAGAGGTTTCTGCCCGCCCCCCCACCCCTGGGGCAGATCGGCCGAATAACAATAGGCCGATCTGACCCCGGGGGCAGAAATGGCCTAAAATAAACTTTCCCCTCCCCCCCCCGGGAGCGACCCTTGCCTAAGTGGTCGCTCCCCTTGAGTGAAATTGGCGCAAAAAAAAGATCCCTGGTGCCTAGTGGTTTCTGCTCCCCTTGGGGGCAGATTGGCCTAACAAAAATCGGCCGATCTGCCCCAAAGGGGGGCAGAAATGGTCTAAAATTAATTTGCCCCTCCCAGGGAGCGACCCTTGCCTTAGGTGTCGTTCCCCTTGCATGAAATTGGCACAAAAAAAGATCCCTGGTGCCTAGTGGTTTCTGCCCCCCTTTGGGGCAGATTGGCCTAACAAAAATTGGCTGATCTGCCCCCAAGGGGTCAGAAATGGTCTAAATACAATTTTCCCCCAGGGGAGCGACCCTTGCCTAAGGGGTCGCTCCCCACCTCTAAAAAACAAAAACAACAAAAAAACAAAAACAAATATCCCTGGTGCCTAGAGGTTTCTGCCTCCCCTGTGGGCAGATTGGCCTAATAACAATAGACAGATCTGCCCCCAGGGGGGGCAGAAATGGTCTAAAATAAATTTGTCCCCCTGGGGAGCGACCCTTGCCTAAGGGGTCGCTCCCCTTCCATGAATTCGCCATACAAAAAAAATTATCCCTGGCGCTAAGTGGTTTCTGCCCCCCCTGGGGGAAGATCGGCCTAACAACAATAGGCCGATCTGCCCCCAGGGGGGGCAGAAAAGGCCTTGAAAAATATTGCACCCCCGGGGAGCGTCCCTTGCCCAAGGGTGTCGCTCCCCTCATGCCTGTTTGAAATGAAAAATAAATCCCTGGTGTATAGTGGGCATTTCAAAATCTGGATCGCTTTACGATCCGGCTTTTGAAATGCTCTGAGAGACTTCAAAGTGAAGGAAATTCCTTTCCTTCCCTTTGAAGCCTCTTAGGCCCCCATCATGTTTTGCATTTCTCTTCTGATCGCGCTGGAAGCTGAGCTTCCAGCACGATGGGGAAGTGGCCTCTGATGAGTTCACCGCGCAAATGCGCACTGACGTCATCAGACGTCACTGGGGGAGTCAGGGGGGCCAGGGGTGGAAGGGGAAGGCTTTCCCTTCCATCCCTGCCTTGAGGGGGTGGGAGGGAAGCCCACAGAGAGAGTGCTAGCACTCCCTCTGAGCTCAGTGCCGAGGACGTAATGGTTCTTCTCCTAGGTTCCCTCCTCTGATTATTTGTACCCCTTTTTAATTTCACTTTTTGCCATAATTTACATGTAACCCCTTAATCCTAATATAGAAACAATCACAATTAGTATCCTTTGGACGATTTTCCATAATACCCCATTCCAAAATTGACTAAACCAATTTCCCACAGAGACAAATCCATTTCCAACCTTTTCCCAAACTCATGGTTCCTTCAATTCTTTCAAATCTTTGCTTGCATTAGTTAAATTAGTAAGTAAATCCTTTATCTCTTTATCATTCTCAGGGATAAAGGAACAGCAGTGCTGGGCATTAATCATTTTACAAAATCCACCGTCTTTCGCTAAAATTATGTCTAAAGCAAGCCTATTTTGAAGCGTCATAGCTCTATCTGCAGCTAGTTCAGTATTTAACAGAAGTATTGCCCCTGTAAAGTTTGTCAGCATATTAGCCACAATAGTAGACAATTTTTCTTGTTTGCATTTAAAATAACTCCTACAGAAGGAATTATTGCCCCAAAAATATCCCCTACAATTGCAGAGGCGGTTTCTCTCTTTTGTCGCATTTGATGTAATTCAGTCACTTTTGGTATCTTCTTTAAATCATCTATCTGATAAATCTTAGGGAAAACTATCCCTAAATAGCAGGTTCCATACCATCCTTTAGGAAGACGGTAATAGGCATTAAGTCCACAAATATAATAGATTCCAGGAATCACAGGGTCCGCACCATTCAGCATAAAAGTCCACTTACTCTGAAACAAAAACACATGCCTACATTCACTCGTTCCCACAAACAAAGTGTCAGTGCGTGATTTTGGCCTATATATACAAAGCTTCCCTACATGTAATGCGTCTAAAGCTAATCTCCCCTGTGTTTTAATAGCAGTGTAAGCATAATCATTTTTATAAGTTCTTTTCTCTAGCCCTTTTTCTAATTTCTCTTTTAATATTTTCTCTTATCATCAGTATGCCCTATAAAGCTCTTTTCCATTGGTGTTAATAAGCAGGTTAAATTATTACGATGACCATAAGCCGTTCCAAAAGTTAGGGATGGCTCAAAGAATCCTCTAACTAATAGTATATCATGCGTCTTAGTTATTTTACTCAAGTATCTATTATTGGAACAAAGGAAAACACCAGGTCATGGTTAGAATAGAAATATTGAATATATTCTTAGTTATAGAATCTGGTTAGTAGCAAACTAAAGGTTTTCCCATATGTCAAGGGCAGACTATGGTACGTAACCCCTTCTTCCAAAGAGGAAGGAATTTGCGTACACACAAGACAATTCTTCGCATCCATCGTCTCTACATACTCATTCAACAACCGATTGAAAACGTTAGAAGAAAGCTCTCCTCTGCATTAGTATAATCATGCAAATATTTTTCATCTAACTTAAACCTCTCTAAAGCTGTTAGAGTAGTAGTTTAATGAACAGGAATAATAGTAGTCTCTTTCATTTCATGAATAGACGTTCCCACAATAATTATAATAAACCTTATTCCACACATAATTGCCACTCCAACACTCAAATATCTGCAATACCTAATGTTTCTATCGCTAATATTTAATTCAGCCATGATCTGTAAATAATCAGAAAGCAGAAGTAACTCTTAAGTAAAGTGCAACAGGAAAAAAAAAAAAATTGGAAAAATCTAAAATGTATTTCTTTCTCACCATTCGGTTTCACACACAAGGACCCTTCTTCTTCTTTTGTCAAAATCGGTTAGCAGCTTGTCACAATCAAGTCATCAAATGTCATATCAGGTTATCAATGTCTCTTCTGGGTTTATTTCAACAGCCTTCTCTTATTTTCTTCTTCAAATTTGCTCAACAACTCAGTCTATTAAGTACTGACTCAGAACTTCTCTGTCAAAGCAAAAGGACATGAACTTGTTTTGCCATTCACTTGTCGCTGCATACGGCCATTTCTGACCTGCATATCTTTGACTTGCTACTCTCTTTCTTTTCAACCTTCGTTATCCTGCTAACTCTCCTTCACTTAGTTTGTCTTTTCTTGTAGTATCTATTTCTTCCTCTATTGTCTCATTTATAACCAATTCTTTATTTTTGCCTATTTGAGATTCAGGCCAATTGTCTCCATTCCTTGCTCCTTCTGTCAGTAATCTCTTTATGATTGGACTCCTCTCTTTTACTCTATCTGTGGTGTTTTCTCTTGATGGACCTGCAACGGGTTCAGGAGGAGTCAGATCACTTTGGCTTTGATCCATCTCAACTCTTTCCCCCTCTTGGTCTTGCACTTGGTCTGCTTGTGCTTTGGCACTGTCTACTTCTGGGAGAGCTTCCCTCTGTGCTTGGTTCTACGGTCGTTTCCATTGGATTAGGCTCTTGCCCCACTTCTTGTACTCCTGCACCTTGGTCTCTTACTGGTGTAATTGACCCATCTTCCACCAGCTCTGGGTTAACTTCAGGCTTAACTTGCTCTGGCTCTGGCTGAGGAAGTGCCACTTGTTTCTCTGCTGTTTGTGCTCTCAACAACACTTCTTCATGATCTTGTGGTCTCACCACTCTCTTGGTATGGCTTGCATGTATCCAGTTAGGTAGTCCGGCACACTTTACAGCTGTCGTGGTTGTCAGCACCACTTGGTATGGACCCCTCCAACGTGGCTCTAGGCAAGTCTTTTGGACGTGCTTTTTGATTACTACCCAATCTCCAGCTCTCAAGTTATGACCTGGGTCATGGATGGGTGGCATGGTAACAGCCTGTACCTGCTGAGAGAAAGATTGAACCACATCAGCCAGACCTTTGCAGTAGTCCAACACCATATCATCTGTAATATTGACAAGAGCATTTGCTTGTATTGCTGATAATCTCATTGCTCTGCCCATGAGAATCTCATGTGGAGACAGTCCTGTCTTTCTGTCAGGTATATTTCACATTGACATCAACACTAAGGGTAATGCATCTGGCCATTTCAGGTTTGTTGCAGCACACATTTTAGCAATTCTTGGCTTCAATGTGCCATTCATCTGTTCTACAAGTCCTGATGTTTCTGAACGGTAACTGAAATGAAGCTTCTGTTCAATGTTTAATGCTGCACATAAGAGTTTGATGACTTCGTTATTGAAGTGCGTTCCCCTATCTGATTCTAAAGAGATCGGAAATCCGAATCATGGTATCAATTCCCTAAGCAACAGCTTTGCAACTGTAAGACTATCATTCCTACGTGTGGGGTATGCTTCAATCCAATGACTAAACACACACACAATCACCAACACGTATTTCAGTCCACCACATGTAGGCATCTCGATGAAATCCAACTGCATTCTGCTGAATGGTCCTCCTGCTCTTCCAATGTGGCTCAGATTCACCACTGTCCCTTTTCCTACATTTAGTTGCTGACAAATTAAACATCTGTGACATACTGCTTCTGCTGCTTGCCTGAATTTTGGATTCAACAAGTCACCTTTAAACACCCTGACCATGGCATCTCTTCCAATGTGTGCTTGGCCATGGTAGTATGGGGCCATCTGAGTCAACAAACTATTTGGGAGCACCATCTGACCCTCTTCAAAAACCCAAATTTCATCTGGTCTTTGAACACATTTTAACTTCAACCAAAGCTTTTTCTCTTCCTTGTCTGCATTCTCCTGCAACGGTTTCAACTCTTCTAAGGTGTCAATTATTTTTAAAGCAAAATTTGCACAATTAGTTTCTTCCTCTGGCATTAGTTCCCATTTATCCTTGAACGATATACAGTTCAATGCGCAGAACTTTGGGACTTGATCTGCATATCCATTTCCCAAAGAAATCTAATCGTGTGCCTTTTGGTGTGCACTGCATTTTACCACAGCAATTTCTTCAGGTAGCTGAATTGCGTACAACAACTCTTTTATCCGATCACCATTTCTCACTGGTGTTCCAGTTGAGGTCATAAAACCTTGCTGCGACTACAATTGGCCAAAATCATGAAGAATTCCAAATCCATATTGACTATCAGTATAGATTGTGACTCTTAGCCGTGCAGAAACATAGCAAGCCCTGGTAAGAGCTACTAGTTCAGCCACTTGTGCAGAATATACACCTGGAAGCCATGAAGCTTCTAATGTACCTGTAATAGTGCACACGGCATATCCTGCTCTCAGTGTGCCGGTTCCATCTCTGAGACATGAACCATCAACGAAGACAATTTGATCATTTTCTTCTAAACGTGTGTCTCTAATGTCTGGCCTTGGTTTTGTGCACAATTCAGTCACCTCAAGACATTCATGCTCAATAGCTTCTTTTTTTTCAATTTCAACAGTATCACTTGGAAGTAATGTGGCTGGATTCAGCACTGTACATCTTTTCAATGTTACATTTGGAGCACCCAAGATGCTTGTCTCATACCTTGTCGGTCTGGCCCCGTCAAATATTGTGTTTTCGTCCTTGTCAGTAGAATCTCAACAGACTGTGGTACCATTACCATTACAGGGTATCCCATGACTACCCCCTCACATTGGGAAAGACTTTGACCAACTGCGACTACTGCTCGCAGACAACCTAGTAAAGCTGCTGCAACTGGGTCCAAGGTAGCTGAAAAATAGGCTACTGGGTGATAAGCACCTCCAGACAGACAGTCAAGACAAACAAAGAACAAGCATCACGTTCATGACAAAACAATGTGAAAGGCTTTATGTAATCAGGCATTCCCAACGCTGGAGCTTTCCATAGACTCTCTCTCAATTTGGTTAATGCTTTCATCTGATCCTCATCTAAGATAATAGGATCTGTAACTCCCTTGTGTGTTAACTGTTGTAGGGGTTTGGCTATCTCTGCAAAATTTGGAATTCACTGCCTACAGTACCCTACCATTCCCAGAAACATTCTAACATCTTTTTGCGAAGTCGGAGGACTTCTCTGCAGAATCATGGTGATCCTTTCTCTGGAGATTCTCCTCAACCCTTTCTCAATCTGATGTCCCAGATATTTGACTGACTTTTGACAATACTGCAACTTCACAGGTGAGACCTTATGTCCGAATTCTCCCAAATAGTTCAACAGGGCAATCGAGTCATGCTTACACTCGTCCCTTGTTTTGGACGCAATCAACAGATCATCAATGTACGGTACAAGAGTCAATTGGCAGGGCAATTCCAATGACTCCAGATTATTTTTCAAGATTTGATTGAACAGGGATGGTGACTCCGTATACCCTTGTGGAAACCTGCTCCGGTTGTAGACTTTATCTAAGAATTTGAAACTGAAAAGAAACTGACTATCCTCATGAAGTGGCACCGAAAAGAAAGCTTGTGACAGATCGACTACTGTGAACCACTCTGCCTCGCAAGGAATCTGAAACAGTATCACTGCTGGATTGGGCACAATCGGGCAGTATTTAACCACTATGTTGTTTTTTTGGGGGGTAAATCCTGCACAACCCGTAGATTCCCACATGGCTTTTTCAATCCCATTATCAGTGAATTACATGGGCTACTCAATACTTCCTTTAAAACTACTTGTTTTAGAAAATTTCCAATTATTTGTGCCACCTTCATTAAAACATCCTGCGCCATGCTATACTGGGGAAGCTATGGAAATTCAACATTTGGTTTCAAAGTGATCTTAATCGGCTCCACTCCCTTAATCAGACCCACTTCTTTTCCTGTCAAGTCCCAGACTTCCTCCCTCACAGTTCCCTGCAGATCTGCATGCAACTCTTTCACAGTGAACATTGGGAAAAATTCAATCAATGCGTATTCTTCATAAGCATTGTTGAGTACCATGGCAGATGCCTGTTCTTATTCATCATCACTTTTTGTCTGTACTTCTATCCCTGCGTCTGTACAGTTTATAGAACATTTGGTTTTGCACAACAAGTCTCTACCTAATAAGGATACGGGGATTGAGTCACACACCTCAAATCTATGCATACCCAAGTAATTTCCAATTTCAACCTGCACAGGTTCCGTGATTGGGTTTGTCAATTGTCTATTCTCCACTCCTACGACTTGAACTGTCCTGCCTGAAAGAGGTAAGTTTGGTATTTCTATGCTCCTCACTGTAGAGCGTGTGGCTCCTGTATCAACCAAGAATGAAACCTTATATCCCATCACCTTTCCTTTTACAAAGGGCCCTCTCTGGTCTACTTCTAGGGAATTGGCAAGTATGCAGGCTCCTTCATCTGAATTGTCACTCATCCATTCATCGTTTATTTCATCATCACTGTGGAATGGGAACTGGTGTACTGTGTTATTACTATTGTTTTGTCTTTGACCTGTGACCTGTTGAGTAAGCATCACCTGTTGCTGTTCCATCGGTGCTTTGGGTATTTGCATTTGCTGTCTAGGTACCATAGAAACCTGCTGCTGAACCAGTGACAGTGGAGCGAATTGTGCACGAGGCACCTGCATTTGCTGCACTGGTAAGAAATTCTCTCCTCGATTCTGAACATTAAGAACTAAGCACTTCATTCTCTGGACTTTCACAGTTTGAAATGTACTGACGTCACCTTGCTGAACCACTCCATCCTGCACAATCAATGGGCACTTCCACTTCCAGTGTCCCACGTTTCCACACAAATGACACGGCAACATCCTTTTCACACCTTGCACATCATTTTGAACAACCACAGTTCCCAAATCTGGCCCCGCATCATATCCATTCTGCGCCCTCTACCCCTTACTTGAGGTTGAAACATAACAGCTCTCTGTTGCGGCGGCATCAGCGGTACTAAAGCTCCTTGCGCTCCTGTTTGAGATGCTTTGATTTGCATCACCTTCTCCTTCAATTTCTTTTGCTCAATTCAATCTCATCACTACAGTATTTAGCATATTGCAACACTTCATAAATTGGTTTTGCCTGCCAGCAAATTAAATGATTCTTAATCATCTGTCCCACTTCTGGTCTCAATCCCTCGACAAATCTGAATACAAAATGCAACATGTCTTTCGGCTCAATTGCTTCCTTACCACTGTACTCCTTGAAAGCTTTCAACAGTCTCTCATAGTAAGTATGTATTGACTCTTTAGAGTCTTGGACTGTTCTATCAATCCGCTGCCAATCAATGTTTATGGGAGCGATTCTAGTCTTCAGGAATTCAATCACCTTGCAATAATTCTTCTTTACTTCAGGTGAAGGTGCACCTGTTATTTTGTCCCTCTCTGGTTCACTCGTCGGCCAGTCTACTGCCCTCTTACACTCGACCCACAAGTCGGCTGGAACAACTATCTCCAATAAGGTGTTCAAGTCTTCCCATAAACATTAGGAGAGCTTCACAAATCTCTCAGTCTGTTGATACTACTCAACTGGCTTTCCCCTCAGCTTACGGTAATCGTTTGTGAAGGATAATATGTCACTCCTGTGCCACGGGACATGAACAAACTGCCCCCTTGGGATCTCCCTCATTGGAAGCATCTTAACTGATTCCCCTTTTTCAACACCTTCCACCCCTTCTTGAGAATCTCGTTTCCGTTTCTCTTTTTTCTTCGTCCATCTACCGTCCCACTGTTCCAATGCTCTCCAAATCTGTGCACTCTGTAATAATTCTCTCAAGTGTGCTTTCATCCCAGCTGATCTCATGTGCTCAAAATCTTTTGCCTCAAAATCTAGTCTGCAGCTTCGTCTCAGATATTTCGTCATCTTAAGGTCAATGTCATGTTTCTCTGCTAATTCCGCTAACTTCTGATGTATTTTACCCACTTCTTTTGTGATTCTTGGGCATAAGTATCTCAGCTCTTCCTCTGTTTAAGACTCTAATCCAGTGGTTCTCAACCTGTGGTCCGGGGACCCCTGGGGGTCCGCAAAGCCTTCTCAGGGGGTCCGCGAGAGCCTAGAAAATTAACAAATATGAACAAATATTGACAAATTAGGTCCCCAGCTTCCAGTAATGACACAGGCGGGGGTCCATGGATTCCGATGATGATTCAGTGGGGGTCCCTGGGTTCCATCAATGTTAAAATGGGGGTCCACAGAAGTCAAAAGGTTGGGAACCACTGCTCTAATCTGTTCAGTCCCATTGTTCCCTCAACTAATTCATTTGCTTCTATATTCAATCCTACTCGATTTATCTGATCTTCACCCTTGGATACGTTCTGAGGAGTATTTGGACTGTCTAGCCAATTATTCAATTGTTGAGCTGTTAACCCTTGCAATGAGCTGTTACTTGCATTCGGTGCTGGTAACTATTGTACCACTGCACCTGAAGCTTGCGGAGTCAAAAGACTCAGACTCTGATTCACATTTGGGCCACTTGCTGTATCTGGAAGCGCTACAAGAGGACTAAGATCCATTAAAGGTCTAGGTCCATTGAAAGCTTGTCCTGCAGCCGATATCAGCTGTGCAGAATCTCCCACTCCCCTTCTCACAAGACTCTGTGACATGTCATTTTGTTATCCTGTTTCCGATTTCTTCTGTGCATATACGGGTATCACTGGACCGACAGTAATCAGTAGCGATATTGCATCCGGGGCTGCTCTAGCACCTGTAATTTGTGTGAGTGCTACCCCCATTGCCTGGTTCATAACTGGTGTAAGATCTGTCTGTGTTCCTGTCAGTGGGGTGAACTTTGGTAAACACTGTGCTTGGGCTGAAGGTAACAACATTGGTGTCGGTTCTGTCTGAATCAACATTGGCTTCAGAAGCACCTGCTCCCTTGGCACCATGATATTCAAAACAGTCTCAAGAACTGGTACGTCTGGATAAATTCTCTGTACTGAAGGTGGATGTACCTGCGCCTGAACTACCGTATTAGTTCCTGCATTAGGTGTACTCTGTACTACCCCTGACAATTGTCCGCCTTCTACCTGTGCCCCTCCCTCAGCTCCCTTGGCTTGTACCGAAGGAGCCGTAGGGACAGTAGCATTGGTACCTGGACCCCCTGCATAACTTGTTGAAGGTGGAGGTCTGTCTCTCAACAACTGCGTAATGAGATCCTCGACATCGGAATCATCATCGTCTACATAGGATGTTTTCCTTTTTTTCATTGCTCTACTCTCGCTTTCCTTTGCACTATCTTCCCTCTCTGCCTCATCTCCCTCTTTAATAGCAGGAAACATTTGAATCTCCTGCATTGTTGCCATCCTCCATCTCTTTTGCTCCCAATCCCATCTAGCTTCAGCTAATGATTTTTCCACTTTTCTTCACTCTTCTATTAAACTTCAGCTCCTGTTGCTGTCTGGCCACTAGCTCCCAGATTGCTAAAGCTTCAAACTGTGCTGGTCTCGGTAATAGCTTCATGTTATATAATGACATTCGCAATTGATCCAAAATTCTCAAATTAAATGTTCTGTGTTCCAGAAACGCTAAAGACCCCTGATTTTTCGTCAATTTGCTCCATTGTTTTAACCAAAGACATGGTGCTACACCTCGCTCTGCCATTACAAAATAAGCCGGAGAATCCTCTGGTGGGGTTGGCTCCCCCACTAATACCTTAATATAGGTATTGCCCTTCATCACACTCCTAAATGCTTTAAAAAACTTAATTTTGCCTGTTCTTTTTACGTTTGATTCGATAATGAAATGACTTTTGCTCCCAAGATTCCTTTCCCCTGATTACTCAACCAATTGCCTCTTACGGATGGCTGCCAAACCGGTTGCGGCTCTTCCCACTAAACAACCTATCCCAGCGTGGCACACTCTGATGTCACACTCACACACAGCGGCTGACAAAGTCTTACGGCTCGTCTTCCTTGACTCAATTCACACAACTAATGAAAATTATTGCGAGCACTTACCAAACCCCAATAACTAAAACAAACCTGCTGGTTTACTACAGGAAGGAACACAATCGCTTCAGTGACCTTATGGATTTTCACTAATGGCTCTTTTGGCTCATTTAGCTATTCCTCTTTCTCAGTCCCCCACATTCGCAAACAAAATTCGACCCGCAAATCTTACTCTCAACTGTTCAATGGGTCTGTTCTGGTGCACATAGAACACACCAAATCTCAGTCAAAATTCTGTTTTTATTCAACTTCTCATACACACGATCTTGTTGACCACGCCCGATCAACCTATTAAACCAAGCAGATTACAACATATAACCAAGTGTCTCCTACACTTGTCAATATACTCCGGAGTCTTAGACCACGCAGGGTCCGTACATCACCAACAACCACGTGGACAATTTTTTAGCACAAAGCGCCACACACATGTGAAGTTCGACGACTTCCCTACTCTCACACTGCGGAGTACGCACAGTCCTACTAACCTCGACTGGAGTACGCAGACTCCCTACTTTACCTCACACACATCACGAATCGCCTGCAAATTTGCTTAAGCCTGTGCAAGTGCAACCTACCACTTCCGCACTACCTCAAAATTCACCGGGAACATACCCAACTACTATACTATCAGGATCCAGGATCTGGGAAAGTCATCTCTGGGCTTAAGGGGACATCATCTTTGCTACCATTGTCATTTCAGAAAAATAAAATACGAACAACTAATCCTGACTTTAAACTAATACCATAACAAAATCACCACATAACTAGTTCTCTGAGGAAACTAACCATCAAGCTGCTACCAAAAACTGATAGCACGCCTGGTCCTTAGTAAGTAAACTTACAAGGGGACGTGTATAGGTCGATGAACCTTTTGAATTGCATGGAGTATCCTAGTCATGCAGTGATCCCAAGTTCCAAAAACAACATTAATATATAATTGTCAACAGTCAATAATTAAGACTGAAAACCCTTAGTAAACCAAAATAACCATAACTCACTATAAAAGGTTAATAATTTGTATTCCCTATTGATTACAATTTAAATCAAAACCTTTATTTACTTTCTTATATTCATTAATTCTTTATTAGTCATCACAAAATATTATTCATCAAAAGAATCACAGGCGATCAAAGCAATTAAATAATCAGCAATTATTACCATTAATGGAGTAATTCAGCAGTGCAATCCTGTCAGTCAATTGTCACTGTCAATGTCTCCCCAGTCACCTCACTAACCAAGATTAGCATCAGCATGTGGGTCTTCATGCGAAAATAATTTTGTCAAAAACATTAATTTGGAAAAATCTATCTAAGAGAGAAATTCTGAACAACAACGCAGTTGGTACCTAGAAGAAAAGGCACAATTAATCAGTCGCATTTCATAGCTACCTATCCAAGATGGATCAGCAACGAGTCAGTCTTCGTCCCCAGGTCATCAGTAGTCAGTAAAGTATCAGGCTCACAGAGAGCAAGCCCAATTATCAGAACTTCGAACAGCGTCTCCTGACGTCATCAACTTTCTCCTCTCCGCTCTGATTTCTCTCCCGTTGTCATGACTTTTTATTAGGGTCTCTCAGTCCGTCACACTAATCACTAATTGGTCAACATTATCAGGAGTTATGACTCCAACCTATAGTTTTTGTTTACTGCATCTACATGTCTATTTAGGCTTCAAGTTCCATTAACTTGATTGGTCCTTCTAATGATGAGAACATCATCCGGCTCTTCAGGTAACAAAATTGTTGCATATGAGTCTTTGGTCAGTGCTTCCATTGTTCAAGTCCTGGGAAAGTACATTTAGCCTACACTACGCATAATTGTATCAAATTGTCTTCATCATCTCCTGTCGGCTGTACATTTGCTGAATGTTCTAGCAGAGTCATCTGAACTCTGCACAGTTCAAGGTCCTTCCCTCCGGTTACCAGTCCTCGCAAGCCTCCTCGACCTTCACGTTATAAGCAGGCAAGGCCCAGTGAAACCAGGCCTTTGGTTCAGCTAAGTTAAGAATGCAAATTAACACAAAACATAGGTTATATGTCCAGTTATGATATATTAATACATTTTACATGTATTTTTCTCATATTTTAGCATCTTGTTAACACAGATGGTGACCACTCCCCGTGAGCACATTTTGCTTAAACGCGTGATTTTCTAATATCAGTTTCACTATGACATTTTCTCATTAATAAACAAGTATAGTCATTAGAAATTTCTCAAATTAACATATCTGCTTCATCATAAGTAAGGTCTCTAGGCTGTCGTCAAGACATCAGCAGGAGACGACCAGTGTGGCTGAAGCTTTAACGGTGATCTTACACTCAGCTAAGTCTTAATGGGAAGTTCTACTATAGTTCTATAGTTTATAGCCTGTTGTGGCAGGCTATACCAGCCATTAAAGGCCCGCTCCAGCGTTAAAGGCCCGAGCTGAAGGCAAGGGCCTTTAGCAAGGGAGTGGGCCTTTAATGGCTGGTATAGCTCAGCTACTGCAGGCTATACAACTGTTAGAACATTTCAACCCATCAGGGCTGAATATTCTAATTAGTAAAACAAAGGCCTCACAGAGCCAGCCATTAGAAGCCGGGAGCTACTCCATGGTCTCCAATGGAGTGCTCAACATTCCAACATTCTAATGTTCTAATAGAAAATGTGCACAATAAAGCACTGTCATTGGAAGGCAGTCATCACCTATTCTTACAAGACATATGCTCCCTGGCAATAAAAAAACTCTTGCAAATTAACATTGTTGAATGCCAGTATTTAGATGCTTGATGGTGTCCCTCTGTGAGCAGAAGTATGTTGTATGTATGGTTGTGGTGAAGAGTTTTTGAGAGAAGGTATTTTCAGTCAGGTCTTACCTGCTTGGAGTCATGGGCACCAAACTCCTGCCATACAACATCTGCCTCCGTGGCAGAGGAGTTGAATTCCAGATCCCTGCTGCCTAAGCTTGTCTTACTATGAATATCGATTTAGAACACTCATTGTCCTTGGCTTCTGGGCCGGTAGTACTATTAGAGTGGACTGTCTTTGTTTGCACCATAGCGCAACTTTGAGCAGGTGCACCAGGTGCAAACAGGGACAGAGTACACTAATATAATGAATGTACTGCCCCTGGAGCAGCCGTGAACTCACACAGCCCTGGAGGCAGCGTGGTTAGTGAAATATGGAGTGGCTGTGTCAAGTTTCACAGTGTAGCCTGCAACCTGCCTGCTCTTTTAATAAGAATTAAAGATCCCCCCGCAGACGGGTGCATTGGACGACTGCACCCACCTCTGGGGGAATATTCAGGGGGTCCACGGAACCCCCTCATACTTCTCCAGAGGTTGCCCTCAGTGAGTGCACCGACAATGTGCCACCTTTTTGTGGCACACTATCTGTGCGTCTCCTAAGGCACATTTGCCTGTGCCTCCGCGTCTTTAACCTTTTGTGGGTGCACACAGCCAAAGTGATTCCCTCATTTGCTTGGAGCCACGTCCCCATGCAAATGAGGGTGCACCTTCTGAGGATAGTGCTGGCACTACATGTGCACTAGTGCTATCAGTATTACAGAAAATGCCGCACAAGCATCTGCCGACCCCTCTCTAATAACACTGTGTCCCAGGGTGCAAAAAGCAAGAACACACACCCATTGCAGCCCTGGGGCACTATCTGTAATGCAGCCTATGGACACCAAGGCCAATATTACTAATAGGGTTCACCCACCTGTATGGGGATGTCTAAGGAGTCCATGGGTCCCTTTCACCCTTCGAGAGGGCTGACCCCAGGGGGTGCACTAATGGTGCTCCACCCTTATGGGGTGCACCTCCTAAGGGCATGTTTACCTCTGTGCCCATATCTGTAATATTGCATGGGGCAGAGGTAAAGTGAATCCTCATTTGCATTGGGTCATGCCCTCATGCAAATGAGAGAATGATCTCTCTCAATAGCGCTGGTGCTACTTTTTGTGCCAGCTCTATCAGCAAAACAGAAAAGGCAGCTCCAGCATCTTCTGTCCCTCTTGTAATAACAAAGTGCCCCACGGGCACACAAAGTGGATGCATATGCCCATTGCATCCTGGGGCACTTTCTGTAATGCGTCCTATAGTGAACTCCATCATGGGAATGGAAAAGCATTAAAGAGGAGAGATTGTTTTTGCAGGAAGAGATAGTAGTGTCCTCGGATGAGGGATCAAGAACACTTCATCACTAACTTCTATAATGCTGATATGGCCAGCATGCTATAGTAGCATCTTTAATGCAGATATGGGCAACCCAGACTCTGCAGAATCAGTTGATGAGAGAGATTGACAAAAAAGTTAAGAAGTTAGTCAAAATGAAAACAAATGTGTAATTTAAGACAGTAATCAAAACTTCAGCATTGAGTTAGAAGACATTTGCACTCAACCAGAATAAAATTGCACTTGTGCAAGTTATCAGGCAATTGGCTTGCTGGGTTATGTGATGAACATTCCAGTTTTGAGCTGATATCGCTGTTATGCACTTGGAAAGGACAAAAATTGATTAAATAGATCGAATGGCCGAGCAAGTTAATCAGCCATATCTTATAGCCTTGTTACGTGCCGCAAGAAGATCGTGTGATCTGCAAGGTTGAAGTGGGACTAGTGCATTGCAAGCTGCGGGAATACACCAGTGTGAAACATCCAATCCTTTGGTCAGATGAAAATTCTATGAAGTCAACAGAAGCTCCACAACTGAGAGGTGAAATTTGGACAGAAGAGATTCACAGTTTGCAATACGATCAGGGAGAATAATTTGAGTTTGACACACTTTTGGGAATTAATCCTAATACTACATCATTGATATTGTGGTTGGTTACAGATGTTGGGCCTGATTCACAAAGGTAAACGTGGACCAAAAGTTTAAGTTTAGACCAAAAGTCTAACTTTGGTAATAGTAAAGTTAGACTTTTGGCCTCAACTTAGACCAGAAGTCTAAATACTACCACTTGCCCCAAAACCTTTTATTGCTGTAAATAATGAGCCAGTGCACCATAAATGTTTCTTCTCTTTATAAACAAAAGTCAGTGACCTCTCTCTTTGACTCACCAGAATTACTTACTCGATTAGCTTACTTTGAAGATTTGATCAAATAAAATCAGAGCTAGCACCACTGCAGACCCTTCCAGTAACAGCAATAAATAGCCTTTTTGAGTCAATTTGTTTAAGATATTTGCATTACATTTTACATAAGATAACACTGCCTCAAAAGAAATACAGCACCATGAATTTATTAAAGGCTTCATCTCACTGATTGTCAGACATGGCTGCTTTCTACACAAACTAAGTGGCAGGAACGCAGAATGTATAAATAATAAATAAGAATATATGGATAGCAGAAGCCTTTGGTCCTTGTACTGTTAAGTGCTTGTTCTGCTCCATGTTTGACGCGTATAAATAATTCAACCCAAGTGGGCTCGCATTTACAAAACCAATAGACTAACTTGTATTGTCAAGTACGTTGACATTTTAAACAAATGGAACATGCTTTTTGTTTCCTTTCCTGCAGGAGTTGCCACATACATTATTGCAAATGGGATTTCCTTACCACCTGATGGCATCTGCTTGAGCTCTGGGAGATGCTGCACTCCATTTTACCAGCAGGGGTCTCTTTACAACTGGCATGAGTCCACGACTGTGAACCATTTATCTTGCCAACAGTTAGTACCTCTTGTCAGGCAATCTATTTAGTATGATTGTTGCCTCGGCTCTTCAGTTACGTGCGGCAACTCACTTTCGTACTCTGCCACGTTGCAACATTTCCGGAGTTATATAGATTCGCCAAAAAGATACCTCATATCATGAATTTTCACTGGTACACCTTTGTATTGATTTGGCTTACCACAATGCCTGCTGCTCTACTTCTTGTACGTACCGTAGGCCAGGCTTCTGCAAGGAGTTGCTTGTGAGCTACTGGTAGCTCTCCAGATACTTGTAAGTAGCTCACCTGTGTAGGCCCAGACTACTAAATTAAACGTTTTTACTTGGTTGAATTATCATATTAATACCAACATTTAAAGTGTATAGTTGAAACCAAAATGTGACTATTTTCAAAACTCATGAGATGATATTTGGTGAAAAATGGTGGAGTTTCCAAAATAATTGTAAGGCTGATATTGTGACATTGGTAAAAACCTTTACAAATGTTGTTATCTTGGCATTGCAACTATGGTTGTTATGTATTACCCATTTAGAAGCATTATATATTGTCAAATATTTTTATAGGTTGTGGCTTGCAACCATGCCTGATTGACTGAGATGATCGCTAATATTAGACATGTATATGTTGGTCACTAATGTAATCTTGCCTGATACAGTCACTATTATAATACTAATAATATTGGTACCTCTTGATGAGTTTCATCGAACATAAGTAGCTTTTATTACAGAAAAGGTTGGAGACCCCTGTATAGGCTTTGCTCCTTATGCAGATGCCCTGGGCTTTACCTTTGATGGGAGAAGTTTCTCTCTGACAACAATTTGAAAAGAGAGCACAACTGGGTCCATATTACACAAGTGCCACGGGGGCGCAACAGATGCTTGTGCGGCCCCTTCTGTTATACAGATAGCGCTGGGGCACATATAGACTTAGTGCTATCATTAAAGGGCATTACCTCAATTGCATGAGGGAATGGCCCTATGGAAATGAGAGAATTTCTCTGCCTCTGTGGCCGTGCCACATTCCCGAAGAGGGCCCAGAGGCAAATATGCCTTTAAAAGGCACACAAAAAGGTGGCACACTTTCAGTGTGCCTTCTAAAAGCAGCCCTCCAAAGGTATGAAAAGGGGTCTTATGGATCCCCTAGACATCCCCCTGCAGGGGGTGCAGTCACTCACTTCACCCACCTGCAAGGGGTCTCTAATCCCCTTGAAAAGTGCAGGCAGTTTGCCTCTTCACACAGAGAAACACAGAGCAGCTTTTAAACAGCTGCTCTGTATTTCTCTTGAATGCGCTGCCCTGGGGGCAGCTAGAGATTGCAACTTCCCTAAGGGCAGCACATTCTGCCTAATAGGGTGCGCTTTCCCTGGTTCCATCCAGCACACCTGCTTTAAGGTGAACCATGGTGCAAACAGGGAAAATGCACCCTATAGCTAATACGGGCCCTGGTGGTGAACAGGTATGGAAGTCCTTGGAGCCTTTGAAAGTCCTTTGAGTCTCTGAAAGACAGAGACAACATGAATCGAAGAAGAGAACCTAAAATAAACAGAGTGAGAGACGTTATTATGAACCATACAACAAACAAAAAGTTGCCAGGTGTCATCTCCCTTGTTCACACTCTATTCACAACAACTCAAAACTAATGTAAGTGCTCTCCTTCCTCTGCTGACCCTGACCGGGAATTGAGTGTTTCTGCTGTCCTGTGTGTGAGCCCCAGCTGCCAAGAGCTGGTCCTCCACAATCTCCAGCCTCCATGACTTCTATTTCTCAGTCTTATCGTCTGTTAATGTGTTTTTCTCATCCTTCACAGGATTCAAACTAATCCCCCGAGGTAGATGGGATCTTTTAATCCAGTGTGTAGTCTGTTTAGCCATTAACAATCCTTTCAAATCCAACTACAAATTTCATCACCATGACCCACGTGGCCACAGAAGAAGAGTCCAATCAATAAAAGTTTCAAAGCTTTATTTTGTAAACACAAAGCCAAAGTCACATAAATAGTGTGCAGAATCAGATTGTGAAGGTACATAAAAACCATGGGTTGCCCAAATCTATGAAATAAGTTTAATCTACTCAACATCAACACATTAGACATTCAAGAAGGATACTGCACATTAATAAAGACACAATTTGAGACACAGAAACATTATTTAAATAAGGCTGCAAATACGTTAGCCAGATCGAATTACAAAGATTCAAAAGTCGGGATTTAGACATGTAATCCTTACTTCTAGCAAAATTAGGACACACCTGTGTGGGGACAGGCTAACACATGCAGTCAAAAGTAAAAAAGAAAGACAAATATATTTTGGAAAAACATCTATCTCGGGCTAAGTTAGACTAACGCGAAAGATAAAGTAGGCAGGTGTCAGCATGGTAACTTATACTAAAGAAACACAGATCAGGGGAAAATAACATTTACATTAGATTATACCTCTCCTTGAGTCAGAATTCAATCTAGTTTCGTCAGCAAAGCATGTAGCTCATAAGCAAAGTCTGTTAGAAGCAACATCAAGGGAAAGTGCAGAACACTGGCTGCACGGGGAAATCAGGAAACATCCAACACGCAAGTTACAGAACAAGATTCTAAAGGGGACTGACTGAAACTTACAAAGTCTATCCCTAATTAGAAATACTCCAAACAGTTTGATTGGTCAGTTCAATAAGTCCATATCACGCAAAAGGAGCAATGTCCAATTAGAATTTGAGCACAAATCGAGTTTGCAACATGACAGATAAATCGCAGGTTCGGCACAAAGTCAGTTCTCCTTTGCGTGTGAATTCAATAGACTAACAATTTTGTTCATCACTCGTTGCAATCAGCATTTTTTCATGGAGTAAGACAATTTTAACAGTTCTCATGAGAAACAACCAGTTCAACAGTATCCACTATTTTAACTTTCAATCTCCAGGTCTGAATGCTCTAGAATCAACACCATTGGGAAACAAGTCTTATACAATGAACAATAGGACTCTTTACTATTCATGAGGAACAACCTAATGGAAAAATTCATGTTAGGGAAAAGAAATGATTTATCACTTTACATGACTGCAAATACGAAGTCTTAAGGCCTAGTTATGCTAACACAAGAAATAATGCATAAATATTGTTATTAATAAACCACACATATTATGCAAACTTATAAGTTCAGCATTAATAATATATCATCAGACTATGCAGAAACATTTAATTAAGAATTGCAATGTTTGTTAACGCATCACATTAAGTATGACAGAAGTGCATTTATTTTTCTGAGTACATAACTTTATACTAGTAAATCACATTAAACATTATAAATCAACTTTGTTTCACTATTAGTAGTTATTCTAATGTATAAGATATACTTCAACATTATTTTAGTCTTGTTAGCACATTGACAATTCTGGTAGGCACAATGTACACCACATGATTAAATGAGGGCACTTTTAATATACCTGTCAATGCAGCCTTTTGTCTATGTTAGGCTTTTAAACGTGAATATAAGTGTCACCTAATGCTGACGTCTAGGTCACTAAAAGAATTACTAAAGTTTACTGTTAGAAATGGGGTCTTTGGTTGTCAGTCAGGTTACCCCATGTCCAAGCAAGAACCCTCACTCTAGTCAGGGTAAAGGAGAAGTGCCCTCAGTTAACCCCCACTCACCTCCTTGGTAGCTTGGCACGAGCAGGCAGGCTTAACTTCAGAAGCAATGTTTTAAGTATTTGCACCAACACATACAGTAACTCAGTGAAAACCCTACAAAATGACACAACACAGGTTTAGAAAAATAGATAATATTTATCTAAACAAAACAAGACACAAATGACAAAAATCCACCATACGCAAGTCAAGTTATGAATTTAAAAAGCAAAAGTGTCTGAAATCCTTTGGAAAACAGTGAAAATGCTGTTAGCATGCAAAAGTGCCTGGGTAGTGCCTAAATAATATCGCACGGGCAAGTGTGTGTCAAAGAAGGCCAGCGATGCGTCAATTTCTCACTCACAAGCGAGACCGTGCGTTGTTCCTCCTCTGGTCGGGTCGGCGTTTGTCATTTCTTCTCTCCCACAGGAGAGCAATGCGTCGATCAGGGCGGGGATCTCGGGTCCGGGCAGGCTTTACAGTGTTTTTCCTCACCCATCGATGTTGCGTTGAAAGTCCAGTTGCACGGTATCCCAAAATCGTGCGGCGTGGGGTTTGCATCATTATGAGCTTCTGTTAGCGGGTGTTGCGCATCGTTTCGCCAGCTGCGTTTCGTTGATCTTCCAGCCGCAATGCAGGCGGAGTGGCGATTTCAGTCATGAAGCCACAGCGCATCATTTATCAGCAGTGTCACAGAAGGTGCGTCACAAATTTCCCCGCACAGCAGTCTGTGCGTGGATCTTCAGTCTTTGTCTGCCAGCTTCACCTTTAAAGAACTGGACAGGGCACCACTTGGCAGGGCAGGAGTCTCAGCAGAGAGCCTAGGTGCTAGCAGGGGAAGACTTTGAATGACCTGAGACTTCACCAACAGAAGGCAAGCTCAGTTCAAGCCCTAGGAGATCCTTCTCAAGCAGGAATGCACAACAAAGTCCAGTCTTTGTCCCCTTTCACAGGAAGAAGAAGCAACTGCAGGATAGCCTAACAAAGCACAGTCACAGGCAGGGGCAGCACTTCTCCCCAGCTCTTCAGATCTTCTCCTGGGCAGAGGTTCCTCTTGATTCCAGAAGTGATCTAATTTTCAGGGGTTTGGGAGCACTTATACTCCTTTCTGTCTTTGAAGTAGGCCTACTTCAAAGAGAAGTCTCTGTTGTTTTTAAGATCTTGCCTTGCCCAGGCCAGGCCCCAGACACACACCAGGGGGTTGGAGACTGCATTGTGTGAGGGCAGGGACAGACCTTTGAGGTGTAATTGACCACTCCTCCCCTCCCCTCCCCTCAGCCCAGATGGCCCATCAGGATATGCAGGCTACACCCCAGCTCCCTTTGTGTTACTGTCTGGAGGAGACGTGCAAACAGCCCAACTGTCAAACTGACCCAGACAAGGAATCCACAAACAAGCAGAGTCACAGAATGGTTTAAGCAAGAAAATGACTACTTTCTAAAAGTGGCATTTTCAAACACACAATCTAAAAAACAACTTCACTAAAAGATGTATTTTTAAATTGTGAGTTCAGAGACCCCAAACTCCACATGTCTATCTGCTCCCAAAGGGAATCTACGCTTTAATAATATTGAAAGGCAGCCCCCATGTTAACCTATGAGGGAGATAGGCATGCAACCGTGAAAACCGAATTTGGCAGTATTTCACTGTCAGGACATGTAAAACACATAAGTACATGTCCCACCTTTAACATACACTGCACCCTGCCCATGGGGCTACCTAGGGGTGCCTTACATGTATAAAAAGGGAAAGTGGGTGCACTTGCCAAGTCGAATTGCCAGTTTAATGCTGCACTCACAGACACTGCAGCAGCATGTCTGAGCCATGTTTACAGGGCTACTAACGTGTGTGGCATAACCAGTGCTGCAGGCCCACTAGTAGCATTTGATTTATAGGCCCTAGGCCCCTCGAGTTCACTTTACTAAGGACTTACTAGTAAATCAAATATACCAATAAGGGATAAGCCAACATACAATACAATTTACACAGAGAGCATATGCACTTTAGCACTGTTTGTCACGATCTGAATGCTTCTTACCGCGATTGTCTGTCAATCTTGAGGCACCACCTGGTCTCTTGCTGGTTCTGGCGACCCTTTCCAGTAGCCACGGTGCTGCGGATAAAGTAACACCAGGCAGACAGTGACCTCCAGAGGGAGTCCCAGAGGATAAAACCCAATGCTGGGAAAAACCTCAGAAGCAAGGAACTCCTGAAAAAGAGGTAATTCAAAAGAGAAGCGTAATATGAACTGGAAACAGCAAAAACGGCAGACAAACAAAAACAGGAAAAGTCCAAAAAATCACCGGATACAGGAGCGAGGAGCACCACCAGAACAGAAGGGTTTGCAATGCAAGGAAAAGAAGACCAACTGTGCTTCTATACTGGCAAACAGGAAGTGACACGCAGGAAATTGAGAAGACACTATCTTGAATTGGGAAAAGCCACATATGAATGAATGGAAAAATAGTCATGGTGTAAAGGAGGTAAGAGAGATTATAAGCGCAAAAAGCGGGCGCACCACGAAGCAGCACCCAAAGAAAGATGTACCAGTCGTGCTGTGGACCAAAAAATAGGCAGCTGCCCGAAACGCTGCTCAAAACGCGGCCCAATGCAGAAACGACCGTCCAGGACTCGGACCGCCGATCTGCCGTGGTCCACAAGTGGGGTGTCGCAGGTCCTCCTGGCGTCACAGTAGGTCCTCTCCCTGAAGCCCCAGGCTTGTCCGGAAAATGCTGAAAAAAGGTACAAACCAAGCGGGGAGCATGGACAGAGGAGGCATCCTCCCACGAACAGTCACTAATGGGATAGCCCTTCCAGCGAATCAAAAACTGGAGGCGATTCTGAAAAATGTGTGAATCGCATATCTCCTGTACTTCATACTCAGGATGACCATCAACCAAAAGAGGAGGCGGACCATGGGCAGTTCTGTGGTAGGGATCTGGAATAAAATGCCTGAGTTGGGATATGTGAAAGACAAGATGCACTTTCCAAGTCAATGGCAGGCGAAGTCGAACAGAGACTGGATTAATCACATGCAAAACTCGAAAAGGCCCATAGTAACGAAGTTTGAACTTGTTCTGGGATAAGAGAAAAGGCAGAAATTTAGAGGAAAGCCAGACCTTGTCCCCAGGCCGAAAAGATGAAGCAGCAGTACGCCGAGCATCAGCTACCTGCTTCATATATCGTTTTGTAGCCAAGAGATTGCCACATATCAGGTTCTGGACCTGATGGAGATGACAAATAAATGAGGTAACTGCAGGAGTCACATCAAAAAAAGTAGTAGGGTGAAAACCATAAGTGCAAAAGAAAGGTGGAGACTTAGTTGCCATATGGATTGTATGGTTATAAGAAAACTCAGCCAATGGTAGGTAAGAAGACCAATTATTCTGAGTCGCATTACAAAAACAGCTCAAATTATGTTGGAGTCCTTGGTTAAGGCGTTCTGTTTGACCACTGGTCTGCGGATGGAAACTGGAAGATAGGGCCACATCAATACGTAAACATTTACAAAACTCTCTCCAAAAATGGGATACATATTGAGGCTCCCGATCAGAAATAATTACTTGAGGAAGACCATGTAATCGAAAGATATCTTGTATAAAGACGTGACTCATTTCTTTAGCTATGGGTAATTTTTGGAGGGCTGAAAAATTAGCCATCTTAGTAAAGGGGTCCACTGTAACCATTATGACCTGATAACCTGCAAAAGATGGCAAAGAACATATAAAATGTGTGGGGACAGTATGCCATGGAACGGATGGTACTGATAAGGGCATGAATAGACCTGCTTGCTTAGTCCGAGGTGTTTTAGTTTGAGCACACATTGGACAAGACCTTACATATTTTTCAGCATCGGACTATAACGTGGGCCACGAAAAAGAACAAAGGAGTAGTTCCTGTGTGTTCTTAACTCCGCAATGTCCAGCAATAGGAGAGTCATGACACAGTTGCAAAGCTTTTGTCTGGACCTTCTCGGTAGGCAAAAATATGGTGTTTTTATGAAAGTAATATTCCTGATGCTTTTGTAAGTGGGGACTTAAAGTGTTCCATTCTTCCATGGATAACTTCTGATACTCGGTCTTCACGCATTCAAGAAAAGATTCAAATTAGTCGCACAATGCGACATGGCTCAATGATGTATGGAGAAATATAAATATTGCTCTCTGGATATCGGCGGGATAAAACATATGCCACAATATTTTCGGATTCGGGAATGTAAGTAACAATGAAATCGTATTGACTAAAAAAGAAAGCCCACCTGGCTTGACGACTATTCCGGCATTGAAAACTTCAGAGGCGTTGTAGATTGTGATGATCAGTTCGTACTTCAAAAGTCTCCTGAGAACCCATTAGGAAATGCCTACATTCCTTGCAGGCAGCCTTTAATGCCAGTAATTCTCTTTCCAACACTGAATAGTTTCGTTCTGCGTCGGATAACACGTGGGATAGGTCAAAGATTGGATGTTCAAGGTTATCATCGTCTTGTTTTTGAAGTAACACAGCTCCAATGGCTCGATCTGAAGCATCCATGACCACAATTAATTTCTTAGTAGTGTCAGGATGACAGAGCATCGGGGCTTGGGTAAAGGCACACTTTAGAGTCTGAAAAGCCCTTTCCACTTCCTCTGTCCAAATGAACCCCATCTTTAGGCATTCTTTTTTGATAGTCTGGGTTATACATCCTAGTTGTTGGGCAAAGTCCTTTATAAATTGCCTATAGAAATTGGACAACCCTAAGAAGCACTGTGTTTCTTTGACGGAAGTAGGAGAAGGCCAATCTATTATGGCTTGTACCTTTTCTGGGTCCATGGCGATTCCAACTGGATTGATACGAAAACCTAGATATTGAACTTCGGTCTTGTTAAACTCACACTTCTCCAGTTTACAGTACAAATTATTTTGTCAGAGTCTTTCCAAAACTTGGAAAACATGTTTAGTGTGTTGCTCGGGACTACAAGAATATATCAGAATGTCATCTAAATAGACTACGACACTCAGAAATCAGAGAAAACCGAATCCATAAATCTTTGGAATATGGAAGGGGCGTTGGTAAGACCAAAAGGCATGACACGATATTCAAAGTGGCCCAACGGGGTACGAAAGGCAGTCTTCCATTCGTCACCTTCCTTAATTTGTAAGAGGTGATAGGCACCCCTTAGGTCTAGATTAGTGAGTATTGTAGCTCCTTGGACTGCTTCCAGTACATCCATAATAAGGGGTAAAGGATACCTATCCTTGATGGTAATCTTATTTAACTCTCGAAAGTTTATACGGGGCGGAGCTCTTTAGTCTTCTTAGGTACAAAGAAAAGAGGAGCCCCAGCAGGTGATGAAGAGGGAACAATCAATCCACTTTGTGGGTTTTCCTCTATGTATTCCTTGAGTACCTTCTTTTCCTGTTCTGATAAGGAATACATTCTTCCAAATGGAACCACTTCCCAGGTATCAAAGGAATAGAGCAGTCATAGTCCCTATGATGAGGCAAAATGGGTCTTTGAGGTTTCTGGAATACGTCAGAATACCCCTGATAGCATCTGGGTACTCCTTGAATCACATTAATAGTACTGCTAGCTTCATTGGAGGAAAACATGGACCTTTTGGTGACCAATAGGAGTCAGTAGAATAATAATGCAACTGACAAAAGTGAGAGGAAAGTGATATAGTCTGTGTCTCCCAGTTTGGATATGGATTGTGTCTTGCCAGCCAAGGAATACCCAAAATCGTAGTATGGTTTGGGGAAGATATCATGTCGAAGGCCACATGTTCCTTATGTCTTCCGAATTGCAGGCAAAGGTTGGTAGTGGTATTAACCACTGGTCCAGAAGTTAGAGGAGAACCATCTACAGTTTGGACGTGTTCTGGGATTTCTTTAGGAACAGAAGGTATTCCTTTTTCTTTAGCACATTTCTCATCTAAAAACATACCACTGGCTCCACAATCCAATAACACAAAGATTTGTTCTTCCTGGTTTGGGCACTGAAGAATCACTGAGATGATAAAAAGAGTGGAGTTGTCTTCTCTGGAGTAGCAGATTGAAGGAATTTCAATACCTTCTATCCCCTTCCTCCTCACAGGGGGCGGGAGTTGGCGTTTCCTGAAGGTCTAATGGGTCGGATAGGACACATTCAAATAAAATGACCTGCACTGCCAAAATAAAGACATGAGCCTTTACGTTGTCAGTTCTCTTGTTCTGCTTCTGATAATGGGGCACGGGCAATGTCGATTTGCATGGGTTCTTCCTCCGAAGTAGCGGAGTATTCTGCTCGGTTTTCTTCAGGAAGACGTGTAGACTAGCCACTGTCGGAGACTGGACCCTGGACCCTGGATCTTCGTTTCTCTAATCTACGTTCCTGTAAACGGTGCTCAATATTAAGGACCAGGTCCATCAGTGCCTTCACTGATTCTATTGGAGTAAAATGCACCAGTTCATCTTTTATTTCGTCCCGTAACCCTTGATGAAAAAGTGTCACAAAGGTGCGTTCAGCCCCTGTGGTTTCAGCCGCAAGTTGTTTAAATCGGGTTATGTAAGTCAGAACATCCTGATTCCCCTGTTGTATCTCACATAATGCCTCTTCTGCAGCAGCTTCCAATCCAGGTCTTCCAAACATCTCTTTAAAGGCTTGCAGAAAGTCTGAATAATTGGATATTATCAGATCATTGACAGCGACCAAAGGAGTTGCCCAAGCTAGGGCTGTGCCAGATATGGAGCTTATCAGATAACCAACCTAAGTCTTATCCTGGGTAAACTGAGAGGGTCGAAACGCAAAGTATACCGTTAAGGAGTCCAGAAATTCCAGAACTTGTTTGGATCTCCAGAATAACGAGGCGTGGAGACAGAAACAGCAGAAACGACCTTCCAGGACTCGGACCGCCGATCGGACCACAGCCCGCAAGTGGGGTGTTGCAGGTCCTCGTAGCTTCACACTGTTTAGCAGTGGTAAAGTGCCCAGAGTCCTTTGATCTACCAAAACTCAATTTTCTTCAGGTTCTTGTCATAAGCACTTCTCGTTTTTTCTATTTCAATCTCGCCATTCCTCTGTTTACTCTTAACTCTTTGTATTTTCCAAAATTTGTATAGCTTGTAAAATCTATGCGGTTACCGACGAATGACCGCACCGCGGTCAAAAGACCGCGGCGGTCATTCCAACTTTCCCGCTGGGCCGGCGGGCGACCGCCAAAAGGCCGTCCACCGGCCCAGCGGGAAAGCCCCTGCAACGAGGAAACCGGCTCCGAATGGAGCCGGCGGTGTTGCAGGGGTGCGACGGGTGCAGTGGCAAAACAGACAGTGAAAATCTTTGTGGGCCCCTGTTAGGGGGCCCCTGCACTGCCCATGCCAATGGCCCCCAGGGGCCCCACGGCACCCGCTCCCGCCATCCTGGTTCTGGCGGTGGACACCGCCAGAAACAGGCTGGCGGGAAGGGGGTCGGAATCCCCATGGCGGTGCTGCAAGCAGCGCCGCCATGGCGGATTCCCTGGGCCAGGGGAAAACCGGCGGGAAACCGCTGGTTCCCCTTTTCTGACCGCGGCTTTACTGCCGCGGTCAGAATAGCCCAGGAAGCACCGCCAGCCTGTTGGCGGTGCTTCCGCCGCCCTCCGCCATGGCGGTCATGGACCGCCAGGGTCGGAATGACCCCCTAAGTGTGACTAAAGCACACAAAGTCAGAATCAACAAAGGTCTCAGGATCATCTTTACTATTCCCTTTTCCAAGACTCCAAACCATGTTTCCTCCCAGACATTTGTCTCCTTTAAATCTTTGATGTCATTTTTCAGATTTGTCATGTTAGAGATAAACTTCCCTATTTCCTTACTATTGTCAGGTCTAAAGGTGCAACAATGTTGCGCCTGTAAAACTTTACAGACTCCACCTTCCTTCACCAATAATATGTCTGGTGCAAGACAATTTTGCAAACCATTGATCACACAGTAAACATTTCTGTATATGTTAGCAACATTGCTTCAGCATAATCAGTAGCCATCTTTTCCACTAAAGTTGACAACTTTCTCATCTTCAAGATTCAAGATCACACCAGAGGATGGAATAATGGCACCAACAATATCACCTGTAATCTCTGCTGCATTAGCTCCTCTCTTAACTCTGGATTTCGGTCTCTCTCTCTCCAGACTGGATTGTCAAAATTGTCCATGTGGTAGATATTCAGAAAAACTACCCCTAAGTAACATGTACCATACCATCCTTTCGGCAGTTTGTAATAGGCATTTTTTCCACAAATGAAATACACACGAGGTGTGGTAGGGTCTTGACCATTTAACATAAAATCCTAAACACTCTTAAACAAAAACACATGTCTACATTCACTAGTTCCTACAAATTTTGTGTCAGTCTTTGACTCAAGCCTATATATATATAGCTTCCCTAAATGTTTCCAATCTAAAGATAAACGTCCTTGTGTATCACCACCTGCAAGATGGATAGCATCCTTTTACCAATTCTGTAAAACTAATTATTTATCTATTTTGGTTTCCATTACTTTTCTCCTGTCATCCACTTGATTAATGAACTCCTTCTCAACATGTGTGAGAATGCAGGTTAAATTGTTCTTGTGTGCATATGCAGTTCCAAATGTTATGGTTGGTCCAAAGAAACCCCCAATGTCAATATTTTTCACTTTAACAATACTACTCAGATGCTGGTTAATAGGCTCAAAAGAAAACACTAAGGGGGTCATTACAACCCTGGCATATGGTGTTAAAGTGGCGGTAAGACCGCAAACAGGCCGGCGGAAAAAAAAAGGGAATTATGACCGTGGCGGAAACCGCCAACAAAGACAGCCACTTTAACACTCCAACCGCCACGGCGGTACAGACAAGCAGCGCGGCGGTCACCGCCAACAGACAGGCGGGAGACAATGTCCGCCCACAGTATCACAACCTACCAATCCGCCACCTTTTCCGGGGCGGATTCACCGTGGATAAAAACACGGCGGAAACAGCCATTTCAAAGGGAAAACGCTCACCTCAAACATTCCACGAGGAAGGAGGGCACCATGGAGCCGGAACTCCAAATACTCCCTGCGATAGTCTTCCTGCTCCTGTACGATGACCATCAACGCCGGCGCCGAAGACAACGGTGAGTACTGCACCTGTGACGGAGGGGGGAGGCAAAAGTCAGGGACACACACACGCAACACCCCCACCCCCACCCCGACCCTCACCCACTACAACACACACACCAATGTATATCCAAACAACACAGTAACAACCCCCAATCCCCCCGGAAGAATGCAAAGACAAAAGGAAATTAGTGCAACCATTGTAATGTATAAAAATACAGTAAGCTAATATATACAGATATATATACACATTCAGCAAAATATACATCACGATTAGTAGTGCAGGTATGCACCATTCAATGTCCGTGGACCACTGGCCCCAAAATGCATGGGCGAGGCCCACACTAGATACCTGAGCAAAACGGAGAGAACACTGCTGGGGCATCAGATAGAAATACAACAGGCACCTCAGGGGGAAGGGTAGGGGGGGCACCTCAGCCGAATGACAGCACCAAGCCAGATCCACGAGGGGGCTCCATGCTCATTGATGTATCCTGGGGAGTGCAAAGCCACAGTCTCGCAAGTCTTTTCAGTTGGTGGTTTGCCCACTGTACCATCCTGGGGAGTGCAAAGCCACAGTCTCACAAGTCTGTTCAGTGGGTGGTTTGCCCACTGCTTTATCCTGGGGAGTGCAAAGCCACAGTCTCTCAAGTCTGTTCAGTGGGTGGTTTGCCCACTGCTTTATCCTGGGGAGTGCAAAGCCACAGTCTCTCAAGTCTGTTCAGTGGGTGGTTTGCCCACTGCATTATCCTGGGGAGTGCAAAGCCACAGTCTCTCAAGTCGATAACAGGCTCCACTGGTTCTGGAGGGGGACTGGTGCCCAGAGTGCTTCATCCTGTTAAGGACAGACGGAATGGATGCATGTCTCCACTGGCTCTGGAGGGGGACTGGTGCCCAGAGTGCTTTATCCTGTTAAGGACAGACGTAGTGGATGCTGTTCTCCACTGATTCTGGGGGGGGACTGGTGCCCAGAGTGCATCACTGTCCCCGTGACGGTCCCAATGCCGTCACTGCCCCTGCCGCACATGGGCTAGCAGTGCTTGAGTTGGCGGTGCTTACCCTGTTCAGCGGTGCTTGCCATGGCGGTCTTTGCCCTGTTCAGCGGTGCTTGCCATGGCGGTCTTTGCCCTGTTCAGCGGTGCTTGCCCTGTTCAGCGGTGCTTGACTTTGCAGTTTCTGACCTGTTCAGCGGTGCTTGCCATGGCGGTCTTTGCCCTGTTCAGCGGTGCTTGCCCTGTTCAGCGGTGCTTGACTTTGCAGTTTCTGACCTGTTCAGCGGTGCTTGCCATGGCGGTCTTTGCCCTGTTCAGCGGTGCTTGCTCTGTTCAGCGGTGCTTGCCATGGCGGTCTTTGCCCTGTTCAGCGGTGCTTGCCATGGCGGTCTTTGCCCTGTTCAGCAGTGCTTGCCCTGTTCAGCGGTGCTTGACTTTGCTGTCTCTGACCTGTGCAGCGGTGTTTGCCATGGCGGTCCCTCATTGCCCAGCGGGGCTGTGGCTGCCGGGGCCCTCCTGGGCACTGACTCTGGCGGTGGTCTCCTGACCAGTGTCGATGGGACTGCCCTCCTGGGCACTGACTCTGGCGGTGGTCTCCTGACCACTGACGATGGGGCTGGCGGAGGCCTCCTGGGCAGCGGGGTTGATGGCGGCCTTCTCCGCTGTGCTGCTCTTCCCAGACTTTGGCGCTTTCTTCTGCCCCTTCCCCACCTTGGGAGGAGTCACAGTTGAGTCGACACTCCCCCCGGGACACTTGTGAACGGCTTTGCCGGCTGGAGTCTTCCCCCTATCCCGACGGGCACTATCCAACTTCTGGTGCTTCACAGGGGGGGGACTGGCTGTGCTTTGGCTCCGTGTCACACTGGCTACCCTGGTGGTCGGTGCACTCCACATACCTCTAACAGGCACCACTGGTACCGGAGATTTTTTGGCTGAGGTGCTAGTACGGGACCTATGAATCGGAGGGAGGGGTGGTGGGAAAGAGGTCAACGTTGCTCAGGAAAAGTTTCTGACGAACACTGGGACGGGTAGCTGGAGGGGGTCTGGGAGTGGAGGAAGAGGAGGTGGTTGTAGGAGGTGTAACTTTGGATGATTTGGGTGCAGGTGCATGTTCTGAAGGCTGTCGTGAGGTGGATGGATGTTGGGTGTGTGTGTGCCCGCGTTTGTGTACTTTGTGAGGGGGCGTCACAGACACACTGGGAGAGGACACAGGGGACGTTTAAATGGTAGTGGGGGTGGTGAGTGCAGGTGAGCGGGGTGTGCTGGTGGGTGTGCTGATGCGAGTCCTAGTGGCTGTAGTGGTTGTGCATGCAGGTGAGAGTGTAGACGACACTGGGAGGGAGGAGGGAGACGACGAGGAGGGGGACACAGTGGAGGCAGTGGATGTTGCTGTGTCTGTATGTGGGTGATGCTTGTGTGAGTGCCTGTGGGATGTGTGGTGCCTATGTTTGCCTGAGCTTCCCTTGTGTGTTGACGTGTGTGCAGGCTGGTCTGATGGTGTGCTTGGGATAGGCAGAGGTACAGGGGATTGGGTCTGGGTGGAGGAAGTTGGAGGGGGGAGGCTAGACACAGGGACAATGGCTGCCATCAGTCCTGAGGCCAGAGATTGCAGGGTTCGATGATGGGCAGCCTGACCAGAATGAATGCCCTCCAGGAATGCATTAGTGTGTTGCAACTCCCTTTCTACACCCTGGATGGCATTCACAATGGTAGACTGCCCAACAGTGAGTGATCTGAGGAGGTCAATGGCCTCCTCACTGAGGGCAGCAGAGGTGACAGGGGCAGGGGCTGAGGTGCCTGGGGCGAAGGTGATGCCCACCCTCCTGGGTGAGCGGGCACGGGGCACACGGTGAGGGGCTGCTGGGAGGGCGGTGCTGGTAGGGGGGGTGGCGGCTGTACCTGTAGAAGTGGGGGGCACAGATTTTGCCGCCACCACAAGGGAGCTCCCATCGGAGGACGAGTCTTTGTCGCTGGTTGCTGATCCGGTGACCGCAGTGAAGCTCCCCTCGCCCTCCGTCCCACTGGTGTATTCAGAGTCCGTGGTGTGGCCCTCCATGGCCATGTGGGCTGCAGCCCCCTCGTGCTCCGGTGCCACTGTACCTCCACCTGATGATGCTGATGCACAAAAGAACAGGGAGAGCACAAAAAGGGGGGGGACAACAACAGAAGAAAGACAGGTTGAGTGCATGGCTTACCGCTACCTTTGGCGGACAATACAGACATAGCAGCCCCCTGCACTACGCCGCGCTGTTGGGCTCTACAGATGCAGTTCCTGGGATATGGCCTACATGGCTATGGTGGACATCTGCACACATAGATGACACAGGGGCATGTATACCTGTACTTGGCACTCTACAGAGGTGGGGTGGAGTGGCACATGGCCTGCATTACGGAGGGGCCTAGCCTACGGAACTCGCCCTGGCCTAGGGAAACCCACAGCCCTCCTCCCCCACCCAGACCCCTCCACTGCGCGCAAAGTCAGCTGAATGAGAGTGTACTCACCCCCTTGTGTCTGCTGTGATGCCCTCAAGCGCCCATCCAACTCAGGGTAGGCCACCACCAGGATCCGGAACATCAGGGGGGTCATGGTGCGACGGGCACCCCTCCCACGTTGGGAGGCCATCCCCAGCTGAGCCTCCGCCGTCTTCTTGCTCCAGCGGCGAGTGTCCTCCCATCTTTTACGGCAGTGGGTGCTCCGTCTCTGGTGGACCCCCAGGGTCCGGACGTCCTTGGCGATGGCACGCCAAATATCCTTCTCTGGTGGGCGCTGACCTACATGACATGGACAGGGGAAGAAGAGAAGTTGTTACCAACTGCACCGTTAAATGAGTGGCCCACGTCCCTGCCCTTGCCATGTGGCACATGCATTCACAGTCCTTCATGCTCACAGAACTCTGCCCCCTTCCTTCTTACGACCAGCCCTCTCCACCCAGGCATAGCCCATACAACTTGCACCCTATGTACTCACCTGTTGGTCTGGAGGACCGTAGAGTAGTGTGTACTGGGGGAGGACCCCATCCACGAGCTTCTCCAACTCCTGTGCAGTGAGGGCAGGGGCCCTTTCCCCAGTCGCACGTGCCATTGTCTCTTCCAGACCGAGGTCACAGCAGCACTTGCAGTATAGGTCCTCTCCTGTCGAAGATCAGGTATCGAGTGATTCAAGATTGAAAATGGCGGTCACGTCCACGGCGGTGACGTCCGCGGCGGTGCGTATCATCACCGCCGGCGCACTTCCTCATTGGCTCCTGGGACCCATAGGGTCCAATGATAACCAATGCAGCATTGCGCCGCGGTCTTCGACCACCTACCGCGACGGTGTACAACGCCAGCGCAGTTACCTCACATCCCATTGTCCCACTTTAGAGTTCAGGCAGCCGCCATTTCAGGGGCCCACATGGCTTCATTTTTAAATGCGTCACACATACCTAGGCCTGGACTCAACACTCCTACAGACAACTTTTTGGATTATGTTTCGTGTTCTGTGTAGCTGTGGGTACATACCTCTGAGTTGCTTGACTCTGTGGTCGCTTTTGTCCTTCCTAGGCACCGTCAGCTGGGACATGTGAGGAGATGGCGGAATCCTCCGGTGTACCGACCGCTGGTGGACCTGTTGACAATGGAGGAGCGACATTTAATCATCACCTACAGGTTTGACCGTGCCACAATCCAGGAACTGTGTACCCAGTTGGAGCCAGACCTGATGTCAGCAATCCGCCATCCCACAGGAATCCCCCCTCAAGTGCAGGTGCTATCAGTGCTCCATTTCCTTGCAAGTGGGTCATTTTAAACAACAGTGGCCATGGCATCAGGGATGTCCCAGTCTATGTTTTCCAACTTGTTGTCCAGAGTGTTGTCTGCCCTGCTGAAACACATGAGGAGCTACATCGTTTTCCCTCGGGTGGAGGATTTGGCTACAGTTAAAGGTGACTTCTATGCCCTTGGACATATCCCCAACATCATAGTTGCCATTGATGGGACCCATGTAGCTCTGGTCCCCCCCCACAAGAGTGAACAGGTGTACAGGAACCGGAAGAGTTATCATTCGATGAATGTACAGATGGTATGTTTGGCAGACCAGTACATCTCCCAGGTAAATGCTATGTTCCCTGGCTATGTGCATGACGCCTACATCCTGCAGAATAGCAGCATCCCTTATGTGATGGGTCAACTCCAGAGGCACCGGGTGTGGCTATTAGGGGACTCTGGTTACCCCAACCTGTCATGGCTACTGACCCCAGTGAGGAATCCCAGGACCAGGGCAGAGGAACGCTACAATGAGGCCCATGGGCGGACTAGGAGGGTGATCGAACGCACCTTCGGCCTCCTGAAGGCCAGGTTCAGGTGCCTCCATATGACAGGTGGTTCCCTATTCTACTCACCAAGGAAGGTGTGCCAGATCATCATTGCCTGCTGTATGCTTCACAATCTTGCTTTGCGACGCCAGGTGCCTTTTCTGCAGGAGGATGGTCCAGATGACGGTGTTGTGGCAGCTGTGGAGCCGGTGGACAGTGATGAGGAGGAAGCAGAGGAAGAAGACATTGACAACAGGGACTCAGTCATACAGCAATATTTCCAGTGACACACAGGTGAGAACACTTTCTTGACTACTACAAGTACTTTCACACTTCTACCTCTATCCGTCTGTCAATTTCAACCAGTATTTGGTAACTGAGTTGTACATTTCCCTTATGGTTTCACAGGTGTGGTTACCAACGTGTGTCATCTGCTTGCATCCTTCATGGACTTGTGATGTGTGACATAGGTATATTGACATTACTATTGAGAACGGATTTTGTCACTGTAATTGCTAATACACATTTTCTAAATCACAGACTGACTCCAGATTGTTTTGTGGTACAAGGGTGTTTATTGAAGTGCTAAACATTGGAGGGGGTGGTAAAATGGTGAGGGGTGATGGTGGAGGAATGTCCATGGCAGAGTCCAGTCTATTACTCTCACAGGTGCACTGCCCATATGGGCATAGGAAGTGGAGCTGGGGCAGTTCTAATATGGACAGGGTTACAAAGTGGGACAGTGGGATGACAATCAGGGTGGTCTCATTTCTTGGCGGGGTTCTTGCCATCGTGCTCTGTCTTGTTTCTGGATCTCAGGGACCGCTTGCGGGGTGGTTCTCCGTCTGCAGGGGATGGGGTGCTGGTGTGGTGGTCCTGTGGCGGGGTGTCCTGTCCACTAGCGCCGGCGGAGGTGGTGGGCAGTTCATTGTCCATGCTAGTGACAGGGGCCCCTTGGAGTGCCACAGTGTCCCTCATGGTGTTCTGTATGTCCTTCAGCACCCCCACGATGGTGCCCAGGGCGGAGCTGATGGTTCTGAGTTCATCCCTGAAGCCCAAATACTGTTCCTCCTGCAGGCGCTGGGCCTACTGAAACTTGGCAAGGATCGTAGCCATCGTCTCCTGGGAGTGGTGGTATGCTCCCATGATGGAGGAGAGGGCCTCGTGGAGAGTGGGTTCCCTTGGCCTGTCCGCCCCCTGTCGCACGGCAGCCCTCCCAGTTCCCCTGTGTTCCTGTGCCTCCGTCCCCTGGACCATGTGCCCACTACCACTGTCCCCAGGTCTCTGTTGTTGTTGGGGTGGTGGGTTATCCTGGGTTCCCTGTAGTGATGGACACACAGCTGATTGACGTGTCCTGGGTACGGAGGTATGGGCCCGCTGGGTGGGTGCTGTGCTGGTGTTTCCAGAGGGTGGAAGGTCTGTGTTGGGCTGTGCCTGTGTGAGGGGAACTGACTGTCCCGAGGCCCACGATGGTCCGGGCTTGTCATCTGGATCCAGTTGGCCAGAGCTGCTGTCATCACTGTGGGCCTCTTCTGTGGGTGGGGTAGAGATGTCTGGACCCTCCTGTCTGGTGATGTTAGGTAGTGGTGCTGCAGGGGTGTAAAAGTATGATTATTGCATGTGTGTGTGTCATGGTGTGCAATGGGTGGGTGAGCGTGCACCCCAGTGCTAGCATTCCTGTGTGGGGGCTTGTGTGATGATGGTTGGGGAGGGGGTGTTATGGGTATGTGCCGTGGGCATGCTTTAGTGAGGGGTGTCCATGCTTTGTTGTGTCATGCAGGGCTTGGTATTGGGAAGGGTGGTTTGTGTTATTAGTACATTAGTGAGGAGTTGGAGTGATAGGGGAGGGGGTGGGGGGGTGTGATAGCATGCAGGTAGGGTGGGGGATATGATAGTTAAGATTTGACTTACCAGTGTCCATTCCTCCACCGACTCCTCCGAGGCCCTCAGGATGCATAATGGTCAAGACCTGCTCCTCCCATGTTGTTAGTTGTGGGGGAGGAGGTGGGAGTCCGCCGCCAGTCCGCTGTACCGCGATGTTGTGCCTGGAGACCATGCAACGCACATTCCCCCGTTGGTCGTTCCACCTCTTCCTGATGTCGTCCCGATTTCCTGGGTGCTGTCCCACTGCGTTGACCCTGTCGACTATTCTTTGCCATAGTTCCGTCTTCCTAGCTATGGAGGTGTGCTGCACCTGTGCTCCAAATAGCTGTGGCTCTACCCGGATGATTTCCTCCACCATGGCCCTGAGCTCCTCCTCGGAGAACCTGGGGTGTCTTTTCCGTGCCATGGGGTTGTGTAGGTGATATGTGGGGTGGTGTATGTGGTGATGAGTGTGGTGATGTGTAGTGGTGTGTGGTGTTTTGTGCGTGGATGTTGTGTGTGTGATGGTGTTGTGTGCCTCTGTGTGGTGGGGTTGTCTATTCTGTGCTCTCTCTCTGGCCTTCGTCAATAATTTTGGGTCGTAGGGGTTTGTGGGTGATGTAGGTGTGTGTTTTATATTGTGTTGGGTGTGTGGGAGTGGTGTTTGTATGTGTATCAGGTGTGTGTAATTCGAATTGTCCAATGTGGCGGTGTTTTGGAGATGTGTGTGTATTTTGAGCGCGGCGGTGTGTACTGCCAATGGAATACCGCGGTTGAAAGACCGCCGCGTGGATTCGTGGGTCGTGATAGCATGGGCGTGTTTCTGTTGGCGTGACGGTGGAGGTTTTGTTATCGCCAGTTTATCACTGACCTTTGGTGTGGCGGACTTGTGTGGGTGTCTGAATTTCGGCGGATTCCGATATGTGGGTCATAATAGCTGTGGCGGATTGCCGCGGCGGTGTATTGGCGGTCTTCTGCACGGCGGTAAGCGGCTTTTACCGCCAATGTTGTAATGAGGGCCTAAATCTACAGTGAAATAGAAATAATGTATATACTCTTGGTTACAAATTGAGTTAGTAAAAGACTTCACAAATGCCATGAGTTAGTGGTAAGCTGTGATATGTTGGGCCATATGTACGAACACATTTTCCCATTGACACAGAATGGGAAAAACCCTTTGAGACATCTGGCCCGTGATTCCTTCCTGCACTGATGAAGGGATCTGTTTACAAACATAACAATCACGCACATCGATAGTTTCAATGTATTCATACAGTAACCTGTAGTATATGTTTGAAGGCAAAACTCCTCTTGAGTCGTCAATATGAACCAATCTCTCATCTTCATGCAGGGGACCTCACTTTGTATGTGGCTCTCCCAGCACTGGAGTAATTGTGCTTCTTTTCACAGACACACCCAAACCAGCAATCAATAATATGCTCACAATCACACATATTATTGCTAATCCTACACACACATTCTTACATTTACTCAATTTTCCGTGATCCAAACTCATAACTTATCTAGGGTCAGACCAAGATATTAAATTCAAAAAGCAAAAACCAAAAGCAAAAATCAAAAGTGGCATTAAATCAAGCACAGCTGCAAAAACAAAATGAAAAATATATTTTCAAAGTCTTTTTGCACTTATTTACAAACTTCTTGGTCTTCTATAAAGTTCATCAAGTTTTTTTTCTACTTGCAAATGTTCAAAGTCACTACTAAATGTTCAAGTGTCTTTAGAAATAAACCAGCTGGTAATCACTTATTTAGCACTTCCAGCGAATAATGTCTCTGTTCCTCAAGCAACAATAAAATTTCAAAGTTCCAAAATATTCAGTTGAGTCCAAATTGTCAACACAAAAGGTAATAAACTCCTTCTTCTATTCATTAGTAGTGAAGTAAGTCCATCTTTTTGATCTCCTTGCTGCACAATTTTCACTGTCACTTTGATCAGATTGTTTAGTTAATTCAGCAATAGTTGGAAGTACATCTGTTTCTGGGTCTGGATTTTTTGTGGGCCACTGGTCTCCAATTAGAATTCTTGTTTTAGGCACAACTGGGTTTTCAACATTCACTGAGCTAGCAGGAGTCAACTGATTCTGAGTTGACTCTCCTGCCCCTTTGATTGCTTTTGACACGCTCAGATTTTCACTAGTCTGTGCACGTTCTACAACAGCCATTTGTCCAGTCCTCACAGTTTGGCTAACCTGGACCCCTTCACTCCCCGATTCCAACCCTAGGGTAACAGGTACGGTATCTTCAAGAGGACTTGGAACTTTGTGAGTATGGCTTGCATGAACCCATTTCGGAAGACTAGCACACTTCACAGCAGTTGTAGTCACCAAGATAACCTGCAATGGCTCTTTCCAGCACGGCTCTAAGCATGACTTTCTTAATGTTTCTTTACCAGAACCAGTTGTGTAGCCATTTTAGTTATAGCTCCATACGTGTTATTTTAGAAAAATAGGCCTACCGCTGTGCACTTTAACGTATACAGATTTTATTCAGCTTCATTTATTATTTTAACAATAGTCACATTTGCAGACTTGTTTTATGTCTCTCTATCTAGTTGTTTTTTGCCTAGGCCAGCACTGCGTTCTTAAACAAGACATTTCTTTCACTCTGTGCTTTTCTCAAGGCTGTAGTAAGATAGGTTGCCTGTAGGCATGATAACGCTTTGTCTTTAGTGTTCATAGAAACATACACACTCCTACGTAGAGATCCTTTCTTGGAACATCAGCTGTTTTATTAGAAAAACACTACTTTGACCCATGTACGTTAGAGGGAGATTCCAGTCAGATGACCACGACTGAATGCTGATCGCTGAGTGCTTCGCTGAAGCTGCTTATGTAGACTACAGGCCTCTTGCTCAGGTATGAAGGATGATTTCCCAGGGGAACCTGAAGGGCTGAACTAGAGCTTAACATGCTGTGCTCTAACATAGCCTAGGTAGGAATTATTTTAATGATTCTAGTGACAATATGGTAGTGTTATTTTTATGCTTTACACTCCTTGTCACAATTTTAACCCTTTCATGCTTCATCGTCCTGGTTATTGCAGTACATGCTTTTTTATCTAAGATGCAGTTGCTTCATTAAAACCTTATTGAAACATATACTGTGTCTGATTGTCCTTGTATATGTGAGACTAATGTAAATGAGAGAAACGGATGCAATCTGAGTGACCATGATTTCCCTGTGGAGTCAATTGTGTCATGCGCTCGGCTGCCCATTCATCCCTGCTCTTGGGTGGAAATGAGGCACTGCTAGTGAGCCGGAGCAAAACCCGGATTAGGCTGGTCACCTGTAGTGGGTTTAGACTCAGTCCCCCACAGCGCAGGTGATCCTGCTGCTCAAATACATTAGTCTCATTAGAATAATGAGAGCCTATGCGACAAACCCAACTTCCTGGACTCAAGTCATGATACTGTTTTTGTGCTGGCTGAACAGTTGCTTCTTCAACCTGGCGAGACAAAGAGTGAACCTCATCAGCTAGTCCTTTGCAATAATCCAGCACTAAGTCATCTGAAATGTTCACAAGTGCTTTTGCAGGCACAACTGGTAACCTCATAGCACGACCCATAAGGATTATCTGAGGGGAGAGTCCTGTCTTTCTGTCGGGCATGCTACGCATTCTCATCAGAATAAGTTGCAATGCATCCAGCCATTTCAAGGTTGTGGATGCACACACGTTAGCCAATCAAAACTTTAGAGTTCCATTCATCTGTTCAACCACTCCAGAGGCTTCTGGTCTGTAACTGCAGTACAATCTTTGCTCAATTTGTAATGCTGCACACAACAATTTTATAATCTCATTATTAAAATGAGATCCTCGGTCTGATTCCAAAAAAGCCGGAAATCCAAATCTTAGTATTAATTCCCTTAAAAGCAGCTTTGCAACAGTGGGGCTGTCGTTCTTGCATGTTGGGTAAGCCGCAACCCAATGTGAGAACGCACACAGCATCCCCAAAACATATCTCAATCCATTGCAAACAGGCATCTCAGTGAAATAAAGTTGCATTCGGTTGGAAGGCCCTCTTGATTTACTTATGTTAGATTAACCACAGTGCGTTTCCCTACACTCATCTATTGGCATGTTACAAATCTGTGACACACAGCTTCTGCAACAAATCTGAATCTGGAATTGCATATTGTTTGCTTGAAAGTCCTGATCATAGCATCTCTGCCAATGTGTGCCTGACTATGGTAATACCTTGCTATTGACAGTAACAGACTATTTGGCAACACTGCTTTTCCTTCACTGGAAACCCAAACATCGTCTTTATCTCTCTGAACACAGCCTACTTTACTACAACCTCTACGTTCCTCTTCAGTCACTTATTCCTGAAATCTCTTAACCTCTTCTCAGTTATCAATTGCTGTCATTAAGACACTTTGGTTTGTCTCACTGGTGCTACTCTCATCGCTCCATTCCTCGTTAAAGGATGTGCCATGGAGTGCACAATATCTGTCCACTTGGTCAACATAGGCATTGCCTAATGAGTTGTAATCACTGCACTTTAGATGTGCTTCACCTTTCACAACTGCAATTTTCACAGGTAACTGTATTGCTTTCAACAATAGGTAAACCGTTTTGGATATGTGATCCAAAGCGATGTCATAAAACCTCTCTGTGACCATAACTGTCCGAAGTCATGAACAACACCAAAACCATATTGACTATCAATGAAAATGGTCACTTTAAGCTGTTCAGAAGCACAGCATGCTCTAGTAAGAGCCACCAATTCAGCTACTTGGGTTGAAAAAACTCCTTGAAACTATGAAGCTTCTATCACTCCTGAGATTGTGCAAATTGCATAACCGGCTCTCAGAGTTCAATGAATGTCTCTTAAACAGGAGCCATCAACAAACATGACATAGGCCCTCATTATGACCCTGGCGGTGAGTGATAAAGTGGCGGTAATACCGCCAACATGCTGGCGGTAAGTACCGCCAAATTATGACCATGGTGGTGATAACTCTCACAGACAGCAAATGTAACACACCAACCGCCAGGGCGGAAACAACAGTCACAACAGCGGTCGCCATCAACAGCCAGGTGGAAGACAAACTACCGCCCACCATATTAAGACACACGAATCCGCCACCTTTTCCGGGGCAGTCACCAATGCCATCAAAAGCCTGGTGGAAACAGAGCTCAGAAGTGAAAGGACTCACCATCGGAGACACAGGGAAGAACAACGCCACCATGGAACCCGAACTGCAAGTCTTCCCGATGATCTTCTACGTTATGCTCCACATGGAACACCAATGCCAATGAAGACGAGGACGGTGAGTACAGCCGCCTAGCACACAAGGGAGGGAGGGAGAGAAATGAGAGTGACACACACGCACGACACACAGCCGACACACCATACACCCAACCAGCTGCAGATGTAAACCAATGGCACACGACTCAATAAAACAAGGAGTAGATTTCGGAAGTACTGAAAATGTATCAGCATAGCAAAACCCACCACACGAACCACATATATACAGATGTTCACAAAGGGCCAATGCCCAGTCAAAGTCATAAGGGCACACCAGGCCACAGCACAGTCCAAGTCCCAACTTATATCCTGACATCATCCGGAGAGAACACTGCAGGGGCAAGAGTATGCAAGTGGGCAGGCACCTCATGGGAATGGGGGGCACCTCAGCCGAATACAGGAACTTCCCCACTGGTTCTGGTGGGGGCTCCATGCCCATTTATCTTTGCTAAGGAGTGCAAGGTCACAGTCTCTGAGGTGGAGAACATGCCCACTGGTTTTGGAGGGGGCTCCATGCCCATTATCCTTTGCTGGGGATTGCAAGGTCACAGTTTTCGAGCTGGGGAACATCCCCACTGGTTCTGGAGGAGGCTCCATGCCCATTATTCTTTGCTGGGGAGTGGAAGGTCAATTTCTGAGCTGGGGACCATGCCCACTGGTTCTGGATGGGGCTTCAGGCTCATTTGTCTTGGCTGGGGAGTGCAAGGCCACAGTCTCTCAGGTGGGGAACATGCCCACTGGTTCTGGAGGGGGCTCCATGCCCATTTCCCAGTGCTGGGGAGTGTAAGGTCACAGTCTCTCAGGTGAGGAACATGCCCACTGGTTCTGGAGGGGGGCCCTTGTGCAGCAGTCCCTGGAGGGTGGCCTACATGTCCTCTGCTGGCCGTGATAGCTGCACTGCCTCAGCTGGTGGTCAGTGCTGCTCTGTGGCAACAGGTGATGGTGCCTCCTGGCCTGCCTCTGCTGGCGATGATAGCTGCACTGCCTCAGCTGGGGGTGAGTGCTGCTCTGTGGCAACAGGTGATGGTGCCTCCTGGCCTGCCTCTGCTGGCGGTGAGGGCTCCGTGACCACAGGTGGTGGCGGTGGTGGTGGTGGTGTTTTCACCTTCCCAGCCTCTGATGGAGTTAAGGGCTTCATTCCCTCCATGGCAGGAGGTGTGGGCTCCTTCCCCTTCCTGGCTGTAGGTGTTGTGGGCTCCTTCCCCTTTCTGGTTATAGGTGTTGTGGGCTCCTTCCCCTTTCTGGGTGTTGGAGTGGAATCCCTCACAGTCCTGCCTCCACAACTAGGAGGTGCCTCCACTGTCCCCGTGGACTGTTTGGCTGAGGTGCTGGGCTGGATGGTTGGCACCCTGGTTCTATGGGCAGGACAGGGGGAGGGGGAGAGGGAGGGAAGAGGTCAAGTTGGGCAAGGAAAAGCTTCTTAGGGACGGTGGGGCCGGAAGAGGGAGGAGGGATGGGAATGGAGGTTAAAGGAGTGGTTGTTGGAGGTGTACATCTCCTGTACTTGGGCGCAGGTGCACGGGCAGTGTGCGTGTGTGAGGTGGATGGCTGTTGGGTGTCTGAGTGCTTGCGTTTGTGTCCTTTAGGAGGGGGGACAACCACGGTGGGAGAGGATACAGGGGACAAGTGGATGGATGTTGTGGAGGTGTCTGCTAGTGAGGTGTGCGTGCTTCTTGGTGTGGTGATGCTGGTGGTGGATGTTGAGGCAGGTCATGCAGGTGTGAGTGTGGACATGACTGGGAAGGAGGTTGAGGAGGAGGAGGAGGGGGAGACTGTGGAGGTAGTGGATGTGGTTGTGTCTGCAACTGTATGGTGTTTGAGTGAGTGCTTGTGGGATGAAGTGTGTTGCTTGTGTCTGCCTGTTTCACTCTTGGGTGTTGTCTTGTGTGCATGCTCCTCTGTATGTGTGCCTGGGATGGGTTGGGGTTGAGGAGAATGGGACGGGGAAATGGTAGTTGGAGGGGAGACTGTAGAAACAGGGACAATGGCTTCCATCAGTGAGGAGGCCAGAGCCTGAATCTATCTTCGTTGGGCCGCCAATGCACCATGAATGCCCTCCCGGAATGTATTGCATTGCTGCATCTGGGATGCCAGCCCCTGGATGGCATTCACAATGGTTAATTGCCCTACAGATACGGATCTCAGGATGTCAATAGCCTCCTCATTCAGGGCAGCAGGGCTCATTGGGGCAGGGCCTGAGGTGCCTGGGACGAAGGAGATGCCCACTCTCCTGGTTGAGCGGGCACAGGCAACTTGCTGAGGGGCTACTTGGAGGGCGGTGCTGGTATGGGGTGTCAGCTGTACCTGCAGCTGGGGTGGTCAGAGAGGTGTACGCACCACCAGGGAGCTTCCATCGGGGGAGGTATCTGAGTCTGTGTTGTCTCCTCCAGTCTCCGCCGTGGTGCTCACCTCGCATTCCATTCCACTGGTTCCCTCGGCGTCGGTGGACTCTGCCTCCTAGGTCCTGTGGGATGCAGCTCCCTCTGTCACTGGTGCCCCTGCTCCCCGCCAGATGATGCTAATACACACAAGGACAGGATGACAAAACAAGAAAGGGGGGAGACAAAGGATACCCTGGATCAATGACTGCACCAACACCACCATTGGTATGCACATCACCATCACACACAGGGAACAGGCTTAAGCATTATGCCTTGCCCTATCAGTGATATGGCTAGTCACTAAGGCAAGATGAGGACCGCACACCACCAACTGCAGCACTCCTGGGACCCACGATGCCCTGGCTGAAATAGACTTCTAACAAGCTAGGTTACCTGTATTTGCCATGCACCCATTATCCTTTAGTTAACCCACACTGCAATGTCTGGCCCAGCCTTAGGGACACCCACTAACACACATCCACCACCCTGATACCACCCCACCAGCCAAAAAATGTATTTATACCCACTGTACTCACCCCCTTGTGGCTGCTGTGATTCCTTCAAGCGCCCATCCAGTTCAGGGTAGGCCACCGCCAGTATGCGGGCCATCAGGTGGGTCAGGGACCGACGGGCACCCCTTCCTTGTTGGGAGGCCATCCCCAGCTGGGCCTCTGCAGTCTTCCGTGCCTAGCATCTCAGGTCCTCCCACCGTTTCCGACAGTGGGTGCTCCGCCTGCCATAGACCTCCAGGGTCTGCACGTCCTTGGCGATGGCACGCCATATTCCCTTCTTTTGATGGGCCCTGACCTGCAGAGGCAATATAAACAGGAGAACACCATTAGACAAACTGTCCAGCCTGTCACACAAATGACCCACCATACCCGTTTCCATCACCATAGCTCAGCGCACAACATGTACACCGCCAATAGACATTCTCCCCACCGTCCCGACCCCCTTACACGATGCTTGCACACACATCTCCATGCATTCTTCCCACATGCATTGTGCCCAAAGTGTACTCACCTCTTGGTCTGGAAGCCCATAGAGCTGTCCGTACTGGGGTAGGACCCCATCCACCAGTCGCTCCAACTCCTCCGAAGTGAAGGCTGGGGCCCTTTCCCCGGTCACACAGGCCATGGTAGGTTCCAGAGACAGGTCACAGCAGCACACGCAGTGTAGGTGTTCTCCTGTTGAAGGTCAGGAAACAAGTGAGGAATCAGATACAAAATAGCGGTCACGTCCGCAGCGGTGTACAATGTCACCGCCGGCCTAGATCTCCATTGGCCACTGTACTCCATAGAGCCCCATATTATCCAATGAGGAATTGCATGGCGGTGCAAGACCGCCTTCCGCCACGGCACCCAACGTCGGCAGAATTACCTCACTTTCACCCGTCCCTCCATACAGGACAGGCGGTCGCCATTTCAGGTGGGGGAAACAGGCCTATCGACAATTACTGCGTCACAGATTAGATTGGCACATACTTCACCATTTACACTGTCCCAATACATAAGTGCACCATGTGGACTGTAGTTGTTGTTTTGTTGTTCCAATTGTGACAGCCTACTCACTCTTGTGTCCCTTAGATACCTACCGCTGCAGATGAATAGGAGGTGGAGACTTACCCCGTGTACAGACCTCTGGTGGACTTGGCTACACTGGAGGACAGGGACATAATGCTCACCTATAGACTGGACAGGGCCACAATCACAGAGCTTTGTGCCCAGTTGGAGCCTCACCTGATATCAGCTATCCGTCATCCCACTGGGATCCCCCCTCTTGTGCAAGTTCTATCAGTGCTCCATTTCCTGGCAATTGGTTCTTTCCAAGTGATAGTGGGCTTGGCAACAGGAATGTCACAACCAATGTTTTCTATCGTGCTGGCAAGAGTTTTGTCTGCCCTGGTAAAACACATGTGGAGCTACATAGCTTTCCCTCAGGTTGAAGATTTGGCCACTGTGAAGGCCGGATTCTATGCAATGGGACATATCCCCAATATTATTGGTGCGATTGACGGGACACATATTGTGTTTGTCCCCCCGCCAAAATGAACAGATGTTCAAGAATCGTAAGAGTTTCCATTCAAGGAATGTGCAGATGGTGTGCCTAGCGAACCAGTAAATTTCCCACATCAATGCTAAGTATCCTGGGTCGGTGCATGATGCCTTTGTTCTGAGGAATAGCAGCATCCCAAATGTGATGGGCCAACTACAGAGGCACAGGGTGTGGCTAATAGATGAGCCTTGGTCCCCACCCACTGTATGTTAGTGTATGCCTCTGGTATCAACCCCATAGGATCGTGTGAGGCTGAATGTTGTCCCTCAATACTTGCAAGTGACACTGGCTACCCAAGCCTATTGTGGCTGCTAACCCCTGTGAGAAATGCCAGGAGAAGCTCTGAAGAACTTTATAATGAGGCACATGGGCAAACCAGATGGATCATCGAGAGGACCTTCAGCCTCCTGAAGGCCAGGTTCAGGTGCCTCCACCTGACAGGTGGATCCCTGTGCTACTCACCCGAGAAGGTCTGCCGCATAGTAGTGGAATGATGCATGTTGCACAACCTAGCCCTCAGGCGCCATGTACCTTTATGCAGGAGGAGGAGACTGGAGATGCCCCTGTGGCAGCAGTAGACCCTGCTGACAGTGAGGGTGAAGAGGATGAGGATGAGGATGAGGACAACAAAACATCAGTAATCCTTCAGTACTTCCAATAACACACAGGTGAGACAGTGCAGATTAACATTTCTATGACTATTGGTGTATTCTGTGTGGCTGTGGCATAATGGCATTCACTTACTTTTACCTCTACTTACCGTCATCTACGGTTTGTCATTTTGCAGATGTTGGTGATATAACAGCTGTGTACTGATGTGCTGACTACAGCCAGCTACAGGTCATTATTTCTTTGCTCTCACAATGTACAGTACATTTGCAATGGATGTAATTGTTTCCAAGAATAAACATTTTGAACACGTACAAGTAGTCGAGTTGTGTCCAAGGGTGTTCATTGCAGTGCTAAGAAATTGAAATAAATTGAGGGGAAAGTGCAATGGAATGGGGTGATGATGGAAGAAAGTCCAGGGTATTGTTCCAGTCTGTTTGTAGCACAGATCCTGTGTCCATGGGGCCATAGGAAGGGGAGCAAATGCAGTTCAAAGTGGACAAGGTGACTGTGTGGAACACAAGGGGGACAATCAGGAGAGTCTAATTTCCTGGCGGTGGTCTTGGCAAGTGTCTCTGGCTTCTGTCTGGGTCACAGAGACCATTTGCGGGTGGTTCCCCTTATGCAGGGGGAGGAATGCTGGTGACCTGTGGGTCCTGTGGTGGGGCCTTCTGCCCACTAGTGGATTTGGAGGGCTGGTCGATGGACTGGCTAGTGGTAGGGGCCCGTTGGTGTGCTGATGCCTCCCTCAATGTGTTGGACATGTCTGCCAGCACCCCTTCTATGGAGATCAGGGTGGTGTTGATGGCCTGCAAGTCCTCCCTAATCCCCTGATACTGTCCCTCTTGCAGCCGCCTGTTCTCCTGCACGTTGTCTAGGATCTGGGCCAATATGTCGTGGGAATGTTGGTAGGCTCCCAGGATCTCGGAGAGTGCCTCCTGGAGAGTCGGTTCCCTGCTCCTGTCCTCCCCCTGGTTCACAGCAGTCCTCTCAGTGTCCCTGATGGCCTGTGCTTCTTTCCCCTGAAAGGTGTGCCCACTGCCACTGACCCCAGGTCCCTGATTGTCTTGGGGGCGAGGTGTGGCCTGGGGTCCCTGTACAGGTGGGCACACTGCTGATTGACGTGTACTGGGGACAGAGATGTGGGTACGCTGAGTGGGTGTTGGATCCTGATGGGGGAGGCTCTGTGGTGGTCTGTGAGTGGGCTTGGGTGACCGGCTGTCCAGTGGTCCCTGATGGGCCAGTAAGTCATCAAGATCCAGAAGTCCAGAGTTACTGTCATAACTGGGTTAAATCTTCTGTTGGGGGACTGGATAGTCATGGCACCTCCTCTCCACTGACATTGGCTGGGGTACCTGTAGGGATGTAAGTGATGTATTATGCTTCATGCGTATGACATATTGTACATCCCTGGCTTCCCCTCTACGGTTGCTGTTGCCCTGCAACCTTTTGTTTGTGTATGGTGATGTATTGTGGGATTGTTAGTTTCCCTATGCTGTGAATGCTTTGGTGATTGATGTCCATGCAGGGCTGGGAGGGGTGTCCATGCATTGGTATAGAGTGCAGGGGTAGGCATTAGGGTTAGTCATATGTGTAGGTGCAGTGTGTGGGATGAAGTGGAGGGATGGGAGTAAGGGTGTGAGATGGCATGCAGGCATGGGGGGGTGATAGGTAGTAAATGTTGACTTACCACTGTCTAGTCCTCCGGCTTCTCCAGCGAATCCCTCAGGATACAGTAAGGCCAGTACTCGCTCCTCCTGTGCGGTGAACTGTGGGGGACGAGGTGGGGGTCCACCACCAGTCCTCTGTATGGCAAGTTGGTGCCTTGCTGCAATGGAACGTACCTTGTCTTGTAGGTCGTTCCACCTCTTTCTGATGTTGTCCCTTGTTCTTGGGAGCTGTCCCACGGCATTCACCCTTTCTATGATTCACTGCCATAGCGCCATTTTTTGGGCAATCGAAATCTGCTGTACCCGTGCTCCAAACAGCTGTGGCTCTACCCTGACAATTTCCTCCACCATGACCGTTAACTCCTCCTCAGTGAAACGGGGGTTCCTTTGTGGTGCCATGGGTGTTGTATGTTGTGTGTTGGTGAGAGTGTGTTGAGTGATGTGGTGGGGTGTGTGATGTGGGGTGCGTGAGGGATGTATGGGTGTCAGTGGTGTGTGTGTAGTTGTCTCTGTGATGTCGGTGGCTAACTCTTGCTGTCTTTTGTTGTTGGCAAAGAGTTGTGCGTAATGTGGGTGTGTGTTTTATAGTGGTGTGGGTGTGGTGTGTGTATGAATGCCAGGTGTTTGTTTTTAGTATTGGACAATGTAGTGTTGTTTTGTTTGTGGGTGTTCATTCTGTTCATTCTGAGCGCGGTGGTATGTACCAATGGTTTAGCATCATTGAAGGTCCACCGTGGTTTTTAGTGTGTCATAATGTGGTGGGCGTTGTTTTGTTGGCGTAACGGTATGGGTGTTAGCACTGACCTTTGGGTTGGCAGATTTGTGTGAGTGGCAGTATTCTGTCGGATTGGTGTGTGTGTGTCATAATATGGACAACAGATTTCCGGCACCGCAGCGGTATGTTTGCGACCACCAGCGTGGCGGTAAGCGGCATTTACCGGCAATGTCATAATGAGGGCCATCGTTTTTTTCGTCTGAGGGGTTATCTTGAATATCAGGACTTGGGGCCTGATTACAACTTTGGAGGAGGTGTTAATCCGTCCCAAATGTGACAGATATACCACCAGCCGTATTACGAGTTCCATAGGATATAATGGACTCGTAATACAGCTGGTGGTATATCCGTCACTTTTGGGACGGATTAACACCTTCCTCCGAAGTTGTAATCAGGCCCTTGGTTTGGTGAATAGTTCAGTCACATCGTGACAGTCATGCTCAGCTTCTTCTTCATCATTAACATTTTCAACAGTATTGTGTAAAAGTGTTGCAGGATTCAACACAATGCAAAATCTAATATTAACATTTGATGTTTCTAGAATCAACTGCTTATAAGGGGTTAAATGGACATTTGTCAAACACTGTGTTTTTAGCACTGACTGATGCTGACACTAGCAGCTACAGGGTCCAGTATAGCAGAAAAATAAGTCATTGCTTTGTTGACTCCTCTCTGTAACTGTGTCAAAACAGAAACTGCACATCCATATCTTTCACAACAAAACAGTGGAAAACATTTGTTGTAATTAGGCATTCCCAGTGCTGGGGCTCGGCACAGGCTTTCTCTCAGCTCGGAGAAGGATTTCATCCATGTGTCATCAAATGGTACCGGATCAGACACCTCCTTGTGTGTCAATTTTAACAAAGGTTTTGACAACAGTGAAAAATGTGGGATCCACTGGCTTTGGCCGAACATCCCCAGGAATATTCTGACAGTTCTTTGTGTTACAGGGGAATTCATTTGCATGATTGACAAAATTCTCTCTTGGACGCCCTTCTTGCACCTTCCTCTATGTGGCGACCTAAATATTTCACTTCTCTTTGGCAGTACTGTAATTTTGCAGAGACACTTTATGGCCGTTTTTGCCCAGGTAGTTCAATAGGGCAACAGTATATCTTCTACAGGCTTCACATTAATTTGATTCAACTATCAAATCATCAATACAGTGAACTAGGACTGAATGAGATGGCATTGTAAGGGACTCTAAATTATTTTTCAAGATCTGATTAAAAATAGATGGTGACTCCATAAACTGTTGAGGCATACAACACCATGTATAAAGACGGCTTCCGAATTTAAAAGCAAAAATGTATTGGCTATCTTCATGAAGTGGAATGGAAATAAATGCCTGACACAGGTCAATGACAGAGAACCATTCCGCCTCACAAGGAATCTGGAACAAAATCACTGCATGATCCGGTACCACTGGGCAACATGGAGCAACAATCTTGTTCACCTTTCTCAAATCCTGAACGATGCAGTATTTTCCACTGGGCTTCCGCAGTCCCAAAATAGGGTAATTACAGGGACTTCCCATGATTTCTTTCAGGGCAATTACAGGGCTAATTCCAGTAAATACTTCTAGAGCCACAGTATAAGGCAGTTTCCTTGGAAACACTGCATTTGGCTTTACTGTGATTCTGACAGGCTCAACTCCTCTTATGAGTCCAATACCTTTTCCTGAAAAATCACAAACTTTTACCATAACTGTATCTTGCAACTCTTCGGGCAAATCCTTAACTGTCATCATTGTTAACAATGAAATGGGAGGGTAGATTTCATCAATGGCGCTGGATGTTTAATCATCCCTATTTGTCTGAATTGCTATTCCTTTGCGGGTGCAGCTAATGGAACAATTTAGCTTACACAATAGCTTATGTCCTAACAAGCACACAGGTCTTGAATTGCAAACCTCAAATTGGTGCCGGTCCTCAAATTACCCTATTTTAACTGAGATATGTTCTGTAATCGGGTTAGTTAACTGCTGATTTGCTACTCCTACCACCTGAACCTTTCTTCCTGAAAAGGGTACATTTGGTATTTTTGCTGCTCTAACAGTGGAACACATTGCTCCAGTGTCAACCAGGAATGAAACATTGTGTCCCATAACGTTAACATTTACATAGGGAATACATTGATCCACCTCTAAGGATGCTGCTAACATGCATTCTTTCTTATCAGAACTGTCACTGTTATATGTTTCTAAAAATTCCTCATCACTAAAATCAATCAGTGGGTATTGTGTTACCAACTGATTCACATTTGTGTTTGCTCTCTGATTCATGTTTTTCTGAGAAACCATCCCTTGCCGTTGATTTAGGGTTTCAATCTGTTGGGAGACCAGCATCTGTTGTAATCCAGTAGGAACAGTCACATTTTGAATTCGGGGTCTTTGGATTCTCTGAATTTTAACTTGACTACTGTCCACAGTCCGAGCAACACTACCATTCTGCACCAAATTATTCACATTACTGTATGAACACTCCCACTTCCAGTGCCCAAAATGTCTGCACGCATGACATGGATGCAGTTTTTTGATTGGCTGTACATCAACTACACTACCACTCTGATGCATTCGAACACCATGTCCTCTACCCCTAAACCGAGGCACACTGTTAACCTGCTGCCGCACACCTTGCATCCCACTAGTGTTCACCATCATTTGCGGACTCTGTGCTCCTCCCTGGGCAGATTTAATTTTCATTACCATCAATTTCTCCTTCAATCCTTTCTGTATCAATTCAGTTTTATCACTACAGTACCTAGCATACTGCAGCACTTCACACAATCAGTTCATTCTGCCAACAAATCAAATGCTGCTGAATCATGTTGCTAATCTCTGGTTTCAATCCTTGCACAAATCTGAACGCAAAATGACTCTTGTCTTTCCGCTCAATAATTTCAGACCCACTATGCTGTTTGAAAGCTTGCAGCAATCTCTCATAATAGGCATAAATTGACTCCTCTGTTTCCTGTGCTGTCCTGTCAATCTTTTGCCAAATGATACCTTTAAGGAAAACTGTTTTTCAGAAACTCAATCACTTTGTAATACCCTTTCATCACCTCTTCAGATGGCGCGCCTCTTACTGGATCTCTCTGCGGTTCATGAGTTGGCCAATCAACACTCCGCTTGCAGTTGACCCACAAATCGACTGGAACCACAAAGTCAAATATGGTATTTAAATCTTTCCACAGGCATTTTGAAAGTTTCACAAACCTCTCTGCTTGCTAATACCATTTTAATGTTTTCTCCCTCAATCTCGGGTAATCATTTAAGAATGACAATATGTCACTTCTGCTCCAGGGGACATGTACATAACCTCCACTAGGAATCTCCCTCATTGGTAGCATTTTTGCACTCTCATCAGCTCAATTTGCTCCAGGAGAAGGCAAATTCTGCTTTGCTTTCTTTTGGTCTTTTTACTTTGCCCACCTTCCTTCCCATTTATCTAATGCCCCCCATGGTCAAATGTTCATAATTAATTCTTTAATGTGCATTCTCATGCTGAGTGAACTCATGTTTACAGTGTCTTTGTAACTAAGTTCTAGTATGCCACTCCTTCTTAAAGGCTTTGATCTTTCTAAATCCACATCATATTTTTCAGCAAGTTCTACTAATTTCTCATATGTCAGTCCTGCATGTTGTGTAACATATTTGCGCATGAAGCACAATTCTTCTTCATTGTATGTATCCAATCATTCCAGCTCAAGTGTTCCTTCAATTACTTCATTTAATACTAATTTTAATTTGGGCACATTCACTGTCCTTTATCTTTTGGGGGCCTCTTCTGTTCTGGCATTGCTGTTTATTGTACCTGTTGCTACTCTCTGACTCAGACTGTCCAACCACTCATTTAACTGTTGTGCTGAAAAACCTTGCAAACTAATATTACTCCTCTGTGTCATATTTTGTGGGACATTGTAGGGCATACTGCCAATCTGATCTGGAGTGGGCATTTGTGGAATTGGAGTTCCCTGCGGACATTTCACATCTACTACTGATCCTGCTTGATTTAACATCTGGTTAGAATTTTCAATTTGTGTAGGGGTTAAAGTTAGAACAAACAAAGCTAATCTCTCCATTTCTGAATTAGCAGAATATACTGATCTCTGCATGTTACATGGTGACACCCCTGCAGATACGGTATTATGAGTCTGAAGGTTACTTCTAGAATTATCTGAAGCATACAATGGAATAACTGGAGCCATGGTTACAAGGACAGTCAGTGCATCAGGTCCTGTCAAATTTATCTGACTGAGGAATCGGCATCCCAGCACTTTGTCCTATTAATACTGTACTGAAAGTCTGTCGTGATTGATTCTGGGTAATACATGGGGTTGTCTGTACTGGAGTATACATGGGCATATTCTGGTTCTGAATAACATTTTGCACAGGTGCTGTCATGTTAGGTGTAGATGCCATCTGAATCATTTTTGTACCTGTCATTACCTGATTCCCAACTGTATGTGCTGTGCTGTCAGGAACTGGTGAATACATTGCGGACATCTGTATCACTGAAGTCACAGGTGTACTTGGGGCTACCTGAATCGGAATTTGTGAAACTGGAGCTGTTGGCACAAGTTGGGCTACATTCTGAACTACTCTCTCAACTGAATGATATGGCACGGAATGATTCATTAAAAGCTGATTTATGAACTCGTCTTCTGAGTCACTCTCATGTGTAGCTGTCATTTTACTCTCAACTGCTGTCTGCTCTGTCTTTTCTGTCTGCTTCTTTTTCATCTTAGGTTCTGTACTCCCATCACCCTCTTCTGTGATTACTGGCTACATTCCCACTTCATCTAATATTTCTGTTCTCCAGCGTTTTCTGTTGTTCATCCTACCTTGCTTCCGCTATTGTTTTTTCTTCCCTCCTCGTTCTATTCTCAAATGTTGCTGTTTCTTTTTGCCTAGCAACAAGTTCCCAAGTAGCAAGAGCTTCAAATTGTGCAGGTCTTGGAGGAGGCTTTAATTTGTACAATATTCTCCTCACATTTTCTAAAATCCTCAAATTAAAGGTTCCATAACATGGAAAAGCCAAATAACCTTCTTTCTCAGTGATCTTACACCACTGCTTAACCCAAATGCATGCTGAAACTCCTCTTTCCTATGCCACTTCAATTGCTGGTGTTCCTCGGGCACTGTCTGTTCACCCTCCCTAACCCTACACATCTCCTCTCAGCGCACTTCTTAAAGCTTTGACAAATTTCACTTTTGCACTAGTTTTAATCAATAATACGAATTTCAAGAAAACCAGTTAGTAAATTCAAGGCCAGGAGTACTTGAGCATTAGAGAGCGTGACCTAACCAGGTACGGACGGGCGGCGGGTGAGAGAGGGAATGAGCTTTGGGTGTTATTCCATTTTTGGTTTTGTGTATATTTTGGTTAATTTGAGTAATCCTCTGCAACCACTAAACTGGCCCAGGTAACAGACCAGGACAGGGTCTGAAGTGTTTATTTTATTTTTTCTTCTTCGTCTTTTCAGGAAGTTTGTGGTTAGTTGTATGGGGGAGCATTACTGAGCTATAGAGCAGCCCAAATAAACCTAATATAAATAATCACAAGGAAACAATAGAGTCAGGGCCATATATCTTTATTTATTTATTCAGTGAAAATACGGTAGTCATTTATTTTGAGAAAAGACAAAGCAATAACGAGCAAAACAGGAAAAGTCCAGTAAAGACAGGGAAATGAGCCAGAAAGAAACAAACAAAAGAAGAGAAAGAGAAAGAAGTACAACAGGAAGGCAAGGAAAGTACAAGAATAGAAAAGAGAACAGAAATAGCTACAAAGAGAGACCCGCACCAGAAAAGAAGGGTAGAGAGAAAAGAAGAGGCAACAAGGAAAGAGAAGGAATATAAAATCAAAAGAGGACATACTTACCAAACCCTGTCTTGTTTTGTTTCTTTGCGTGCTCCTCCTGAGTTGACCCTGAATAAGAGAAGAAGGACAAGAAAAGAAAAACGGGAAGGTAAAAAGAGAAGGGAAAGACAAAGAAAGAGTCAAGACCCATCAAGAAGAAGAATAGACTATTAAAATCTCTTCATTTACTTTAATAAATCGTTAGACCAAAGACAAGTGTGCTCCTTCATTTCTGACGCTCCCTTACAGGCACCTCATGACTAATACCTCACTGCAGACAATAAATTAACCAAGTGTCTCCAAACACTTGTGAGTTAACCCGAGGTTTTAGGTCTCAACGGACCCGTCAACAACAACTGCGGACATTTTGAAGCACAAAGAGCCACAATCGCTTTGAGTACAATGAATCCATGAACACCTTACAACATCACACTTCACTGCAATTTGTAACCAAAAGCACAGCAAGTGTAAATCCCTACTTATACGTTGCACCATACACTTATAAAACAGCACTGGAATTTCATCAACCACTCAACTCTTCATAGACCAACTCTACTACTAGATTTGACTCCCTTAACACTTAAACAAAATCTATGGTTCCCCTCCCCATGAGCCTGAACCATCACTCTGCCACCAGATCTGTTAACACGTATGTCTCCTCCTTCGCAGGATTCGAAAAGGCTTCCCAAGGTTGATCTGATCTTTGGACCCAGTGTGGAATATGGTAAACCATAAACAATACTTTCAAACTCAACAACAAATGTAAACACCATGATCCATGTGGCCACGGAAGAAAACTCCAATCAATAAAAGTTTCAAAGCTTTATTTTATAACCATAAATCCAAAGTCACGTAAATAGTGCACAAAATTAGGTTGTAAAGGTAAATAAAAAGCATGGGTTGACCAAATCTATGAAAAAGTTTAATCTAGTCAACATCAACACCATTAGACAGTCAAGAAGGATAATGCACATTAATAAAGACACAGTTTGAGATACAGAAACATTCCTTAAATCAGACTGCAAATACATTAGTCAGATTGAATTACAAAGATTGAGAAATATGGATTTAGAAATGTTGTCATGGTCCCAGCTGTGAGCAGGGCTAGTCATGCCTTAGTCACGCTTTATTCCCCCCTTATGAGTGATATCAGAGATGTTGTTATTTTCTTTTCATCAAATTACCAGTTTGAATCTTGTATTGCCTTTGAAACCTTGTGTAACTGGGCAACTCAGTTATTAATATAATGGCAATGTTTAAAGCAGATTTAGACGAATGCTTGTTGTCAAGATAACTTCTGAACACCTGGGCCTCACCCAGAAAATCCAGAAGCACATGTCAACTGTGTACAACCACCTGGGCCTAACCCAGGTAATCCAGAAAGCACATGTCAACTGTCAACAACTGCTGGTTCTTTAATTGATCCACCTAATGAAAAAAAACAGTTGAGAAACATGTGCAATTACTATAATGACTAACGAGTTCCTCTGCTTTCCCCACATGTTTCCATGTACCTGGTTCGGGCCAGCTATAAAAGCCGGCATTTCAGACTATAATCCTTCTTAGCCTCATTTAACTTGGAAGCAACACTTACCTGTCTCCAGTCTTCGGCAGCCTTCCCTTCACAGTGGCAGTCCTCTCTTGACAACGGCATCCATACCTTCACAGCGACAGGCTTCTCCTCACAGCTATTCACTTCTTGAGTTCTGAACTAGTATTTCCGATCTTCCCCGCAGTTACCACAGTACCTGTAAAAGGCGGGCAGCATGCAATTAATTTCTATCACTGAGCTTCCTTACACTGGCAAGAGACATGAGTCATACCAAAAAAAAGTAACACAAGTTTTTCTGTTTCATTTGGGATCTTGATCAGCGCTGATTAATCTAACTTATCTAAAGCCAGCAATAATATTCAGATCAATCTTATGACTGAAAAGACATCAGAGAAAAGTCACATTTCTTGTAATAGCTGCGTCTTCCTGGATCTTGTACTTATAGTTGGTTTTCAAACTGTGTTTTCTCAATCAGAATCTGATATTGTTGTTCTAAAGACTTTTGAGATAATTAAGAACTATAATCTGATTGCATATTTGCATATGAACCTTGAACTCTTGAGACTCTTGAACTACTTTTGAATTTGAAGTAGTTTTGCTGTGATTAATCCAGTTATTTTCTCTCGATGGAAATCCTTGTACATGATAATTCTAGTTCATGACAATTCCTGGAGAATTCTTAAATCACACTGCGGAATGTTTCAAGTGTGAATTATTGGTATGTTGATTTGACATTAGTTAATGCCAAAGATCTGTTGAGTTTATTCCTGTTTTTTAAAGTGTGGTTTCATTACAGGGAAATCCGAGTACTGACCCTTGTATCAGAATAATCCTGAATGGCAGTATCCTAAATCCAGAACCAACATCCGGATATCCCAAGAGTGGCTGGAGTAGAGAAATGTGAATACGCAGAATTCTTGGTAATTCTCTATTTCTCTCTCATCCCAGACTCCCTTCCCTGTGGAAACTCCTAGGGTTCCAGTGTGTCCTTCATTGCTGCTGTGTCAATTCTCATTGGGATTCAGGGATTATTGTCACCCCATACAAACCACCTGGAGTGCAGGTGAGTGGTTTGCAACACATGTTATCCTTACTTCTAGCCAAATTAAGACAAGCATGTGTGGGAACGGGCTAACACATGTTTTCAAAAGTCAAAAAAAAAGACAAAAATAATTTGGAAAAACATCTATGTCGGGCTAAGTTAGACTAACGGGAAAGATACAATAGGTAAGTGTCAGCATGCACACAAGTCAGGGGAAAATAACATTTGCATTAGAATATACCTCTCCTAGGGTCAGCTTTCAATTCAGTTTCATCAGCAAAGCATGTAGCTCATCAGCAAAGTCTATTAGAAGCACCATCAGGGGAAAGTTCAAAATATGGGCAGTACAGGGAAATCAGGAAACATCCAAGTTACAGAACAAGATTGTAAAGGGGACTGACTGAAACTTACAAAGTCCACCCTAATTAGAAAAACTCCAAACAGTTTGATTGGTCAGTTCGATGAGTCCATATCACACAAAAGGGGCAATGTCCACTTAGAATTTGAGCACAAATCGAGTTTGCAACATGAAAGAACATTCTCAGGTTCCATACAAAGGCAGCTCTCCTTTCCATGTGAAACCAATAGAATATAACAATTTTGTACATCACTTGTTGCAATCTGCATTTTTTCATGGAGTAAGATGATTTAAACAGTTCTCATGATAAAGAACCAATTCAACAGTATCCACTATTTTAGCTTTCAATCTCCAGGTCTGAATGTTCTAAAATCAAGGTCTTTGAGAAACAAGACTTAAACAGAGAACAATAGGACTATTCACTATTCATGAGGAACAAGCTAATTGAAAACGTCATGTTAGAGGAAAATAAATGATTCATCACTTTTACATGAATGCAAATACAAAGTCTTCAGGCCTAGTTACGCTAACACAAGAAATATAATGCATAAATGTTGTTATTAGTAAAACACATATAATATGCAAACTTATAAGTTTAGCATTAATAATATATCATCAGAATATGCAAAAACATTTCAGTAATAATCGCAATGCTTATTAACATTATTTTTCTGTGCACATAACTTTATCCTAATAAATCACACTAAACATTGTAAAGCAATTTCATTTCACTAATAGCAGTTATTCTAAAGTATAAAATGTAATTTGACCATATTTGAATCTTGTTAGCACATTGTCACTTCTGGTAGGCACAACGTCCACCACATTAATAAATGTGAGCACTTTTAATATACATGTTAATGCACCTTTTCTTCTATGTTAGGCTTTTAAACGTGAATATAAGTGTCACCTAATGCTGACGTCTGGGTCACTAAAAGCATTACAAAAATCAACGCTCCAAAACTTCTGAAACTGTGTTTACTTCTGCAACCTGACACTAGGGAACTAGGGTACACAAAGGGTTTTATGGAGGGAGGATGCCAACGCATTTAACTAAACCCAAGAGAACCATTTTGCTTTCTGGAAAATTACATTATCCAAAATGGAATAGCCTGACATTACTATGAAAGAAACTGTGCTGAGGAATACGGTTGCCCTAAGTGGCTCGAGAGACCTGAATTGATTATGAAAACATGGACATAATTGGTATCTCCAAAATTAGGGCAATAAGGAGGCTAAGCAGACATTGAAATGTTTGATCACTTGTATTCTGAATTTGCACTAGAAGCCTCCCAGACATATAGATACATTGAACCAAAACAAGCGATGAGGAAATCTATGCTCACACGTAGAAAATAGAATTACATTAGAACCCATGGTGAGGAAGCAAATTCCTAGATTTATTGAGCATCTGGGGCAGTATTACAGAAGTGCCCGGGGAGGGGGCGAGCAACAGACATGTGCCCCTGCTTTGTGCACCCCCGGGACACTTTGGTATCACAGAAGGGGCAGCAGACACTTGTGCGGACCCTTCTGTAATACTGGTAGCGCTGGGGGAACATATAGCGTCAGCGCTCTCATCAGTGGGTGTTCCCTCATTTGCATAGGGCGTGGCCCCATGCAAATGAGGGAATCCCTTTGCCTCTGCACTCACGGTGTATTATAGACGTGCAACCAAAGGTAAAGAAGCTGTCAAGAGCTGCACTAATAGTACAACACCTAAAAGGTGGTGCACAGTCAGTGTGTCCCCTGATGGCAGCCTCTGGAGCGGGAAAATGGGGTCCTAGTGACCCCACAGACATCCCCTTGCGAGCGGGTGCAGTCACTCACTGCAACTGCCTGCAAGCGGACCTCTAATCCCCCTTAAAAATGCAGGCAGGTTGCCAACCGCATAGTGAAAAACAGAGTGGCTTTAAAGCACCCGCTCTGTTTTTCACATGAATGCGCTGCCCCCAGAGCAGCGCAAGTTTGCAGCTGCACTGGGCACAGCACACGCATGCTAATACCACACATTTTTCTTGATTGGGCTGGGCACACCGTTTAAAAGGTCCAAAGATGAAAAATGAACCATATGTGTGATACGGCCCCTGGTGCTCTCAATAAAATTAACACATGATGTTAGATGGATACATGACCTCTGGACAACAATGGTGAATAGAAGGAGATGATGTTGAGAGGTCACTAAATAATGATTTAGGTTGGCACATAACATGCAACACCATATATACCATACACATACCCAAATAATATTTAGAATGACTGATAGTGGAGCCTGTTTTAGGGCTTAGGGTCATGTGGGTAATTTTTTTACATGATATGGACGGGTCGAGCCATTTAGGCCTTTAGTTCAAAAGGGGTAGATCAACTATCTTGGTACTCAGGGACTCCTATTAAACTGGATCCCAAAACAGTGCTACTGGGTGAATACCACCCAGCAAAATGTGACAAGCTATTTTGCTAAAGTTAGTTAGTTGTAACTAAAAGGTGATTGCAAAACTATGGGGCAGCCAAGTAGGTCTGGGAATCAGATCCTGGGGCCATACTACAGAAAGTGCCCCAGAGACACAACTGGCACGTGTGCCAACTTTGTGCGCCCCTAGGGCACTTTGATATTTCATGAAGAGATGCAATTATGCAGCCCCTTCTGTAATACTGATAGTGTTGGCGCACATGTAGTACAAGCACTATCATGAAAGGCTGCTCTTTGAATTGCATGGAGTCATGACCCTTGCTCCATGTTAGAGATGCATGCGAGAGGCATACATGCCTTTACAGAGGAACACTGGGAGGTGAGCCACAAAAAAGTGGTGCACTGTCAGTCAGCCACTTGAGGGCAGCCCTCCTGCAGGGCGAAAGAGGGTCCCATGAGTGCCTAAAGATATCCCCCTGCAGGCAGGTGCAGTCAATCACTGTACCCATATGCAGGGTCTCTAACCTCTTTTTAAAGTGCAGGCGAGTTGCCGCTTGCACAGAGGAACACAAAGCAGATTTGAAGCAGCCGCTCTGCATTTCACTGAATGTGCTGCCTCCAGGTAAAGTGAGTTTGCAGCTGCCCTGAGTGCAGTGAATTCATCATAATAAGGTGCATGTTCCCTATCCAGGACACCTATTTAAATTTACACCATGGTGCAACAGACACAGTGAGCCCTATTTGTAATGAGGGCCACATGGACTGACGTATGTCAACTGAAAGGTGTTCAGGAGCTATGGATGTCCCTAACAACCTAAAGTGGCATTTGATGAACGCTCATGTACGGCAAGCTTATGATTAACTGATATTTGT